>NC_139653.1:1726200-2398700 GCF_951799395.1 Argentina silus | reverse complement strand
CTAATAGTCTTTTTTTGTCACTTTGCCCTGGGTATCTATGGCTGATGGACAGTGCAATGGCACTGTACTATTACAGTAATGTAATAGTATAAAGGGTATAAACATTACAGTGAAGACTTTGACATCAGAGTTATTGTTAAAGGCAATTTGATTTAAAAAACAAAACAAAAAACACACTCATTTTGTAAGCATTGGAAGCATGTGTAAGAACCTACTGAGATGAAAAAGGGCTTATATGATGTGTGTTATAGTGCTTTATCTGAGTGCAGTATTCAACTCAACAATGTGTTATAGTGCTTTATCTGAGTGCAGTATTCAACTGAACAATGTGTTATAGTGCTTTATCTGAGTGCAGTATTCAACTCAACAATGTGTTATAGTTGTGAGTTTAGTGTTGAGTTGTATAAGTTGAGCACATATATCTGATATTAGCATCAAAGCTATCAGAAAACAGTTGTACAGAAATGTTTCCATCTGGACATGAGAGGGGTTCCACATCACATACACAGATTAACGTTTACATAACCATCTGACTGATATCCATTATCAATAGAGTTGTAGTATTGTATGGTTAAAGCCCCAGTCATGACTGTACCATGACCATGACCTGTATGATATACCAATGCGTACACATGATATAATGTATGTATCATCTGCTTGTTTCCCAGGCAGAAGGCCCCAGCCAGAGTATAAAAACAGCATGGAGGTACAGCTCAAGTGTCTGTCCTCAGTGCAAAGTAAGTGCATGTCACTTTCAGTGCTGTGCCTGTCTTACAGAATATTTTGTAAAGATTGATGATGGTAAGTTATTTTGCCCTGGAGTCCTGAGAAGATTGGCACCCGCTTCCTCCTCTACACAAAACAGAACCCCGAACAGTACCAGGCATGAGGGACATGATGTTTATAGCATTGGACTGATGTCAAATGTAAAATGTAACCCTCATCCTTTATGGTTGGAGAAAAAATAAGAAAACGTGTTACAATGGAAGTCAATGTACCCTAAACTAGCATGTTTAAAAATGTCATGTCTGAACCATCTCAAAGTCATTTACATTTACTTGTTCTTTTACTTTCAAAGAATATGGGATTATTTTGGCATGACATTTCAAGCATGCTAATTTGGGGTACATTTGCTTACATTGATTTGAGGTAAAACAATAAATAATGCTATCAGTTAGCAGTTAGTGCCAGTGCCCAAGTGTTGATTGAAGTCTGTCCTTGTCCTTGTGAGGAACTAAATATGTAATTTTGTAATTCGGATTAACTATCCTTTTAATCAATGGTACTGTGTTGTAATACTGGTGTGTATCTGCTCAAACAGGCTTTTTCCCTTAAAATGCTTCTGCTGTGTTCAGTGATTAAGGAAATTAGTGACTATGGCGTTCTAAAAATCACAATACAGTATATGACCACAGGAGATCCAGCCTGTCAAGTCCATTCTGAAGGCATCAAACTACAATAGTATTTGGAACACCCGTTTCATCACCCATGGGTTCATCGACAAAGAAGATGAGAACTGGCTCATTGATATGTGTAAGGTATGGCACGAGTGTCCCTTCTTTTTAGTCTGCTACATGTCATGTTGGCTCATTCTATGCTATTTCAAATCACTCACAGAGTAGTCCCTTCATCCTCATGTCCAGTGTCTCATGTTTCCCATGCTTGTGTTCTCAGCTCATGCTTACATTGGAGGATGTCAACTGTATCTGTGAGGACTGGGGGACAAACCCTCTACACCCAGACAGCCAATAACATCCGTTATTCAACATGCGACCTGTGTCGGAATCAAGCCCATAATTCAGTGAGGGGCTCCCAACTATTTTTGCTTAGAGCCCCATAATAGGTTGAGGTGTCTCTGGCCACCTATATGCTGTTGTAATAGAACCCCCTAAGGACAGCACGAGCATCATCATACGATACACACTCCTCCTGTTCCTACACAGTACGTCACAATGAATCATACATTTTCTTGGCTGGGCAACTTCAAACACACATACTCGCGTGCAACACACACACACACACACACACACACACACACACACACACACACACACACACACACACACACACACACACCCTCCTGGAATATTGGAAGAGTCCCAATGGAAAAATCATAAAGAAATGGAAAGATCATAAAGTCACCAAAGGTTTTCCAGTTGGTCCTATCTGGGAAAAAAAGTATTTTTTTAAATGTCATCAGGCTCCTTTTGAAATGTGCCGCTGCGTGACAGAGCTCAAGTGGCAACATTGGTGCCATGTCTGGGGCCACAGCTGAATCTGCCTCTTTTGATCTTATAGATAAGAGACAGAGAGAGAGAGAGAGAGAGAGAGAGAGAGAGAGAGAGAGAGAGAGAGAGAGAGAGAGTCAGGGCCGCATAGCTGGAAATCTTGAAACGCCTGGTGCTCACCCCACGCTGAGAGCAAAACAACACAGCCTGTGACCTCTCCCTCTCTCCCTTCCTCCCTCTATCTCTCTCTCTTGCTCACTCTCTCACTCTCTCGGTCGCTCTCTCACCCTGTCTATCTCTCTCATCCTCTATCACTTGTCCACTGTCTATGCCTCTCTCTCTCTCTCTCTCTCTCTTTAGTTGTTGGATGTGCCTTTGAAGCCCTGTATACACAGTCCTTAACTGTTAACCCATCTAAGGTATTTTAAAACTCAGAACTCACTCACCCTCTGTCTCTCCCTCTCTCTCTGTCTTGCTCCCTCTCTCTCCCTCCCTTTCCCTCTCTCTCCCTCCCTCTCCCTCCCTGCTCATTCATTCTGTTCTCCTGCCAGGAACCCAGAACTTTGTGGCCTGCAACCATCTCCAATCCTACAAGTACTACAGCGACAGCATCCTCAACCCTGAGGGCTTTACAGGATACCCCTGCTCTGACAAGGAGGCTTTTGACTCCAAAGTGCTTTTCCTCCGTCAGGGTGTCTCCCCCAAAACTAGCGGGGTTGCTCAGAGGTGTGAGGGGGACGATGAGGCATCCGCAGTGGGTGTCCATCTCCATTTGAAAATGACTCAGGGCATTCAAATGGGATGGATCGCATGGCAAAGACAGATCTAGATCAGGGTGTGTATGTGGAGGGGTTGGGGGTGGGACGGGACCACCTGTCGCTGCACATGACATTGATACGGCTGTGAACCATTTCTATGGTTTTAGAAGTTGATTCGCCAGGATTGGATCTTTCTGTACGGCAAGGGGGCAGACGGAGACGCTTCCTATGGGGAGGGCCTTCGTCTGCAGCTGTCGGCGTTAATGACCATTGATCCCTGCTCTGGGTCCCGTCCCAATCAAACAGGGCCAGGGAGCATGACCTCATAGGACTATGTCCCCCCCACCAATCAAACAGGGCCAGGGAGCATGACCTCATAGGACTATGTCCTCCCCACCAATCAAACAGGGCCAGGGAGCATGACCTCATAGGACTATGTCCTTCCCACCAATCAAACAGGGCCAGGAGCATGACCTCATAGGACTATATCCTCCCCACCAATCAAACAGGGCCTGGGAGCATGACCTCATAGGACTATGTCCCCCCCTCCAGAGAAGAAGCACCACCAACAACACCTCCCTTTTGTTCACCTCATAAACGCCCTTGACTGTTATTCCTTTGCCGCCAGTTGACAGCCGTAAACTCGCCTGTTCCCACACTATAAACCAACTATAAACTGGTTTCAACCCAATTGCTGTATTTATAGGGTGGCTATCTAAGACACATACAAGTTGGGAGAGGAAAAATAAGCCTTTGAGGGTTCTCCCTCTGCTTTGGTGGGTACAGGCAAATCCACAGGTGTTGACATGGATGGTAAGAAACTGTGATGAGAAAACATTATTGCTCACAGAGATACTGTACCTCGGGCATAGGTGTAAAGATGGCAAAAATGCTGGGTCGTAAAATATCTTTTTTCACATTTCACCTTGAGCGGAATATTAACAGTAGCTGAGTGACTCATAATGGTTTACGAAAGGTGGGCGAAACCTGCTGACCCTCGTCATTTTCACACTAAGGAGGCTGCAAATAGCAGCTGTGTTGGTAAATGGTAATTGCCAGATTGAGAAATCTCTCGAGATGTCACTGCAACATTTATGTTGATGTATGTGTACACCTATAAAAAAAAACAACTAACCATAATACCATATACGGTCTTTTTCTATATTCTGGTCCCTCTGACCTGCTTGACAAACGTCTCCTTATATGACACACACCATAACAGTATGATGACTCCTCTGAACTGAATGTGTTCATGTTTCTTCTAGGGCAGTGGTTCCCAAACTTTTAACAGTCATGTACCCCCTGTCGGTTATTTTGTAGCCTAATTGATATTCTATGAACATTATCCCTTACATATTAGACATTGTGACAGTATTATTCTGTTGGATAGGGTGCATGCATTTATTTTTGGTACTGAGACTGCAGTCAGCTATTCAACAGGACTGTTTGGGAAGGTAAATCACAGATTTATTTCGGGTACCCCCTAGATCGATCCACGTACCCCCGGAGGTACGTGTACTCCACTTTGAGAATAGTGGTTCTAGGGGAAGTTTTTCCCATGCGCAGACAAATCCTGCCCTGTTATGGGTCACTATGCCGACCAGCTCACCATATCCAACGACGTATCCAAGATGAAGTTCTACCTAAACACAGGCGATGCAAAACCCTTCCCCCATAAGGGCACTTTCCTTCCACTGCCAGTACTGTGTTAATCTGATTTATCCCTCAGCTGTGCTCTTGGAAATTGCCCTTTCTTGCAACCATTTGACAGTAATAAAAAAGTGACTTGATTGTGAAATCTACAAGCTCGAACACAGTCACTATGGCAACCTACTCACAACTTCTACTACTGTAACATTTTGAGACATATGAAATAGCACCTATAGAGACTTCTGTAGATAATTGCATCACACTACTTAATTGCATACATAAAAATTAAAACAGTCTAAGATGTGATTGTGCAGCAGTTGACTGTTGTGGATCAAATCAAAATGATCAACAAATATTAACCATTGTCAACAAATGTTAACTATTCTATGATTCTTCTGGTCTATATATTTTATTCCAGGGTACAGCTACTTTGCAAAAGTAACAATCGACGGCAGCCGTACTCAGCCAGGTATCATGAATGTGGCGCTGGACGGAGAAAAAGGCAGCACTCGCCAATATCAGCTTCACGTGTGCTTACAGACTCGTCCCACAAATTATCTCAGGTTGGATATAAAGTGTTCTTTGAATTTACTGGAGATAAGATAGAGCATTTTTTATTGTCTCCAAGTACACTCTATTTTAAAGTCTGATAACTTAATAGCCTATAATCATTAGAACGGTGAACTTGAACCACACAACTAAAAGAGGAATTGACATTTCTTTCTCTTGTTTTAAGTGGTTTCTTGTATCCTGGCGAAACCTACGAGCTGTACATCGACGCAGAGATTGACGTGGGTGAGGTGACCCAGATGAAATTCCTTTGGAACAACCATATTCGAGCTGGTGCAAGGAAAGGACAGGAAAACGTACGTGTGTGTGTGTGTGTGTGCGCGCGCGCGTGTGTGCGTGCGTGTGTGTGTGTGCGTGTGTGTGTGTGCGTGTGTGTGTGTGTGTGTGTGTGTGTGTGTGTGTCATGCCATGCCCTGTCCGTCTATCCCACAATTGTCTGACAGCTGTTTGGGACTCAGGACAGGCAAGGGCATCCAGTTATTGCTGACGGTGCCCCCCCTAGTGGCCCTCGGCCTGGCCTGATCTTCTACCCTCAATTTATCTAAGATAAATGTTACATACAATGTTTATTGTGCGTTTTTATTTTCAATAGGTCTGTATTTTGTTTGGATTATAAATGTACATGACGATGGAAGGAAAGTTTAGATTAAATTTGTTTAATTTAGTGCATACATAGGCTGAGGCTGACACAATAGTGTATGGAATAATATGGCAAAGGATTAATTGAGAAACAAAGAGCAGCTCTCTAAAACACAAATGTACGCTCTTACAAACACTAGAGGGCAGTGTAGTACTTCAAGCTGTCATAACCCAGGAGTAGGGAGGTGTGTGTGTGTGTGTGTGTGTGTGTGTGTGTGTGTGTGTGTGTGTGTGTGTGTGTGTCTCTAAATCTTCAAAATAGTATTGAGACATTGGGATAAGGTGGCAAGTTTCAGATCCCAAATTGGTCTGGATGTGTGTGTCTGTGGCCTGTTCAGGTATGAGAGTCTGTGTGGTCCACAGATTCACAGCTCCCTGAGGGTGTGTGTGTGTGTGTGTGTGCATGCACGTGCGTGTATACACAGAGTGCTTATTAATGTATCCCTGGCCTTTCACCAGCTTATGAAGTCTTGATTGTGTATCATTGTTTTGTCTTCATGTATTTGAATACCCACCACTAATAGAAGGTCAAGCTTGTCTTCATTTCCTGGACAAGGTTAGGATTGGGGATAAAAGTAATCCGATCCAATCATTCCTCTCCCTCCTCTGTGTTACAGCTACATGTTCTGTGGAGCTGAGGCTGTGCATGAGAATGTTCTCCAGACTGTGACTCCCTGCGAAACTCAGTGAAGCACAATCAGAGATGTCATCCATTTCATTTCAATAAAGCAAAAGCATTTGAACTCTTTAAGTGAGCCACATTGACTTGATCCTTTTTGCCATTGTCTATATTCTCTTTTCAGAGCTCAAAGTTTTGGCAGGGAGTATACATTGTGTACAGTATGACAGCTCAACAATCAAGCATTGTACCGAAGATTGAAGACAGTATATTTGTATAGTTGATGGACAGAGGATAAAAAAGGAGGCATAAACTTGGCATAAATGGTGTACTAATGCATGTAATGAAAAAATGACTTATCAACATTATCTCAAATTTGTAATTGTCTTCCCCAAATCAAAACTTCTTGCTCTGTTTCTTTTCTCTGTCATTGTAAAATCACATCAAATTCATTCCTCCTTGTTTTCATCTTTTCCAAAGTGAAATTCTCTCTTTTCCAATCACATTGTTCTTAGTTCAGACACTCAAATACAATAAAAAATGTATACTTCACACCCAACTTCTGACTTCCACATCCTATCTCCAAACCAAATTGTCCTACGATGCCAAATCATGTCAGCAAAGAGGAGGGTAAATGTTACCCTTATCAATGTTGAAAGACTGAGGACTGCATTTTTGCAAAAACAAAACAACTAAATTAAATGTTAACATCATTAACATCAGTTTTTTCCATTTAGACACAGAGAGAACACCCATGCAAAATCATGCCTAATATGTCTCATATATCTGTAATTCTAACAGGCACTCTGTGTACGTAGAGCGCTTATTAATGTGTCCCTGGCCTTTCACCAGCTTATGAAGTCCTGATTGTGTGTCATTGTTTTGTCTTCATGGATTTGAATACCCAGCCCATAATCACAGCTGTGAAAATATGGCATTAAAAGGCAAGTTGCCATTTTCATCATAACCCAACAAAGTGCCTTTTGTTGGTTTTGTGACTTCCAAGCCATCAACACTCTCACAAGACTAATCAGAGCAATCTTTGGTTCCAAAGCCTAACTAGGATACATTATTGTATTAAAACACAATTTTATATGAGCCTAAGAGATTGGGGGGAGGGGGGGGTGCCTGTGTTCTTGAAATCCTCTAAAGACATCCATCACTGTCTTTCCTTCCTGTGTCTTTCCTTTCATTGGCTCATTGAATGTGGAGGCTATGACAAAATAGCTGGCTAATTCCAGTAATTACGCCTTTTCGTCTGAGGGAATTCGTGGATGACAGCATTTCATTTTGATCATTGTCCCTGTAGCTCTGGGAGTGGCGTTGTAGCTAACAAAGCACCGACAGGTCACCCATTAGCAAGGTGTACTTCAAAAAGGAAAAACACAAAAGTTGAGCAGGGGTGGCAAAGACAAAGAGTAGAAGAATGGGATACCTCGGAAATAATAATTAAGCATAACAAAGTTAACCCACCCAACCTTAACACAGACACAGACAAATGTTGATTCAGTGTGTAGAGTTATACAGCATAATGAGATATGATTGGAATACAAAATGATACCATGAATGAACAACAAAGAGGAATGTGACAAAAAAGAAGAGGTCTTGCTCACTTGGGATTTGATATCAGCTGGAGCAAATAATGTGCTGACCCTTGGACTCCTTAAAAAGCCAGTGTCTGTCCCAACACTGTATAACATCTACATTCTCTGTTCCATCTTCTTAAAAAGCCAGTGTCTGTCCCAACACTGTATAACATCTACATTCTCTGTTCCATCTTCTTAAAAAGCCAGTGTCTGTCCCAATACTGTATAACATCTACACTCTCTGTTCCATCTTCTTAAAAAGCCAGTGTCTGTCCCAATACTGTATAACATCTACACTCTCTGTTCCATCTTCTTAAAAAGCCAGTGTCTGTCCCAATACTGTATAACATCTACACTCTCTGTTCCATCTTCTTAAAAAGCCAGTGTCTGTCCCAATACTGTATAACATCTACACTCTCTGTTCCATCTTCTTAAAAAGCCAGTGTCTGTCCCAATACTGTATAACATCTACACTCTCTGTTCCATCTTCTTAAAAAGCCAGTGTCTGTCCCAATACTGTATAACATCTACATTCTCTGTTCCATCTTCTTAAAGAAAAGCATTGTTTTGCTGAAACCTTAATTGTCTTTTTTTCTAAGGGTATGGTTGGCTAGATTATCAAAGACTGCTGAAGGAATCCTGGGTTTCCTGGAAGGTTGAAAGGTGTCCAGAATCTTGTCATAGTGATGCAGGTTTGAGTAATTGTGACAATAGATTCCATAAACCAACAAATTATAGTAAATGAAAATTATAGAAATTAAATGACAGGCCTACACAAATACACTGAATCATGACAAAATAAATTAAAGAAAAAATAGAAATAGAAAAACTATTCCTTGTGGTGGCTAACAACCAGCTACTACATGTAGCGAGGTGATTTGGAGGTAGCCACCTGAGACATGTAAACTCACAACTGACACCCACTGACCTTGAGGATGTCCTCTTGGCCAAGTGGTAGAAGCTTGTGTCTGCCACATGGGAGATCTGGGGTTTCAAACCCTGCCTGTCACATACACACACCTGTTCTAATCCAGTGGTTCTCAACCTTTTTGGCACGCCCCAACAAATGTAGGTCAAGATGAGTTCATCCCTCGCTGCTTGCATCAAATTCGGTGCAGTAGCTGTTGAAAACAATTTGTATATTTTCTCTACCTATGCTCTCTCTTGTGTGAAGTAAGACGTTACAAGTTTAAGGTATATCTTTTTTTATTATATTTGATCAAATAACTCTCTAAAATGATTAATATGATACAAATATTTGGGTAGCCCTATTATATACTTTTTTTTTTTTTTTTTATCTGGCGACTCCCCCAAATCATTTTGTGACCCAACGTGGAGTCCCGACCCCAAGTTTGAGAATCAGTGTTCTAATTAATGATTGGCAAGGTGCCATGTCTCAGCTAATCTGTTATGCTCTGATACTGATCTGTCCTTTGGTAGCTCACAGGTGACCACTAGGTGTAGCAATAACCAAATAAACCAAAACATTTTCTCTCTTCTATATCTTTTTATATAAATTCCGTATACTATTTCTTTAGTACATGTATTAATTTTAAATTGTTATTTTATCAATACCAAATGGCTGTTGTAGCTTCGATATCTACATTATAGGCCTTTTGGCTCTCTTTTTGACTTCTCTGTCAAATCTACGACTTCCCAACTTCATAGTAGTCATAGTATAAAACCCTGTATTTCCAAGTAAAATACATATTCAGTCAGCCTCCTAGACCTCTAAAACATGCCCTCTCCAAAACACTGAAAGTGTTAATTAAAACTGGAATATGTTATGTATGAGATGAATGGCCCTCACAGTCTAGACCGCTCTATCCTTCTCATTTACTATGTGTGTGTGTGTGTGTGTGTGTGTGTGTGTGTGCGTGTGTGTGTGTGTGTGTGTGTGTGTGTGTGTGTGCGTGCGTGCGTGCGTGCGTGCGTGCGTGCGTGCGTGCGTGTTTGCATTAATGCATGTGTGCATACATGCGTGTGTGCATACATGGGTGTGTGTGGAGGTTACTTAAACAGTCCACTCATCAACATTCAGTGACACTTATCTCATGGAGAAGGGTGTGTGTTAAGCAAACAAGTACCAATGAAATAAAACGATAGCTGGGTAACCTGACGGACAAAGGAGCAGAGCACAATGCTCATGCCTGGCAGAGCACAAACGTGCCCCAAATGGAATGAAAACATGTCAAGCTCTCACTCTTCCTCTGTGTGATTTTATTGGTGGACCTCACCGCTCCAGAACTCCCAGCTTCCCTGAGGAGAGTGTGTGGGAGGAGATCGCACCAGCTACTGAGAGGCCGCTTCAAGAGACTTGCCCCTCGAAATTGCTGTAGCAACTGACCTACTTTCCAGCCATTTTGGATAAGATCGGTCCACTCATCTACCACCCTCACTCTGCCCATCCCCCCTCTCACTCACAGACCAACTAAAAACAACCTTGCCCTGTATGGGGTTGAGCACCACTCCACACACACTCCTGTTAGAATAACACACTCGCTCCCTAAATGCACATGGTTAATGAATAAGAAGAGCCTGTGTTTAGTTTCATATTCAGCTTGTTGGATCATTGGCGAGGGTGCTTGAGGCTAACAATAATTTAGCATCTATAAAACGGTGTTTGGGCCTACATGTGACTGCAAACAGCAGTGGTAAATACAGTAGTGTAGAGCAGAGAACAAACAGTCAGGTGGGCATAAAGCAATGTCTACAAGTGGATGGAAGGTGTAATATACGATCTCACTGTTTCTCCTCATGTGTATTACTACAGCAGTGATACTCCTGGTCCTGGAGAGCCACGGTGGGTTCAGGTTGTTGTCCCAGCCTAGGGCTATCATACCTGATTAAACTAATCAACTGATCTTCAAAACCTTGATTAGGTGAATCAGGTGTGTCCCTGCTGAGCTGGGACAAGAACCTGCAGCACTGCGGCTCTCCAGGAACAGGATTGAGGATCACTGATCTACAGCACAGGTATGTTCTACACATCTATTCAATCATCTGTCCTCTATGAGTGCCATGTAAAACACTCCAAAGCCATTAGTGGACAATAGCAGCTAGAGGCAAATATACTGTCAAACCCAATCTTTTCATGGCTGGTTGTCAGCTAGCCAGAAGATGGAGATGGTTAGTGCTCCAATATTAGCTCTCCACATTCAGTCAGCCTACATTCAAGTGTTCTCCATTTTTATGATACAGTAACTGGGCCTTTAAACAACAAATTAGGGATTACATTTGTCCCTATTATTCTACAAACAAATACATTTAGGCCTCCTGTAAGGGATTTGGTAATACTCAGTTCAAGGTTTGAACATTTGGAGGGATTATTGTGATGGGTTGATTGACATCTTAATTTAGATAGATTGGAAGCTTTGAATGAAAGTTCCAAAATCACCTCAGTTTATCTCTGATTACCATTCAAATAACATTAATATCCACTGGAGGGCAGTGTTGTTCTTCAGAAATCTGCACCACCTGCCACTGTACAATCCCAAGGCAAACCCAAACTGTTTCACACCCAGTTGAGTCTACAGTAGATGTACCTGTTTTTCTTCTTTCAATTATGTTTGTTAAACTGCCCATTTATGGTTGAATACGTGTTTTTTTTTTTTTATATTTCAGAGATAAAACAGCTATTGATATGTATCATAAGAGTAGGGTAATTAGACTTCCAGTATTCTGGTGAAAAGAGGCTGACAAAGCAAGTAATTGGATACAGGCAATCTCTTCTAGGATATGTAGTGTAAATGCTTGTATCGCTCTATATTTCTATCCACTGTTGCCCCAGGCAATGTGAGGTAAGTTCTAAATTAGCCCTAAATGAACATGCTAAATAACAACATAATAATCTACTTCTGCTGATGCATGTGTAACCCATGTGTTAGAAAATCAGAAACAAATAACAAGTAGTCAGATATTCTTTGAAATACACATACATTTTTATTGGATGACAGTTTGGCTGTGGATACTTGGTATTGAAGTACAACTCATTCAGTGAAAATGGTCTGAGCAGGAGACTTCTAACTCAATGGTAGAAACATCACACATGCGTCAACCAAAGGGATCAAATTAAAATCTTGCCATTTGTGAAACATTTGACATTTGAGGCAAATTTGGCTGAAAAGGTGAGATAACCTTTTTTTCCTACACAAGCACAGAATCAAGTAGTTGTGAACTTTCATCTCCTGTATTATCATATATTTTATATTAAGAGTAAAGCACTTTCTGTTTTAGTATGCATAAGCTAGCTAAACTGACACTCCTTGTTTTATCCACACATTCAACCACAGATTAATAGACGACACACTGTGATTTAGACAGATGTACACTCTTTAGGGCGCTAATTGTTATCTTAATGCTGCCGAATACAATGCTAATTTAAGCTAAACATTTCTTTATACAATTCTGTCAAACATAGCTTCGAATACAAAGCAGCTAGATACATAATCTTGTGCATTACATAATACTGAAGCTGCACAAAATACATGGTATTAACCGAAATAACAATACATTAAAGAAACCAATGTTGTTGTGTTATTTCCTTCAACTTCCAACTCAATATTCATCCACTTTTTTGTTGGTGGTGGTGGTGGTTTGGGGGTGGGGGTAGCACAGTGGAGAGGGCAGATGTAGAGCTGGCACAATAATTATTCCACTTGACAGTCATATCTGTTCTACACAGTATATTTCTGACCATTCTAGATCTGCTCTGGTGACTGATGTTGGCCTTTCAAGTACAAACACAGTTCATGTTGTATTGCACATTGCAGCAGTGGAGTTGAAGAAGCCAGACTTTTCTCCATATAACATTATCACCACCGATAACCTCAAACCCCACGGTATGGGAGTGAAAAAACTGTGGTATTGGCAATCACCCTTTTAAATAATTTGCTAAAAGTTACTCATGCGAAACGTGCATTTACAGGAGAGTGCCGAAGACAGTATTGTAGGTGGGAGCTTGTGCATCTTTTAACATGAACAGATAAAGCGAGACCAACTAGATTCTACAGTGTCCAATGTCTAGCATATATTGTGGAACAAGTCATCCTCAGTGTACGGTTGTCAGAGGGACCTCAATGTCCAGTTGTCAGAGGGACCTCAGTGTACAGTTGTCAGAGGGACCTTGTGGGAAGACCATGAACATTCACTTAAGGTCATGCAAGTGTCAGTCACCATATGTTATTGTAAATTACTTAAATTGAGTGCATCTGAAAGGAACAGCTACTGAAGGACAGTGAATCGATTAGAATCCTATGTGACCTGATTCCTTGAGTCGAGACCAACATATTTCTTTGAGCATCCCTTAATGGGAATTACTGTATGTTAAAGACCTACACTGCAGTATATGTCTATATGGTGAATTATTGTGACATCTCATCCTTTTTTAGGCACTCATTTGTTCAAGACATTGTAATACACTGCCAACGCTTTCTTGATAAGTTACTGACATCGAAGCCATATCAGCACATTGGAGAAGGGTTATAGCTTTTCAAGATGATGACATGAGAAGTGTTTTTATTGCGTTTCATCAGTACTTCATTATTTGGGGATAATACGTCCAATGGCAATAGAATAACCTTTGGTAGCTACAGCCTGCAACTTAAAAATAGAGGCACTGCACTTGTGCTGAATGGAGGGTGGGGTTAGGAGGGGGTAAAGAACACTACCATTGTTTTGGAGAGGAAGGCTGGTTCAGAATGGTTTTGAGCTGTCACTTTGGTGTTTTGTGAGGTTGCTGAAGAATAGGCTAGTTTCATTTCAATAATCTGTCATTCTGAATTTGACATTACTTTTATTATTGTTCAAATCATATTTCGGAAAGGCCCAATAAAGATTTTAGTTTCAAATTGTGAATGCAGAATTTTTGGTTTTCAAATGCTATAATTGGGTCTCACCCTCTATACCAATTAATTGTAGAAAATACTCCAACAACTCAAAACTCACAAATTCACAGTCACCAAACAAACCAACACTGTTGTCCAACCCAAACAAAAACATGTTTTTTCCAGAAAATTGTTTCCAATATTTTCCAGATAAAAACAACTCCTGATTTTAAGGGCAACGGTATTGAAATCAGTTTTTTTTGCAATTGCGGAGCGTTACACAGGCCACACAGGCCATACTCCCTTTCACTCATAGTTCATGAATGCTTCATTCTACATTGGACTACTCATGCTGTGGCTGATGAGAGGAATGGAAACAATGGTGTTCACGTGAAAGCACACACACTCCTAAAGCTGCTAAAATAATAACGCAAAAAATCTGTACAATATTTAAATACTGTATTTACAGAAATAAACATATTTTCAATTGAATCTTTCCCAAAGGCCTGTAGTTGTAGAGCAATCTCCTGAATTGATAGATTCAAATAAGGAAATTCAGAGCTTATTTGATCCTTTCTTGTATCATAAGCATAAACAATTAAAGGTAACAATAAAGCACATCACAAGGGCCATGTTAATATCGGTTTGCAGTTTAAGCTAGCAGCAAGTTCGACTTTACCACTTGTATTAAGACTCCTCAGGAAACATTTCACATTCTAGGATTTATATTCTGCTGTCGAACATGTTAGCCAGTGGCGTGGATTTTTACACTGTTTGTGAGAAACGCTAGTACGATTAAACAGTGTATTTGTCAGTCCCTCGTTATGTTGTTCAGATAGATTTGTTTGCAGTGCACAATCATGTTTAGCAGCCAGTCATTGCCTTGAACAGATATTTGTGACAGGATAGGAGGCTGTCTGCATAACTTTGACCAAAAAATTAACAGAATTGTTAAGCGCTCCTATGTACTGTATTTTAAAAGCATATGCACCAAGTTTGTTTTGTAAGATAATATAACTCCTTTGTATGGCATCTTGTGCCTTTAGAGTGAGCATGGATAAATACAGATTCGAAAGCTATCCTGCAAAGTTCTACAGCTGAAAACTGACCAAGTGTAGTCTTATATTAGAGAACCACTGCAACTTTACTTTCTTCTTTCGCTCAGGTGCTCTCCAACCCTGACTCTTGCATGATGAGTAGCAGAGTAGCAGAATGAATACAACTGTAATTTGTGGAAGCCCCAGGTTTTCTGTTGATATCATAATTTGAGGGAAATACTGGCCCATGATCCAGGGTTGAAGAGAACACTGAGGTTTGGGTCGTATTGTGTCATGTCATTTTTTACAGACCTGCATGTAGGAGATACTAACAGATCCACCAACAGCACACCTGGCCAGCTACAGAACAGCACACAAGCAACACTCACACACAATGGGGCTGAAACATACTGTCTGTCTGTCTGTCTGTCTGTCAGATGATGTCACACTGTATCAATAGTGATATCAATCTCGAAACTGTGTAGCATCTTTTGCAGCAATCTACGCATCACTAGGGTAGGCTAAGGTGGGACCTATTAAGCCCATCAGAATAGCCAAATATGAAGACTAGATGGATACTCAAATGTTACACAGGGAATAGAGCCCTACCTGCCAGCCGGTATCTGGCAGTTAGCCTATGCAGAAACAAACTGGTGCCCATGTTAGAGGAAAAAGGCTAAATCTGCTACAACATTGCAACCGTTACAGGCTCATTGTGTGTGTGTGTGTGTGTGTGTGTGTGTGTGTGTGTGTGTGTGTGTGTGTGTGTGTGTGTGTGTGTGCGTGTGTGTGTGTGTGTGCTGTGTGTGCTGCTGGAGGTTCTATTCTCTATGACCTATGACCCCTATGACAGTCCCCTATCTACTGGCTGAGGAAGTCGATGCTGGCCTTGACGGTGCGCGCGGTGGCCACGTCCACCGCCATGGCCCGGATCTCTGTGTCCCCGAACTGCATGAGCGTCTGGATCTCCCGGCGTGCCGTGGGGCTCTCCGTGCCGCTCACATCCAGCCGCAGTGTGCCGCACTTCCTGACACCAGGCTCGCTGATGAAGCCCACGCCCTCCCTCTCAGAGCAGTAGATGTGGATGACGATGACCTGCTGTGAGGGCTTGGCTGGCGTGTAGCTGCGCTTCACCGTCTCCCCCAGCGCCACTGACTGGTCGGCGGCAATGAAGGTGTCGAAGACATCAGTGCACCAGCGCGTGCCGTCCTTCACCAGCATCTTGTCGGGTGGGTGCTTGCCATCAATGTAGCGGTTGAGGACCCCAACACCATAGGTGAGGGGCGAGCGGCGCACCTTGATGATGCTGGGGTCCAGGCCAAACAGGACGGCCCCCTTGAGGATGGTGAGGCCCACGTCGTGGGGGATGATGATGCGGCTGCGGCCCTGCAGCATGTTCTGTACCGCCTGCTGCAGCAGGGGCGACTCGGCGAAACCGCCCACCAGGAACAGGAACTTGATGTCGCACACTTCCGGCTTCTCAAAGAGCTCGGCTGAAAGTAGAGGGAAGATTCTTAATTAGTCAAGAGTCACCATGGGTGAGCACTTTAATAACTCTGTATGCTAAATCTAATTCATCATTCATTGTAAGAGTTCTAGTCTATGTGAAGCATTAAAGCCACAATCTGTAATTTGCAAAGCTGCTTGGACATATAAATGTATGTTATATACCAATGAATTCTTGAAGAATATTACTTATCTTATGAGCTTAATACAACTGTCTTACCCCATCATCCTCCCCTAAAAAACCCTGTCTTGAACAAACAAACCAAACCATTTTTTGGACTCTTGAGGAACCAGCATGCATTATCAATGCAGTATCTATTCAGTGTCTACTGTATACAGTACCTCCAGATGCCTCTCCCCAGTGTTCAGTGATCAGACAGCTCATCAGACTTCATACAGACCGTGCTAAAGTAATGTGACCTACTTTCTCTCTGTCCAAAACACTATGAATAATTGAGCTTGATTTATTTTGGAGAGGGAGGACCCAGACCCTGCGTCTGCTCTCTGTACAATGAGGGTGAGCCTTGGGGTGCAGCATGCACTGTCTCCCTGTCTACCTCTTCCTCTGGGAGCTCAACAACAGCTTGAACTCATAGGGGGAGGACATTCCTTTAAGCTTGGAGCATTGACATACGATGTGGAGAATCACATATGAAGTGTCCAAATTGAAAGCCTTTTTTATTTTATTTTTACATTTTATTTAGGTAGTCTTGTTGAGATAGATGAAATTCCTTTTTAAAGAAAGACCTCGTCCAAGACAGCAGCGGGGACAACGATCTTCAAGAACATACAATGTTGCTGCAAATCAGAAGGGCTAATGTTCAGATGTAGCTCAGACATGTTGAATGAAAGTTTAGACAAAAATCTACTGACAAAAATGTGTGTGTGATATAAATGGGTGCATTCTGGCTTTTCAGACATCCGGCTTCACCTTTGAGGTTTCATCCCTTGCAGGCACACATCTGGACAGCTTACTACTGTACTGTATAATTATCACTGGCTACTGTGTAGTCTCAAGTCATCCGTACCAGCTAATGTGGTACGTCTGAATATAATAAATCCAGCTTTTGAGAACTTCTGAGACAAATCACGAGTTTTGGAAGGTGAGGCTCAGAATAAAGATGGAAATTGTGCTCACTATAATCTAAATGAATCTCTATAGCTACAGTCATGCAGACAGAACCAAGACGAATAACCATTTTCTGCTTCTGCATGTCCCACCCCATCCGCCTATAAGACTTGGAAGACAATAGTCTTCCAGCAGGCAAGGGAGTTGTTGTGTTATAGAAGTCACACAAACACAATAATTTTTTCTAATTGAGGATCAGTGGTGGCCACATCACCTGAACAGGAATCTACTCACTGAGGTGCTGGATGATGTGGTCTATGGTGGGCTTGAAGAGAGCGTTCATGGCGTCAGGGTTCATTCTGAGCATGCCCTGGGAGGACCACTTGACAAAGTCCACACTACAGAGGAAGAGAAGGAAGGAGATGTCAGGCTCAGAACCACCATTACACCAGGGGAGCCTAACATTAACCTTAACCCTAACCTTAACCCTAAACCTAAACTCTAACCCTAAACCCTAACCTAAACCCTACCCTAAACTCTAACCCTACCCCTAACCACTTGACAATGTCCACACTACTACAACCCTAACCCTAACCTGAACCTAACCCTACCCTAAACCCTAACGCTACCCTAAACCCTAACTCTAACTCTAACCTTAACCCTAACATCAGGGGAGATGCTAACCCTAACCTTAACCCTAACCCTAATCTTAACCCTAACACCAGGGGAAATGCTAACCCTAACCTTAACCATAACCATAACCCTACCCTAAACCCTAACCATAAGCTTAACCATAACCCTTATCCAACCCTAAGCTTAACCCTTCCCTTACAGATTTAAATCTGAACCTCAATGAGGTACGTCAGAGTCAGGGCATCCCACTTAGCATGTCCCATTACATCTTACATTTTGTTAGTATGTGCATATGAATGATGTATGATGTATGAAAATATACATTTAAAATTCTTATAATGGGTGTCACATATAATACAATCTTTTGTTAATTTTTATTGTATTGCACATCTTGATTTAATCTGTGCAGAAATGTATTATGGTGTTTCTTACATGCAGAAGCTCACAAGCAACTCTCATGAGACCAATGTTTTACTATATGTGCAGTAAAGTCCCCCTCGACAGTTCTCCTCCCATTTGACAGTAAATCTTATAAGCATCTATTGCGTATGTGCGTACGTACATACGTGCGTGCGTGCCTGTACGTTTGCCAGATAATAGCAGTGACCCCTCTCTATCACACAGGGTTTTCCAGCACAATAAGACAGACTACAGTTTACAGTCATGAGTCAGAGGGCCCTGAGGACCACTGGAGGCTCCGGTTTCTACCATATGAATGTCTTAACCTGCCCCATGACTCTGTGCAGGACATAAAAATCAATATTCAAGCACGACAGCACTACAGCCAGACTAAGATGTAATCAAAGTGACTGAGAGTCTATATGACTGGGACAAAGAAATAATATTGTATTTCAAACATGCATCGTGAGTCATCCTTGGTGAGCTCATGATAAGAACAATGAAATGGTCAGAAAAAAATCCTGGCCTCTTTCTAATATAAGCCTACACAATACTGTCCAAAACATCAAACTATTATATGTACTCAGCAAAGGAGGACTCAGACCAATGTCTTCTATGAGGTTATTTAAGCTGAGTCAAGGGAATACTTAGTCAGCTAATGAGACCATGTAGACAGCAGGCTCTTGATGAGCTGACTGCACTGTTCTCTTCACAGGGCCAGACGTGGTGTGAATTCCCTTATTAGCTTACTGGGCAATCTATGCATGGATATACTGCCCGTGGCTGTTTAATTCAGTGGAAAACACACACACACACGCACGCACGCACGCACGCACGCACGCACGCACGCACGCACGCACGCACACACACACACACACTCACACACTCACACACTCACACACACACACGCACACACGCACGCACGCACACACACACACACACACACTCACACACTCACACACACACACACTCACTTGCTCTTGCGCAGGGCGTGCTCCACACTGTGTCCTCTGAACTTCTTGTAGTAGTCGATGAAGGAGAAGGGCAGGTTGATGTTGAGGGGGTTGGACCTATCAGGGGCCGCGGCCCGTTTCCGGGATTCAAACGCGATCATCAGGTCCACCCAGGCGGCCGGCCGCTTGATCTTGAACTGGTCGATGAAGTCAGGCCCGAATATCTTACACAGGAGCTTCTCAAACTCGTAGTCAATGCCGATAGAGCCATAGGGACCGCCTACAGAAGGGGAAATTACTGTTGGTCAATAACAGCTCAAATGTCCCTGTGTCGTGGTGTCTACAGTTGCACAGAGCCATATAAAGCCTACTCCTGGACTGAAGAGCATGTTCAATGGAGTCTCCATTAATAAGGGTGCTTTTTAGTAAATTAAGGCTGAAGCTGGGTGAATACAACATCCTCTGTAGCTACATGATGTAGCTACATATAAGGAAAGAAATAGATGTGATTGTGTTTGTGTGATTAGAGGATACCGCTTAGATCCATATTCGGGGGATGGGGGTGTGGTTAATTCCATTACCTGAGGCCTTGTACAGCTCCTTGAGGTGACCCTCTGGGAGGCGTATCTGATGAACCGTGAGGTCGACCGTTCCGCCACCACAGTCAACCACCACGTAGCGGTCACCTGAATACACAGAGAGAGTCAAATGTTATCTGAGGGAGGAGGGTGAGCAGAGCAGAGAGGTGCTGTCCTGTCCATCAGGACAATACTGTAGCAGCCAAAGCTCCTGTGTAGTGTGACGTGACTGCTGTTTTTGGACACTCTCTGAGGATGTTGAACGTGAGTCTTCCGGAGAGGGGCTCTACATCGGCACCCAAGTAGATATCATATTGGCGACCTAGATTTACACTGCAGCTACAGCAGCACTGTGCCAGGGGCCTAGAGAGGTGAGGTCTTTTTTTGTTTACACACGACTTCTAGAGCACACAGGCCTTATTCTGAGTACTGATTCTATACTTACTAGATCAAGGAGTCCACCAGGTATTTTCACTATTCCTAAAAAACATTATGTGGTTTTAAATAAGCACAATAATAGGGTATGTTCATATGATACTACGTAAATACGTCAACGTGAATTGAGCCTGTGTGAACTTCCAGTGGAACCTACGAGAAACATTTGATTAGTGGAGAGAAAACAATTGATTAGACTCTAAAAAGTGCTGAGTAGCAGAATGTTCCCCCTCCCCAATATATCAAGGGGGAGTAACAATGTAAGCAGGATGATCAGCAGCATAAGAAACAGCAAGAGCAAAATACTGCAGCAGAGAGAGAGAGAAACAGAAGCATACAAGAAGAGAAAGAACTCTACCTTCTTCCAGCTCCGACCAAAGTTCCCCTATGACATTTTCCACCAAAAAGGTGCGACTCTGCCGGTTGCGCCGGACATGCTCCTTGGCTGGTTGTTGACAGAGAGAGAACGAGTGAGTGTGAGAAGGGCAGAAGCGCTGTGGTGAAGCTGTGATGTCATACATTGTAAGGCAAGCGACAGAATGATAAGGGCTACATGGGTGTGTAGGATGGAGTGGTGATCAGTGATTGTCCATGTGGTCTAACCACAGGAATGTAGGCCTACAGCACACCCATCCTACAGGGAACTGGGTTGACTCATACTGTGATGACTTGTATTTGCAAATCTACATTTCAGTCTCGCGCAATAATTCATGTTTACATCACTATTCATATGTTATTCAAGCTTTGCATTATGGGAATACATAATGACACATTCGTTTTTATTATACACCCAAACCTAAATACATCACTCTTTCCTACACAAGAAATTCACGTCACTTTTTTCATTTGTTGTTAACAGAGAGAAGAAATTATGAAAAAAGAGACAGATGAGGGACAAGAGTCTACGATTGTCTACAGAGGACATTTTAACATTCCACGTTCCGAACCCAAACTACGTGCTTATGAACCCCACTGACAGCCTAAATGGTGGTGACATTAGTAAAACAAGGAGCTGGTCAACTCTGGCTCACAACAGGAAGGGACAGTAGTAGTAAGCATGACTGCATCGACAAAGTTGTCAGATGGACATTTCCTCCAACAGAGGGGAAACAATACCAAGGGGGGAAACAGAACCTTTCCTACTCCCATTAGCTTTCTGGAGAGCATGAGAGTTTGATCTATCTATGCTACCATTACGTTTTACACACACACTGTCAATGCGTCAAAACAGACCACAATATAACCGAGAAGTAACCTTTAAAGGTTCTGGGGAATGCTTTGAGTTAGCTGTGGCAGAATCTTTGGGCATTATGAACAAATTAATGTAAGGAGGTAACAGAAGCAGCTGGAGGGAGAGCACACACACAGCGTTAGACTTGCGGGCGCTGACTTGTGCCCTCAGCTGTGTTGCTGCTGTAAGGCAAGACAGTAGGCCATTGCACAATCCAGCTATTCATTGCAGGATTTATTTTAAAGCAGCCTGACTATCAACAAGATGTTAGAATAAAAGATGGCTCCTTTCCAGTTCAAGTAACAGTATTGGGCATTTGTTGACAACACTGAACTGTATAAGGTCTGTCTATAGATAAACTACAAGACCTACAGTATATCCTCATAATCACAGCTGGAGGCCCGGACCAATGCCGCCATCCATCCAGACACAGCCTGAAACAGGTCATTAGAGAGTTTATAAAGTAAAAAAACATGAGAGGACATCTGCTCTGGAGAGACACCAATAGCCTTCAGCGCATTGTTTCACTGTCATCATTAACAACTGTGAGGCACAACATGACCAGTAACGAAATGAATACTGTAGATATGTGCTGCAATTTCTAGCAACGTCTTTCTTATACCATGTACTACATCCAGTTCTACATGGTTTCTACAATGCGTGGGAGGGGAACAATAAAGCTATTCGAATTGAATTGAATTCAAACTAAATCTACTATGGTACCATAACAAGCGAGTCACATTCAGGAAGCGAGGATGAGTTTGAACTGCACTACAGTATCTGGTTTTGAAATAGTGCCCTTTGATAAATGAAAGCCTCTCGACAAGGTCAAGGAGACCAATTACGATAGTTTTAATTAGTGTACCAAGGGAATTTACAGCACCTGCGAGATCTATACATCTATCACCTCTCTGAACCCAGTATTTATTATAAGTCTTAGTAATGTCAGCGTCACAATGTGCTAATTAAATCTATGCTCTACAAGCCTAGACAGTCCATTGATGTCAAAGACGAACACACATTTCCATTAAATGTTTGCTGAAAGAAGCCGACACATTCATATTTCAAGATACAAAATATAAATGTATTACATTTACCATATGACTGAGAGGCCATGGGTTCAATTCTTTTGAAATAGTTGCTCCATAAGCATGCAAGTGAATGCTATTGAGGCATTCAGCTGCATAGCTACCCGCTCAGAGGCGAGGTGAGACTGGAGGGCTATGAACTTTTCAGTCTGTACTTTAGATCATTGATGTGAACTTTTCAGTCTGTACTTTAGATCATTGATGTGAACTTTTCAGTCTGTACTTTAGATCATTGATGTGAACTTTTCAGTCTGTACTTTAGATCATTGATGTGGGATGTGTCTTTCCCAAAACAATACAATGACGTATGAATGAGGGAAGGATGACAATTAAAAAGTTATTTGCTGTTGCTGCTTCACATGCTGGCAAACATGAGACTGGATTTCATTATATAAGGTTGTGCCAATTTAAAAGTGGTATTGTTCACTATATACTTGAAATCATTTCTGCAAATTCAGATACATGAGTTATTGTTTCATAGAACATTTTCACTGCTACATTGTGAATACAAAATGTAATTGAAATGCAGTACATTGCCATTATCAATCAAAATACTTTGAGCATATTGAAGTATTAGTTCAAGATGGATGTAGAACTTAATCAAGAAAAGAAGCAAAAGCAACTAGAAACAGGACCGTGAGGAGTGGATACTAAAACATAAAAGGTGATGTTTTATTTTTTTTCATGCATTTAATAAAAGCTATGTTTACCATGAACTGGAGAATCTGTCCCGAAACATTTCAGTTGGAAGGAAAGATTGTATGTTAAAATGTTAAAGGGGTAGTTCACTATAAAATCATATTTCTGTGATAAACTACATACCCTCATTCCAGTTGATGCACCAACACCATATTCCAGTTGTTGTCTATATCCCAATTATTTAGCAGCTTGCAGCGGACGCATTTTCCAAAACAATGGAAGTGAATGGGGTCCAGTTTCTGGCCACAAATTGGACGCAACCCACTTCCATTATACTGGGAAATGTGTCTGCTGCAAGTTGTTAATAACAGGGTAAAAAAGTGTCTTGGTATATCAACAGGAGTGAGCGTATGTGGGTAATCACAGAAATTCAATTTTACAGTTAACTATCCCTTTAATATAAACACTACAATGCAAACAGACAGCCATTATTATAAGGAGGGTGATAGAAATGTTTGTTCATGGTGCTCACTCTCACTGATGTGTATGTAATTTCTCTATAGATCGATACTATTTCTCACCTTAGGGCTGAACAAAGCTATAGCTACAGTCCTTAATGTCATGTGTCCCTAACAATGCCCCTGACTCAACCAACCCTTACTACTCATTGGACACATTATAGATTTTCATGTTTGCCAACAAAATAACTGTCTGCAAGTCCAAAATTAGTTGTAGAGGCATACATGATAGTTATAGTTATGGGATGTAAACAATGTAAGTATTTTGTTATGTCATGTAATTATGGCACAATGTTTAACGTCATGCTCATTGGGCTGTGGAGTGGTTACCCTGGGTCATCCCTGCTCCCACATTCTCAGTGGGGCTGAAGCCGTTCTGGATCGTCCGGGAGCCAAGGTCAACCATCTGGTGGAGACGGAGCTTGCGGCAGTAGATCGAGGCTGCCTCGGGCTCAAGGGCGATGATCAGCTGCTCTGGGTTGTCGCGGGGAACCAGACCAGACTAGAAGAAGGCAGAACACAGATAGGAAATACAGGTATTAGCTTTCTACTTCACAGGACGTTGTCAACATGAGGTTTGAGGAGTCCAAACGATGACAACTGTAATAACATCATATCACAACTATGCATTAATATGGTAGTTACAGAAAAAGTGTTCGAGTAGATACCCAAGCATAGACAACGACACCAGAACCTCCCAGATTTACTCTACATCAAATAAACTTAATCAAATATATCAAATAAATCAGTTTGAATAAACTGTGTTTCTCTCCCTTTAAACAGAACCATACGGTGTAAGGTCAGTACGCTCTGCAAGAGAACCCTTTAACGTGAACATTATTAATCTAAAACATAACTTGGCAACTAAAAAATGATAAATAGCCTCTGGAAAAGCATGGAGCTCGAGACAGGCCACACATTTAAACAGGAAATTACACAAGAGATAAATCATGATATGCTAACATTACAGTAAATCCCAAAAGCTATCATATTCCATATTTCTTGCAACATCACAAGCAACTACGACTTTGCAGTTTGGAGGGCGGAAAAGCCTTGGCTCAGAGCCCTTTAAGACAGCACATGCTGTATACTAGTTTGTGTTATAGTCCAGAGTATCACATGCTGTACACTAGTTTGTGTTATAGTCCAGAGTATCACATGCTGTACACTAGTTTGTGTTATAGTCCAGAGTATCACATGCTGTATACTAGTTTGTGCTATAGTCCAGAGTATCACATGCTGTACACTAGTTTGTGTTATAGTCCAGAGTATCACATGCTGTATACTAGTTTGTGTTATAGTCCAGAGTATCACATGCTGTATACTAGTTTGTGCTATAGTCCAGAGTATCACATGCTGTATACTAGTTTGTGTTATAGTCCAGAGTATCACATGCTGTATACTAGTTTGTGCTATAGTCCAGAGTATCACATGCTGTACACTAGTTTGTGTTATAGTCCAGAGTATATAGTGAGAAAAGCATGGCCCGTTCTAAGGCTGAGTGTTGTGCATCACTATCCCCTACCAGATCTGAATGGTGCAGTTGAGGAGGACAAAGTAGGAGAGAGGGGGGAGGGAGGAGTAGGTAAAGGGCGGGCTGCTCCTCTCCCATTCCCTCAAACACGAATAATCAATGATGGAGCCAGAGGATGCTGAGTCACTGCAGATGCGCAGCCCCCCCCCCCCTCGCCCCAACACACACACACACACACACAGATTCCCCCCTCCCCCTCTCCAACCATGCCTTAATCCCTACTGCAGAAATCAGGTGATCAGGCCATCTAAAGAGCTTTCTCAGCTCTCCGTCTCTCCCATCCCCTGTCACTCCTTCCCCAACTCCATCTTTCTCTCTCTCTCTCTCTCCGTCACCCATCTCTCTCTTACACACATGCATGCGTGCACACACACATGCGTGCACACACACACACACACACACACACACACACACACACACACACACACACACATACACACACACACACACACACACACACACACACACACACACACACACACATACACACACACACACACACACTGCCCTTTCCTCTCCAGCCACATCTCTTCTGTTCACTGCAGAGGGTGTCTCTCTCTGGCTGCAGGCTCAGACAGATTGCCACACCCATGTTGTGATCCTCTGCCAGACATACTAATGCCCCCCCCCCCTCCCCCCAACACACACACACACACACACACACACACACACACACACACACACACACACACACACACACACACACACACGCACACACACACACACACACTCCCCTCCACAGACATTACTCTACACAGTACCACACCCATACACCATGTGCTCATCATTTGCAGTGGCAGAGCTCCTTCTCACCAGTGGTGGCTGGCGCCGTTCAAAACTAGGCAGGGACGATTTTTGGTTTTTATTAGCATGGCCTTATTTCTATTACAGCTTATTGCTTTCAGTGGACAGCGTCGCTAGAAACCAGCGTCCCTAGAAACCAGTTCTGGAACTATCAACCAGTGAAGGGTAGTTTTGATTTAACATGGCAGTCAATACAAATAGGAACCAACGACCAGAGAATGCCTTAAATTGCACTTGACAACCAGTGTTAGTGAATGTAGCATCACATTTCGTTGAAAAATGTATGGTTTGGGAATGAATCTTGCTGTTTAATGCTGGTAACCTGTTGTATAAAAGCAATAATACACTCAAGTCAATGTGTTATGTGTTACAGATGGCCTCTCGTGTATTATTGCTTAACTAAACTTTCTTGGGTTATCAAAATAGTTAGCCGTCATTACTATCAATCACCTGCATTATAGTTAAACAACAATTGTACCCCACTGGAAAACGCATTGGAACACCCCATTGGAAACCACACTTTCATACCCCAGTAGAGAGGTGTGGTCACTGTGGAACATCACTTGTCACTCCGTGAGGGTCTATGGAAGGGGTCGAGAACCATGAGCCTCCTAGGTTTTGGGTTTGGTCATTTGAGGATGGAACATAGCTGTCCTCCGGCTACACCATGGTGCTACCCCATTTCCTCATGTCAGATAGCGCGACTCCGTCTGCACTGACTGGTCTGTCGGTCGAGGCCCAGAGGAATGACGACAACTGACGTAATATGATGAGTGCTACCCTAGAGGGTGCAGTTGAGACTACTCTAGACTAAGGATAACTTTTTAAATGTTTCACCATTGTTTATTTTTCTGAAATCACTAAGTAGGATGGTCCTCACACTCTCCTGGTAACACACACACCCCTAGTAATACATTCTCCTGGTAACACACACACACCCCTAGTAATACATTCTCCTGGTAACACACACACACCCCTAGTAATACATTCTCCTGGTAACACACACAATGAGGCTGTGCTGTTGCTTCATCTAAGCTAAGGGGAGAGATACTTTGATCTTGAACATGCTTGCTGTTCTACTGTAACTACTGACTTTTTAAACAAAAGTAAAAATGGCCAAGGAATGGTATTTTAGGTTATTGTTTGGAGTGGGGCAGTCCCACTCTTGTATTTAAAAAAAATGTATTGGACAGAGACAGTAGAGAAAGACAGGAAGTAAGGAGGAGAGAGTATGTCAGCAGGGCATAGGCCGGATTCTAACCCATGCCAACATATATACATATAGCATATGTGTGCACTGTAGGCCGCGGTGCTAGACCACTGGACCACCCCAGGCCACAAGGAATGATATTATCATGTAGAATTGCATCCCTATTGTCTGTTTGGTGTGTGTGTGTGTGTGTATGTGTATGTATGTGTGTGTGTGTGTGTGTGTGTGTGTGTGTGTGTGTGTGTGTGTGTGTGGTGGACAGAGACCACCCTACCTTGTAGGCTGCTTCCCTCATGAACTGCTTGGCTGGCATTTTCCAGATGGCTGGCACTGTGATTACCCATCTCACATCAGCGTTGTCAAACTCCGCGCCCGCCTGGTCACTCAACTCCTGGAAGGCACCCAATCAAACATGGCCTCACATCCCTTCACCCTGACCCACCATAACATCTCCACTACCACAGTATGAGGAATCAAGTCCCATTCATAGTCAGAGAATAACAGAAACAGATTCTTATATGCAATAATGCGAGACGTTTTTGTGTACCTGGGTATTTTCAATACACAACTAGACTATGGATGTGCCAGAGTGTGAAACTGTATTAGCAACATGCAGTGCTCATACCTACATATTGTCACTTTTTGACATTTTTATTACTGATTATTGAATTGTTGATTGTTGCTGACTGCTGTTGTTGAGCGTGGAGCAAGATCCCAAAACATTTCACTGTGTCAATACATGTGACAAATAAAATTTGATTAGATTAGATTTGAATTAATTCATACCTTCAGTGCTTGCTCCTTAAAAAAAGCCAATGCGTATGCAAATATATCGATAGCTTTGACTTTCTTCCCGTTGGCTGCATGGAGGTCTGTGTTGATGGAGAGGTTCTGATTACAGGAAGAAATCAGAGACAGAAACAGTTAAAGCTCCATATCATCCTCACTTATATTAAAACACTGTACAGACATACAGATCACAAATACAGCCATTATACTGCTATAGTCCCATCCAATTCATGTCCATTTGCGTCAGTATAGTAAATATATGTGCTACAACAGAAGCATAAGCCAGCAGTTATTGGCAGTTTTACCTCCTACTTGGCACAGAACAGAGAACCTTTAAGAGTTTGCTGCAAAGTCAGCTCAGAGCGGCCAACCTGCCTGCCTTGTAGAAGGAAGGAGTAATGCAGAGTAATGTGGAGTGTTTGTGTTTGTGTGTGTGTGTGTGTGCATATGTGTGCGTGCGTGTGTGCGTGCGTGTGTGCGTGTGTCTGTGTGCGTGCGTCCTTACTGCAGTGGTGTGGAGTTTCATTTTGAACTTCTCCAGGTAGAGCCAGGTCTTGGACTCAGTGGAGTCCAGGTCATGGTAGAAGTCGCGGGCTGCGTAGCCAAAGCTGTGGAACTTCCTCTCTGGGGTCAGGAGAATGGTGGTGGGAGTCTTCTGATTGGACACACCAGGGTCGCCACCCTCCCAACGTCTGGAAATGATCACAAAACATTTCAACAATTAGCTCAACCCAGCCATGGAATTCTTTTTTCTTTTTCTTTTACACACACTTGTGACTCAAACTGCTCAACCATATGCCGAAAGCAATGACAAAATGATTCCTTTCCAATTAGGTGTTCTCGATTTGTGCCACAATCAAATCTTAGCCAGAATACAGTTAAAGTTCCATATGTAAGATACTCAGTATCTTACTCTCCTCAGTCCCTTGTCTGTCATTAATTGTCTAAGAAGAGCCTAACTGAACTTGACCTACAAGCTAATTGAGCTAACACTTGTTCTGGGCAAATGAAGGCTATCTATAATTAGTGTTGGTTCCCATCACGGAGAGATGAGCGTACAGTATGCTTGCTTAGTGTAGGATGGGATTATTAGGGTCATCTCAACTGTGAACATTTGGGAAGCCA
The DNA here is from genome assembly GCF_951799395.1 of Argentina silus. Taxonomy (NCBI): domain Eukaryota; kingdom Metazoa; phylum Chordata; class Actinopteri; order Argentiniformes; family Argentinidae; genus Argentina; species Argentina silus. The sequence continues at coordinate 2,369,277 of NC_139653.1, read as the reverse complement.
ATGGACGACAGTGAGAATGTCAATGTGGATTGGCAATTTCTTCATCATCATCATGCAGGATGGTGAAAGGGTCGACATCAATTCTGCCCCCCTCTTGAGATCCCTTCCCCTGATGGGTCAAATTACTGTGTTCTCTCACTTTGATGTGTAAGGAATGTGTGAACTGAAGTGTCATTTGACTGGTACTGATAAGATGAGGTCTGATTGGTTCTCCCTCACAAACAGCTCTTGATTTGATAACTTATGGTTGGAAGGCGGGTATAAAACAGATGTTGAGGAACACATATTTCTCTTTGTTTTCTGGTCTGTGTCTGCTTTGGCCAAGCTGTACTCACTGTCTATGAGGACAGTAATGAGACGATGTGGTCTGTGGTTCTCTCTGTCTCTCTCTATCATTTACCATGAGGGTAGAATGTAATATATCTCTATGTATTTGCCTTGTAATAGTTGTATACATTTATAGTGTTATTAAAGCCTCATTTGATTTATTCTCACTTGACCATTCTTGCTCTCAACCCAAACTCAACAATTCTTCGCATTGTAACTGCCAACCTATAAGACCCCATTGTCTTACATCAGGTATCGCTATTCTAGCAAATCCACTGCTCATTGGCATTCAGTGGCATTACAATCTACTTTACCAACTATCAAATCTGGCTTTTATAGTAACTGGCTACTTGTAGAGGTACACTTATATGCACTGTTTTTAATATGCACAAGTATAATGAGCACACGTTTCATTTCATATTAAATGTGACTAGCTAAACCAGCTGGCTAGCTGACCTATGCTAGCTTTCATCCTCATTGCCAAACATAATATATTCTGCACACTCAACTTCTAAACTCCTTTGCTAGTCATACATTCATGTAATGAAGACATTTGCTGGAAAGAAACTTGCATATCATGTATGTATTTATTGTTTTGTTGACTGGTCATCATGACTGGTTTGAGGCTGAAAGGTTGCCATGTAACCATGGTAACTTTTTTGACAGCGCATATTTTAGCCAGGCTACTTTTCATCCTTCCTATAATTGTTTATCAGACAGATCAGTGTGGACGGAGTCATAAGACAATGATAAGGCCCTACAATGTTACTGTATGGTCACATTCTTAATGAAATCTGTTGGCATGATTTAAGTTTAGAAATCCCTAATCATTTCAATTCCTATAATGGATGCTTGGAGGGGTCTATGCTTGACAAGGACCATAACTCAAGTGAAGTTATTTGTTTTTAATTAAGCAATTACACCCTATATCCATACTCTATGAAATGAGGAATCTAAAACTCATTCTGTAACATGATGAATTAGTAACAACAACAAAGCCTGAATGTGATTGTGACTCAGACACTGTGAATGGAATTGTTGCGTTGCTGTGATTAAAACTGTTGCTACTATACTAAATGCAAGTAATTGGGTTCACATGAACTGGGCACACAGACATGGTAAACATGACAGACGAAAAACATCTACCCTGACCTGAGATGGACTTTCTGTGCCTTCTACAGCCGCTACAGCTCACTACTCACTACAGCCCACTACTCACTACAGCCCACTACTCACTACAGCCCACTACTCACTACAGCTCACTACTCACTACAGCCCACTACTCACTACAGCCCACTACTCACTACAGCCCACTACTCACTACAGCCCACTACTCACTACAGCCCACTACTCACTACAGCTCACTACTCACTACAGCCCACTACTCACTACAGCCCACTACTCACTACAGCTCACTACTCACTACAGCCCATTACTCACTACAGCCCACTACTCACTACAGCCCACTACTCACTACAGCCCATTACTCACTACAGCTCACTGAAATATGCACCACAGAATGAGAAGCTTTAAATTATGCATCAATTTCTACTGTGAGCACAGGCATTTAGAACAGAAGGAGGGCTGACAAGCTTCTATTCTCAGACCTCTGCCTGACAATCCCCAGCTAAAAACATTATATTAGACCACATATTAGGGATAGCTTGCTGCAAAACCTACAGTAGCATGGGCAAAATTTCATATAGAAAAACACATACAAATGATCTCTCATGAAGAATGTTGTGAGAATATTGTGCTGGAAATTGGGCTGCTGCAGTTTCTGAATAACTGTTTTCAATTCAGGTTTGTTTTCTTTGTTTCAGGTCTTTAGCAATGCGATCGGATTCCTGCACCATTGTGTAGGCCCAGCAATGGTGAGGACAGCTGGTGAATGCTAATGTCTGTCTTTTGAGACCAACATGGCCAATGTGTACTATCAAATACACCAATGCACCCTCCTCCATTCAACCTAAGAACTCTATCCTGGAATCTTTGTCACGTGAGAGCTAAAATGTTACTCGCCTGGTCCCAGATTGGTATGTACTCTATGTGCAAATTCCTCAAACTATAGTTATCATGTATGGCATAGCATCAATAGTCAGATGAGTTTAGGCACAGGCATGGAACCAGGTTATTGTGTAACAGCACTCCATGCTAAGAAGTGTTCCCTTGAAAGAAGGCAAACCTTAGCGATCCATTTGCAGGGCTTACACAGAGAAGCCAGTGTTTGTGTAAGGATTTGGAGAGCAGATCCTCAATCCAAACAAAATAATCTTGGGGTTCTGAGTGTTTTTACTGCAAGTCTGGTGGTAGCACTAGTCAAAATAGCTCTCTCAGCTTTTATCTGATGGCCAAAGTTGGCCCATGGGAGAAGAGGATTCCCCAACAGGGTTTCTCTCTTGTAAAATGATGTCTGTCTCTCTCTGCAATTGTGTGTTTTCTCCCAGTGTTTAGAAGATCCTCAGGTTGTTAGATAATGATCCTCTATTTCATCAGGTACTCAACCAAAACAAACTATTTCCTCACACTAACTTCCAATACATAGAGAATAGTTGTACGGCTGTATTCAGAACAAAACATTTTTGGGCTGCTAGCATTAGGCATTGGGCAACTGTTTTGAGTAGTATTCTAAACAGCAGTCAAACACAAACTGAAAGTGACACATTTAGATAGTTTTGAAGATTTTCATCTTTGAGCATTACTCTTTCTGAATCAAAGTAATTCAAATCACCTTAACAATGTCATATTTTTGCAATGCATATAGGCTCTTAGATATGAATTCAAAGTTCAAGACGGGGCCAATGAGAAAACGACACATGTGCGTCAGACAATATAAATACCTGTCAGCTAGTGAAGGTTAAGGTATGGAGATGGTTAGCCCTGTTTCCTGGCACAACATAGCACACAGAGCACAGTGGGGGGAGATCTATGTACCTTTTACAAGTCATGTGATCTCAGCTCTCAAGACTACAGTCCAGCTGGTACCCCAGCCCGGTGAACACTGACCCCTCCCAACACTGACAGACAGGGCCACCACCCCATGTTGATGTGGTTGAAATGAAAACTTTCATGAATGACACAAAAAAAGTACTAGCTACATGCCATGTTCAACAATGTAATGCACAAGAATTGTGGGCGAAGAGGGCGTCAAGGGATAATGAGAGCAGGTAGCGGGCTAGAGTAAGGGACATGAATTAAAGTGGGCTATAGCAGATCAGCTCATGAAGAACGGGGAGATGACCCCCTACCACCTCAATGAAGCTGTCCCCTGGGCAGCAATACACATGGCAGTGCTGAGTAGTGGATGAAATGTTTTAGCGGTATTTATAAATAAATAGGTAGGAGAGGGGCTTTGATAATGAAGCCTATGGATGAAGCCTATGGAAGCCTAATGAAGCCTATGGAAGGTGATGAATCTTCACCAAGACAGGATTTACAGTTTTGAGTTTTAGCGGAATTGGGACTGAATAGGAAAATTGCTAGCCCCTATTTTCACTGTCTAATCTAGCTCCTAGCTCAGTGCTACATTTTAATGTGATTATCCCACTCTGATGTTACATGAATGACAAGTGAAAGTTTGTAAACATGGTCTATACCTGCTGTTTAATTATATATGCACAGCTGTGGATGCTAGATGTAGCATCTTTCAGTCTGATTGGTATTGTTGGTGCTGAATAGATTTGGGGTTGTTCTAAACAAGGCTAACAATAAAGTCCCACTTTTAACATCATGGCTCATATGTGTATCTCAATGACTAAGGAAGTAACCTGAAAAGCCTAAGATAAACTTTGGGCTAGGTTAGAACGATCAACCCAACAGGCATATATAGTTGTGGTGGCCACTGGCCAGACAAATGGCAGAAGTATTTTGCTTATTCAAAACAATCATACAATTTAGAAGGCCATTATTGGTTAGTGGGTGGTCTTCAAACACCCCATGTCCTGTCTTGTGAATGATCCTTTTTTAAATAGCCAGCTGCCCAGAAGCTCTCAGGATCATACTGTAATTTGAAGGTAAAGAGATATTATAAAGCTGTCATGTGTTCATGACAAACACTGCTATGATTGCACAATGCATTATAAAAGCAATTCATAATTTTTGCAACTGTTCACCTATTTTCACTCACACTGTCGTCTAGTTGGGAAGCATTAAAGCCACACGTGTTTCCTACCACAAATCACATATGCTCCCGGTTAACCATCTGCTCAACAATGGGTTTTCTATAGACAGAACAGGAGGGACATGCATGCGCAGGAAAACCGGCTTTCGTTATTCCACTGAGCCTCCTCCTCTCTGATTTCAGCATACCGGGCCAACAACGAAATGTAAACAGCTCTCTCCCTCTCTCTCCCTACTCAGAGGGACTGCAATGCAGCGTTGGCTCACCTCATGGTGTGAATGCACTCTGGCTCCTTGGTGAAGGCGTAAGCATAGCCACTAGAGGTGGTGCCAAAGTCGATAGCAACCACCACCACAAACGAGGGTCCTGTAGGTGTGTTCTGGTCTGGGTCATTTTGCTGGGGGAGGTAACATACCAGGGTCAAACATGAGGAATTTTGGTGGAAGCATGAAGAGACCACAAGTTTACATACATACACTCCAGTGAGATAAGTCCCTCCCTATTGCAATAAGGAAACGGCTCAGTAACTATGCAATTATACAGCAATTTGCATATTATTTGTAGAAACATGTTCAGACATGTTGTTACTTGTGTATTTAAATCATAACTACACAGGTATAAGTTGATGTGATGTACTCCAGAGTTACCTACCTGAATGTGTGAGGGAGACAGGGGGGTGATGCCAGGTTCACCCATGCTCTTGGCTGGAGAAGGAGTTGCCATTACATCTGAGGAGAGGGAGAGTGTTGAGAAATTAGTCAAACAAACAGAGGATTAGATTGGAATAATATGTATGTCCATTGTTTGTAACTTTGCACTGCACGCCGTTTAATAAGTCATCAACAAGAGCTTATTATTTTAATGTATTGAAAGATACATGTTGGAATAGCATCAAATAAAAGATTTCTCAACAACTCATCTAAACTGGGCAATTCAATTAACATATTGCAGACCTAAAATAAGTGTTACCTTTAAAACATACTCGTTACTTTTACGTCTGGCACTGGCCTCTAAAACACAATGACATTTCAATTGATTTAAAGATTGCTTCTGTCCATTTGCCACCATTGTCATTAGCTTTCACTTAATAGTGCCAGTGAAAAAAGGCTCTTTGACAATGCACAATAATAATACTCCCTACGTTTTTTAAGTGTCTGACAGGGATTGTCTCTCGACGGGACATCACCTCATCTGGACATTTTCTGCATGGCTCCTACGGTGTGGATGAGTGGCCTGAAGCCACATAATACATTTTGCAGGGCAATTACAGAAGGCATTTACAGCCCACCTGTGGATAGACTCCATCTTCAACCACGTCCACACCCTCCATCCCAAAGTCACCCATACAACCTGGAGGTTTTATTTGAAAAGAGGACAATAAAAATCTAAGCAACACATGATTGCTCTAGTGTTAAATGTGTTCAAGTGTAGTGTTATTTAAGGGATGAGTCAGAGAATCTTTCTTTTGTATCTGTTAGGTTTGTTTACCAGGCAACATTAAATGTGTAATACGAATTTTCATCAAAATGTATTGAATTCTGGCAGTTCTAAAATGTCGATATTTATCTGACTATTATGCACAAGTTGATTTGGGCCTCTGGTCGAGAATAAATGTATTTCTTTTGAATTTCCTTGAAGCATTTAAGAGAATATTACACTGTAGGTAATGTAGGTCAAACAGAAACAACACATCAGTGTCAAAGATTGAAGAGGTCTTTAGGAGGGACAGTTATGATGTAGCCTGAAGAGATGGGTCTTCAATCCACGGCGGAAGATAGGTAGTGGCTCTGTCTAACTTTTCCCTTATTACAGTAACTGGGAATGAATGATACTGTATATCAGCCATCACATACTGTGGCTTAAAAATACAATATTTGTATCACTCTGATAGTCCTTGTTCAGCCAACTGATATTTTGGGTCAATAGCATGCAATCTGAGCAGTTTGCCACTCAAGGTGTGCTAGCAAAAAAGCAGAAAAAACCCGTTGCTGAGGGAAAATGTGTGGGTCATTTACAAATTGACCAAGAATTACTGAAAGAATGGTTGTTTAGAATAAACTTTCTGTCCAATTGTTTTTGTTTTCTTATGCTATCAGCAATTTCTTTTCAATATATAGACAAAGCAAGTGGACAGTAAACATGTTGTCCCACACAAATGATGTGGCACCCCTTTATAAAAGGAGAGTGATGGAATGAAGCCAGTAAATGAAGCAGGACGTTTATTCATAAACTTTTTGTGATCACTTTCATTGACCAAAGAGAATAATAATTTGGGTTCCATTAGGCTACTATTGTACTAACTCTATTGATATATGACACCTTTACTTCAAACACAAATTTCACTAATAGCTAAGACAAAATATTTGCACAGCCAAATTATTTGGTTACAAATGCTATTGGCTATACACCTAGGTTACACAACTCCGGTTTCTGTATTGATATAGACCAACGGTATTTATTCTGCATAAGAGACTTCACTCACAGCATATTATTCCCAAATTTGTTAGGCTATAGGCCTGCTGTATTAGGCTACACTCCTATAGCTGCATTTGTAGCCAGAATGAAAAGTCACCGGTATCTGTAGTGCTTATTTGATCAGTTTTGATCAGTCTGGCTTCTTAGAGCTTTGTTGATTTCTCAAAATATTATTCCCAAATTCGTAAGAATATAAGCCTCCTGCGTTAGGCTACACTCCTAGCTCTCCACTTTGCAACCTATTATGATGTGTTTAATGATGAATTGGCGTCACCTTGACACTCCTAAACAATCTCTATGGCAAGACGCATCCTTCACCATAGTTTCGTCAAAATTGGGCCAATCAGTGTAATTTCATAAATGTTCCATCTGTATGAGGAAAAAAAAAAGCTTGTGACATACGAACGGACAGAGACCGAATCATAGTCCCCTCTCTCTCCGATTTCAGCGGTGGGGGACAATAAAAATGTTAAAAGCCAGAGCAAATAGCATTGAGGAAAAAAAGAAAAAATGTAACAGTATTTGAATGAGGATACTGTAACTCAATATTATTCATAATTAATAATTTAATAATCATAGGATGTGAGCCCTAAAATAGCACTCTTTCTAGTAATCAAAATACAATCAATACAATCAGTCTTCATTTTTCTGTTACAGTTACAAGCACAAAATATAAACACTGCCTGGGTGATGAAGCCGTAGATAGTGTGTATCCTGTTTGTTAGCCCTCTACATCCTAGCAGAATGGTCCAGTCTGGAATGTTCTACACATTCTGACAGGAAACAGGGGGAAGTCAAAAGTCACAGCTCTGACAGGCTAGAAAACCTTGCTGCCTGTTGCAAAGGGCCAGGTGGGTCAACAAATCAGAAATCTTCATGGTTTTGAAAAAACATTTATCTACATACTTTAGAAACTAAATGCTGGTCGAGTGAACGGGTGAGTTGGAGTTAAACTGTACAGGCAAACGAAGAGAGGATCCCTTCTCTCCTCCTTGCAGGAGGAGCTTTTCCTCCCTGTTCTCGTCACATTCCAGCTTTTCCCCAGACAGACTCTGTTCTCAGTCCCTCAGTCAGCACAGATGTCAGCCGGGGTTTAAACAAGAGGCTGGGCCTCCAGCTACAACTACATGGTCGAGGTCTTTTCCTTGTTACAGAAAGAGCATAAGTCAAATGAATTTGTATCAAATGGACACAAATATAAAATTGGTTGCCTCAAGTTCATTACAAGGTAACAGAGTGGAATGTCTTGGACACACAGTACATTCAAATTCTCTGGTATTCTAGAGGTAGAATTTCACCATGCAGATGGCTACAGTGCCACACTGTAGTGTAGACAACTCATGGAGCCAGAGTTGAATAGTCCTCTCTTTCAATCCTTTGGGCAGAAATGGATTGGCAAACCTAATCTCAAGACAGACAAACCTAAATCATTCCATTACATACATACATTAAGTGCTCAAAAAAAACAGATTATTTGATATGTTAGAGGTCTTAATTTGACTATGGGCAGTTCTGTGAAAAGGACCCATGAGGATCACAATGTGAAATTCATCAGAGCATATCAAATGGGGTGTCAAATGAAAGTAAAGAGTCTATATTTTTGGGAAATTAAGTTATAAATACATTTCTCAGCCATCTTTCATCATAAAAATATGGATAAGCAAAGGCTTTGACTTCTGGTCAAACCTATGGAAAAGCATCTAAGAAAAAGTATTTAAAGGTGTTTAGGTCATCAAACCTCATTAATGTTTAAGTATAGACCCCGGTCAACTAATAACACTTATATTTATTTTTTAGAAGAAGAAAAAAAACGCTACCAAAATACCTCATAAGTGTAGGATATTTTTAAATTTCTCTGCCTCATGAGGAGCGAGGATAATGAAAGTTAACAAAAGTAAGAAGTATAGGTAGAGTCGTATTTTTTTTACTGATATAGATTTAGTTTATGAATTAATATGTGATTAAAACTGGTCATTCTGTTCCCAAATCAGTAACAGAGTTACTCATTCAAATCGGTAACGGGATTGAATTGGCTACATTCACTTATTGTACAGGTTGTGCAGAACCTAAAATGTTTCTTCAGCTGTCCCTGTGGGAGAGCCCTTTTAGGAACCCTTTTGGATTCCATGTAGAACCCTTTATACAGAGGGTTCTACTTAAAATAGTTCCAAAAGGGTTCTTCCACAGGGACAGCTGAAAAACTGTGGGAAATCATACAGTAGTAGTTACAATCAACACCCTCATCTCATGCTCCAATAAATGGAGACTTCTTTGTTGTTGAGTACAGTGGGGAAAGCAAAGCCAGCAAATCACACACGTGTAGGACAAGTGACTTCCATTGAGAATGATGACATGCATGTTGCACACTACTACAAAAAGGACATGAAGGGAATTATCTTCATCACTAATGACTCACTGACACATATGGTGTGGTGTCCCAAAGACAGATTCTTAGGATCCCTCACACACCGGTTGCAGACAATAAAGAATATGTTGCAGAGGCTATCTGAGGCAAATTAGAAGCAGATTGGGTGTCTACAGTATGTGTATTTTATTTTTTCAAAATCATTTTGCTGTCAAAAGTGTACGCTATTTTCTTTTGGTATGATGAAGAATAAGACATTGAAAACCATAAATGTCATTGATTTCAATCACATTAAATGAAGAGTTTCAAAGGCAGATTTATGTTTCTTATGTTTTACGAGTTTTTATCAATTTTTCTTTTTAATGTTACATATAAGTTGATTAAAAATAATACACTATTACCTTAATGGGTCTGTCAATTGTATACTTCTATCTTTGTGTGTCCCTATTGTAGCTACATCATCATGTACGGAATGACATTCAAATCCAGAAATTATGCATTTCTGTAAGGCACCTTTTAGTCATTCTGTTACCAGATGTAAATCCACTTCACTTACACTTGGAGCTCAACAACCAAAACAGATATTTTCAAAGTTATCATATGACAGCTAACACCCCATTCTTTCTGCAGACATATTTGAATCTTAATTTGGAGCAGATATTTAAGAGTTTTGGGGAAACGTGGTTACACAAAAAACCCAGGGAGATTTTAGGGTAATTCCGTTACCGAACATTGAAGCTGCACAGTTCTTAAAGTAAATGTGTTTTTTTCTGTTGGAATTGTTAGAAGTAGTCCCTGTGCATCGAGTTGTATAGCTTGTTAAACTTTGCTACTAACTTTTTGTTTGACATACGTTTGAAAGTGAATAATTGAGTCCCACAGTTATTCTGGTACTGTGGAATTGCTGTGTCTTTCAGTGTGATCATTACAGCCTACTCTATGTGAGTGCCTGGGTTGTGTTGAAAAAAGTGGCTAATCAAATTCAAGCTTTTAACCCAGTGGCCCTGTGGCATTCTGCTTGGATATGACATCATCAGAGCCTCCTGTCAGCACCTCGACCCAGACAGCTCAGCTCACGCCACCTCTTCAATACTGTCTCAAGTGCAAGAGCAACGAGAGAAAATGGCCGCACATGGCATGTCCTTCACAGCTTATCTTATTCTTACGTCTATTCATATTAGTAATGAACTGACAAGAACAACTGACAAGGTCTTTACAGCAGGTATTTGAAGGTGAAAGAAAATAAAAGGCGTCAGGCATTATTGAAAGGACAAGGAATCCATCATGTATTCTTGCATAGAAGAGAGATAAAGGGTGCATTATGTTAGAAATTATTTTACAGTATTCATGAAGCTGAATAGTGATACATTATTTGATAAGCTTACAAGTCCAGGCCTGAAAAGATGCAACCCTTAATTAATTTTTCAACCAAAAATGATGCAATGGGGCTCGGTAAATGTGACCACTCAGATTCTGCAGTCATGACAGCAGTGGGAAGCTCGTTCCACCAGGACAGTGAAAAGCCGTGATTGAGTAGCACGGCTGCTGCATCCACGTAGAGGCAGCGCTGCCAGGCAGCCAGCTGAGGTAGAAGAGCGGAGTTATCCGGCAGGGGTTTGGGGCTGACCATTGCTTGCAAGTAGGGAGGGGCTGTTCCTTTTGCCACCTGGTAGGCGAGCACCAGGGTCTTGAATCTGATGTGAGCTGCTACCGGGAGCCAGTGGAGGGTGCGAAGGAGGGGGGTGACATGGGAGAATTTGGGGAGATTGAACACCAGATGGGCGGCAGCATTCTGTATGAGCTGCAGAGGCCTGATGGCGGAGATGGGGAGCCCGGCCAAGAGTACGTTGCAGTAGTCAAAGCGAGAGATCACAAGTGTTTGGACCAAGAGTTGTGCTGCTTCTTTGGTGAGGAATGGACGTATCCTTCTGATGTTGTAGAGGAAGAATCTACAGGAGCGTGCTGTCGCTGTGATGTTCGCCACACAGGATAAGTGGTTGTCAAGGATCACCCCAAGGTTCTTGGCTGTCCGGGAGGAGGTCACAGTAGAGTTCTCTACTGTGATGGAGAAGTTTTGGAGAGGGCAGGCTTTCCCCGGGGGGAAGAGCAGCTCAGTCTTGTTCAGGTTGAGCTTGAAGTGGTGGGCTGACATCCAAGCGGAAATGTCTGCAAGACACGCAGAGACATGTGTTGCCACCTGTGAGTCAGAAGGGGGGAAAGAGAGAAAAAGTCGAGTGTCATCTGCGTAGCAGTGGTAGGAGAAACCATGTGAAGAAATTACCGAGCCAAGAGATTTGGTCACCTGGTAAGAGAGATCGGCCTGGTAGGATGTTACCAGAAGAGTGCAGAGCCAGAGATGCCCAGTTCTGAGAGGGTGGAGCGAAGGATTGTGTGGTTTACTGTGTCGAATGCAGCAGACAGGTCCAGAAGAATGAGAACAGAGGAGAGGGAGGAAGCTTGAGCAGGGTGAGGATAAGAAGGAGAGAAGGGATACCGGTCTGTAGTTATGGACAGCAGACGAGTCGAGAGTTGGTTTCTTGAGAAGAGGCTTGACTCTGGCTGTCTTAAAGGCAGCTGGGGCAGATCCTGTGGATAGAGAGGAATTGATTATGGTGGTAAGGAACAGAAGGAGGTCTTTGGAGATGGATTGGAGAAAGGGGGAGGGGATAGGATCGAGGGGGCAGGTGGTTGCCCGCTTGGATGTGACCAGTTTTAGAATATCAACAGGGGAGAGGGGGGGAAAGCTGATAAACCAGAGACCGAGTGTAACACAGTGGGTTTGGAAGGAGAGGTAGCAGTGTTGGCGAGGTAGAGAGAAAGAGCTGCTAATGTCATTAACCTTCTTTTCAAAGTAGGTGACAAAGTCATCTGCAGACAGGGAGGAGGGAGGAGGGGAGGAGGTGGGTTGAGGAGTGAGGAAAATGTGGAGAACAGTATTATGACATGACACATATTATGAATGACTTATAACATAATGTTATCTACATATTACTGTTCCCAAGAAATGTGATATGTTGGTTTTTGATGTGGCCATAAGACAAAATATACATTTAATTGTTGCTGGAATTTACCGCTCGCCCACTGCCTTGGTGGATGCTGTTGGTACCATCCTTGGTATTCCACAAAACTTTCAGATCTCCTTTTGCTGAGAAACCAGGTCTGGGCCAAAACTATTAATGGACTGAGTGGCTTATTGGCAGATTTTCAGACTGTGCTATCTTGGATTCTGCTGGTGGTCCTAGTAAATTTTGGAAAACAGTTCATGCTCTGAAGTGTGGAAATACCTCTTCCTCCCTACCTAGGCAAGTTTTGCCTCATTACTGAGAAAAATAAGATATGTGATGCTTTAATCAGCATTTTATCTCGGCAGGCTTTTAGTATAAGAAAACTGTGGTTTGGCTGACCATGGTCAGTCAGTCGACTGTGCTTCCATCTCCCAGCCTCCAGTTGGCTCAATTACTAGCAAATCTTTGTTTTCATTTCAACCATTGTCTACTTGTCATGTGCTTGTTGCCCTGCTTAAAATTGACTGAAAAATCTAATGGGGCTGATCTGCTTGATCCAGATCTATTGCAGTTGTTGACATATATTTATAATCTGACTATTACCTCAGGTGTTATCCCCAACTATCTTGCCTCTCCAAAGTATTAGAGTCTCTTTCAAAAACATTGTGCTGCCTTATTTATAGTCCTTTCCATTCAATACGGTCGGCCATTACTTACTCATTTAGAGTTTGTCAGGAATAGGCCTGGATCAGGTGGTTTGAAAATGATTTGTACATGTGTGTATTTACGTGATGGTGTTGAATCAGGTTTTCTGGACATAACAAAGGGTGTCCAGAAAACAAGAATCGATTCATGGTCCAGTCCCATTTACATTAACAATATTGGGTTATCTTTAAATAATTGTCTATTGTGGTGAGGTAGAGAGAAATTGTGCTATTGTCCCCACTATTGACCAGGCTCTTTCTGAGCTACAGTCTGCTTGTCCTACAGAAAGCATTTGTTGAACTGAAATTGATACTTAATGCAGGAAAAATCAAGTATATGTCATTTTCCAAATCACAGAAATGTATCTGATGATTTATGTATATGTACTTTGGGTGGTGCCCCCATTGAATGTGTCCCCGCTTATAAATATCTGGGCATTTGGTTTGACAAAGACTTGATGTTTAGAAAACATACAGAGGAGCTTGTTAAAAAGGTAAGATTTAAGGTGGGCTTTTTTATAGGAATAGATCTTGCCTTTCCCAGATCAAGGACAACAGTCACCCCATTCATGCCCTGTTTTCTCTGCTTCCATCTGGCAGACGGTATCGGAGCATCCAGTCCCGGACCAACAGGTTTCGAAATAGCTTTTACCCCCAGGCCAATAGACTGTTGAATTGACACTCCCTGCCTGGAGTATAATCTACAAAAAACATTACAGTTGTTTTTTCTGGTGCCACTCTGGCAATTTAATTTTGTATTTAATTTTTTATTTCACCTTTATTTAACCAGGAAAAGACTATTGAGACACAAAGTCTCTTTTGCAAGAGAGATCTGGCCAATAATGCAACAGCAGTCAATACAACATTACAACATTTAAAACATACAATACAATCAGCATAACATGATCCGGCCTGTAGAAAACATTTAAACTCCTCCTGAACATCGTTTTGCATTAGAGTTTTAAACTTATTTAGGGGCACCAGTACATTTAGGTGAAGCATACCTTGCAGACTATTCCATGCCCCTGGTGCACAATATGAAAAGGCAGTCTTGCCTAACTCGGTAAAGGCCCTGGGGACTTTAAGAAGCACCCATCTAGAAGAACGTGACTGCTTATGGTGAAGGAGAGCAGGCTACAGAGGTATAGGGGGAGGTTACGCTGAAGGGTTTTGTAAATGAACACATACCAATGTAGCTGTCTGCCATATATATAATATATGATATAAGGTACAATGGTGGGTTAGTGACTTGGCATTTGTAACAAAGTGCAAGGACGCACTTTGGAGTCAAAAAATGTTGCTTGAGAACCTATTTGGTGAAGAATGTCACTTGATACATCTTGATAACATATAATGTGGTTGTATGTAGTTTTATTAAATTCTAGATTTTATTGTGTTGTATTTTTTGTATTTATATTGTGGCCAGGGTGCACCTGCAAAAGAGGCCAGTGTGTTTCCACAGTATAAATAAAGGTTAAATAAAATACTTCTCAAGAGTTAATAGGTATATAATACAGTATATCATGAATTGAAATTAGTATTGAACAGCAGAACAAATCCCGGATTGTGCCTTTACCTTCAAAACCTAATCTGGAAATCAATGTTTATTGCCTAAAACTGACCGAGCATGTTAAGCAAATAAATATAGATCCTAAACCAACAACTCACGTTTCAAGACAACATTTAATGTAAAAATAAACACCAAACTGTAGTTCCCTTTAAGCAGTTTAGATAAAGCTTTTTAACATAGAGCCTTACACATTGAGTTTTAAAAGCAAAGCCAAGATGAGTGCGATACATCACATATTGCTACCCAGATAAGATCCATTCTACAGTGAACTCTTTACACCAGGTAGGGCAAATGTTGACCCTACAGCCACACCAGGGGAGGCTGGTGGAGGTAGAAATTGGAGGACGGGCTCATCGTAATGCATGGATTTCCACCTACACCAGCCTCCCCTGAGCCCTACAGAATCACAACCAGCAAATCTGTCAACACATATTCTACACAGCAAATATACTGTAAATATAACATCTATTCAAGACATAATAAATGGTATACTGTATAACTAGTTTTCACTGTAGAAACAGTAAACAGTGCTTTTAGAGATATAATAGAGCTAGAACACTTTCTCCACATTGCAGAGATTTGAGGCAGCATGAAACGGAGCAGATACAATGTCTGGCACCAATCAACACCTACAAAGGCAAAAGACGGCCCATTAAACTCAATGTTGCAAAACGTCCCATGTCACAAAAACCTCCCTATCAAAGGCCTACATTCATGGAGATGAAGGGCGGGCGGCTCTCCTTTTTTGGAGAATGTCCCACTTCTTTGGCCATCTAAGCTCTCATTCATGCCATGAGGCAGCATAGTGAGCATCAAGACTGGAGCTGAGAGAGAGATAGGGGACAGAGAGAGAGAGAGAGAGAGAGAGAGAGAGAGAGAGAGAGAGAGAGAGAGAGAGAGAGGGACGGTTGGGAGAGAGAGAGGGTTGGGGTAGAGAGAGAGAGAGAGAGAGAGAGAGAGAGAGAGAGAGAGAGAGAGAAAGGGTTGGGAGAGAGAGAGGGAGGGTTGGGAGGGAGAGAGGGAGAAAAAGGGTTGGGAGAGAGAGAGGCCTTCTTTCTTCCTCCCTCTTTCTCAACTGCATCCAGCTGGCCAACTGCCCAGAGACACAGCACAGGGCAGCAGCCTGACAACAGCTGTGGTCGGCCCAGAGTTTAGAGCACCCCTCAGAATGCACCAATACACACACATTCGCACAACACACACACACACACACACACACACACACACACACATCACTTTTTAATGTAAGGTCTGTTTTACAAAAAGTTAATAAATTGAAATTCAGTTTACCTCCCCTATAGATAAGTGGAAGGTATGTAAAATATCAATACCATTAGACCTATTCAGCAAGAAATCCAATTTGAGTCTCAGTAAAATCACATAATAATTTACACTTATGCCGAGCATACACTACATGACTTTCAAAATCCTAACATCGCTAAGCCTCTCACATTAAATGACCGTTTTTCCTGTATTTTTTTCTTGCTAATGTAGTGGTGGTCACACTAAACGATGTTGCACACGATGTGACACACTACACAATTCTTCACTTGTTGGTGAGGATTCTCAATACCACGCTGTCTTGCTCATTGGCAACTGCTGATCACCGTTCTCAAAACTTGTCGTTGCACATCTCACACTACAAGAGCATTGTAGATTGTGTGCCGATAAAATCGGGTGCTCAGGTTTTCCTCCAGATACATGACTAAATCCCAATATTTACGTTTCCACTGTATACTAACCATGTCTGACCATGAATGACGTTGATCTGTATCTTCAGGATCACATTTCAAGAGCCGTCGTCAGGTAATCACGACAACAATGCCAAAGTGGAGAGTCGCGGTGAGTGACATCCTATCATCTTCCACTAGAAGTACATTTAAAAAAATAAAAGAAATGTATGGTCATTCCTTTACCAAACTTACCTACACAGTTCTTAAAGTAAATGTGCTTTTTTATTTTCAGTTGGAATTGTTAGTAGTCCTTGTGCATAGAGTTGTATGGTTTGTTAAACTTTGCTATCAAGAGTTTTTGTTTGAAAGTGAAAAATTTAGTCCCAGCATCATTCTGTTACTGTTGAATTGCCATCTTTCTACTGAAGGGATAAAGGCAGAGGCACAGATTTAAAAATGCTTCAGACTGTGATCAATCTATAGATTCTGCAGCTCATAGTGATTCTGCAGATCAGACAGAAATACACTTCCACTGCACTTGAATCGTAACCTGATTACGAGTGAATCGTAACCCGATTACTACAGAACACCACTGGTGTTAATATGATCAGCATAGTAGAACTCCACATGCTAGATGGACACTTAGAAAATGACATTGAAGACAAGTAATCTGAACTCTATAGTATTCATGCCCGGTTATTTGAATTATATGTATAGATCAGGGCAAATAAATCTGAAATCTATTAGTATATGATGTCATTTGTGATTTATATGGTTTAAGGACCAAATAATATTGAAAATGATATGCCTATCTGTTGTGTATGCCAAGTAATATGAATGATAAAACACTCTCTCAGGAGAGGAGCGGAGGGGAGAGGACCCATGAATGCCCTCTTGTGAATGAGTGTCCCTCTGTTGTGGTATCTGGTATCCTCTCAACAGAGCAGAGGAGAGGCTGGGACATCTGTTGTGTAGTAAAATAAACAGAACCCACCACAGGCTCCCAAGTCCCGCTATAAACCCTTTAGAAGGAGCAGGCCTTGTTCCTGATCAGGCTGAGGATGAATCAGTGTGACACATTGACAGAACCACATCAGCTGCCTCTGGAGGTCTTTAAACACAGGCTGTGATTGGTCCGAACCATGTAGCAGCAGTTTACTAGACTCTATGCTATCAATTGTCACACATACAGTCATGAGAAAAAGTTAGGACACCCCCCAAAATATTAAGTTATTCTCTTAAAAATATGGACATATCAATATGTTATCTTCTTTCTAACAATGTCTATAGATAAAGGGGATGTAATTGAACAAAAAACTATGAAAATGTAACTTTGTAATCATTTATTTAACGAAAAATTAACAATAATGCCAATTCCTACTGAGGAAAAAGTTAGGACACCCTATGCCCTAATAGCTAGTATTGCCCCCCTTGGCTGAAATAACCTCAATTAGACGTTTCTTATAACTGTCTACAGGTCTCTGACATCAATTGGGAGAAGGTTTTTCCCACTCCTCCTTGCAGAATTCTTTCAGCTGTGTGATGTTCGAGGGGTGTCTTGCATGCACAGCCAGTTTCAAATCAATCCACAGCATCTCAATAAGATTAAGATCCGGGCTTTGACTTGACCATTCCAGAACTCTCAATTTATTTTTCTTGAGCCATTCCTTGGTAGATTTACTGGAATGTTTTGGGTCATTGTCATGTTGCATGGTCCACATCTGCTTCAGCTTCAACTTTCGAACAGATGGTCTCACATTTTCCTCAAGCACCCTCTGATACAATACAAAATTCATAGTGGATTCTATGATGGTGAGCTGACCAGGCCCTGCTGCAGAAAAGCAGCCCCAAACCATGACATTTCCACCCCCATGCTTCACAGTTGGTATGAGGTTCTTGTTCTCAAATGCTGTCTTGGTTTTGCGCCAAACATGTCTACTCTTACTGTGCCCAAATAGTTCAACTTTGGATTCATCTGTCCAAAGCACATTGTTCCAGAAGTTCTGGTCTTTCTCTAGGTGTTCTCTGGCAAACTTTAGTCTTGCCCTGATGTTTTTTTTTGACAGCAGGGGTTTCCTCCTTGCACACCTCCCATGTAATGCAAACTTGTTCAGTCTCTTTCTTATGGTGGATGCATGTACTTTGACATCAATTGTGGCAAGAGATACCTGTAGGTCTCGTGATGACATTCTGGGATTGTTGGAGACTTCTTTAAGCATCTTTCGGTCAGCTCTTAGGCTGAACTTGCTTGGGCGGCCTGACCTGGCCATGTTGGTGGTGGTTTTAAATGTTCTCCACTTGTAAATTATTTTCCGGACAGTGGAATGGCCAATTTCGAATAGTTTGGAGATCTTTTTATATCCCTTCCCAGACTCATATGCATCTACAATTTTTCTTCTGAAGGCCTCAGAGAGCTCTTTTGATCTCGCCATGGTGATGCAACTCACTTCAACAATCAAGAGCAAACCAAACTAAATATCTGAGGCTTAAATAGGACAGGCTCCTCCAAAATCCTCTGTAACGATGTTCTAATCATTTGCACCTGATGTGGTGCTCTTTATTATAATTTTAGGCATTTTAAGTGGAACTAAATGTGGGGGTGTCCTAACTTTTTCCTCACAAGAAGATTGCATTTCTATTAATTACATTTTACCAATCATTTTTTAAATAATTTGTTTCAGTTGTATTTGTTTAGTTATATTACCTCAATTTTTCAATATTGTTCAAATGAATATCAAATGTCCATATGTTTGAATATGTTGAAGAAGACAAAGGTTTTCATAGGGTGTCCTAATTTTTTCTCATGACTGTATACCCCTTTCACAATATATCGTCAATTAGCAATGCTTATTTTCAGCACAACATTTTGAATTGTCATTCAGTGACACCACCCCAGGCTTTTCACCCTTGCATGGTGTGAAAAGAGTATGAGTATCCATCTGACATCTATCAGTTCCCTATGGTTAGGCTATGCAGTTCACCTTTCCCAAATGTGTGAACATGAACATCAGCACATGAAAATGGCATGTATACCAAGCTTTAACAAAGAAGAGAAAATTACTATTACAACAAGGATTCATATGGAACAATGGCGAGAGAGAGAGGTTTGAAAGAAAGGAAGAGTGGTTCCTTATGAGGGCAGAGCGTTTAGTTCAGACTGAGGAAATTCCTCAAACCCCTCCAAAGAACAATGGGCTTCCTTCCTGTCTGACTGCCTTGGAGACCCAGATAACAACAAAAACCCTCCGAAATAGTGTCTGGTAATAATAACACAATTCACTTACACACAAAACCGATAAAAATAGCTGACCATTGTGCATAATATTTCAGATATGTCATGTTCAAAAGCATGCTTTGACAACAACATCTGTGTGTCAATAATATGCAAGCTCATGCCCAATTCATAATCCATTGTGTCATCGTCATCATGACCAATGTTTATCAGTGCTTGCATGCTATCATCAAGTTCAGTGGCCATGTCAATCAAAACAGCCTCTGTGTTTAAGATCTAGTCCCATGCTTCCCTTGGCCCAGATGTGTTTCAGGCAGAGTTAAGCTGAATTATTTAGAACACATAGTACACATAGTAGAATAAATAAAGGGTAAAATTATAAACCTGCTACCAAATATTATCCCATAGAATGCATATGCCATATCTCATAATCGATTGGGCTTCCTGATCATAGTCTGTTCGTTTATTTATTTTTGGGAGATTTGCTGTTTTATACAAAGTTCTATCTAGCGCTGCAATGAGAGAGGGGGAGTGTCACCATGTTCATTGGTCTTGTATTCGCTCCCGCTCCGCTCTCCCAGAGTGAGAGCTCCAGCGCCAGGTGGGCTTAAGGACTGTGTGGTCTAATGAGATAAGATATCAATTAACATCATATCACGTACCATATAATCAACATTCAAGATCCGGAGGTAAAGAATCAGTATAAAAGGCTCCATAATGTATCTTTAAGTTGTCAAGTTCTCCTACATGCTTACTGATTTCTTCTGTTTAAAGTGAGGTAACTATCAATGAGCAACAAATACAGTCAAGGTGCTGACTAACTATCTGTCATTGAGACACATGTCCCAAACACATTTTGTGGATAGATTTATTGCAGTGGTATGTGGAAGAGCTTGTATCTGAACCAGAATAGGAGTGGGGAAGGCACTGAAACTGAGAACTACACTAGAGTACACAAACAAACTTATTATTTACAGCACATACTTGAAATACCACAGAAAAATCTGAAACCAATTACCTACTACAAAACAGTATATTTTCCCTGTGGAGAATGTTAGCAGGCTATGTTTGACATAGGACAAAAAGACAGACATGCATATAGTGTTTATAATATCTACGGGAAGAGGGCCCCATGAGTAATCTCAGAGATAACAGCTGTTTTTGTGTTTTATTCTCAAAGCCTCCTATTCTACAATTCAATGGCATGCGAGTGAGTAGTACCTCCCTCATCCTGTGCCTCCCCCCAAGAGTAAACTCAGACAATATCTTGGACATGACATAATGCTGAGCATGGAACTTCTTCTCCCTTTTCCTCTGTTTCTCTTTACCAAATTAAAATAATAAAAATACAGCTCATCGAGAGTGTGGATGATCTTAAAGCAGAATTTTACTAAAAAATAGCTTTTTTTGCATAGCTCTCATCAGCCCACCATTTGTGCATCCAAACATCATAGATATCTTAGTTGTGAGCTCAGATTTACTTCCTGGAATAGTCTCATAGAGGTCTATTATGATTTCCTGCACTCCACACTTTTTACACACTTCTGGCTCCACACTTCCCAAGATTTGATATTCCCATTTTGAAAAGATACGCGCATATCTCGCCAAATAGGCATCCCAGACTTTACACACTCATCTACTCATTTACTCATCTATGATTTCTCTTTGCCTGAGGAATGCCTATGTCCTATGGCTATAAGACCTTTATTTTGAAGGCGTGTATCTATGATATTCATGAGACTCACCCCTCAACAATGGTGTGTACTGGGCTGTGGTGGTCTGTCTGTCTGACCTCGGGACAGGGGCCACTGTGGTGTTCTTTCTGCCAGCTCACCTGCTCCCTCCCTCAGATTCTTAAACAGAGACGTTAATGGCCGGAGCTGTAAATCACCCTTGTCTGGAAACTGCAGCCCCCCTCCCCCCACTCCACCATCACTGCCCTGTCAACCAACCCCCCATCCAACACCTCCTATGCATTTTACAGATGGGCGTCAATGGGTGCAAGCAAGGCAATTTGCTTCAATACACTTAAGTCAATGGAAAAGGTAACACTATGGTAGGATAAAACAGAAGGGTCTTGTGTGGAGGCTGTATACTGTGTTTAATATGATGAAAGGTTCATTCCTTCTGTAGCTGCTGCAGTTGTCACACAGCTGGTGTTGTGCTGTCAAGAATCCCCTTCTTACGTCACCAAGGTAACAACAATGTGATGGTAGTAACAACTTGGTACTGTAGGAACCTAGAACATATTTTACTGGTTTATATTCAGGGATGTAGTGGTAAAAAACAGTAAAAAACCCTGAACTCCATGGATTTAATAGGTGGGTAAATGCTAATGCAGATAACATCATTGACCTAGCAGAAAAGATGGGTCAACTCTATTCACCTAAATAAAAAAGTTTACTGGTGTAAAAAACGGTTAACATTAATGTAAAAACGGCCTTGTGCGTGAAAAGTGATCTTGCACTGATATTATAGTGATATTTGTTTTCCACTGCCTACCTCATGATGTGCTGGGCTACATTCCATCGAGGTACTACTGTATCATCGTATCAGTCCTTTTCAAATTAGACTCTCAGCTAATTTTTTTTTACATTGGTGATGTGGCCACTGTAAAATCCCTCTTTATGTTAGGTTACTTTATGATTATAAGAACAGAGGTCGAAGTGTCTGAAACTTTACAGTTTACTTTAAATTGTTCACAGGGCTTCATAGCACAACTGTTAGCTCAGGGTAAAACATGGGACTGGAATACTGCTGTACATTGGCTATACTGTATATAGTATATTACTGTATAAATACAGAGACTGGGATAATGTTCTCTCTCACACACACACACACACACACACACACACACACGCACATGCGCGCACACACACACCACTTGGCTGTATTCACATGTGAGGGAATAAGCATAAACTTGGATATAGAACAGCTGGGCAGAGAACTCGGGCAATTGCCCAATGATGTGGAAGCTCAACAGACCAAGGGGAAAACCTAGGATTCACATTGGGGCTAGAATCACTCAACTTGCCTAGATTTCAGACTATACTGTACTGTCTCATTGTTGAGAATGCATCCACTACAATGCTCTTGGGCTGATCAAAAAGCTTCCAGATGGTTAGAGCCAGAGATGTATCTACATTTAGTACTGGTGAGGGTGATGATTAGTCACTACTCATTGTAGATTGTATGAGGCAGGCCAATGTGTAGAACCTGTGTGGCTAAGTATTGGAAAGAGGAAGCATGTTGTCTTTGTTTAGCTCTATACTACAACAGTTTGGTCAAAGTAGAGATTCTCAGCTTTAATTCAATGTTTTTTTTCAGATTTGGATTCACCACTTATAAAGTATAAACATTTTTAAACATACTCCCCCTATTTCAGGGCTCCAAAAGTATACGAAAAATAATAAAATGTTTTGTGTTTTTTCTTAATTATAGTGAACATTCTTCGGTCATCCACTGTAGAAGTCTTCCTTGGCCAACCATCCCATTTGGGATTGCTGAGTTCACTAGTGCTTTCTTTCTTTTTAAATGATGTTACAAACTGTTGATTTTGATATGTAAGGTTTTGGCTGTTTCTGTTTTCTCATATTTCAGGCTCATAATGGCTTCCTTGACTTTCATTGTCTCATGTTGACAGACACCAATAGCAGACTCCAACAGCAAATGCAAAGCCTAGAATCAATACTTGATATTGACAGCTCTTTTATCAATCGAGAATTGCTTGAATGTTTTTTGTCATTGCTGGGATTTGTAATCAATTCACTATAATGGGAATTTGAGACATTGATCAGTAATAATCAGCACTCC
This sequence comes from Argentina silus, assembly GCF_951799395.1. NCBI lineage: Eukaryota > Metazoa > Chordata > Actinopteri > Argentiniformes > Argentinidae > Argentina > Argentina silus. Next base: position 2,345,993 of record NC_139653.1, on the reverse strand, counting down.
TGATGAGAAATGGTCCTTTATAGCTGAGTGTCAATTTGTCATGTCCACACTTTTTTACCATGCATAATTACCTGACCAAATACTACTACAAATACTACTGGTCCTCTGCTCTGACCGCACCCTGGATACTATGGAGATTCTATTGTCCCAGTATGCTGCACTAGCTCAAATTCGCGTGAATCGATTCCACAGTGACTGTGACAGCTGCGACCTCTGTGTCAGTGCTGAGCTGTTTGTTTTTACATTGTGATTGGTGGGCTCTTAGCAGACGAAGCAGCTTCCAGCATTAGGCCACCCATTACTCACTTCTTCCAAAGAAGGAGGGGTCATGCCTTTGAAGGGGCAATATGTGTCCATAACTACTGTTCAACTGAGGAAAATTGAGGGACATAATCTCAATTGGTTCTGTGGTATTGCAAGGTTGTCAATGTATTTCACCCTGATATAAAAAGGACCCTGATGTCAAAAGGAGCCTGATGTCATAGGCCTGCGTTCTTAAAGACTCAAGAGTGTGACATCAATCCCCCGGGAAAGGGCTCTATACGGAAACGCACACAGCAATGTGTGGGCATTATGCCCCCTAAATGAACAAAGAGCCCTTCATCAGCAACCTCAAAGTGTCACTGTGGTGAGAAACAAGCGTGCATTGTAACTTAATTCAGAGATAGTTTGCCTGCTAACTCCATGAAACATGACTTAATGTTTTTTTTTGTAGGCCTATCATGAATGAATCAATTTATTCATGCAGGTACCCTTGTCTTAAATGCACCCCGCACCTTGATACTTTTAAAAAAATATTGTATTTTTCACTTCCAAGAAGTCATGTTTCTATCTGCTAACCTCCACAAGTAGTTTATGGATCTCCATGTGAAACGTGAGGACCAAGTTAGGCCATTGGATAAGGTGACCCAACCCAAGTCAAGTTCAGTTCGTTCAAGTTCAACCATCAAGTTCATTGTATCATGTTAGTAACATAACATCCACATATTGGCAATGGCAATATACTGTCGGCAAATACCAGAGTTTTTTTGGTGCTTTGGTGCTACGAGATGACAGACTGAAAGTGACAGGAGGTTCTCTGTTCACTTCAACTTCTCTGCGGGACATCACCAGCGGGACATCATTATAGGCGGGACAAAGGAGGCGTGAAGAAGAGTTTGTTGTTTTTTGTCTTAGATAAGCACGTCCCACTGAAAAGCACATTGTGTTTCTAGCCACCATCCCGTCACAGGCTGTATGCTGTACGTTATACAGGAGGAACGATGACGCATAATATGGGCATTATGTTAGGCAAGGAAAACGAAAGGAAAAAGACTAAGCTGAAAACACTGACGAACTAAAATGCGAATGCTGAGTAGAGGAATCGCAATATAGCCTATCCTTAGCCTACTTTAACACGCATCTGTTCAATACGTCTAAATGTAATGTTATTACCGTAATTGAGAAGAGCAAACAGTTTACAGGACTAAGTTTCAGCCTCATTGCTGCGTTACCTGGTATGATGATGAGGCACGGAGCCTTTTGCTGCATTGAGTCAAATTTCCCATGAGACTGAACCATGTGACCAAACTCTGCACCGTTATGGACGACAAACTCAAATGCGCGCTTACTTTTCCCGGCTCTCGGCTCAACGAAAAGGGCGTTAGTCATGAGTAGACATCCTGCATGTACTCAGTTAGCAAGCTCGAACAAAAACATATTCAACAGAGTGACATAGGCCTGGGTATCTTATAATTATATGTTGTATAGGAGTTCTCCACAGGGTATGTGATGGTTTCACCCACATTGCGGCAGAGTGAATCTGACCACGCTTTCCAAGAATAGCCCCACGTTGAAGCTTTGTAGTGGACCTAAGTGTGAAGTGCAGTTAATATGATCCGAAAATATCGCTTACGAATACCTCTGCACCAGATCGACTTGAACCCAGAATGAATGTGGTAAATGCGTCTCACAGGCGAAATACAAAACGCCTCTTTGCGCACTGATGGAATGAACGCACCTAATCTGTGACATTATCAGTACGTACATGACGAGGGCTGTTTGTAGGCTACATCAAAATTGCAAGAGGGTTAGAAAAATGCATTTTACCTGCTATTACGTTGTCTGTTGCAGATTCCTTGTCAGTCATCGTATCCCGTTGCGTTATCGTCCCTCGAGCCTCCCCTATACACCTAATGCAATGAGAATGCAATTTTTCCTTGTTTACTTTGCAGTCTGTATCATTAGAGGGATATCAAAAACTCACTCGGATTATTCCCCTTAAACCTCTTCTCCAATATCTTCGCTTCCTTTATAGGTTACTTGCTACGAATGGCGCGCTAAAAAAGCACATTTAAAAGAATGCTATACGTGATGGACTCTTTCAGCCGAAGTATTGTAATCGAGTTTGGCCGATCTACACCTCCAGAAAAAGCAAGTCTTGTACCCCAGGCTGCTATACTTTCCGATTGTTAGGTAGCCCTCTGTCCCGCCCCTCCAGTCAGCTCACACGGCTGTTCTGGCAGGAATGTAGCCCATTCCACAGCAGACGTCTACAGTTGGGGCTGCAAGGCTGCAGCTCTACATCATGACCTAAGATCCTGCTATTCTGCGTTTTCCGGTGACATGTCATTAATCTTCTTTTTTTAATCCTCTCTGTTTGCAAATAAGAAACCCCAAAATCTGAAAAATGGTAGCCTACTCAGGTTTACCTCACATGCCCACCCCATCTTTTTTGTATTCTTTTTTTTTTTTTATCCTGAATCTATGAACTAGTAAAAAAAAAATTAAAACAAAATTCCTTCTTCTAGCATTGTGACTGCCTATGGCCCCTGGTCCGAGCATTGATTACTTTATCTTATGATGACTGATGGATAGATGATTGTTGTAAGTCGCTTTGGATGAAGGCGTCTGCTAAATGCCATAAATGTAAATGTAATGTAAATGTAAGTCTACAAACTGATCATCACAAAAGAAAACCCATACACAATATTTAGGCACTGTTGGCGTCAACTTTAAATACAATTATAAATATATATATAATTTTACTTGGCCCATTTGGTGTGTTGTTATATTTATTTTACTGTTTTTGTTGTAACTCTTTTCACAATTTCAAAGAGTCTTTTTAAACAAACCTGTGGGAACCAAAGGGTTACTTAATTCAGTTGTGTTGAAAGTAAAGTAATGTTCAATGTGGAAATACACAGGCTTCAAAAAAGTTTCACAGTTGTGTAATTGCATAGTGTTATCAACATTTCAAGTTTGACTTATTCACTGAAAGACTAGTTTGGTAGCCTGAATGCAGTAACTCAGCTGTACACTCATTTCAGATAATCCTGATTAGTTACAATAAGTACATGTAATTACAGTAATACATTGCAATTGCAAAACGTAATGTAGTCTACAATATGCTGAATGTAATGTAGTCTACAGTATGCCCCATTCTGCTCTCGTGCTGTGACCTTGACACTCCAATTCAATGTAACTAGAATTCCCCATTAAGACTGTTCCGTTCCACCTCAGTAAGTAGGTGACTTTACCCAGGTGAAGAAAAAGGTCAGTTAGAAGCTAAAAGGTCAGTTAGAAGTTTGCAAGACTCCTCCGTCCACTCATAAATTGAATGTCGCAAGTTACTCAAAAAGCAGTCTTCTGTTTTTTTTTCTTGCAGACGTTGTGAAGGTTTTATTTAAGAGCATTATATCCTGGCCAAATTCAAATGGAATAAAAAAACAAATAGCAGAGAAACACTAAAGCCAGCCACAATGAGACGATCGTGGCACCTCTACTTTGTGTGGTTGTGGTACAAAGCTTACTCTCAATGCCAGTACGATCATGTCACACTGTTTAAATATGGTGGAGTGTAAAACTTAGCTGTCTTTAAGCCTTGTCCCTTGAACATGTGATGGGTGTTTTTGCACACTCACTGGCCACTTTATTAGGTACAACTGTTCAACTGCTCGGTAACGCAAATATCTAATCAGCCAATCACATGGCAGCAACTCAATGCATTTAGGCATGTAGACATGGTCAAGACGATCTGCTGAATTTCAAACCGAGCATCAGAATGGGGAAGAAAGGTGATTTAAGTGACTTTGAACGTGGCATGGTTGTTGGTGCCAGACGGGCTGGTCTGAGTATTTCAGAAACTACTGGAATTTTCACGCACAACCATCTCTAGGGTTTACAGAGAATGGTCCGAAAAAGAGAAAATATCCAGTGAGCGGCAGTTCTCTGGGCGAAAATGCCTTGTTGATGCCAGAGGTCAGAGGAGAATGGCCAGACTGGTTCGAGATGATAGAAAGGCAACAGTAACTCAAATAACCACTCGTTACAACCAAGGTATGCAGAAGGCCATCTCTGAACGCACAACATGTCGAACCTTGAAGCAGATGGGCTACAAAAAGGGGTCCAACCCAGTACTAGCAAGGTGTACCTAATAAAGTGGCCGGTGAGTGTATGTGTGAACCAGCTGTCCAGTCACCTGACTGGATATTCAGTTATCATGGTAACCTGTGTAAAAAAGAAGAACAAATAAAAGCGAGCCACATCTTCAGCATCTCAACCACTGGTCTCAATCTTGTGTGCTCAAAAGATCAGCTCCTTACCCCATCTAGTGGTCACTTGCTGTCTGACCCCATCAAAATCAATGTTATAGGTCGGGCTCCCAACTATATTTTCGACATGATGTATATCTTATTGACCTGTTCACATTTGTTTTGTTCTTTCAAAGGAAAAGTCACAGTCACTGTCTGGTTTTGGTGTCCTGGTGTATTTTGTTCATTTCATGCAGTCATTAGCCTGTTTCTCTAAATAACACACTCTGGCCGGGTCATGGAATGATTAATGTAGTGATTTGTTGAATACGTGGTTTTTTTGTATTATGCCTCATATCTACACATATCTAATCTGAGACTCCACTTAACTCTCTGGCACCCTTCAGGTCGGAACCACTGTTTAGGTCATGTAGAGAGATGACAACTTTTCATATGCGTTCACATATACTCTCTGACAATACCTTAATATTCATGTTACATGGCCTCATATTGAAATAGTGGTACTTTAATATCTTAGTTGACACATGAAGGAAACTTCCAACCCTATGGAATCTGATAGATAATTCATGTTTGCTGACTCTTTAAGAGGCAATCTGGGATTGGTACATCAGCTTTTGGGCTGTTAAATAAAGGATATATAGCCATTGATTCTTGAAGAATATAACTTATACATGCCTTGTGAGCTTATACATGCCTCGTGAGCTTAGTTCAACTGACCCAAAATATTAGCTTATTTTACTCCATTGTTTGTAAACAATGTCATTGTAAACAAACACTTTATAGCTTCAAAACATGGTTTAAAACTACCATTTTGATCTCATGGATGGTCAGTCCTTGCATCCATAGCTCTGTCTATGAATTAGAAAGTGGTTGCATTTCCCCAGCCCCATCCCTCAGCTGTTTACCAAAGAAGTGGCAGGGTGACCGCTTTGTTGTTGTTTTAATCCCAAATTGCCCCTTTAAAGGACTATGATTAATATCTGACATTATAGAGCTGTAAGATTTTTAAACTGGATTGTATTTGTTTGGCATTCACTTTCCAAGTTATACATATATACTTGAAGCGTAGTGGAGTGTCTCCAAAAGCAGGGTTTTCACCTTTTGTTTTTACAGCAGGCATTAATGAGACTAGCACTATAGAAACAGTGCTGGAATCACAGTGATGGTTCTTAAGAGCCATAAAAAGTGTATATTGGTTGTGGGGACAAGAGGTCTTTGACAAAACAAATAAAGGGCCTGGATGAATTGGGCAAAGTGGTTAGATTCATGTTCCCCCCACTAATGATGTTACTACTGGTTGTTTCTTGTTGCAGTCTTGCAGGGTTATTATCATCAATGTATATCCACCTAAATGGAAAATGAATTTGAAAGACCCCAGTGTAAGATTTTCAAGGATGGTAAACATACAAAATATCTGTAATTATCCCACTGAGGGGAAGGTTCTGTTTGCAGTTTGCAGATGTGATGTATTCATGACTGCTCTTTGCCATTAGCTTGCCTCTTTGTTTCCATTCCAAGGTCTATTCATTACCAATTTCACACCATGCTACAGTGTGTAAGAGTTTTAGAACATCAATATCACAGTAGGCAGGAAGTAAATTATATTGTGTATACTGGGACTGGAGTAGAATATTAGTAGATTTCATCATAGATTGTGTGTTTGCTGACATGCCTAGCACACGCAACCCTTTCATTGTAAATGCTGTGCTAATAACGGTAAATGTGGATGTGGTCATAAAGGTCCGTGTTAAGTCTACTAATAATATCCTTAGAGTGATCAAGAAGGTCAGTTAGAAGTGTGCAAGACTTTCCACTCATCGTAAATTGAATGTCGCAAGTTATTCAAAAAGCAGCCTTCTGGTTTTTTTTTGCATACATTGTGAAGCTTTTATTAAGCTTGGCGTAATTGGATGGCTGCACTCTGTATGGCTCCCTGCCTGGAGTGTAAACGACCATAACAAACCACATCAAATAATCCAGCATGCTCTCCTCCTTCAAACGATCCCTCAAAACCCACCTTTTTAAACTTGCTTTTAATCTTTAACTATTTTTATTGTTGTTTTTACTGACTGTGCTTTTGTTTTACTTTTTATTTATCTATATATTATTGTTCTCCATGGAATGTAGTGTCTTTGAGCACAGAGAAAAGCACTATACAAAGTAAATGCATTATTATTATTATTATTATTATTATTATTATTATTATTATAACATACAAATAACAATATGGCAGGGAGACCATGGCTTATCAAACCCCAAATGCAACTGAACCATCCAATCACCAGTGACCTTATGTGTAATGATGTGATGTGTATGTGTCCAGCTGATGTAACAGCCCTTGGTGGCACTTTGGCTTCTTGACTCTAAGCTCGTCAGCACCCATGCAAAGCAGATACTAACTACGTTATCTGGTACATGGGAATATTCTACTTTGTGATCTATGTGTTTACAGTGAATCCATCACTGCTTTCCTGCACATGTTTAAGGATTGACCAAGGGATGTCAAGAAACCACCTCATGGTTCTGCTCAGATCACAGAGCACATCTGCGACCCACCATGGATGATTATCAAGATCTGCCTGGTTCTACTTTAACTATGCAATCAATACCCAGCCACCACCTGCTTAAGTGATCATTGCACTTCATCACAGACTCTGTATCATGCATTTCATGCTGCCTGTATGCAGGCTGTTAATGGCTGCACACAATCGCACACGTCTCCATACCATAGATTAAGGTACTCAACACTTTTTGTGCTTGACATTCTTTTGAATTTCATTTACTTTAACATTCTCATGAAGCTGAGGACCATTGACCCATCTTTATCAGGATAGTCGTCAACACCTCTGAGGTTGATGCATCTGAGAAGGCAGCGCCGATGCAGAATCAGTGAGGTGTGTTTATTTATGAAGACAGTCCACAACATTGGCACAAGAGCCGGAAATGTGCAGCAAACCAGTATCTGGTCATAGGTTTGTCCTCCTCAGTGACGAACAGTGGTTCAGTAGGCATCGTCTGTGGTCGACATTGCAAATATTTTCAAGTCAGAGAGTGTGAGATCATAGAAAGGATTGAAGATATTAACACCAGTAGTGTATTCACCACACCTAGAACCCATTCTTCGCCGGGGCAGGAATATCTATATCCAGCATTTGACGAAAACTGAACAAGTCATCATGATCGACAATCATGGGGGAAAGGATCTCCCGGCGAAAAAAAATATTGGGAAGGAGCCCGTGGGCACAATCGGAAATTTCAAACTACACCGAACCCTCTGCCCTGGTGAGTTTGGTGGAACCTCTTTGGTTTCCTTGTCAAAAAAGCACAGTTTAACTATGGTGGAGTGTAAAACTGCTTTGTCCCTTGAACATGTGATGGATGTTTTTGCATACGTGTGAACCAGCTGTCCTGTCACCTGACGGAAAAGTGCCGTGTCAGAGCCGATGTTAGCTTCATCAATGCACACGTAGAAAGAAACTGTATAAGATATTGCGTAATTATAGCTGCAAATTAGAATTCTGTTACGTTGAGTCTGTCGAGGTCATATCCAGTGTTTAGGGCTGAGTTAAGAGAGGTGCAGAGGCGCAGAGGCGCAGTTCAGGATCCACCTTGGCCCAGACTGGCAGCCCACTGCAAGAGCTTAGCAGACTTCTCTGTCTTCACCCCAACCTTGTAGTTCAGCAGAGAGCTAGTGCCCACATGCAGCAGCAGCAGCAGCAGCAGGGGCTGTGCCAGGGTGAACATTGTGAGTAGGTAGGTGCAATGGAGGTAAAAATCAGTAGGACGGGCTCATTGCAATGCATGGAATGGAATGAGGATTGGTATTTTGATACAATGAGCCCGTCCTCTGATTTCTGCATCCACAAGCCTCCCCTGTTGGGTAGGGAGGTAGCAGAGATCAGTCAGTTGAATTTAAATTCAGGAAAAACATTAAAATTACAATTCAATGATCGCAAATAGTATTTATTTCCAATAATTACACAATAGACTGAAAATGAGAAGCTGTTCACATCAAATGTTTTTCCATTTTTTTCCAGAACTGTCTCCTCTTTTAGATCAGGCCTGGCAGAGGACCGGAAGTCTCCCCATCCGCCTCGCTCCCCCCTCTGCAGCTCCACTCCAAGATGCTTTTGGCCACTCAGCAGCTCTTCATCTGGCCCGAGGTGTCTGATGATTGATATAGGATTCTTATTCTCCAATCAACTGTTTTTGTCAACATATTCTTCTCTTGACGTTTTTTGTTGATGTCTTGACCTGTACTCTTTGCCTTAAAGCTCTTCCCTATAGCGTCCTGAACAGACCACAAAAGCCAGTCCACAACAGTCAAATCAAGTAGAAGAAGAAGATGTTTCAAGTCTTGCCCTGCTCTTTGACATGATCAATTTCATTACCTCAGATCAGAGAGGGAAACTATCACTAACTTTGAAATGTCAATAGAGTTGATATGTAGGGTAATTCAGCCAATAAGATAGATACAGTTATGGCACTGTTATATCTATATGGATTCAGCCATTTCTGACTGCATCTAACTCCAGTCCACCCAAGCTATTTAACTAATGAACTCCTGACCAATCTGGCTGACTTGTGATCATGTTTCTGGAAACATATGTCCATCCTAGAGTTCATATAATTTTAATAGGCAGCCAGCTACATCCAATCATACTAGACAGCAATGAAATGACAACTAGTGGCTATAGTACTGATTACTAAACGTATTACGTATGTAAACAAAATAACATATTAAGGGTTTGATTGAATTCTAGATGTACAGTATATTCTCTTGGATCTTATCTAAAACAAATGAATTACTTGTTTGAAAGGCTGTTGGGCTATAATATTTCAATAAGTAGACTACATGTTAATAGAGTCAAACAGTTTGAAAATGGTTGCTTTGTCATGCTAATTATTATTACCATTACCAACTATTATCTTATTAGAAAACACGGATCTGAAACCACCACCTTCCTAGTCCACAAGAGGGGAGTGTCGAGTAAAGAATCTCGTATTGCCCTTGGCGCTGTGATGTCCAAGAGAACACGAGCAGGAAGCCCAACAAAATCATGGAAAACATTTAGGCTCTGGAAAACATACCTATATCATACTGATCGGATTGCAGAGGGGATTTCTGTTCATCTCAGTGTCATTGTTTAAACTTACAGTACTTGATGAAATAATTGTATTGAAACCACCTTTTGAGCATTGGTTGGCTGTATATATTTCCCAGCAAACATTTCGACGTCGATTGGCTGTTGAAATCGCGTCCATCTCGGACGTCGGAAGACCTGCCAATAAAGGGCCCAAAGTGAAAGTTTGCTGACATCTGTTAAGGTCGTTGACCTTAATTCTACCCCCCCCCCCCCCCCCCCCCCCCCCCCCCCCCCCACTATCTTTTTGTAATCTAATATACTGCCACTACTCTTCTATCTGTACTCCACCACCACACACATTTGCATCAACACAATGAAAAAAACAGTCTATCTTCAAGTCAATCCAATCCAAGTTTTAACCATAACATGATTTTTACAAATTATTTCTGGAATCAATGGGTCTGCGAACTAAAACCTGCGGGGATCAAACAAGCAGTACGTTTTAGCAGGAAGAAGATGTAACCGCCATAAAGGATTCATGTTGTAAAGGCAAACAAATATTATTTATCTGCTGTATGTCAGTGGATGTAGTCGCACTATCCGTCGTAAGACAATGCCAGGCATGCTGGTAAGTAGTTCCCACTAGACATGTCCATTAAATACTTTTAAACCGTTTTGGGAGTATATGTATCTAATTACAGCATCTGTCTAAATTCATCGATATGCCTTTACATTGTTAAAATGCATTGTTTTGTAAGTAGAGCCCGTTCCGTGTCTTTCGAAGAGGCATTCTGAATGTCGACATTTGGGCCTAAAAGGAGCCCGGCCAGCGCAGACCCATATAGGGCGATATTTCGTCATCTTTACAGGATTTTCAGCCCAGGCCTATTTGACGGTGGAGTGCCATTTCTGTGGCGCCATATCTTCTCAATGTGAAGATGGCTACAACTCCTATGAAGCCAGAGGACAGCCATAGGCCTTCACATTCTAAACGTTTTATTGAATGGTTATTGATCTTTTTTTTTTTTTTTGGACTGTTTTAGGCGTAATCGTTTTTCATATTTCGACACATTTTGTCGCCTAATATAAGTTACAATTCCAATGTAGGCTGCCTCTCAACATTGAAATCATATTGCATTTACAATGTCACTTTCCGCACCAAGCAAAAAGTAGCCTAATTGGGGTAACAGGTATACTGGGGCTACCTACACCAAAAGGTCTGTCGAGAGACACATATGTTGGCCGATGTGAGAACAGGGTGAACGCGAAAAGATGAGCTTATAAAGTGTGACCAAATCATGCATTTATTTATTCGTTCATTCATTTATGTAATAACCATCCAACCAGGCCACATTGCATTTAGGCTACAAACTTAAACCAAAGCCTATGAACATGTCATGAAACATGATTTCAGACAACAAATATTTGCCACACTGTTCGGCCATGACGTATGTAGCCCATCTGTCATCCACCAATCGAATAATGAATATGAATATAGGTTTCGGCTAGAGCACTCAGGATCGTGTCAGAATACAATTGTTGTTGTCTTTGATTCGTGTAACTATCGGGATTGATCCACTGAAAGATATGTAATCAATGTTATGACAACTCATTTTTATCGTGATGGCTATGAAATCAGTTTAGAAACAAACTACTCAAACATTAATTAAATACAAAAACAATTTCACTTGAATGGAATTAGGCCCACGTCCTCTTATAGGCTTTGATAGACAATAGTTTAATGGTTCAATTAAACTAGTTAGGCTTCTAGAGCAAAATAGTGTTTGACACAGCCGTTTACCAAAACATGGAAATAAACGTCAGACGTTTTAGCCATTCGGTGTATAGGCCTATATATTTCACTGACCTAGCCGATATATTGCAATTATAAGTAGCCTAAATTATTAATTGTTTGCCTTCCATGCCATGGCCTACAAGTCATTTGTTATCGCCTTTGGGCTACTGTCCAGAAAAATAGTTTGTCTAAGTGTCTGAGACGATCTTTCCACCTCAACAGTTTTCTTAGATAGGCCTACAACTGTAAATAGACATAAATAGCTTGAAGAAGATTTGTTCAGTCTATTGTTCTCAGGGGTTAAGAGCGAAACATAGTTTTTAAAAAAGACTTTTTAAGACCATCAATAACCCATTCAGCAAACACCTGGTCAAGTTTGAAAACATGACGAGACTGGTATTTCAGTTAGAGGCAATTAAAGATGACAACCTCATCTGGGTGTGTATTTGGCGGCTTAAGGTTCAGAAACAAAGAGGCACTAATTAGGTAGAACCGCCTCTATATGACCCGCGAAGACCCCTGGAAAGCTGTTTAACATCATTAGTTAAACAATTAAGACGTGTGAATGCAAATAATGAATGAGCCAGAAGTTGGCCTGACAATCAGTTGGCCTATTATGACTATTTTTGCCATGATCTGCTTGGAGATGAGGGTCATATTAAAATTACAAATGTTCGTAACTCAGCAACAGGTTATCTGGTTCAATTTAACACTAGAAGGAAGCCTAATATCGAAGTCATCATATCAGGTCCATCTCAGACCTCATTTTTCAAACTCCTTTGCAAGGATACGTAATGCGTGGGAAACAGGTCGCCACATTAATGATTGAATGAAAATGTGTTTGGTGGCTACCATTTGGACAGCGCGGGATAGACTTAGGCTACTTGTCTAGAAAGCTATAACGAACTAAATTTGATTGCCAAAATATGTATTTAGAGGCCCAGAGGCATCCCACTAAGCTAAATAGCACCTCAAGGAAACACCGTATGCATCCAGAAAAATCTTTTTGTGATTCTTCATTAAAAAAAATAAAACTTAACTTGATCTATTCTTATGGACGTTTCTTCATGTTGCCATACGCTACTAAAATCTAGTCAGCAATCGTTCCTGGTCTATAAATGCCACTAATGCACTTCATTTTTCCTACAGGTGTTGCAATTTTCACAAGGAGGCATCTATAGCAGTTCCAAATCTTTGAGTTTATGAATCAGTACTTTTTGGGAATGAATACGCAGAGACCTGTTCGTTTGCTTTTTAGGTGGAATTTGGTTATTTATTAATTAACATTTTTGTGGTTGTGGAATTTTTATGGAATTGAATCTTGTGGTGTAGGTTTTATCATACATTGACAACTAATATGATGTATAACATCATAGAAGTTCATATAAACTTATAAGATCATATAAACTTCAAGGCAATGCTTTTTAAACAAACTGAAGGGTGTCTAAAAAGGATCAAAGATACGTTTTGTTTCGCACTGTGTCCAGACGGTGGCGGTAACATGCAATGCTACAACCTTCTATTATGCTGCATAGGATGTAATATGCCATACAACCTATTATTGTGTAATAATATCCCTACATTTAATTGGTTACTGTATTAAAATATAAATATGTATTGTGTGTTACACTGCGATGAGGGATTTTCCCCAAATATGAGGCATTTCATCCATGATAAGAACGAATGATCATGGATTTAGGGATTTTATGTTCTCATCTTGACAGCAGTGGGGCTAGGTGATAATTAATTGATGAATAGTGTAATGTGTTGTCCACTATAAGTTGCATCTTTTCACAGAAATGCATAAAGACATTGGATCAATTATTTGTTATTGCACGATTAAAACAACATAATAAGGCTCTATATGAATCTGAAAATGAAGCTTCCTTTCCATAGAACATATTGTGTTGTGTCAGACAGGATTTGTGTCACTGCACGACGTGTCACAGACAGAGACACAAGCCAATGAATGCGCTCAATTTCGTGACGTCGCCGAGACGCCGACGCGGTGCCCTCTCGTTGACTGCCTGCCCTGCAGTAAACTGCCCTTTAAGTGAACCCTGAATAGGCTTGAGCTGATAGCCCGTGTGGCTGTTCAACAAATGCGGTCTAGGACTGCTTAGTGTAGGCGACGGTATTAATTTTGGTAAAGGGAGGGGTGAATAGTTTGTTGCATAGTTTTAAGTAGGACCAAATACTGTAAACAACATTCCTCTGTGGTCCTCTTTGGCTCAGTTGGTAGAACATGGCGCTAACAACGCTTAGGTTGTGGGTTTGATTCCTCCTGGGACCATATATACTGAAATGTATGCACTCACTGCAATGTAAGTCGCTTTGGATAAAAGCGTCAGCTAAATAGCATATATTTGTGTATATAACATTTATTGTTTGTTTTTAAATGTAAAAATAAACCAATAAACCAAATTCGTTCTTGACATTTGACACAGGCACGTTTCGAAATAATGCACTGCTATAGGCCTACCTGCAGTTTGTAGCGTTTGATATTACTATTCTCTTCCACACATTATTTCTGTATGCAGAAGGTTGCTGGGAACGAAACGAAAACAGTAAAACCTGTAGGCTAACATCACAAGCCACCCTCACCTCAACCCAAAGATGACGTGCTATTACCCTGATTTAGAGTGGTATATTACACGTATTTAAAAAAAGCTACGGGCCTATTCAAAATTAGTTGGATGATATAGTCAATGAATTGGACAAATATATGAAAGCCATCTGAAATATGTTCCATTAACAGAACCACATCATTTTGACATTTTCCGTTCAATTTTGTCTCAGATAAAACAATTTACCCATCGAACACTTGATTTTACCATTTCTGATAGTCTCTTTGCCGAAAATGTATCGGGTAATTTGTGACTGGCTTTAATTAATGAAGTAGCCATGTTGGTCTTAATCTCAATTTTGCCCACTATTCGTCCCTATGTCGCTGGATTGAACCCTTGATGTCTGTCAACCGTTTGGTTTATTATTAGAAGTGGACGTTGTAATTAAGTCCAGTATGAAAATATCCGACGCATTTTGGGGGAAATGATAATTCACTTTAGCCTCACTACAGGATATGCGTAAAAGTGGCGTTTAGAGGCGCGTCCTCGAAAAAAAAAGGCATAGGCCTACAGTACGTGTTGGCGTCTTTCACGCGCCCATTCAAATAGATTACATTCTCACTAGCGGTAGAGTTATAACTGTTTGTGACTTCAACACGAGAATGCAATATAATTATGTGCCTGAGAGGGGAGTCCATTATCTACAACAGGATTTTAAAAGAGGGTCAATAGTTCACCCCAAGTGATTAAGGTCACAAACTCGGGATTAGGCCTACGTTTTTTCTAAAAGAAAAGAGAACGCAGAGATGCTCTCGTTATACATAAAATGAATGTACGGGACATTTTATTTCAACTTCATAAAGTTTATTGAGCCACCATCAACTGCGACTGACAAAAGGACGTGGACATTAGGCCATTAAGCACATTATCACAATTTGTTCGACTTTATTTCTCTATCTTTGCTGGTTAAAAAAATAGCAGCTTTTAATTCTACACTCTTACACTATCTGAATCATGTTACATTATAACAAATACATATAGTGATGGGCTGAGATAAACGTTTTGAATGCACATTTTCTATTATTGGATTACATTTTGTTCGGAAAATCTGAGAAGCATGTACGGATAACCATAGTGAATCACCATGACTCCAGATAATAAGGCTTGTCTTCTTATTGCCTATGGATAATGCAAAGATTAAAACATATATATATATATATATATATATATATATATATATATATATATATATATATATATTAGATATAGATAGATAGATAGATAGATAGATAGATAGATAGATAGATAGATATGTACTTGATGCAAATGTTACTATACTTAGAGTTGTGTGTACTTGTAATCTACAGAAAAAGTGGGAGACAGTCTGAAATTAAGATTTGTCAGAATGCAGAAGGCGGTTGGCCAGTAGGCCATGTTACAGTGGAACTAGGTACCGATAGTTCCAATGGTAATCGATTGCGTTGACAATGTGATGTCATAGCGGTATAGAGTATAAGTGGCTTATACGTTTCGTTTGTTGTTATTTTAAGTAAGTTAATAATAAAACGCTTTTGCTAAAGCCGTGCAACATGATGTGTGGTGATAGGTCTATTTGCTATACTTGAACAATCTACTGAAACCATCAAGCTTTAATTCCCAAATTGAATATCCTAGATTGTAATGATTTTGTATAATTCCGTTTGAGGTATTGCAACTTCTATAAAACACATATAGACACATGCAAGCCTTTGTTTTTTTAAATAAATTGGTAGGTCTACAGGTGACTAGTAGCAGATCTGCTAAATGTGCCTCAAAACTGGTAGTCAATAGGTGTAGTCCTTAACTAATTGCTTGCGAACCGAGACGGTGATATTGCCCTAAGAATCAGCAGTCAAATAAGATAATATAAATATTGCTCAATAAGTTAGACTCGGCTTGAAGAAATCCAAGGAAACCACATTATTCTCAAACGGCATATAGTTCTACTTAATCAGATTATCCTTTGTCAACTAATTGAAATAATATCAACACCCTAGGCCCGTCTTCTCTGAGCCTTAAAATACAAGACTGCTGTAATTCTAGACCTTATTATAATGACTATTTTGTTACTATTGTGTACGGAAATACTATTTTGTAATAATCGGCTAGCGTAATCAAGGTGTGTGATACACAAGTATGTATGATAATAATAAGGTAGTAATGGTAATAGTAGTCTAATAATAATAATAATAATAAATAATAATAATAATAACTATTAGCCAACAACAACAACAATAATAATAATAATAATAATAACATAGTAATAACCAAACTTTCAGTGTGAGATTAATTACAATGTGATTATGCTTTACTTTACTACTATACAGTTATATTAAGATAAGTTCTTAATAATAAAACATTGCAGTTGCACAATTATTGTTGTTTTCATTTCAATTACTCCTTGTGGAGTTAATGAAGTCCTATTCAATTGGATTTGGAGTTTCAATGAATCTTGCACAAACGGTAGCATTATAAGATTATTTTCAAAATAATTTATGTGAAGCAAAGATTTAGACCACTTCAATCCTCAACACATAAAACGCGTGAAAATGTTGGAAACATTTTTGGGCCACAAAATGGCCCAAAAGTGGTCCAAAAGTGTGTTCATGAAAGGTTACATGGATATTTATCAAGACAGACAGATCCGACTTCAGCTGTTTCTCAGTGTATTCATTGCTCAGAGGACAGTAGTACCAAACAAACGCAGATGTGTTTATAGTCAGTGTAACATTTGGGGAGTTCTTCGTGATGTCACATTTAAGTTGCTTAGCAACCATTGTACACAAAGGCAAAGCCAGTTCTTTGGCTCGCTTCATCTGTGTTTGTTTGCTGCTGTTAGGTATAGGTATTCTTTCAACAACTTTCCGACAAAAATAATGTCCTATACAGGCTTTATACGCGGTACCAGTCGTGTTTCCAAAGAGGAGCAAGAGTTCAACGATTTGAAAAATAAAGCTGCTGAATATTATAGAGCAAATGGAGTTCCACAGAAGATAGAGGGTGTCCTAAATGAGATGTTCCTCGATAAGCCTGATGATATTTTCGGTTTTCTGGTATGAATTGATAAATGAGCTAGTTTGCGAGCTAAGTTATGAATAGATTGCCAGAGCACCCTACATCGAGCTAGCCATTTTGCATAACTGCCATGCCATGTCATGTTAGCTTCACTACCAGCTAGCTACACATTTGCTAGCTAGTAGCAAGGACAGAGTAGTAAAGTAGCGAAATATAGCCTATCTCTATAGCCTAGCAAGCAAGCAAGCAGGACCATGGACAATACTTTTGAAGTCCCAGTTATTTGGCATATTGCAAAAATATTATGGATTTTTGGAAGCCGATGGGTCCAATTTATATAAAAAAAGTGTAATGAGACTTAAAATTTGTCTTGGTATGTCTACAGGAGTTAAGCCTATGTGGTTATGTGTGTTGTCGGTTGCTTCTGCGAAGTATTTCATTTAATCACTTTTTAAAAAAAATATTTTAGGCAAATTACTTCTCAAAATTCTCAACGCCACCGGTGATAAGCAGACTGTTAGGAAAAGAAATCTATGATGGAAAAGGTCAATTATCAGTCCAAGCTGAGGTCTTCTGCATCATCAACAACGAGGAAAAGGTACAAGAGCAAGCTCCTCAATGCCAACTAGTACACATCACATAGACGTTTTTGTTTTGTGTGTTTCTGTGTTGGAAACTGAAGATATGTGGTCAATTATTAGTGCCATAATCTATCCAAATCAAATGATATCATGAATTATGTTTGACCTATCAAGTCTCGAATTGTTTGAATGAAGTTGGACACAGTTTACAATTGGGATCTCAGACACAGCAGCATAGTACCGTTTGAGATGACACTATGAGGGCTCTACTGGGACTTATAATGGAAAGAGGCAGCTGGGGAAACAATCAAGCAAGGAAGGTAGTGATCAGAGGACAGCCACTGACCCTTGCCATTTCAGTTTTTACACTATTATAGGCTGGAGATATTAGATCTGACACCACCATGAATCGAGGGCACAGCAAGACTACCAAAGACACAATCATCAACTCTGTTTTTTTACTGAAACACCCAGCATTCATTTACATAATCTCAGCATGTCAGCAGTTTTAGTTCCTTTAGAGTCATGCCCCCCCTCCCCCACCCCTCTCTCTCTCTCGCTGTGGTATAAGGGACAGTGTAGCAGCTTTAGCACCCTTTAGTTTAGAGTTATGCTCTTGGATTAATACCGCACCCCTTTGGCAGATACAGTGATATGGCTGATAATGGCTGTTAATCTGCTATGACAGGGAACAGCAAGGCTAGTGGTTGAACCTAAAGGGGGGGAGAGAGGGGGAGGAGTGGATATTAACTCAGATACTCCACCTTCTAACCATGCTGTTGGCTTCAGGTCAGCAGGAGGTGACTGTGTCAGCGTTGCTGCCTTCCTCAGTGCTCATTGCAGCCATGGACCCTGTCTAAAATGGCAGGCCAAGCAGAAGGGAGGCACAAAATGCAAAAAAAAAATGTATCTCGCTGTTTCGCCTCAGTGGAATAATTGGATTGTTTCACACATTTGGCCATGTAAAATCAGGCTCCAACACAATACCGTTGACATCTGCTGTTTTTGTTTTACTAGTTACACTGAGCATGACCCTCTGGTTTTCTGCCCAGAACCAAAAACAATATTGTTTGTTGACCACACAGAAATAGATATATGATTACTATTTGTTGGTAGAGAAATGACAATCAGATCTTTGTTGTTGAGGTTGGCACAAGGGTTGGCTAAGAATAACAAATGTTTTTTATTACAGCTTAATACATAAAATCTGTGTTTAAACAATGTTGTATGGTATCTGTCTATGATGGCACTAGGCACTGCCACTCTCACTCTAAATCTATAAGGTGTATCTGTCATACAGGTGTACCCATTGCTTTTCCTAATTCTCTCTCTTTACATGAAGAGCACATGTTCTGCAGTGATATCCAGCCACTGTGAGGTCCTTGATGACAGTTTTCAGGACCCAAGTGTTGAGGCCATCAATAACAATAAGAGGAGGGACCCTGTGATGACTGCTCTCCACTGGATCAATGAACCGCTGAGCACAATGCTAAAAGGCTCTGATCCCTGTGACCAGACAGGAGTGGATAAAATACTCAGGTAGGCACACTTTCTAGTTCTGAATGATTGTGTAGCCAAAGAGGTTATACATGTTTAAATATTGCAGAGTTATTCTGAAAAGGCTACATACAGAGCGACTGAGTGGGTGGAAGCTGGGGGTGGTGGGTGGAAGCTGGGGGTGGTGGGTGGAAGCTGGGGGTGGTGGGTGGGACGACCACACAAAACTTAATCTCATAGCTGTGCCGTTTGACTTAGAGTGCCCTGCCTGAACTAACACTATGATGATGATGAATGATTCTTTTTCTTCACCTTGTTTTTCTCTCCACAAGGATGAGTACAGAGTAGTGCTGTGCAATTCAGTCTACTGGAGCCTGTATTGCATTGTTACATAAAACAACCTGCCTCATGTAAAACTTTAACATTCATAGATCTTTTCTTGGATTTTTCTTAAACTGTTGTCTTTCATAAAAAATGAATTTGTCTCTGTAAGAAACTATTGTGACTATGGGACACATCTGTCATACAGAAAAGACAGCAATTTGACTTATCCAAAGTCAGATTTGGCTAAATCATGCATCAAAACATAGTTTATTCTGTATTAAATGAATTATTCTGTAAAGTACAGTAAAGGTTTTCCCTTTTGTGTTACCAATAAGGTGCATTAGCTAGGCCTGTATTGATATGTTGTTATCTAATAGTTTTAATATGGGTCTATGGACTGCAGATAAGAATTAGCTATACAGTATCTTGTGCACCACATGAAATGCCTGACTAGGACTTGTATAACAGGGCATGCTCATTAGATGACGTGAAAGATGTGGCGTTCCTCCAAATGGCTGCATTAGCCGTGATGATCAGATATTATCTCACAGTTACGTAGTGGCTTTGGCATCCCTTGGGAGTCACCAGGGCAGTAGGTTAGGGGGAGGAGAGGGGGTGGGTAGCAGTATGCCAGAACCTAGCATGGCCCTCTACTGAACTGTCATCATCCTCTCCCCATCGCAGAGCTGCCATATCTAATTAGATAGCCTTGCTTAAAGGAGATCATATTAGTGATACGGACATAAAAGTCATCAGACATGGTTCTGAGGTGGTCAATTCAATGTAACAGCTCTTGAAGTCCAGGATTTAGATTTGTCTTCATTAACATAGGACTGTTGAAAATATAATTCATGTCACAGGACGTCTTTCGTGTCTGCTCAGATGAGGCCAGATTAACTTCACTGTTTGTTGACCTTGCAGAATGGGGCGGAAAAGATAGGCACTCGCTGCCAATTGTCAGACCCAATCATATCATTACAATGCCCCGGATCTTCTTATTGGTCATTTTTAACCATCTAACATGAACCCATGGTAGAGTCCAATGAGTTGCTCTGTATTGGTATGACTCTAGGGGGGAAATAACATAAATCCTTGTCCATTACATTGAAGAAACAGCAGTTTTTGGATGGATTGGAGCCCCTTGCATCTTGCTTGTTATTATAGACAGTGGATGGAGGATTTAACATGACAGCCTCCAGAAAACAAACCTGTAACAATGAGTAGTATTAATGACTAAAAACTATGTTTTAGTTTGGCTTGTCAAAAGCTGTAAAAGACAGGAAATTCAGCACACTGCTTTGATGCCTGCTATAGTGATGTATGTTACTGTACTTCACACAACATGTACTCACCACTGGGCAGGTTGCTTAGGATTCCAAGTTGCAGTCAAACAGCCTAATTACATTTACATGATTGTCACAGCAGCCAGAAGCAGAATTGCTTGTTGTTGTATCTACAGTGTAAGACTAGCATTTCATCAAAACAGTTAGCATTTTGATCTTCACCATCTTCCGTTTATGGGCATGTAAATGCGATACTTTATACATTTAACAAAAACGGTATTACCCACGAACCGAACTCGGTCTCAATGCACTGCTCCGAAACATTACCTGGTGGGGCCCCGAAAGCCGCATCTTAATCGGTTGTGTAGACATTGCTATAGGTCTAACTAGAGAAATCTCAGTTTTTAAGGTACCTTGTAAACAAAAACGGCTGAACTAATCATTGCAATATTCAGGGGATGTGTAGACATTGGCGCGATGAGCAGACACAGACACACAACAGGATCCGATTTTGGATGGTGATGTATCGCCTCCATTCATTTTCTACGAGCCGATGTGCAGTGCACGACGGGATCGTCCGTGAGAGAAGTAAAATGAGTGAAATCTGTTCAATCTGACTGAATATTACTTAAATGAGGGTGAACTTCTCAGCTCGATGACCAATCAGGTGATTTGACTACTTACAAAAAATGGAGGACACTGAGAACTGGGCATGAACAACGTCTGGGCATGCTCCTGATGAGTCGGCGGATGGTGTCCTGGGGGATCTCCTCCCAGACCTGGATCAGGGCATCAGTGAGCTCCTGGACAGTCTGTGGTGGTACTTGGTGGCGTCCGATGCACCGATACATAACGTCCCGGATTTAGGTCAGGGGAACGAGAGGGCCATTCAATGGTATCAATGCCTTCTTCATCCAGGAACTGCTTACACTCTGGCCACATGAGGCCGGGCATTTTCCTGCACTAGGAGGAACCCAGGGCCCACTGCACCAGCGTAAGGTCTGACAATGGGTCTGAGGATCTCATCCCGGTACCTAACAGCAGTCAGGGTACCGTTGGCTATGACATGTAGGTCTGTGCAACCCTCCAAGGATATGCCTCCCCAGACCATCACTGACCCACCGCCAAACCGGTCATGCTGGATGA
The DNA here is from genome assembly GCF_951799395.1 of Argentina silus. NCBI lineage: Eukaryota > Metazoa > Chordata > Actinopteri > Argentiniformes > Argentinidae > Argentina > Argentina silus. Next base: position 2,324,127 of record NC_139653.1, on the reverse strand, counting down.
TGTTACAGGCAGCATTACGTTCACCATGGCGTCTCCAGACTCTTTCACGCCTGTCACATGTGCTCAGTGTGAACCTGCTCTCATCTGTGAAGAGAACAGGACGCCAATGGCGGACCTGCCAATTCTGGTGTTCTCTCGCGAATGCCAATCGAACTGCACGGTGCTGGGCAGTGAGCACAGGTCCCACTAGAGGACGTCGGGCCCTCATGCCACCCTCATGGAGTCTGTTTCTGACAGTTTGGTCAGACACATGCACACCAGTAGCTTGCTGGAGGTCATTTTGTAGGGCTCTGGCAGTGCTCCTCCTGTTCCTTCTCGCACAAAGGAGCAGATACCGCTCCTGCTGTTGTGTTGATGCCCTTCTACGACCCTGTCCAGCTCTCCTCGTGTAACGGCCAGTCTCCTGGTATCTCCTCCATGCTCTTGAGACTTGTGCTGGGAGACACAGCAAACCTTCTTGCGACCGCACGTATGGATGTGCCGTCCTGGAGGAGCTGGACTACCTGTGCAACCTGAGTGGGCTGCAGGTACCGCCTCATGCTACCAGTAGTGACGAGGACACTAGCAGAACACAAAACTAGAGAAGAATCAGTCAGGAAGGAAAAGGAGAGAGCAATTGTCTGTGGCCACCACATGCAAAACCATTACCTTTTTGGGGGTTGTCTTGCTTTTGCCTCTCCAGTGCACATGTTGTCACTTTCATTTGCACCAAAGCAGGTGAAAATTGATTCACAATCACTTGTGCTTCCTAAATGGGCAGATTGATATCCCTGAAGTTTAACTGACTTGGTGTTACACTGTGACGATTAAGTGTTCCCTTAATTTTTTTGAGCAGTGCATGATCCGATTTTTGCACGCCCGCCTCATGTCACCCGTTGTTGATATATTTTATTTGTCGTACATTTCGACTTAGGCTGAGCTATTTATTTTAAATAAAGTACGATTATGCATTATCAAATAAATTAAATCGACTATGTATGTACATGTTATAAAGACATGCAAACTTTGATTGCACAGCCTAAGCGAAGTGTACGCCTACATGCTTCCAGCAGCACACACGCCCACCTACGATCAACCACAAGGTGGCGAACTGTTTTATATAAGCATTAGGTCACACTAGGTCACCATTTGGTAAACTACGCTGATAATACAAAATATGAATGCAAACTTCTCATAAAAGAGGGTTATTTTCTGAAGGCGCTGTAATAGCATCAACTTTATTCTAAACTAGTTCACTGCCTCCTCATGGCCCTTAATACAATGAGCCAGGCTCACTTTAAGGGCTCCACTGCATTATCCATTATTTCATTATCAGTGCTGCTGGATCCCTTCGGCTGAGTCTGACATAGCAGATGTCTCTCTACTCCTTTGACACAATGGTTCAAAGGTAACACTAACACCCCAGATCCACCTCAGAATGACATTCAGGCTGCTTGTTCTCATCATGACAGCCCAGCGTTATTCCTGTGAGGATGAAGGACAAGTGTCATTTGTTTTGTGTGGCAGTGATTTCTTCATGGCACGCCACCTGGAGGACCAGGACATGCGGAGCAGGGAGAAAGAGAATCAGCTGACCAGCGAGCCTGTCCCCGAGCCACCCCCGCCCGCTGCACCCCCCAAAGACAAGAAGGGTGGGGACAAAGGTAGGACCCCCATGTTGGCCAACCTAATAGAGAATCAGCACACAATGACAAATGTTATGTGCTATATAGGGAATATAATGATAATATATACAGTAGTGCACTACTTTTTAAGATATACAGTAGGTGCAGACCAACTCAGAAAAAATGACACACATATACACATCATATTACCTCTGTATTCATTAGCTTGTTCTTGATGAAACACTAAAATTCCAAACTCCCATTTGTATATGTGTTAAGTATGTATAAGGAGGCAGACTCGGAGGTCATGTGCAGGTTAAGTGTGCCACTGAAGTTTCTCCCTGGGATACACCATAGAGAGGTCATGCTGCCAGTCCAAGACCCCAGCAGCCTTGATTCAATGCACTCATATCCCGGGATCATTTCCCTTGTGGTCACTTCCTTGTCCCTTCTCGTGACGGATGAAGCCCACTGTGGCCCAATGGGATGCCTCTCCCCTCAGCTTGTGACATTTGGAGATTGTTGGAGTTGTGTTTTAACATTGGAGCTATATGAAGCTGACGCTGTGTTTCCTGTTTCCCAGGCAAGAAGGGCAACAACGCAGAGAAGCCAGTCCCGCCTGCAGAGCCCTCTGAGCCAGTGTTGGCTGGCAGCATGGCCATCGGTTCTGTGTCCTTGGCTGTGGCCAAGACTTGGGCTCAACTCCAAGGCATCCCCCTGTACAAGCACATCCAAGCACTAAGGAACCAACAGGTACCCCCTTGCCACACACACACACACACACACACACACACACACACACACACACACACACGCACAACACTCATATTGTCTTTTCAATACTTTTACAGCCATGTCCCAAAGAGCTTTACATCCCTGTGCCCATGGTAACTTTGTTGAGCTGTGGCAAGACGTCCCCAGGAAAACTCAACATTCTGGAAGAAGTGCTCCTGATCCCCATAGCAGGACATAGAGTCAAACAAGTACACACATTCACAATTTTGCCATGTATTCACCTTTTTTATTCTCCTATTCCTATTGCCCACACCTTCTCTCTGCCCAGTATTACACAACATTTATTAGTCAATCATCTGCTCTGGTTTATTCTTTGTGGTATGTCTTTATGCTTCTTGAAGAGTTGTCTCGAGAGTGTCTTTAAGGTTCAGTCAACCAATATTCCAGTTTGTTGTCAGGTGCCATACTTTCTAACAATAATTTGTCCCTGGGAAGATTAAATATAACCAAGCATAGAGGGACATCAATAGAGGGCCTCTAAAGTGATCTGTGAACTGCCCAACAGATCATCACAATGGTCCTTGAGCTTCAAAAGGAGATGACAAGAATAATGAACGCCGCTTCGAAAACAGGGGTGAGGAGGAACATTGCAGCAAAGTAACACAGCTTGGAAACTAGTTTGTCACCCACAGTAGATGAGTCTGAGCCCACAGTAGACGAGTCAGAGCCCACAGTACATCACATCTTGTGTTTCCAGTCTCCTAACAAAGACATTATGTTCCTGTGCTTGAAGGAAATACTCTTGTAAAATATGCTTTGGTTGGTATAGATTGATGCCCTGATTGATGTGTAATATTGAATTATATAAATTACACAACTCCCTGAGCAAAACACTGTAGTTGTAATTTAATTTTAAATCAATTCAATGCTGCCTGTCCATGGTTAAGCACTATTTGGGCTTGCAAATAGATGAAAGGTTGTCAATAGGAAATTGCTACCCCTATTCAACTTTTTTCCCTCCTTTATTATGTAATGAGTCAATGACAGCTAGCTCTTATGCTTATCCAGAGCTCTGTTTGTGTCTTACCAACGGAGCTCCGGCTAGGTTAAATGTATCCGATATTGGTACCGATCCCTTTGAAAGCTTTAGATACAGAAAGCTCTTTATTTCATCCATACCAATTGACCTAAGTCAATGCATTAAGAATATCATATGCTCCTTCAAATGATCCAACACGTCTTTCAACAGATATAAACATGTTATTGTTACAGTCATTATGACATTCAGTGTACATTTATGATGTTTCACTAGGAATTCCTTCCTCTCTTTTCCAGCCTGTACTGACTACAGTGTCCGACTCCGGAGCCTTAGTGGTTGGGTACGAGCGACCTGAGCAGCCTTTAGACCTAATTACTGAAGCATCAAACAACCTTGGATTGGCACTTGGAAAGCAGATCCTTTTGGCAGTAAACTGTGCAGCTCATGAGCTAATGGACTATGTATGTAACATAACTTTAAAGCACACCAAGTGTGTCCGTGTGCCATGAATGTAATTCTATACGCTTTGATTTACCTGCGAATGTGTAACAGTCACCAATATCTTACAGCTGTTTAAAACACCTAAAATAAAGTGACTTTTACACTTGGAAAAACATGTAACCTTGAAAAAAATATAATGGTTCAATATATGTATTGTTGATATGTTCCTTACAGGCAAAGGGGAAATATGAAGTTGTGACAGGAAGCCCCAAGTCTCCTGATGAGCTAGTAGACATATACGAGGCTTTGATTAGTAAATACCCAGCAGTTGTAGCCCTGATCGATCCCTTGAGAAAAGAGGTAAGATGAGAATGACACTCTAGAATACCATACAGAAGGCAGAACACTTTCGCCATCAAACTATTTTGTTTGATGACGAAAGTGACTCCATCAAACTATTTTGAGTTCCAGTTGCGATGCCTGTTTAGTGCTTGTAGGTATTTGAGCATACTATATAGGTATCAAGAACTGACAAATCCTCAATTAAAAGAAAAGGCCCTTTTCAATGATAACATTTGAATTTAATTAATTTCAAACCTTTGTGACAACATCAAGACAAGTAGCCAGACCAGCTTGATGCAACTGAATCAAAAGCTTCCTCCAAATACGGAACCCTTTATCTGTCAGCCATGCTTTCTGGCACGGACCAGCTATGTTAACCAATGACTTGAGCCTGTGGTAACAGATGTTCATGACCTCTCTCTTCAGGACGTGGATCAGTGGGAGAGACTGAGCAGTGTGATTGGAGGCTCATGCTCCCTGCTCTCTGATGTCTCCTCCAAGCCCCCGAGTCACAGTACCCATGAAGATGCCCTGCCCCTCCCAGGGGTCAGAGGTTACATCATAAAGCAGACCAATGAGACAACAGTCACCGATCTGGTCCACGTCACCCTAGAACACCAAGGTACGAGCAACCAGCTTGTTCCTCTTATGTTATAACATACACATTCAGACATACTGTGTACTTATGAGAGTAGCTAGGGCTGTAATGGTCATGGAATTTGGGGGGGGGGGGGCAAATAGACTGTTGTGTGTGTCCTTTTAAAATAACAGGCTGAAAGTGCAAAATAAACACTTGCTATTTAATAGCAAAATAGGCGAACTACAGTATAAGAATTTTGTTCGGTCTATTATTAGGCCTCTTCCTTTAAGTTCCGTGCCAAGAACACAAGCATATTTACATTGTCCGGCTTGAGGCAAGACCGGACAGGGGTAACAATGTTCCCCAATGTACTAAATACTGTCTCTGAGGCTGTGCTCATTGCGCAAATACACATGGATTTTCTTGAAAGTTTCGCCATCAAAGGAAAGCGACCCTGGTTGTCACACCACCATGCCAGGAGATCATCAGTGGAGTCTAGTGGCTCTTCTTGTAGGTAATCTTGTACGTAGTTTCAGTGACAGCACGCACTCTCATTGGTAGAGGGTCGTGCTTTGCTGGCCCTTTCGGTGCCCTACCTCCTCCCCTCCAATGCATCTTGCGAGCTAGCTAGCGGTAGCTTCAAAGTTGATAGCGCATTTCTTGAGGGAGAGAGTGTGCGCAACCATCTCCCTTTTAAAATGCAAAACAGTTGGATTGATAGACAGATTATTGTACCAAAATAATTGTTAATAATAATTATTTTACACTCATGCTATTAGGTAAAGTATGTCTACATGAAAATAAAAATCCACATTTTCAAAATCAATGTATTTCAACGGTTATGGCAGTCATTTTTTTTGTTGTACATGTGTAACCGCCAGTTCTTTAGATCAGTAATTCAGTTCCAATATTCAAATTCCATAATACTCCATAAATGTTAACTCCCAAAGATACTCTAACTGAAAGTCCCAATTTCCAATCAAATGGTTAGAAAAACCAACAATCCCAAGTCCCAAAATCAACACAACATGTAAATGCGTAATTCCCCTTCAAAATACAAACAAATATCTATGATCTATTTTTGTGTCGAGGCACAGATCTGAGGAAGGGTACAAAAACATTTTCTGCAGTATTGAAGGTCCCCAAAAACACACTAGCCTCCATCATTCTTAAATGGAAGAAGTTTGGAACCACCAAGACTCTTCCTAGAGCTGGCTGCCCGGCCAAACTGAGGAATTGGGGGAGAAGGGCCATCGTCAGGGAGGTGACCAAGAACCCAATGGTCACTCTGACAGAGCTCCAGAGTTCCTCTGTGGAGATGGGAGAACCTTCCAGAAGGACAACCATCTCTGCAGCACTCCACCAATCAGGCCTTTATGGTAGAGTGGCCCGACGGAAGCCACTCCTCAGTAAAAAGCAAATGACAGCCCGCATGGAGTTTGCCAAAAGAACCTAAAGGACTCTCAGACCATGAGAAACAAGATTCTCTGGTCTGATGAAACCAAGATTGAACTCTTTGGCCTGAATGCCAAGCGTCACATCTGGAGGAAACCAGGCACCGCTCATCACCTGGCCAATACCATCCCTACGGTGAAGCATGGTGGTGGCAGCATCATGATTCTGATTCTTCTGATTCTGATGCTGTGGGAATGTTTTTGCCTCAGGGACTGGGAGACTAGTCAGGATCGAGGGAAAGATGAACGGAGTACAGAGGTCCTTGAGTAAAACCTACTCCAGAGTGCTCAGGACCTCAGACTGGAGTGAAGGTTCATCTTCCAACAGGAAAATGACCCTAAGCACACAGCCAATACAACGCAGGAGTGGCTTCAGGACAAGTCTCTGAACATCCTTGAGTGGCCCAGCCAGAGGCCAGACTTGAACCCGATCAAACATCTCTGGAGAGACCTGAAAATAGCTGTGCACTGACGTTCCCCATCCAACCTAACAGAGCTTGAGAGAATCTGCAGAGAAGAATGGGAGAAACACCCCAAATACAGGTGTGCCAAGATTGTAACGTCATACCCAAGAAGACTTGAGGCTGCCAAAGGTGTTTCAACAAAGTACTGAGTAAAGGGTCTGAATACTCATGTAAATGTGATATTTCAGTTTTTTATTTTTAATAAATTAGCAAACATTTCTAAAAACCTGTTTTGGTTTTGTCATTATGGGGTATTGTGTGTACATTGATGAGGGGAAAAAAATAATTTAATCCATTTTAGAATAAGGCTGTAACATAACAAAATGTGGAAAAAATGAAGGGGTCTGAATACTTTACGAATGCACTGTATACTGTAGAAGTATGGAAATGAAAATCACAATGTTTTCTGCAATTTAACCATTCATGAATAATGTGTCTAACACTTAAAGGGATAGTTCACCCAAATTACAAAATCATATTTGGTTCCTTACCCTGAAAGGAGTCTATGGACAAGGACAGACTTCTATCAACACTTTGGTTCTGTTTATCTAGGCACCGTAACTAGCAGCTAATTGTCAGCATGTTTAACTAAAACCCAATGCAAGTCATGGACCCTAAATTAGAAGCTAAGCTATGTTTGAAATGTCATGCTCAAACAATCTCTATGTCGTTTAAATCAGGTAATTCAGTCAGAGAATTTGAGATAATTTGGGCAAGACATTTCAAACATGCTAACTTAGGGTCTATTTGAAGACATTGACATTTTAACCAAAGCGTTGATTGAAGTTTGTCCTTGACACATAAGGAAACAAATATCTCATTTTGTAATTTGGGTGAATTATCACACAGTCATGCACAGGCTGGCAGCAGGTCTACTTTATTCTTAAAATTGGGGCCATCTATTCACTCTCTCATGAACAGTATTAAAATAGGACCTCTATGAAATTAATCATTTTTGAAAGCTAAAATGTATGTTCTGTATCTTTAAAAAGTTAGGGTTTTTCTTTATGTTTATTATGAAGGGTGATGAACTTCAGAAGGAGTCTGCCAGTGTAAGGGACCTATTGAAAAATAGTGAACGACTCAGAACAAGGGTGTGTGTGTGTGTGTGTGTGTGTGTGTGTGTGTGTGTGTGTGTGTGTGTGTGTTCATTTGTATGTCAGATGCAGTGATCATAGGAACAACCTGTGGCGAGCCCTGCAGTGATGACTCCCTGGCAGATGTGGTGAGTTTTAGTCCTCTGCTCACTTGCACTCTGTCTCGTTAGGTCTATATCTTCCTGACTCTTTAGATCTCGGCCTATGGTTGTGTCTGTGTCCTTAGCCTGAAAATCTGCTTTTCTATTGTAAGTTTGACAATTCACAGTGACTCATTAATGATGTATTGTGCTCGGCACAAGTGTTACAGTACACATGCCTGTATTTACAAGGCCCAAGAAGCGCTGTTATAGTGATATCATAAACAGTTTGCCCATCATTGTGTACCCACACCACAACAAAGACAAGTGACGGCATCTCACATTGGTGCTCTGCACCAGAAAACTTCTCATTGTGGTGTTCCCTCCCACCTTCCCTCAGGCCGTAGGACTGGGCGCTAGGTATGTCAAACTGGGAGGTCTGAGTCGTGGAGAGCGGCTGACTAAATACAACCGTCTGATTTCTATAGAGGAAGAACTGGCCCAGCAGGGAATACTGGGTATGGCTTTTTCCTCCCTTGTCTTTTCAGCCTGGTAGAAAAAGGGGTCTAGACAAAGCCAAGGGGAGGCAGAGGCAGTAATGGCTCCACTGGTGAGAACACATCTCTCTCCCCCTGGACATGAAAGAAAACTGTGTGTCAGGAATCATAGAGGGAGGGGAGAGGGGAGGGGCTGGCATAAAAAAAACTACTTTGGTTCTGTTAATTGGCCACCTAATTACGTCTCCCCAAAAAAGAGACATGGACATTGCACAATTACTGAAAAGCGAGTTCATCTTTGTATGAAATAAAGAATTAACTTGTGCACCAAATGCGTACAGAAGAACTCTGTTGTATAGCTTTTGGTTCAGGTCCGGTGGAATATAGATATTTCTTGGACTTTCACAGCAATAGAGAACATCACAGGACTAGGATGGGGGGGGGGGGGGGACTGGAGAGCTCAATTCCTACAGAATTGTTTCAATAGACTGTCATGGGTTATTTTGTCTTCAGCCTCTTTTAAAAACCTTTGTTGTCCATTCAACTTATTTCACTTTTTCCTCCTACTGCAGGGACACGGAAACACATATCCTCACTATTTGTCAGAGAATCGGCAGAGCAGTCATCTGGGAGTTTTGGGGACAAGGATTAAACAAATACTTTAATGTTTGTATTCTGAACGTCATTTTCTTTTTATGTTTCATCAATGCAATGTAATTACAAGACTTCAAATGGATAGCTCTAACAATCTATCTATTTAAATTATACACCATTAGATTTTTTCCATATAAAGATGAATTTATCAGTCATCACTTTATACAAATAGATTTTGGCAGCCTTGGTATAGATTTTTCAAATTCACACATAGCAATCACAAAAATGACAATAATTTAGCTCTCGAATAAACTAAAGTAGAGTAAGTAAATGTATATATATATATATATATATATATAATATTTTTTTTAAATCTTATATTAAAACATTATAGTTACTAATATATTGAATAAACTGTTCATAATACCCATTGTTTCTGTGTGTTCTTATTATCGTTGACTTGGATCAGCTATACATGTCCAACACTGGTGACCACACCAACGCCTTGTATTGACATCTTTTCTTCTCCAGAGAGCTGACTGCAACATTGACAGGTGCCCTCCTCTAAAGAGAGATAAATGAGAAGGCACATAAATAAGTGGTGATGAGCAGGTGTTTCAACATTGATTCAAGGTCTCTACAAGAGTACTAGAATAGTTTGATATTGGCAACGTATATGATGTTGCTGCTACACATTACTGCTCTAATACTTTCTATAACAAACATTAATAATAATTTAAGCGTTATTGTCAAGCAAAGCCTCTATTTTTAAATTAGGATGACGAGGGTAGGACCTGAAGAGCCGTAGCAAAGGAATGCCAAAGCACACACAGAGAACGTTCTCAATTTTGGCCATCAAATAAAGCTAGCTCATTGTGCAAGGAAGGACCCCTTCAGAACTGGTCAAACCCACATAGAGGAAACGATTGTGTCACACTGTAAAGACAAAACCGCCGGCCCAAGCAGACGCAGCATCTGTTGTGTCAGTGCAACAGAGAGGCATGTTGTTACAGTGGGAAGCAGAGGGTTCAGAAGCGGAGGGTTTGCACGCCTACACAGAGAGAATGCAAGCATAGCCACACAGCTGTGCTAGGGCACTTACAGGCTGCATCAATGGGTCTGTCAAATGAGTTCACCCTCATTCAGGCCTTTTCAGTTTAATGGACAATGTTGAAATTTAGCAGTGTGATCATCCACTGGATTCATAATTGAATCAATCAATGGACTGTAATTTTGTATTTCTCAAAGACGCAATATCCAAACTTCAATGCATGTGTATTTTTCATTGTAAAAAAATCTATTAATCAATCAACTTGGCAGGTCCTTATACCAGATCTATTCAATTGATTCAATTTGAGTAATCTCTGCTGGCTTTACTTGGCACCCACAATGTCAATTTAAGTAAAATGTCACTTTTAAAAGTGATAGCTTTTCTGATTCAATGCTAGCCTTATGATAGACTGCATTATATAATACGGTACATTTCACCAATTCTCAAATCGCTTTAAATTGCATAGTGGCAACTCACCCCACCAATCAATGAAATAGAAATAGTTGATGAACATGTATTAATGACGTGTTAATTCATATATCCATCTTCAGAACATACAAACCAACCAAAGATAGAGAGAGAGGAAGAGATAGATAGATAGATAGATAGATAGATAGATAGATAGATAGAGATAGAGAGAGAGAGAGAGAGAGAGAGAGAGAGAGAGAACAGGAGCTACAGACATCCTCTAATCAATGAATGTTGAGAGACACATAGGGCAAATAGGCAGCAGCCCACTGCATTGGCCACAAGCAGCCAATTACTGTGTTTGGAAAAGAAATAAAATTACACAAAACAGGCTAAACTAAGTGTTTCCCAGGCACATTAAAAAGGGGTTCCCTAATACCAGCCCCTCGAGAGGGAATAAAAACAACAACAGAAACGACAACATGTACCATCGTATTGGCTGATGGCAAGAGAAAAGGAGAGCAGGAAAGATGGGTCATACCGAAAAAGGGACATAGCATGGCTTCAGGGGTAATTACATGGTCGCCGTGATCGGCAGAATGTTTACCGCCTGTCAATCAATGTTAGATAGCAGATTGTTGCACCAGTATGTGGGAGTACCAGAATATTCTCGGTTTTAAATCAGAATCTTTGAGCTGTCTATGGGATAAAACAACAGCTCAACAGCCATGGTGGATAATGTCACATAAAGTATAGAATAGGGCTCAGACTGTAACCCTGAACATTTAAATAGTTTTCAAGTCTGATGGTTTTAAAAAGGTGAAGGGAGACTGAAGAACCATATTTTTCATTAACATCCAACACAAAAACCTCTTTCTTTCTCTCTCTCTCTTCCACGCTCTTTCTCACTCTCTCCCTGTCCCCAGCTTACTCAAGCAAGGTCTTCTGCTCAATGACACTTGATCCCTTTGGGTGTTATCATAGTTAATTCTGTTTTAACCTCATCTTCCTTCACCATGAGAAAATGGGGGGCCAAAAGAAAACATGTAAGTCGGCACAATTAGTAATTTCCGAGTTCTTGGGCCATGCAGAGTCCCCCCTGTCCATCACTCCCTCTGTCTACTAGGCCATTGTGGAGCGTAAGTCTGCTGTAAAATAAAATTAGAAAGTGACTTCCTCCTCCAACAATGCCCTAGCCTTGTCTGTATTTTGGGGCAGTCAGATGATGAATGAATGTGCAAAGCCATTGGGCATTGGTCTTAGATGAAGCCTGAAGGCAACCCCTTGAGGTCCCTCAAACATACATCTGATATAGGAAACTTTAGCCCAATAAAGGCTTGAAGTATTATACTGTATAGTTAAACATGAAACCAGAGAGTCACCCACATCTAATTTACCCTGCAATCTAGTGGGATTTGTGGAAAGAGGTGGAAATTGCGCCTTAGTGCCAAACCAGGCCCAAAGCCTCAATTAGTACCACACACAATGGCAAATGGACGTCGCTCCTGTTTCTAGTTCTCATGTTTCCTCCATCTCTTCAAAAATAGTCCAGAGAAATTTGTCCTGGTGAATGAAAACAAAAACGAAACAAAAAGCCACTACCCTAAAGGTCAATTAAGCGTGATGGTCATTGTGGTTTTCTGAGGGCGTCGGTTGATCCTCATCCAATTCCTCTGTAAGAAATACCTAGCAAAACAGCTTAACCTCTAGGTGACATCGCAAGCATTTTAGTCAACTCTTAAAGCTCTAGCGCTGCCAGCTAAGCCCAACATTGTACACTTACACACGCTTCAAGTCCTTTACCCTTCAACACATCGGCCACCATCAATTGATTCTGCTGTAAAATAAAATCTTCACAATATCTCGCCATTTTTAATGCCTTACCATTCAAATATAACAGAGATAGACATTGACCAAATCTTGGTCTCCAAGAGACAGGGGACTGATGGGGGAATAGTGGAAACACAATATGCCACATAGCCCTAAAATTGCTCACTGGGCGGCTACAAGGTTGATGCTGGTCTAGACAGACCAATTTAAAGACATACTTGCTTTGGCAAATGTTCAAGGCTACAAAAGCCAGACAACGGATCCTCACCCATCCAAACAAAGGCCAATGTTAGTAATTTGGGCTTCACCTTCACTATTAAAAAAGTTTAACAAAGCCCTAGGTTGTGGGAACAAAGTATTTCATTTCACCTAAATTAAATGCCCCCAGTAATTGTTCATCCTGTAGTGCACTCCCAAAGCAGGCTTGATGAAATCACAGCTTAATACAACATGAAGTCTCACTGGGGCTCCCCTTCTAAATGTCCCTGTTTTTATCTACAGAAACAATTCTAGCCAGACTGGTTTTAATTGTAAATGCAGCTTTATCCTCAATAAATAAATGGATTTACCTTTTAGACCAATTAGGCAGCTACAGTACATAATTACATCCTGGTAGAAATGTTCTATGATCTCTCGAGAGGGATGTTTAGGCGCAGGAGTGGGAGAGAGCAGTGTCCAGCAACAAACTTTTTTCTGTTTGACAGGTGAACGGATTTTAATGGAGACATGGATGACTGACCAACATAATATGACCATGCAAAAATGTGTATGAAAGTTTGAGTTAAAGGAACATAACTTAACACAAAAATAAGTATCAAGTAGATTTCTCATCAGTCCATATGGTCCCAAAATATTTATACAAGCCTTATAGATATTGTAATGACAATCTTATGTTAACCACCTGTGTCAAAATGTATCATAATCTCACTTTTCCAGGTGGTAAATATAAGATTGTCATTAGGATTATGAGTCTTTAAAAGGGGCAATCTGGGATTCACACAACAAGAAAGCAGTTTTCCCGCCACTTTTTTGGTAAACAGCTGAGGGATGGGGCTGAAGAAATTGAACCACTCTCAAATTCATAGGCAGAGCTATGGATGCAAGGACTTATAAGCTTATATTTGGGGTGCTGATAGGGTAAGACAGTTGAATAAGCTCATGAGGCATTTATAAGTTATATTCTTCAAGAATCAATAGCTATATATCATTCATTTAAAAAAAAAAAAAAATGGGACTGATAAGAAATATACTTAGACATTATTTTTGAATCACATGAATATACATATATGTCAAGTTAGGATTTGGCCCCTTATTACTAAACTAAACTAAACTAAATCTAAACAACCTGAAACAATATGGGAGCCATAATCACTAAAACAAGTTTATATTTTGAGCTCTGATCGGATAAGACAGTTGAATAAGCTCATGAGGCATTTATAAGTTACATTCTTCAAGAATCAATAGCTATATATCAATAATTTCGAGTCAAAATATATTTTGAGGTAGGTAATGTTCTATTTCAATAATTAGACCAAGTGTTGAGTGTTTTTAAATAGCTGTGTTGTGGTGTAGTGGTTATGACACGACCCCCTACAAGCACGTGTTATTCCTTCCAACCTCATCTCCAACTATTCTGTGGTGTGATGCCTCATTGTCCGTCTCCCTCTCTTATTCCATCTGTCTCAATAAATGTTCAAAAGTGCGAAAGAGAAATGGAATTTCAAAAAACGTTGCTGGGAAGTTGATACAAATATTATTATAGTGAAAGGAATTATGGCCTTGTTGCTATTTTTGCATAAGTGAAATATATTCAATTGTGTTAATTTAAATGCTACATACAGTGATAACATTGTATGATTGGCATAGATTCCCAAATCTAAATATAACAATAAAAAACAGATAGTGACACTTCCTGTCCTGACACCTGAACAATGACAGCTATTCCTCCTTATACAAGAACTTCTATTATCTGTTCTTATTGAAATAATTATCAGGAAACAAAACCCAGTCTGGATTAACGACAAGTACTGTAACACTACGTCTGTCATAATCTTTACGACTACTGAAAAATCCTCTTTCAGAATACCACTAATTAAAGGCTTCTCTCTCTTAAGTTAATATAATTCAAAGGAGACAAAACTCACAACTGTCCTGTGGGGTCTGGAATGCACCCCGCCGTCTCAGTAGAACTCTCTCCAGCTCAGACTCCGTGTTTGTTGACAGGGTTCCTGCATTGAGTTGGGGGGAGGGCCTCTGGAAACTGTCCTGTACAGTTTCAACAAAAAGGGAGACATGGTTCTATTTGTAAAGAAATTAACATAGGACTAATATGTTGCTTTGGTAATAAATGCACCAAAATACATGTCCTTTGTTCAGAGCTTACACAGAATAAATGCTCCTTCATCAAACATAAAACAGAAGTTTGGCTGAGGAAAGTTCTCTGTATATTTACTTCAATCAAAAGATCTATCGGTATCATCAAAAGTTCCATTACCAAAATTCCTTTAAGTTCCTGAATGGCAGAATTAGAGGGCATCCTTTCTCGCTGATGAAAATAAGAAGAGATAGAAAGATGGGTTTGGTAAATAAACACACACATTATCCATATTTTCACTGATTCAGCCTTTATGGCCTTTATGTAGCTTTATATAAAGCTAAAACACAAATCATAACACCAAGGTAAACACTATTTCAGCATGGTTTTATGGATTCAAAACAAGAAAATATGTCTCCAAATATAATCATTTGAATTATCTGACATTTTCCAATTTTCACATTAGATATAATAATGTGGGTAGACTGCCGACTGAGAGCCATTGAAGATATCTTAGACATCTTAGAACTTGAATAAAAACATTATAGTGGTCCTCTGTGGCTCAGTTGGTAGAGCATGGCGCTAACAACGCTTAGGTTGTGGATTTGATTCCCACTGGGACCATATATACTGAAATGTATGCACTCACTGCAATGTAAGTCTCTTTGGATAAAAGCATCAGCTAAATGGCATATATTATTATATTGTTATTATATATTACCCCTATAATATGGACACAGGAATGTGAAAGCACAGGTGGTTTTATATAAATATACAGTAGGATAGAGCATTTCAATTGCAACTCTGAAGCCTTTTTTTTAGCTGGCCCTTGATGAGGTGAGGTCCAGTATGTACCTGGAGGTGTTTGGTCCTGTTGGCCGACTGGCTTACGGGTCGGAGGTGGACCCCCTTCTTGATTCTCTGCATCATCTCATCCACCGCCTGCTGCCTGATGTCCGTCTCTGAGAGAGAAGACACCCCCCCCATTGATATTGATGCAAAAGTGCAAATACCATATATATATATATATATATACATATATACACATATATATGCAGTGGAGGTTATAGGTTTTAAGCTCTCTCTACAAAATGTAAAAACAATTCAATTTAATTTAGCAGATATTAAGGCAAGTTCAGCAGTAAGTTATGCAGTTACCAAAATGATTGGCGAGATGATACAATGAATGGTTAGCAAGCACATACCTCAATCTGTTTTACAAAAAGCTTTTACTTGAAGGTACAATCATTTCCACAAAATAATTCTAAGAAATTAAGTTTCTAAGTTTCAGATGTTGGTGTAAAAGTCCACTAGTGACTATTCAGTTCGACCCCTCGTACATCTAAGTATCCAACTAAAAGTGTCCAACAAAAAATCAGAAATCCTAATTCAATACTATTCAAAGTCTGTTTTTTGTTACCCATGTTAATGTACATGGAGGTAACTTTAACTGACATGGCCTAAACCACCTGACAATTCTCAACGGTGATGTCCTTCAACTAGCCCACTCAATATGAGTTATTTTCTTCATAATAAGGCCCCCACTGACCTAATGTGATTCTAGAGAAAATTAGTTATTAGGTTCAACCAAAATTGTAGGTTTAATAAAGATTGTAATTTAATTTTGACTGCCAATCATTGGTATTCAAACAAATGAATTGCATTGACAGAGAAAAAATTAACCCAACATTTCAGGTGCAATTTTTACAGAACAAAAAACTGGCATATGTGAAATAATAAAATAAAAGTACCAATATGTGTGGACATTGGAGAAAGAAAGCCAAGGTCACAGCACATGGTGCAATCACAAAAAAAGATGAGTGAGTCAAAAACGAGTGAAGAGAGCAGACAGAGAAGCCATCAGGCTGGACTACTAGGGAAACGTATTGTTGGACTACTAGGGAAACGTATTGTGGATGGGATGACTGAGTGTCCTGAATTGGAGAAGCATAATTTAAACTGGGGATGTGTAGGTGCAATACTGTACCATAGCCAGCACAGAAATGCTTATCAATTCCGATAGTCTAACCAGAGGATTACTAAAACCCATAATAAGCTACACTTGATTTGAATAGTCCCCCATAAATGCCAGTGCCTGTGGTTGAGAGCTACAAGCAAAGAAAGATAACAGAAACATTTGTGAAAGCTCTCATAGGCACGTGCAAATGATTGATTTAGAAGATTTGATCAATTTACTGTACCTGGTTCCTTGACTGAGTTTTGAACCACTAGTGGAATACCATGATTGATGTCTCGTTTTTTGCGGATCATCGACAGTAGCGAGCTTTAAGAAAACAGTAAAGCACATTGTAAACAGAGAAACCTATGGAGTTTAAATATGGTTAGTTGTTAGAGTTTAGGGATCCGTTTTGTGGGTCTTAGAAATCTGTTGAATTTTGGGTGGGCACAGTGGGTTGCCTAACAAAGTTACAGATTGCATATAGAGCTTTCATAGCATTTTATGTAGATGTTCTATTACCATGCTTATGGATGTGTTAGGAATACTTTATGAAGACAGAGGTATGGAAATAGCTCTAGTTTGCTATGATCTGACCTGAGAGGGTTGGAGAGGGGTGCTGGAGGTGGAGGTGGTGGAGGAGGGGGTGGAGGTAGATGGGCTGGAGCAGGAGGAGGGTTAGATGCCACTTGGAGCCTCTTCTGAAGTTCCTCGACTGGCCAATCAAACACATGGAAAAGTAACATCTGCATCAATTCACGAAAGCTACAGGGTAATACAGAATACATCCAAATTTGGGCAAATGGAATTAATAGAATGGATCTCTCATATCAGGAAATGTTGACAAGAATATTCACTTGTGATTGACCCAAGGTGAGCTTCTATTGAACATCTTGCTCACTCATGATTAAACTCTTGAAGGACTTCTTCAGCCTAAATTATTTTCTATGGGGTCCATTGGTCCAAAAGCTGTACAAAGCTGTATAGTAAGTCTTGTCTGTGTTGTCCACGACTTGCCTGTGTACTTACCCATAAACCTGAGGTCTTTGGCCTCTACCTCTGCCTTGGAACACCTGTCTTCATGGTCCTGTTTCTCATCCTCCAGCAGCTCTAGTTTACGCTGCAATGTCACCATCTCTTTCTGCAGGACAGAGCCTCTCAGCTGATCCTCAATCAACTTCATCTGTAGCAGTCAAACAGGAAACTTTCACTTGCACAGAACATGAGGACCAATCAAAGAGAGCATTAGATAGATACATATGCTGTATGCAGTTTTTAAAGTGTGGACAGAGAGCATCATCTCCCATTCTTTTTTAACCTGGGTCTTTCCTACTAAATGACATGTGAATGAGTGAGGCTACATAGGAGTGATATGTTCTGGTGGATCTACAGGGAGAGCCACCTTCTTTGTCCTTATTCAGCACTACCAGAAACATTTTGAGACAAGTTACAATGATGAGTGTTACTGGCAAAAACAACACCCCCAATAAAGCAGGATGCAAGCTGCTCAGTGAAAGCACCATAAACAGCCCCTGTGGTGATAATTGGTGATAAGTAGCATTGGGCTGCTGCCAGTCACGTTTTTTGGTAGGGGGCTTCTCAAATAATGTGTTAATTGTTCTTTAAATGGAGGGTATTGCTCACCTCCCCCCCTAGACCGGGAGAGATCAGTAATCCCACTCTTGCATAATTGTTCATCAAAGAAAAGCTGGTGCGAGTGTATGGTGCCTGTAGGGCTGCCCCGAATAGCCGACTAGTCTGCTAAATTGTGTTTGGTCGAATCATCGTAGGGCGGGAAAAAATGTCCTCGTGCAAAAGAAAAAATACATTTTCCAATGTATTTTTAATCACAGGAATATTTGTCATGAAAAAGTTTAATACATATTTTTAAAAGATGACTAAGCAACAAACTCTTTATGATAACCGAATATTGCCCCCAATAACGCAGTCGCGTATCCGTGTATTTTCCTGCGCACGCACACTCAGATTCCTCCTCTTAAGCGTATTTCACAGCTTCTCTGCCGCCCAGCGCAGATTGACCTGGTGAAGTCTGTGCACTTGTCCACCTCTCCTCTTGAACTGATCTGAACAGAGGGAACGATGCCCACAACACAGGTAGCCGTATTATTTCCCTATAATGTTAAGTTAATGCTTAAGTTTGCCGTAAAACTACATTTTGAGGCCTGATGCGTTGCTAAATTGTCTGATTTCTTAAAGTGCAACAACACATTCTCCTTGTTGTCTCCCAACGATAGGACATCAGAGACAATTATGGGAGAGGCCTATACTATATAAATTACAATAGCAAAGGAATTGACAACAGGTGTGATATCCTCGTCCACCAGGTATGCTCATTTAACTGTAAATAGGTGTGCCTGGGCTGAGAGAGGGGGCATTGATCCATTCACAATGGAAGATCAGATGATCACTGTCTTTGTATCAGCAACATTTAAATACATTTAAATCACATGGCTTGCGTCACCAAATCCATCTAGAGGGCTGCCTCCCCGTTTCACTAAGACATCATTAATGAAAATAGCCTATTTGTCAGCATGTAGACCTTAAGTGCTTCATCACTAGGCTACAGGGTGAGCAAGGCTGTCTACACAAACCAACAGCGGTGTCCTGTCCACCTGCGCTTCCTTATCAAAAGACACCTACTGTACATGCCCGAAATCCGTATCAGTCCTCCCATCTACCCTTTGCGTGTTGCTCTCGCATTCAGGCTTTGTAGTATGGCAGCATAGTATTGAGCGATCGGTGTTAGTTATGGCTTGGTTATGCCCACCATTGAAAATGCCCAATCGCCTTCGCTAATTTCTCAGCCATTTGACCATGAATTTGGTTTCGTTTTACCGATAGCTAAGATAACACCATCACACAGTTATCATCGTACAGTCCATGGGCTACATCATCACAGCTTAACTTTGGCTTTAGAGACTTTAGACTATGTATGTATGTGAAAACTATGCAGATCGCCATAATGACATTGCTGAAAGGGGTGCCTTTACAGGGATAACGATATATGCCCTAACGTTAATTTATGCTAGATAAATCAGAAATGTAGCTTGCTATTCATGCGAGTGTGTAACTGACGATTTGCCGTATCGGCCGGCGTCCTGGACAGTCAGGAGATGTGGTGTTGGTTATGGGCTCCAAACTTTGATGACTGTAGTGTAAATAATGATGGCATAATACATCCGCCAATGCCGGTGATGTATCTAGGTTCAGCCAGTTAACTGCAAGCTTGAGGATCATTTTTCTGTACAAACTGAGGGTAGCAGCCTCAGGCTATCCGCAGATAATTTGCGACATTCATATACACTACGTTTTCAGACTAGGGTAGCTGCTAGCTAGCTAGCTAGCAAACTCCACGCATAACATAAAAAACAATACCCAAGAACGTAAATGTAAAAGGCTTCTCGAATTAATTTATTTAATAAAGCACGAATACATTGTGGCCATAGCCCACGTCCAATTAACCCAGTCTTTCAAACAAAAGGAAAAGGACGATCCAAAAAAAGGTGAACTGCAATGCTTTATGCCAATAAAGCGGGCCAAGTTCAAATATCCTCTTTAGAATAAATTGATATTTTATATGCTCATCATTTTGTGTAATTCCGCTGTAGTATAGTAGATCCACGCTTAAAGTCAAACCAGTGCATTTTCTGATGGCCAAAAAGTATGTTTAAATGATTAATACCCCATCATAACTTTGTGATGATTAGTCGACTATGGGTTTCAACTGGTGATTTCGACTCAACCAAGCAATTTCTTGGTAGGGTACAGCCTGCTCCTTTTCATTATGGATTCAGCAAGTCGCTGCCCAGAGTGCTCCCCACGGCTATTATGATTGTAAAGGCCATCTCACAGCTTCATTGACTGGCTATTTAACCTTCACTCCTTTTCACATTTCACATGGCTACATGGTCCTTGGTACAAAAGTAAATGTAACAGGTAATGACATATTCAATATTTTCAGATTAGGCTGTGAGATATTCAACGACCTACAGAAAGTGCAACTTTTGAGTATGAGGAAGATTATACACTCACCGAACACTTTATTAGGAACACCTGTACACCTTCTCATGGTGGAGGTGGTGTAATGGTGTGGGGAATTATTTCTTGGCACACTTTGTGCCCGTTAATACCAATCAATCATCGCTTAAATGCCACAGCCTATTTTAGTGTTGTTGCTGACCATGTGCATCCCTTCATGGCCACAATTTACCCATCTTCTAATGGCTACTTCCAGCATGATAAGGCACCATGTCACAAAGCAAAAGTCATCTCAAACTGGTTTCATGAACATGACAAAGTTCAGTGTTCTTCAGGGCCTTCCCAGTCACCGGATCTGAATCCAATAGAACACCTATGGGATGTGGTAGAACGGGACATTCACAGCTTGAAAGTGAACCTGAAAAATCGGCAGGAATTGCATGCTGCAATCATGTCATCATGGACCAGAATCTCAAAGGAATGTTTCCAACATCTTGTAGAATCAATGGAATTGAGGCTGTTTGAGAGCACAAGGAGTCCCTACCCAGTATTAGTATAGTGTTCCTAATAAAGTGCTCAGTGTATATCCTGGGACTGACAGCACCATTTGAATTTATCTAACAACTGTTCCGACCTGGAGACTACAGCTATCTTCATCTAGTGTCCACGGCTATTTTATTATTGTTAATGGGTTTAATGGGTTTTTCACAAAGAAATCCCACTTTAAACATGTTTTGTGTCTACACATCTCAGGGCTCAATTCAATATAATCCACATGGGTGTGTTCATGCAGTCCTCTTCTTATGGTCAAATAATACCACAGTTTTGGGTACTGGTAAAAACCTACTGCTACTACTACTAATACTAGTGCTACTGCTACTGCTACTACCACTACTACTAGACTCTCCTCACAAATAGATGCATCCAATATTCAAATACATGTGTGTGTGTGTGTGTGTGTGTGTGTGTGTGTGTGTGTGTGTGTGTGTGTGTATGTGTGTGTGTGTGTGTGTGTCCACAGGCAGTGGCAGGGACGTGCTGTAGGAGGGCACTTTGTGAGTGGGCGAAAACACTATACCAGGGCACTGATATTAGAGGTATGTGACGTGGACTACAGACGATTACAGACTACAAACAGAAAGCTGACAGCTTGGGTATTGATGCTGCACTACCTGACAAGCTCAATAACTTCAATGCTCGGTTCGACGGCAACAACACTGAACCCACCACCAAGGCTCTAGCTGCTCGTGAGGACAACATACTAGCAATCAACACGGCCGACGTGAGGAAGGCTTTTAAGCGTGTCAACAACCGCAAAGCTGGCGGACCAGACAGCATCCCTGGCCGTGTCCTCAGAGTATGCGCCAACCAGCTGTCAGCTGTCTTCACGGACACGTTCTATCTGTCGCTGTCCCAGTCTGTAATACCCACCTGTTTCAAAGCGACCACTATCATCCCCGTCCCCAAGAAGAACAAGGTAACCTGCCTCAACGACTACCGCCCTGTCTTAACTCAGAGAAGCTGGTTATGGTTGGAGGAGCCCAAGACTTAAGAATTTCATTGCCAGCGATTGCTCTGTAATTGTTGTGCATATGACAATAAAACCATCTTGAATCTTGAATATGTCTCACATCAACTCATCATTACCTGCCACTCTGGACCCTCTTCAGTTTGCATATCGGCCCAATAGATCCACTGACGACGCCATCATCTACGCCCACACATGCACACCGCCCTATCCCACCTGGACAAGAGGGACACCTACGTGAGAATGCTGTTCATTGACTACAGCTCAGTATTCAACACCATTGTCCCCTCCAAACTCATCACTAAGCTCAGGGACCTGGGTCTCAACACCTCCCTGTGCAATTGGATCCTGGACTTCCTGACGGGTAGACAACAGGTGGTGAGGGTAGGCAGCATCACCTCATCCACTCTGACTCTCAACACAGGGGCCCACCAGGACTGTGTGCTCAGCTCCCTACTTTACTCCTTGTTCACCCACAACTGCATGGCCACACACAGCTCCAACTCCATCATAACGTTTGCTGATGACACCACTGTGGTTGGCTTGATCACCAAAAACGACGAGTCAGCCTACAGGGATGAGATAAGAGTCCTGGCGGACTGGTGCCAGGACAACAACCTCTCCCTGAACATCAGCAAAACTAAGGAGCTGATAGTGGACTTCAGGAGGAAGAAGGGGGGGGGACCACGCCCCCATCCACTTGGGCAGGGCTGCAGTGGAGAGTCAGCAGCATCGAGTTCCTTGGTGTCCACATCACCGAGGATTTCACTCCCACGCTGTGATCAAGACAGCATGCCAGCGCCTGTTTTTCTTCAGGCGGCTAAGGAAATTTGGTATGGACACCCAGATCCTTACAAACTACAGCTGCATCACCCTCGATCGTAAGGCTATTCAGAGGCTGGTGAAAACGGCCTAGTACATCACAGGCCGCAAGCTATTCAGGACCTCTACTCTGAGACTCAAGCTCTATACTACGCCCACCTCTCCCCTTGACATCTTACATTATTGCACATT
This sequence comes from Argentina silus, assembly GCF_951799395.1. NCBI lineage: Eukaryota > Metazoa > Chordata > Actinopteri > Argentiniformes > Argentinidae > Argentina > Argentina silus. The sequence continues at coordinate 2,301,099 of NC_139653.1, read as the reverse complement.
ATTATTGCACACCTGACATTATTGCAAATTATTTGCACTAGTGCTATTGTCACTTTTCTTCTATTGTCACTTTTTTAATTTTTTATAGTTGACTTGTTGATAGTTGTTGAGTGAGGAGCAAGATTCCAATGCATTTCACTGTCAGTTACGGCGGGCATGCGATGTACGTGACAAATAAAATTAGATTTGACTTGATTTTTATTTGGGTAGCAGGAAATAGGGGCAGGGTTGAGTAGTAGGCAGTATTAAACAAAAACAATAACCATTTCTGTCGAGAGTTTAACAGAATTCCAAGATCAGAGTGTTGGCATCTGTCTCCTGTGTACAGCATAGACAATGTTGGCTCTGTTGTTGGTGTCTGACCTGTTGTTGGTGCTCCAGCCTCTGAGTCTCCAGGACCTGGGTGAGCCTGGTGACCTCACTGAGGGCTGACTGTAGGACCTCACTGGGTGATGCGCTCTGCAACAAGATCTGACTCTGTCTGTTCAGCTTCTTCTGCTCAACTATCATCTACAAGAGAGAGACACAAACTAGCAAGAGAGAGACACAAACTAGCAACACCTCTATTGTACATAGTCATCCAAATGTACATGTGAAACTTGAAAATCTTTCATAAAGTTAATATTGTATTTATCAGGTTATCAACTATACCTATAGTAAGTAATCCTTCAATTCTGACTGATGCACCTCTCAATGTAGACTGATAGAAATAAGTGAAGCTATTCAAAATGTATGATTAAGAGGCAAAGCACTGAAAGGTCCCTTATTATGCAATGTACAGAGGATGGTCATTTGCCAAGGTAAATATAGGGAAAAAAAGATCTCTAGTGAAAACATAATGAATAGAGTGTTCCTTAATGCTGATTTTATTGGAGGGAACAAAGGGACTAATCTGGGCACCGTATCGAATCTAATCAAACAATGTCATACGATCATGTTTGTGGCACTTCTCAGATTGTTAATCCATATCATAAACATACAGTCACAAAACTCACGAAAAAATCAAATACAAAACCAAACAACTGTAGTCCCCAGTCTCCAGTGTTACCTCTAAAATTCAACATTAGTTAATTATTAAACAGATAGTGAGGTTGTTGGCATGATTCAATTGTTTACTTGATTGGGACGTAGCATCAGCCTATCATATTAGTGTCTAAGGAAAACATGGTCATGATCAGGTGCTGGTGAAATGGGATTGGGGAAGCACCATATTAATCACAATTGACGAGACATGTTGACAGAAATACCTGTCCAAAGTTCCTAAGTCTATTATGGGTGCCTAGAGAGAGCTCACTTCTCGTGCAAAGTTCTCTGCCTCTGCCCTCAGGTCCCGCTCCAGGTCCAAGTTCTCCTGCAAGGCCTCGTACTCCTCCACAGCAAACAGGGACACTGGACAGAGTATTATATCTAATTTTCGCAATTTTTCAAAACCTTTTGACATCATTTCACATTTTCTCCATGTTTGCTTTATTCTTATTCTTGTAGGCAGGGATTAGGTAAGTGCCAACCTTGACCTTAACCTGGCCCTTAACCCTAACCTGAACCTTGACCCTAACCCTAACCTTAACTCTTATGGTAAACCTAGTTGACAAACTAAAAGACAGGTGAAAACAGGAAACGTGTCCCAAAATGGAAATGTTGAATGTACAGTATGTGAGGTATGGAAATCACATTTCAGAAATGTGTAATTGAAATTGTGTGACACTGAATTGAATGAAAAATAATATACATCGTACTCCAACTTTCTAGTTCTAGAAAAATATGGGACAAAGTTATGACTGCACTCTGAGAAGTTTTCTCAAATGAGAAATCAGCCTGATTGTCCACTTAGAAGTATACTTTTCAAATCTATCCGCACGTTACCTTAAGAAATGTTGGAATTGTCTGGCTGTGGCATAAAGCAAGGTCTGATCGATTCATTAAGCTATGAGAAAAATAATAAAATGTTCACAACAAATGTATTTTCTGAAAAGCAAGCCAGCAAAGACACCGAAATAAATGGTAATTTTGCCGTTAAGGCAATATCTTAAAGAAATATGTCTCCAGTCATTAACTTGAACTCGGTGCACAGTGAGGGGGTTCAGACTTCACTTGACTCTTCTTACTGTAAAATATCACACCACTCAAGGTTGCACTGCACACAAATTGACAGAGAATGGGGTGTCTTAATTGCTTTGCGGGAAAGGTGCACAAGGATCTCACACTTGTCCTCTGGGACAAGAGGCGGTGCTGAATGTGAAAATACTGTACTCAAGCGAAGAACCTCTTCTGACCTCTATTGTATTTCGACAAGAGCTTCTTTTGTTGCACCGTCTCGCCAATCAAAAAAATGTTATCGTGCTTTTCTTTCAGCAACTACAGTAGAGGAGAGACAGAGAAAATGTAAGAACAGGAGAGAGAGTTAATTGGATTGTATGAGACAGAATCAGCCAATCTAGATTTGAAAACAAATTTGTGACAAATAGACAGGTTCAACCCCTATAAATCAATATTGACTTACTTCTTCTCTGAGGACCCTTACTTGCTCTCTTGTTGCTTCAAGATCATTGGTGACTTGACTTTTTTCCTCCAGTGTCAATTCTAATTTATTCCGCAGCTCTTGCACATGTAAACAAACAGGAAACGAGTGTTAGTTGCAATATACAAGTGCCATGTGATGGTCTATGCTGTATCCTCAGTTGCTATTGGCTATTGAGACTGTTAATCAAACTGGTGGCAACAAAAGACCTCTCTAAGCCTGGACTCTCTCATTCACATCAGACTCATATTGGATCTGTAGAATCAGTGATCAGTGTATTGGACATGGACTCATTTAGTGTCCAGTTTTTCCCTAGTCAGGAAAACCACTCTGGGTATTCTTAGTGTTTATGAGTTTTGGATATTCTTAGAGTGGAGGTGCTGTGTTGAGTGTGGATATTCTTAGAGTGGAGGTGCTGTGTTGAGTGTGGATAGCAGGGTTGGAAGTGGCAGCGTAACACCCAGTAGGATACCTGTGATGGTGGCCTGACATGGGGTTGAGGAGCAGCCCTTGCTCCCTGTCTGGGTGTCCGGCTCCTCTTCTTCCTCCTCCTCTTCATCCTCCAGGTTAATCTCAGTGATGGTCTCTGGTCCCAGGTGGGAGAGCAACAGCATACTCTTCCTCTTCAGAGAGCGGTTCTGGAGGTTCAACTGGGTAGGGAATGATGGATGCAAGGAGGAGTGAGAGAAAGAGAAATAAAGAGTGAGAATGAGGGAGAGACAGAAAGTGAAGGATATGGTATTGACATTATGAGATATTGACTGAAATCTCAGAGCCCTCTCTCTCTCACACACAGAGCAGAGCTACAGCAGTGCTTCAGACACATTGGTAACTCAATGGCATTTGTGCTATTGTGGTTAAACACTGGATTGATCCTGTTCAATGGAGTTAAAATCATTCTTTTGAGATACATTAGAACACAGACACAACCATACTTGAACGACAACAAGACCATAGCAGGAATCCACTTGTTACAGCTTGGTATTTTATTGTGTTGCGAACTTTAGTTGAAGTAGTTTGACTCAAGGTCTACATAGTGCTGTGATAGGAATGGTGTTTGTCCTAGCAGGTTATGGTATACACCGTAATTAATTCAGATGCAATACCCTAAACATAAGGCAAGAAACATAAAAATGTATGACACACATGCGGCTAGTTATTCTTTTCATTCAGATAGCATCTGGAAGATATTTTGAAGGAAGCTGATGGAAAAAAAGCAAAGATAATAAGCAATGTGGAGCAAGATGTCAGTTTATCTGATCTCTTCATTCCTCATACCCTCAATCAAACACTGTACATGGAAGTAGCATCAGGAGTGGAAAAGATGCTAAAGCAATCAGTTGTGCAATAACAGACATCTCATTAGAGCTGAGGTAGAGGGAAGAGACCCAGCATATCTCTGCTTTTAGGCATAATCACAGTACTTTATGAGACACCTCTATTTGCTTCACTCCTGTAGCACTTTGTACTTGTATGCAATATATCCCTGTACATTATTTTTTTCAAATTTTCAAATTGCAATTTGATCAGTTTGGCCTTAAGCCATCCATATCTACTGTAACTGCCACTATGAAACATTCCATTTCCAAAGTTCTATTATCAAGATAGCCACTTGTGTCAATTAAGATATATCACTACTAAGTAAAGGCAAATTAAGCCCATGGAAAGAAGATGCATGCAAATTATGCATATTTCTTGATGTCATTTTAGGCGAGAAATATGTCAAGAAAGAAAGAAAAAAATCCAAGCCATAAAAGGCATTTATTAATGACATCCCAGTCGGAGCAGATTGCAGCAATTCCATTTTCTGATGATGCCCTTCAGAGTGCATCTTTTAGAAATGCAATCAACAATACATAACACAGAACCACACTCTTTGATGATAAACCGCTATTGATGAGAGTGAATGTATGAAATTACATACTCCAAGAAATCAGGGCCGGCTCTCAGGCAAGCATCCACAGGCGCTCCAGAGGTCATGACTAAAATTCACGCCTCACAAAGGCCCCCTCATCTTCTTTGATCAAACATCAACACAAAAATGTCATGCATTCAGATTGCTCTCTGATTTGACTGGTTGCAGATGGCGTCTCCTATTGATTTTTAATTCAATATGTTGGAGAGTTTGTAGGAACCGGATTGAACTTTTCTCATACTGGCCTTAGCAAGGCGGTTAGCAAGGAAAATTACAAGCAATTGGGGCACAAACAAATTAAACAAATGAGACACAGACGTAAATTTTTTACTAATACAAAACTACTTTGTGGCTGAATCAAATGTAAATGAGGTATATCCCGAAGCTGTCATTTTTCACAATTAGACTCTTTGGGGGGGGGATTTAATAATTCAAACTCATATTCTATTCCGAGGTCTAATATTCTGGTCTATTTAGCAAATGTCTGGTTGTGTTGTTCACACCTCCCACTGCTGTAGGCTACAAACTCACTGACTCTCTTGATATGATAAACAGGATATTGCAGTAAATGAGATTGAATGTATGACGTACGACTGGTTGAGATAGAAATCGAAGGGTGGGTACATTGCAAAGCATGAAATGGAATAAATAATGGTATCAAACACATATAATTCCATTCCATGCATTACAATGAGCTCGTCCTGCAATTTCTGCCTCCACCAGCCTCCTGTGTGACACATATCCCATAGTCACAGCAGGGAGGGAGCTGAGGAGAGGGGATGTAGAGGCAGATACTGAATCTAAGTCATAAGAGGAACTGAAGCCTTGAGGTCCCCAGAGGCAGCAGACTACAATCGTCTGACTCAAACAGAAAGCTGATTCATTCATCACAGGCACAGTTCTACAATGACGATCACTCACACACCTTTGTTCGCAGAAGGAACCACTACACTGGTTGTGATGATAACCACAGGAACAAGTGCTTGAAATTGATATCAATTGATTTCAATAGTACTTGGGTTAACACATCAGGGTAAGTGAGGACCGCTTATGCGGTACGTCTGGAAATAATGGTTCCATCTTTTGAGAACTTCGAGAAGAGAGGAAAAAATCTTCTGGGGAGGGCCTTCTACAGACAGACACCTCTACCAACAGATCAGGCGGCTCAGAATGAACGGTGAAATTGCACTCTTTACATATCTAAATAAATCTCTATAGCTAGTGCAGACAGCCAACATTCGCAAGCCTCTAGAAGTTGGCAACTAAGTTTGTAACCAGGGGGGATGTTGAGGATAAGGCACAACCAGATTCTGAAGACAAATAACGAGCCTTAGGCGAATTTAATGCTTAACAGTAGGTCTAGTCACCGAAATGTTGCTAAATTCAAACCAATGAAGTGTCGGTCACGTGTGTTGCCAATACAGAGGACGCAGGTTCCAGACATGTCTGAGCAACTGGGAGTGAGGACTATTTGCAGTGACCCTGATCAGCAGTGTGAGTCTTGTTACACTGGTGGTGGTGCAGGTTCGAGACTTGAGAAGCTTGGAGTGCGAGGAAGCAAAGCTGTTTGCAACACCGTAACACCTCAAACACACAGACTGCAGACACGCTCTATTGTTTTACCCCTGCTCGCACGATATGGTGATGCATAGTTCTAGCTGGGTGGTTTGCACTTCGTCATTCAAACAATTGTTTGGCTTCATCTAAAACAGGGTTTGAATAGAAGCTAACATTGTTGAGAGGCTAACGAGTGTTGTTGTGATGTTAGAAGTTAGCGTAGAGTATCACAAAGTAACTTTCAAACCGACCTTTGCCGGAGCGCTGCACAGCATTTCAACGCACAAGTTGGAAAAATTGAACGTGTATGGCACGCAACGCAGATGCCGTGTTGCATCGTTCGCACAGATCCCAATTGAAAAGCAATGGGACTTCCGCTGGAGTGCAACCGCATGCCGCAATCTGTGTGTACGAGGCTTGAGCCCTGTTACAGAAGCACAGCTGTGCTAGGGATTGCCATGTGGAAGACTGTTCAGAGAGAGGAGGGGGGGTCACACCAAGCCAATACTGCCAGGTGTAGATAGGGCCAAAAAAATTTAGGGTAATGATTACAATGATGAGTCCAGCTTCAGTGGACTGAGAAATCATTCTGCTCCAGCCTACCCACCCTGAATCAAAACTAGGAATCTGGCATAAAAGCTGTCCTCCAAAAAGTGCACTGAATCGCAATTTCAACAGAAATACACAAATTGTGTGATTGTGATGATTAAGTGTTTTGTTTAAGGGAAATAATTAGAAGAACACAAGAGGGGTACTTTTTAATCTAGCAGACACACCTTGGTGGCCAGGGCTTCAACACTCTGTCTGCATGTCCTCTCAATTTCCAGGTCCTCTTGAATGGTGTTGACCTCTTCAATGACCATGTGGGACACTGTAGGAGAGACAAAGAACATCATTCACTGATATACATACACATACATACAGTGTATAACTGACTACACAGGAATACAAACAATAGCAAACTAGGGCTGTCAGCTGATAAAACTAAATATGTTGATTAATCTACCGATAAGGTGAGATTTTCCAAACATTTCTATACAAGAAACCCAAAGTAGTGCCTCAACAATGAGGGGGGGGGGGAGTAATAGGGTACTTTACAAGTTAACAATGAAATGATGGCCTAATAAAAAGCTCTTGTGAAGAGCAAATGGTGTCTTTCAACCTTGAATGTTACACAGCATTTTTGACATGTCTTCAGCTTAAAAATGTTCAGAGACACTGTACAAAATAGTCTTGCATTCCAAGCTTCAATGTATTGTTGGAGAAAGAATGAGTGGACTCTATATTGTTATGTGGCATTGTGAATGTATGTTCTCTTTACAAAAGAAGCGTAAAAATCGACAGTTTTTGTTGACATTTACTGTGCAATCAGTCACTGTTGAGATGCTAGATGCAAGTGAATAACTATTCATGTCAAACACAAGATCTTCTCATATTTAGCGTTCAACCTGATCATGGAACCACCAAGAAACTCTGACGTGGATAAAACCCCATAACACTTGACACTATGTTTGTGCTCACTTTTGTCTCACTCTTCCACCTAGCCTTCCTGCCAGACAAGTATTTTCTCTCTTGAATTCTAAAGCTAGTGAACTAACGTTGTTAGCAATTCAAATGGAGTCTTATTTAGTCCGTTTTCATTCCTTGAAAAACGGCAACCTCAGTGTGCCTGTGGCGTACACATCAGACAACTTGACACTGCTATGCTATAAAGAGACCAGAAGATGGTCTCTCCCAGATGAACAACAGAGCTATTGTGATTATTATTTTCTTATTACATTTTTAACAAATCTATTTTGATTCCATCAATGTCATGTCTGTAATGGTCAGATAAGGTTGGTTAGTATGGTTAAGAAATTATCACATTATATCACAAAGTGGTTACTAGTGTGAAATTGCAGGTAGAAATTCAGAAAAAAAATCAGCCATACATAAAACTGCGAGATATAAAATCTCACTGCAGCCAGTTTCAAGGTGGTTAAAAAAAATAAAATCAGATAACATTCTGAGACACTTCATGCTCCAAACGTTGACATCATTTGTAGTAGTAATCACAAACCCCAGTTGGTGGAGAACAGGCTTACTGCCACTTAACTAATTAAACATTGTGGTCGAAGGGGAAAAACAGGAATTAATGCCTTTGCTGCTAGCCATTCCCTTCCTGATGACACCTCATTAAAACTTGATGAACGCCTGTGTCTGCGATATCAAAGTTCCTTCAGCTCCCTCTCCACGTCAGTCATTCAATAGCACTTAGCTGCCAGTTTCATCCCGCTCTTTCTCCCGATCCGCTCTTTCACAAACTCCATAATGCCCAAGCCACACTCAAACCAGCAAAGGACGCCTTGAACTAAATGACACGTTAACTGTAATTACTGGTAGGCATGGTAAATAAACAGTGCTGGAAGTGGAAAGTGTACAAGTGCAGCACGACAGGGGTTCTGACAAGTCAGAATTGGCAGTCTTAATTGTAAGTTTCGGCCTCCCCATCATCGCTCCGTCGGGTTTTTTCTCACCCCTCTTTTTCCTCTCCTCTCAGGGAAGACAGTGATTACCCCTGTGCCGACGTGCCGCATAATGGTATCAGCGCCTCCGTCGGAGCAGTGAATTAAATTGTATCTGCAGCCGCGCTGAATCCCTTGATGAGGGGGGCAGATGCCTTTGTGGTGTTATCATTATAACACAATGGTCATGTTGTCATCAACCTTGCCATCGCCATTTGAAAAGAGGTGATTGTGTGTTGGGGGCTTTTTTTCTCGTTCCCTCTCTCCCCCCCACCCCGCCGTTCCATTGTGAATAGAAGCAATTTTCTAAGAGCTATGAAATCACGTAATAGGTCCTAATAAGCAGCTGCTTGGCATAGCAAGGCAGTCTCTATTAAAGTGAAAGTCAAACACAATATGTGTTTTTTGTAGGAGAACCACTGGATGTATGAGAAAAGGCCAGATTTATTCATATATAAATCCCCACAACTGCCATGATTACTATGAACAACTATTTGAAACAACCTATGGCTTGTATACACTTTCATACAATTTTGGATCCAATCTCTGGCTGCAAATAACTTGTGTGATGCATTTCCGTTAATAAGAAAATCTATCCATGTGAAATATTAGCAGAGGTTTGGTACAGTGCCTTTGGAAAGTATTCAGACCCCTTCACCTTTTCCACATTTTGTTGTGTTATAAACTCAATTTAAAATGGATTAAATTAAAAGAATGTGCCATCAATCCACACACAATACCCCAGAATGACAAAGTGAAAACAGGTTTTTAGAAATGTCAGTACATTTATTACAATTGACACACAGAAATACCTCATGTACATAAGTATTCAGACCCTTTGCTATGGCACTCTTAAAATTAGCAAAAATGTCATCAACAAATCACTCAATAAGTTGAATTGAGTCCATCTTAATGCAAGGATAATAGTTCATGTCATTTTGGAATTAATATCTTTGTTTTTATAGGGTCTCTAATTTGCATAGGAATCAATTACACACTGTGTGGATCAGGTTGTCATTACAAACTGAGCAAATGGAGAGGAACAAAACTGCTCAGGAATGCGACCCTGAGGCCTGGGGAGACTTACAAAAATCTACAAAGTTGAATTGTGGAGAGGAAAAAGCACAGTCGATGGGACAACATCATCTCAGTCACTCGACAAAACTGGTCTATAACCAAGTGGCCAAAAAGAATCCCTTGATGGAAAATAATCTATCCCATATCCATAATTGTGTTTGCAACATTGAATTCAAGTGATACAGCAAAGAAAGTGGCTGGAAATGTGTTTATTTGGTTTTACTACAAAGCATTAAGTTTGGTGCAAGTCCAGCACATGCAATGCAGTTTCTGCACCATCTCTCATGTGAAGAATAGTGGTAGCTGCATCAAGTTATGGGTATGTTTGTCATTGGCAGGGACTGGGGAGTTTGTCAGGATCAAGAGAAAACTATGTAATTTGCTGAGTTAGTAGTGACATCCTAATCTACACAGTGTGTAATTGATTCCTATGCAAATCAGAGACCCTATAAAAACAAAGATATTAATTCCAAAATTACATTAACTATTATCCTTGCATTAAGATGGACTCAATTCAACTTATTGAGTGATTTGTTGATGACATTTTTGCATTTTAGCTAATTTTAAGAGTGTCATAGCAAAGGGTCTGAATACTTATGTACATGAGGTATTTCTGTATTTCAATTTTAATAAATTTACAGAAATTTCTAAAAACGTGTTTTCGCTTTGTCATTCTGGGGTATTGTGTGTGGATTGATGGCAAATTCTTTTAATTTAATCCATTTTAAATTGAGCCTATAACACAAATGTGGAAAAAGTGAAGGGGTCTGAATACTTTCCAAAGGCACTGTATATGTCAAGTACATTAGGTGTGTAAGGAAACCCAAAAGTGGCAGAGGCTGTGATTTTGGGTGGTCCCTTTTTGCCTGTTTGCCCTTTACAGAAGAGGCCTGATGGCACTGGTGTATGTTTTTTAGACACAACAAAAGGCAAGTGGAATGTGCATTAACCAAGGGGTCAGGAAGAGAAAAGGAAGTTGTATTATTACCTAAAGGATGTGTCTTTTACCTAAGGTATATGTCAAATGTTAATAGTGCATAGTTCAAATGTGTCACAAGAGATCAGTTTGAGCATGCTTCAATATTATCTTTAAACTGGGGTAAAAAAAAAACAAAAAAAAACAAAGAGAAGGATAACTCACCTCTCTGGAACTCCTTAAGCTTATTGACTGCTTCATCTCGCTCCTCCTGCATGCGTTTGCACTGGTATGATTGGCACAAAATGACAGAAACATAAACATAAACAATATATAATAACAATTATATAATATCTTCAATTTGCAGTCAACCTTCACTGAGCCAGTGCATGAGAAATCACTCTCTACTTGAATTCAATCTGAAACCAACAGATTTTCATGAGACACAGCTGAGTTCATGAAGGGCAGCTGTTGAAGCTGATGGGTTCTGTGAAAGTCTTCCCCAAGATTAAATAAAAACAAGTGCTATACACCATCATATAGCCTACAGTTAAATGATGATAGTGAAATCACCATTAATTTGGCATTCAAATTACTGTATGAGATTGAGGATTGATCACACGCAAACGTATCATTTATGTTGTCTTTTTATTCTAAGTAGTAGAGAGGTGAACAGTCTACTGAAAAATCTAATTCGTTCAGTGAGTCCTGAGAAGTATCATATGTCCAGTGTGGTTTAAATGTGTTCGTTTTTTCTTGCCATGCTAAGTGAACCACAGTCTGGAGAATTGTAAGGAAATGGTGAATGAAAGAGCAGAGTCTGCTACTGTTGGATAGAATTATGTCCAATCTTGTCCACAATCTCACAGACTAGTGGTTTGCTACAGCTAACCCTAACCCTAGTGGTCTTTTTCAATTAATGATGATCTACAATTTAAAAATGATTTGGACCACCTTGTTCGATTAATTGATTAATCAAACTCATACCTAACACACACACACACACACACACACACACACACACACACACACACACACACACACACACACACACACACACACACACACACACCACACACACACACACAGATCAAAGTGAATTCAGCTTTGTTTTCTTTAATCATTCATATCTTTCTCTCCTTCACTCCTCCATCAAGGAAAATAAAACTGAACTAACACTGACCTCCATTGTGGCTCTCTCATGCTCGCTCTGAAGCCCCTCGTACTCCTGGACAGCTGTGGGGACCAAAGGATGCCAGTTAGTCATCTTCAATTCTTTATCTTCTCAGAGGAGATTTGGAACCCTTATTATTTCTAAATAGAGAACAACTATGTGGAAATTCCTTCAGCTTCTGATTAATTCCAACCAATGACTCGTTCATGTCCTGAGTGAGACATGACAATTAATCACACTTCATTTTGAAAATAGTCTCAGAGCACTGAGAATACTACAGCTAGTAGTATGGTTAGCCTTCAAAAGCTCAAATACACAAATACAATTAAAGTCTATAACATTATTAATGTAGGACAAATATGTGATACTGCTTGTACTGAGATCCATCATTGGTTGCACATCATTTCTATAAACACTGGTACAGTTCACTAATGTACCTTCACAGCTCGGGACAGTTGGGGATAGTAGCTCTGTAGTTTCAGCATTGGTTGCTTAGCAGATGCTCTACAACCATGAGTCACTGCAGTCATATTTAATCTGCAAACCAGGCCAAGTGCTATTTCATCCAGGGCACAACATCCCTGTCACATGTGCTTACTCAACACTGCTGGTCTACAATACAGTGCCACAGTAGCTAGTAAATATAAAGTGAGTCAGAGGCCTATTTGAAAAATAAAGACATCATTCACATTTCGTGGCATTTGTAAGTCCTCCCTTGTTACTGTCCACTTGCATTGAATCAAAGTAACAATGGGAGTATGAGGTGGTCATGGTTGTGATATAAGTCAGACATAAACTCCTTTTATATCAACATGGGTTTTATCTGGGTTTGGTATAAAGTCAGGTCATATGACCTAGGAATGTTATCCAGGTCTTGCAGTCTGCTTCAGTGTATAATCATGCCTCCCACAAGACTACAACTATAGAGATAACTTGAGACCCCAGCAGGACAAGTGCATGTGCTTTGCAGAGCCCAGAGCTTAGTCTAAGGATTTACTAGTGTAAATTGACCATTTTTGGAAGAAAGTGAGTTCCAAATCTCTGTTAAAAGCAGGATTAGTTTGTAAAAAGGGATACACTGTGTAGTTTCATTCAAGGTAGTTTAGGGGCATATCCACTCTGAAATTTTTCTTTGGTGAATAAGTAAGAATGAATAACACATGACCTTAATGGTTATTGATCAAAAGATAATGTCTAATACAGGAGAGGCCTGTTACTTAGGGTACTCCAAATGTTAAACTTTTTATGTTGCACTTTGCCCTTTCAGTGAAATTTCAGCCTTATGGGCATAATTGCCACATATGAAAGTCCAGAGATTTTAAGGACACACATGAAAGGTTATTACAAAAAAAACACTTGACTTTGTTTTAAGAAAACATAATAACGTATTCCTAGCAACTGTATACTCACCTTGATTGGAGAGGTTTGTAATAATCTCCATTTGTTTTCGTTCTTCTAGTTCCGCCATTGATAGACTATAGCCCACAGTCGCCGCGAGCAACAGGAAATGACACGTTTTGACACACCTGTCCAAAATGCATATCCACCTGTCCTTACTGTACTATCGCTCTGTTGAGGTAGGTGATGTGATAAATGTGAATCTCACGAGTTCAGACAACGTAGGCCTCACGACGGACTTCCGCTTTTGATGGCAGAAACGTTTAATTAAGCCAAACAATGAGCAGTGTGTAACAGCTCGTGGTGATTCACAACGACCACAAATATGTTCATCAAAATGTGTATGCAATGACAAGTGGGATTGTAAAAGTCAAATACGATTGGGGATTTTAATATAATTTAATTTATTTATGGACAAACACACCCATCAATACAACACACATTCAATTTCTTCAGTGAAAGAGATGGGAATGTTTAGGGGTTTTTTCACAGCGCACATATCACAGACAGCAATACACACAACGTAAACATCCTTTGTATTTCTTTCCAGAGTAATTACAGGAAGCAACAGATGTCAAAAAGAAATAAGCAATGACGGTCAACACACATTGGGTTAAATGTAAGATCAACAGACCTAGAAATCAATTTCAGATGGCCCAAATTGTGTCCAATATCGACACTCATTACCATGCCAAGCCTAGGGAAGAGACATTTCAGTACCAAAGAGTTCAGTCTGATGATTTTCTGATTATAACTCGTATCAATTAGTATTGCAAATCAATTAGGATAACTACATCAAACTTTTATTGGACAAATCCAAACCATTGAAATTTAAAGAGAACACAATAACAATACCCTTTAAGAGCTAAGGTGTAGGATGTTATTTTTTTCCTTTCATTTTGGTGGGAAAGACAACAATAACATTTCATGAGACAAAATCCAGCAGTAACATACCCCCAATAAATAACAGGACTGTTCTATGATGTTAAGGGTAAGTTTACACTTCTGAATAAAACATAGATATTACAATCACAAAAACTATCCACACAAGACTCTGGACATAGATACAGAGGGTGCTGAGATTATTGCTCTGTTCTCTGGTTGGAGGGAGGGGAGGTGGAATCAGAGCATTGTAAAGGCCCTCAGTGGCGGGCTGCAGACTCCCTGGGGTAGAACTCTGCCAGGGTGCTCTGGGGGATCCTCTTCAGCATCTCTTTGGGGAAGATACGGAGCAGCTGCCAGCCGATGTCCAGGGTCTCGTAAACTGTCCTATTGTCATAAGGGCCTGAGGGAGGAGAGCAGATAGTGTTGTGAAAACACTTGTACTGAAATCTCATTAGATTGTATTCCTAAGGTACCTTCTCAATGACATACACTGAGGGAACCATTTCATAGAACTTAACCCTAACCCTCAGTAACTTTTTCCAATAATCAGAATCAGAATCAATGAACCTACTTCATTGATATTATACACGATGGGCATCTCTATACACGAGCATGGTAAAATCACCCAATTTGCCATATCATCACCTGAGGGACAGGAGTGAACAGCAGACCCTTCTAAGCCTAAAGGATTCCCATTTGCCTGTGTTTCAGTTGAGAGCAAAGAGAGGTCCAAAGTCTGAAACATGATTATGTAGAATACTAGTAGTGCAACACAATACATTAAATATTGCTATGGAGCAGAGGATTTATTTGTCATTTCCATTCACTCCTTTGGCCTCAATCAATTCTAATAATATTATCTCAGTTTAATGACTCATAAGGCTTGTTGAAAGAATTCAGGCTCACACTCACTCTTCTGGATGGATGGAAAAGCCTGCATATCTTTCCTTTAGAAATCTCATCAGTCCAAGGACAAGAGTGATAATGGTTAGCGTTTATTGTACGCTTTGATGGAAAGCACACATTATCACTGAAGGACTGTGTGTGTGTGTGTGTCATAGAGGAGTTACAGATGTAGCCATGAAAGTTTACCATTGTCTCATTTTAAATAGACTTCATGGCATCACTCAATCTATACAAATACTCAATTAAGTTGGGTTTTCGTTCCAATCTGCTGTTGAATCATAGGTGGAGGCATTAGAAATAAACAAAAGGTAACGATTAAGAACAAAGACTTCCAGGTTACAAGGAACATGGGCCTACTGTACCCCCATCAGAAACATGATGCAGCAATGCCCAATAGGAATGTGCACAGCCATTTGTTAGAGCATCATATGGACATTGCAAAGTACATAGAAATTTAACATTATTATCATACGTTTCCTTTTATTCTGGACAATTGATGAGACAAAACACGTCCTGGGAAATCAGGAAAATAAGAAAATGCTATATTTTTCCATGAGAATAGCTATTGATGGGAATAGCCACTGATTTCCCTTGTAATATTTAAAAGAAAAGAGCTATGTGGGCAGGTATTAATTGGACAACAACCTCAGGCAATGTACAGTGCCCATCATAAATAAATTGGACAGTGATACATTTTTCTTCATTTAGCTCTCTACTCCAAAAGTTTGGATTTGAAATCAAACAATTAGTATGAGGTTGTAGTAGCTTTTATTTGAGGGTATGTGTATATAATGGTTATACATAGTCATATTTTTTTTTTATATATGTAGTCACCCTATTTCAGAGTAATGGGACAATTGGCTTGACAGGTGTTTCTGGTAAGTCAGGTGTGTTCCGTCACATCATTTGTGCAGGCATAAGAGAGCTGTCAATGTCTAGTATTGATTCTAGGCTTTGCATTTTTCTATTGGTGTCTGTCAACAAAGAGGTGACAAAGAAAGTCAAGGAAGCCATTATTAGGTTTTAAAAAAATTAATGGGTAAATAATAATGGGAAAATCATCACAAAGAAAAAAAAGCACTGGTGAGCTTAGCAATCGCAAGCAGCCTGGTAGGCCAAGGAAGACTTCTACAGTGGATGACCAGCACACTCTCCAGCAGGTAGGCGTGAATGTGTCAGAGACTACCATCTGCAGAAGACTTCACCAGCCAAATTACAGAGGCTTCACTGCAAGGTGTAAACCACTAGTTGTCTTCAAAAAGGATGGTCAGGTTACAGTTTACTAACAAGTACGTAAAAAGCCTGGAGAGGTCTGGAAAAAGGTCTTGTGGACAGATAAGACAAATATTATCATGCACCAGAGTGATTGCCAGTGGAAAGTTTGGAGAAAAGATTTACCCAAGAAAAAAAAAACATACAGTCATGAGAAAAAGTTAGGACACCCCCCAAAATATTAAGTTATTCTCTTAAAAATATGGACATATCAATATGTTATCTTCTTTCTAACAATGTCTATAGATAAAGGGGATGTAATTGAACAAAAAACTATGAAAATGTAACTTTGTAATCATTTATTTAACGAAAAATTAACAATAATGCCAATTCCTACTGAGGAAAAAGTTAGGACACCCTATGCCCTAATAGCTAGTATTGCCCCCCTTGGCTGAAATAACCTCAATTAGACGTTTCTTATAACTGTCTACAGGTCTCTGACATCAATTGGGAGAAAGTTTTTCCCACTCCTCCTTGCAGAATTCTTTCAGCTGTGTGATGTTCAAGGGGTGTCTTGCATGCACAGCCAGTTTCAAATCAATCCACAGCATCTCAATAAGATTAAGATCCGGGCTTTGACTTGACCATTCCAGAACTCTCAATTTATTTTTCTTGAGTCATTCCTTGGTAGATTTACTGGAATGTTTTGGGTCATTGTCATGTTGCATGGTCCACATCTGCTTCAGCTTCAACTTTCGAACAGATGGTCTCACATTTTCCTCAAGCACCCTCTGATACAATACAAAATTCATAGTGGATTCTATGATGGTGAGCTAACCAGGCCCTGCTGCAGAAAAGCAGCCCCAAACCATGACATTTCCACCCCCATGCTTCACAGTTGGTATGAGGTTCTTGTTCTCAAATGCCGTCTTGGTTTTGTGCCAAACATGTCTACTCTTACTGTGCCCAAATAGTTCAACTTTGGATTCATCTGTCCAAAGCACATTGTTCCAGAAGTTCTGGTCTTTCTCTAGGTGTTCTCTGGCAAACTTTAGTCTTGCCCTGATGTTTTTTTTTGACAGCAGGGGTTTCCTCCTTGCACACCTCCCATGTAATGCAAACTTGTTCAGTCTCTTTCTTATGGTGGATGCATGTACTTTGACATCAATTGTGGCAAGAGATACCTGTAGGTCTCGTGATGACATTCTGGGATTGTTGGAGACTTCTTTAAGCATCTTTCGGTCAGCTCTTAGGCTGAACTTGCTTGGGCGGCCTGACCTGGCCATGTTGGTGGTGGTTTTAAATGTTCTCCACTTGTAAATTATTTTCCGGACAGTGGAATGGCCAATTTCGAATAGTTTGGAGATCTTTTTATATCCCTTCCCAGACTCATATGCATCTACAATTTTTCTTCTGAAGGCCTCAGAGAGCTCTTTTGATCTCGCCATGGTGATGCAACTCACTTCAACAATCAAGAGCAAACCAAACTAAATATCTGAGGTTTAAATAGGACAGGCTCCTCCAAAATCCTCTGTAACGATGTTCTAATCATTTGCACCTGATGTGGTGCTCTTTATTATAATTTTAGGCATTTTAAGTGGAACTAAATGTAGGGGTGTCCTAACTTTTTCCTCACAAGAAGATTGCATTTCTATTAATTACATTTTACCAATAATTTTTTAAATAATTTGTTTCAGTTGTATTTGTTTAGTTATATTACCTCAATTTTTCAATATTGTTCAAATGAATATCAAATGTCCATATGTTTGAATATGTTGAAGAAGACAAAGGTTTTCATAGGGTGTCCTAATTTTTTCTCATGACTGTATGCCCAAGATTTACATCTGTGAAACATGGTGGAGGGGGTGTTATGGTTTCAGCATATATAATTGCCACTAGAATTGGCTAACTTAATTGATGATGTAACTGCTGAAGTGTACAGAAACATCTCTGCTCGAGTACAAGCAAATGCCTCAATATTCATTGGATGGCGCTTCATCATACAGTAAAACACAAAACATACTGCCATAGCAACTACAGAGTTTTTCATGGCCAAAAGGTGGAAAGGTCTTGACTGGCCAAGTAGATATTCAGATTTACATTTAAATTTTATTTCCTGATAAGATTTTAGGGAAAAAACCCTCAAAACAAACAAATGAAGAGGGCTGCAGTATAGGCCCTGCAGAGCATCACCAGAGAAGATACCCAGCATTTGGTGGGGTCAATGGGTCACAGACTTCAGGAAGTTATTGTATGAAAAGGATTGTCAACCAAACACTAAACATGAGTAATTAATTTAGAAATTATATGAATCTGTCCCATTATTTATGGTGCCCTGAAATAGGCGTACTACGTATAAAAAGTGTTGTTATGTCTAAATGGTGTGCACAAATACTATCAAACAAAAGCTGAGAATCTCTACTTCAACCTCACAGTAATTGTGAAAAGTAAAAGTATATAAACAGGAGAGTCTCAATGATGTGTCCGGGTGCTGGCTAATGCCTCCTACAAGACTTCCATTCATACTGTTACTAAATCCTGCACCCCATGGGATGTCACATCACAGGTAGTGCAGTTGCTATGCCCCCATTTTCAGTCATATTGCTATACCACTTGAATTTCAATAGCAACTCTCCCCCCTAGATTATGTGTGGTGTGTTTTTCCATCTCTTACCCTGAGCGATGAAGTTCTTCTCAAACTTCTGCAGGAACTCCAGGTAGAGCAGATCGTCTGAAGTGAGGGCCTCCTCTCCTACCACAGCCTTCATGGCCTGCACGTCTTTACCAATGGCATAGCAGGCATACTGAGAGAGGGGTTGTGGTTTAGTTAGGCTTGTTATTTGATTTAGTGTGTACATGGTGGTAATGTTATAGTGGTTTAGTGTGTACATGGTGGTAATGTTATAGTGGTTTAGTGTGTACATGGTGGGAATGTTATAGTGGTTTAGTGTGTACATGGTGGGAATGTTATAGTGGTTTAGTGTGTACATGGTGGGAATGTTATAGTGGTTTAGTGTGTACATGGTGGTAATGCTCATTACCAGCTGATTAGACACATCGGCGTGGTCTTTACGGGTCATTCCTTCACCAATGGCAGACTTCATCAATCGAGACAGAGAGGGCAGCACGTTGATGGGTGGATAGATCTGAAAGTGAAATATTAATGAACATATTTAGTAATCTAATAAATCAATATCATATTCAACTAAAATGTAAACCACAACAAAAGGTAAATATTTGACATTTTCCTGGACATTTACAAAATATAAAAATATATCCACTAGATTCACAGCAAGAGGAAACTGCTTCCAACCCTGTTAAGGTACAAACAAGTGTGAATGTCCATACTGTACCTGTCTGTTATGCAGCTGTCTGTCCACGTATACCTGTCCCTCAGTGATGTACCCAGTCAGATCAGGAATGGGATGGGTGATATCTGAGAAAACACATTTCATGTGAAGGTCAATATAGAGGACGCCCTAGCGGAGGCCCCTCAGAGGTTGCTAAGAGACGCACTGAGTGGTTCAGTGCTGATGTGACAAATACATTCATAAAACATGAATTAAAAATGAATACTTGGAGAAAAAAAATCAATGCAAATACAGATTGCTTTCCTATGCAGAAAAGTTCTCACCATCGTTGGGCATGGTGAGGATGGGGATCTGAGTGATGGAGCCATTCCTGCCCTCCACTCTCCCAGCACGCTCGTAGATGGTGGCCAGATCAGTGTACATGTAGCCAGGGAAGCCACGACGCCCAGGCACCTCCTCTCTAGCAGCAGACACCTGGGGATACAGGAACATGTTGCACAGGTGAGCAAGGGGTGGAACCAGGGTATATCAGATACAGTGGAGGCGATGGAGGTAGAAATCAGAGGAGGCTGTCCTCCATTTCTACCTCCACCAGCCTCCCCTGATGACTCAAAACTGCTCCACTCAAAAAGGTCTCCTTCCATGACTGCATTCCATTTTGCAAAATAGCCCACAATTTTAACACCAGCTACAGTCAAGAAAACGTAATTCCCATTTCAATGGCCAAACTTGTCACCAGCTAGCTGGGAAAAGTCAACAACAAGAGCTTGGATTTATGTAATCAAGAAAAATAATGTTGACACAGGTTCTCCAAAGCATCAGGGTTCCAGTTGTGATAATCGACAGAACAATCAGAATTTTGCATAACTGATCAAAATGATTAGGCTAGACTTCAATTAGGTTTAAGAATCTCAAAATGGAAAGCTTAATGATTCAAAATGATTATGTTGTTCAAAACCCTTAATCTACTTGGCCTGCACAGCGATTATTTTCAATTGGACATGCATTATCAAATTAAACTTCTATCAAAAATCACCCGTAGATGATCAAAGAATATTCTTATTGGATTTCACTGCACTGTGTGACATGTTTTTTTTATTTGATCACCTGTGTTTCATGAAAAGGCAATTGTTAATGAATCAACATGTTAGAAAATGTAAATTTCATATAGTAGTAGAAAAACTTCAAAACCGGTAGAAAAACACCTGGGCTAAAAAAAATGCCAAAAAGCCCAACCCAGTTCTATCGCTTCATATTGATTCCCAGCTCCGGCGGGGTTGTAAAGGGCCTGCACTTGTGAACTGTGGATTCACTTCGAAACTCAACCTTCGAGTGTGTGGATGGAAATAGAAGTTAAATGTTAATGCCCCGTCGGCCTCTTTAAGTGGTTAAATACCATACAAGTCAAGAGTCTTGGCCGAGGCATTTTTTGATACAACATATGAGCCAAGGTTAGAGGCAGACAATATAGAAAGGGAGCTGGGCATTCACGTGTGTATAGACCATTTAAAACCTGCATTGTACGGCTGGCACATCAAAACATCAAAACATGTTCTGCTGCATAAAAGGATTATTACAGGCATAAAAGGAAGAGGCGAGAGGGTCCGACTCCCCGCCACAAAAAGCAAGAGAGGGCGGTGTTATAAAGGAGCCCCCTTCCCCTCACTAAGCCTTGGAGAATAATGAAGTTACGGCTTTTCCAGAAGGCTGAAGGACACATTATCCTCCCTTTCACTGAGAACACAAAAGTCATTAGTGAGTATATCACTCAGCAAACACCTTAACAGATGTTGGGGGGGGGGGGGGGGGGGCTTCTGCTGCTGGAGTTTCTGTTCTAGTCATCCACGTTCTCATTAGTGGGCTTGCAAACCATCTTCAAACATTATCTAGGCTACCATTATAAGACTCACTTTCTTTCAACTACCCAGCTATCCATCTATCATCAAAACCATCTTAAAACTTTTTCTACTACCAAAAAACTCCTGTCTTTTAACATGGTGGGATGTTGATTAAGGTCAACATTCTGAGAGCCCCATTGTTACTGTAACTACTCTTGGAGACCTGCAGAACACATTCTTAGAATGATTACACAACAATACACTGTCTTGGCAACCAATACGCTGGTCAAGTGAAACGCCACTGGAGACAACCAAACAAATGTTCAGCGCTACAAAACTGACATGAAAATGGAAATAGTTAGCTGCAAAATGTACTCCCTCCATCATATAATGGAATATTCTTAATTATTTCACTCCCCCCCCCCAAATCATCCCAGAAATAACAGTGTGTAAAACTGAACATTTATTTTCCAAAATAATAGCGACTGGCCACAGTTAGCCACGTTACTTGTATTTTATCCTGTTCAACAATCTAGCTAAAATAGTTGTATTTACAGTAATCTATGGAGCTTTATACAAGCTTGCTATGTTTATCTTTATATACACACACCGGACACCTCATTAGGTACACCTGTTCAACTGCTCGTTAACGCAAATATCTAATCAGCCAATCACATGGCAGCAACTCAATGCAATGGTGTGGGGGATATTTTCTTGGCACACTTTGGGCCCCTTAGTACCAATTGAGCGCCACAGCCTACCTGAGTATTGTTGCTGACAATGTCCATCTCTTTATGACCACAGTGTACCCATCTTCTGATGGCTACTTCCAGCAGGATAACGCACATGTCACAAAGCTCAAATCATCTCAAACTGGTTTCTTGAACATGACAATGAGTTCACTGTACTCCAATGGCCTCCACAGTCACCAGATCTCAATCCAATAGAGCACCTTTGGAATGTGGTGGAACAAGAGATTCGCATCATGGATGTGCAGCCGACAAATCTGCAGCCACTGCGTGATGCTATCATGTCAATATGGACCAAAATCTCTGAGGAATGTTTCCAGCACCTTGTTGAATCTATGCCACAAAGAATTAAGGCAGGGGGTCCAACCCGGTACTAGAAGGGTGTGCCTAATAAAGTGGCCAATGAGTGTATATTTCCATTGTACTTTACCAGTGTATTCCCCACTGAAACCACTCTCAACCAAGCAATGATCTACCCAATCCACTGAAATACCTACAGCCAACCAACCAACCATATCATCTTTAAATCTTTAAATATCATCTGCTACGATAATTAGAATCTCACTTTCTTTCAAATACTCATCAAATCTATCCATCTCTCGTCAAAACTATCTTTAAACTTTTTCTACTAACAATAAGCCCACAAAGTTTCTTCTGGAATGTATTTTTCTAGTCTTCATATTAAAGTGTGTGGTGTACATTATCTGATCCTATTTGGATCATAAACATTGTCAGTTGTCTACATTACTGATGCACTTCAACAGAAGGAGTAATTATAACATAACAAGTGGGAGGCCAGGTACTGGGGTGTTGTTTTTCTTAACCGCTCTGAGAACTCTAGTGGAGAGGATGTGTAACAATCCAGGGCATTCTATTAGTGGGCCAGCTTCAGCAATTCCAAAATATTGTCAAAATAACACTTGGAAATTCAATACCTCATGTTGCCTATAGTAATACAATTGCTTTAACTAATTAAAACGGCCATTTGCAAGACAGCTTATATCAATAGTGCGAAAAGCTATCTTGCTGGCTAGCAAGTTCTGTATGTCTCTAGCTAGCTAGCTCTGTCTTTTACAACGACTTAGTAGATTGGATGATGCCACCATCCTGTTAGATTCAATCTAATCTAGAAATGTAGCTAGCTAAGTAACTAGCAAGCCAACTATAGTTATCTGTCATACTTATTAGTGGGATGCTTCAGCAAGACCAATTATAGTTCTTCCTCAGTAGTTGATTCCTATGCAAATAAGAGACCCAATAAAGACAAAGATATCCATTCCAAAATCACATGAATTGTTATCCTTGCACTCAATTAAACGTATTGAGTGACTTGAAGACATTTTGCATTTGAGCTCATTTTAAGAGCGTCATAGCAAGGGGGGTAAATACCTATACACAAAATACCCCATAATGTCTTGAGTATATCAGTGACAACATTTTTTTATTAAATCTATTTTAAAGTCAGGTTGAAATACAACATGTGGAAAAGTGCAGGGGGTGAATATTTACTGTATCTATACTTCTCTCATCTATCTAGCTATCCTACCCTCTAAGCATCTTTTCATCCTACTGTCAACTTTTTTTCAACTACCTAGCTATCATCTTTTCTTCCCATCACTAGTCACTACTGCTTTACTCAGTAAAACCCATACTGATTAACCTCTTAATTATATTGATCGATCGATCTCTGTCTCTCATCTCTTACTGTATAACCTCTCATCTATCTGGCTATCCACCCTCTTATCTTTATCCCTCCATCTAGGCCCATCATCCATATACTGTACTTATTAACCTCTTCAACCAGTAAGGATATTAGGGAAGCCTAAACGGGGGTAGCCTAAATTAAATATAACTAGCAAGCCAACTATAGTTATTCGTCATACTTATTAGTGGGCTTGCTTCAGCATGTCCAACTATAGTTCTTCATATTTCTTAGTGGGCTTGCTTAGTGGGTTTACTAAGTCCAACTATTGTTCTTCCTTATACTTAATATTATTAGTGGGCTTGCCCTTCAGTTTGCTTCCATCTATCTATCCATCCTCTTACCTTCTCTCATCTGGCTATCCTACCCTCTGACCATCTTTAATCCAACTGTCCTACTACAGTATGTCTATGCATGTCAACTACTCAGCCATCATCCTTTCTTCTTATCACCAGTCATTACTGTTACATTACTCAGTATAATCTATACTGTTTAAAGATCAGAATCAAAATTCTTTTATTTGGCCATATATATTTGCACATACAGGAAATTGACTTGGTGAGGTTGGTGCATGGGACATAAAAAAAATACCTTTCAGAGAACAGAGGAAAAGATGCAGTTAAATGCGATTGGTAGTGAAAACGAGTGGGTGCTCTCGTTCACTACAATATCTTTGATGAAAGTTCTGTCATATCCCAGAGTCTACTTTTAACCTCCTACTGTCATTGATCTATCTATCTATCTAGATATCTATCTATATGTCCTACCCTCTGACAGTCTTTTATCTTTATCCATCCTACCATCTCACTTTCTTTCAACTACTCAGCTATCATCCTTTCTTCCCATTGCCAGTCACTAGCACTTTCTCAGTATAAGTCATACTTATGAAACTCTCAAATGTTATTAATCTATCCCTCCCCTCCCATCTGTACATCCCCTCTTTCATTGATCTATTTATCTAATCTCTCATCTATCTACCAATGCTACCCTCTGACCATCTATTATCCATCCTTCCATCTCACTTTCTTTCAACTACCTAGCAAATCGATATCATACAAACCATCTTTAAAACTATTTCCACAAGCAAAATAAGACTGTGCAAGCCCACAGCTTCTTACGGAACTTCTTTTTCTAGTTTTTAAATGTTTTTTGTGTGTCTTGACCCACTTGATCATAACTTGTCTCCATGCTTTTGGAAATGTTCCTCTATTGAGGACAAATATAATAGGAGGCAGCATTGAGTGTCAGGTTTGGGAGGGAGGTGTGTGAACAGCGTGAGCAGCTTGAGGACCATTACCTTCACAGAATTCACTGCTCACGGCCTGCATAAGTCTTTCTACTATCTGCTTATATAGGTGGCCGTTGAACAACCTTGACGTGTCCACCTTGTCTTTATTCCATTCTGTTGGATGATGTATGTATGTTCCTGCCTGAAAGGCAGATACTGTAAGCCCTCTTTGAGATGATTTTTTACTGCATCGAGGTCATTGTGTGTGGGATGTGGAGGTTTTCAACATAACCAGGCAGATTGAATTATTTTCAATCTGGCATACTGAATTTGCCAATGACATTCAAACAAAATTCATGGCTAGCAAACTTCAAGATTAAAAGTGAGAATCTGACACTTCACAAAAAGAGAGCACCACGAGTCCAGTTGGTTTGGTTCCCCTACCTCTCTCAGAGCCTCAGCATAGGAACTCATGTCTGTGAGGATGACCAGAACGTGTTTCTCACACTGGTAGGCCAGGTACTCAGCCGAGGTCAGAGCCAGGCGCGGGGTGATGATGCGCTCAATACTGAGCAGAGGAAGAAAATGGGGGGGGGGGGGTGTTAGATTATATATATATATATATGTTTATTTAACAATAACTTGTGTTTGTAGGAGCTAGCTGGTGTAACTCACGTTGGGTCATTGGCCAGGTTTAAAAACAGGCAGACATTGTCCATGGAGCCATTCTCCTCAAAGTCAGACTTAAAGAAGCGGGCAGTTTCCATGTTGACCTGAAAGAAAGTAGGAGTTAGAAAACAGTTTGTGTCTACAAACCAAGTTGACAGTAGAAGTTCTTGAGAACTCAGCAGCAAAAGCTCAAAAGATACTGCAGCTGCCCACAACTAAGAAATATGGGCTCATAAATAAATTTTGGTTTTCAAATATCACAACCAATGCTACTACAGTTAAATGGTTTTGCAGCTTTCTACTGTAGGTAACTGGATATCTTCTGATGGTAGAGTATGTGATGACATATGACTAAGTGTTAAGTAGATGCTAAAACATCCTCAGACAGTAAAACATTGTTTTTTCAGTGTTATTTTCCTTAATTAAAGTTTCCTTTTCAAAAATGCATATGCTGAACATGTCGAAATCCCTATTTTCACACCAGTCTGCCAATATGCATACCATTTCCACTCTCCTGTTAGATTCTCGCGCTTATGTTACAAGGCCTCAATGAAGTGTGAATTAGCTATCAGCAGGGAGAGGGATAAGCAGGGCCAGGAGCAGAGGTGGTGGTGGGGAGGGGGGGGGGGGTTACTAACATCTCTGCAACAGGTCACAGAGGGCCCCCCCACCCGACGTTAAATAGTCAAGAGTGGAGCAGCTGAACTGGAGTGAATTTGATACTGCCTCGATGAATGTGTGAAAGACTGCTGAATAGTAACCCATCGACATGGCCAAAATCTGCTCAGGAGAGCAGAAGTAATGTGGGACTTAAACGCTAAATCACCTGGTGAATGAGAGGGTGAAGAGCGGAGGGGAAGAGAGTCAGAGTGTCACGCTGGGGTTAAGAGGAGGGGATTAGCCACAGAGGAAAAAACAGACCGGAGGGAGGGAGGGAGGGAGGGAAAGAGGGAAAAAAAGAGTCCATCAGCTGCCATGCTCACCCCCATGGCGGCAAAGACAATGGCAAAGTTATCATCGCTGTAGTCCATCACATCCTTGGATTTCTTCACCAGGCCAGCCTGGCGACAAATCTGTGCAGCAATCTGAGGGAAAAAGAACAGGATTAACAAAACTGAGGGTTGACGTATGAACGTTTATAAAACAGCTAGGCTGTTCAAAATCTTTGGACATGCGACAGGTGACTGTGAACCATCTAGCTAGGTACTGGAGCGTTGCTTGCGTGTGTGTGTGTGTGCGCGCGAGAGAAAGGGTGTGTGTGGGGTGCATACTGTACTTTGAGTGCAACTCCATGATTAGGGAATTTTAGAGGGGAGGAATTTCATGCTTATCGCTTAACGTAATGGTTGCTGCCTGTTGATCCTGGCTGACCTCGCGTTGCACCCTGAGCTGAGACACCTGGCCCATAGAGGGGCCGCAGCACAAATGACCCCTGTGACATCTGTTTAATGAAACGAGAGGGTGTTTTATACCGTTCCACTGACACGAGAAGCCGACCGTCATCATTAGGCAGACAAGGCGTAGCCTGTTCCAGTGTTTTTACAGTAGGACTCTACCATGGCCCATTCCATTCAACCACCCACTCTTTTGATCATGCACTTCTCAGATTCGGGAGGATAATGGGTTTTATTTCCATTCAAGTCACTAATCAAAAAGAAAGAGCGGGGCCAGATTTTTAATTTCTTACTTTCATACCGTCCAGAATAATTCATGGTCATCTTGTAGGTTCAGTGGGATTTTACACGTTCCGTGTCCCCCCCCCCCCGTATATGGTCGCGCATGTCCTAACCAACAACATGGCCCACTGTGAGGTCATTAAACCAAGAAAACAAAGTTGTTGGGTCGTCTATTGTCTAGCCAGAAGGTCATAATGAGGCTTTTTGCAAATGGTGATGGCTGGTGAGAGGACAGCCACCTCAAGCGTTAACGGCCTCAGAGATGGGGGCTACCGATCCTATATTAATCAGTGCCATTCACACGATCGCCTAATCCCCTCTCGCCACCATTGTCTTATTAGTTTAATTAATTTACCAGTTCAACCAGGGGGCCTCACTGGCTGGCTGGCCATATCTCCCTCTCCCTCCGTTCATGGGAACACCAGCATTCAATGTGGTGATCATCTACCAAACACATTAAACTATACTGTGTGTGTAAACTGTAGGTTTAATCTTGTTTCCAATGTCAAAGTGCTTTATTTAAAACTTGCTTGTTTTAAAATTACAATTTTCTTCAGAGCAAAAGCAGTTAGAGACACTAGGAGTACTGCAGTTGTATACATTTTAGTACATCGATTATGATTAAGTTATTTTCATGGCCACTATATTTCTCTCAACCATCTTACAGTTTTGCCTTGACCTTTGATGTGTCTTGACTCTTCTCTTCTCTAGAATGAGAACCACAACCAAGCAGACAATAATTGACATTTTTTCCATTGCTCAAATTCCAGACGCAAAAGGAACAGGACCAAGCACTTTTCAGAAGAGAAGGACAACCATTGAAGAGAATCTTTTCTAATCAACCTAATTTATAATAAAAATAAATAAATAATTGTCTGCTATCGGCAAAACATTGAGGAAAAGTTCTACAAATCGAATTGGAATTCCTGTACAGTTTAGGGAACTAGAGGAAAGATTTGGTTTGGTTGCTCCAGTCCATCTTTAGATGAGAATACAGAAGTAGTGTAAGGTCCAGACGGCTGTCATGTGACGTTAACTAACACTCTGACACACAGAGGCATGATCACCTGACTCATGCTTTAAGGCAGATTGTTGATTTCCACTCTGTGCATGTGCCTCAGTGAAATTGGTGCAGAGCAAGCATTTAGTTGGAAACAGTGGGTCTAAGGTATGAGCTATGACATGTGACACTACAACACTAGAGGACATTTGAACTGGTCCAATATGGAGTCAGTAAAACTCCAGAGTAATCGAGTATGTCTGAGAGGCATTTGAGAGTCATGTGTTGGAGATGGAGACTGGAATAATGCTTCAGGTGAAATAGGAAAATGCCCTCCACAGGCAGGGAAATGTCACACTGCATCGCTGCAATGTCCTCCTGACCCACTTCTGGCAGCTCCTGCACCACAGGGACTAAACAATTAAATCTCCTCCGCCTATTAGCCTTAATCATTCAGTTTTGCTGGAAAGAACGCCCCCCTGCACACACACACACCTCTCTACAAGAGATGTTTGACAAAGAATGAAAGCACAGAGAGTGGGAATAGATTAATAGATTTCAACACTGCTAAATTGATGACACCAAATTACACTCCCTTGGCAAGAAACATTTAACGTCTAACTGCAAGGCTTGCTTTGAAGGACAAACATTATGTAAGGGATAATCAACGATGAGTTGTGCAGTTCTAGGAAAATAATCAACGCAGAGGGATGTTTTCCAATAACCACACAAATCACTTACCGTGACGACTATGACAAAATGAGTGCATCATTACTTGTTTTAGAGATGTCATTGCCATCTGGTTTTGGGTTTAACTAGGTTAGTTAGTGCGTTCCATTACTAGGCTTATTCATACAGACAGATCAATCTCTCTTTTCAAAAGGGAGTGTTTCATGGGTCTGTAATGGGTAGCCAATTACAATATACACTCACTAAACACTTTATTAGGAACACCTGTACACCTTCTCATGGTGGAGGTGGTGTAATGGTGTGGGGAATGTTTTCTTGGCACACTTTGTGCCCGTTAATACCAATCAATCATCGCTTGAATGCCACAGCCTATTTGAGTATTGTTGCTGACCACAGTGTTCTTCAGTGGCCTTCCCAGTCACCGGATCTGAATCCAATAGAACACTTTTGGGATGTGGTAGAACGGGAGATTTACAGCTTGAAAGTGCACCTGAAAAATCTTTTTGCGTGATGCAATCATGTCATCATGGACCAGAATCTCAAAGGAATGTTTCCAACATCTTGTGGAATCAATGCCACAAAGTATTGAGGCTGTTTTGAGAGCAAAGGGAGGCCCTACCCAGTATTAGTATAGTGTTCCTAATAAAGTGTTCAGTGAGTGTAAATGTAATGTAAAGTTAACTAATATGTACTTTTGCAGACACACTGTCACATATATTCCATGTCTGACGTAATTTAAAAAGTGTCCATGAAGAGATTCATTATTTCTAAATTAAGGTTCATCCAAAGACATCACCCCCCTCACAGCCTTTTGGGCAGCACCCCCTCACGAAACATAATTGCACTAAAACATTTCCCCCGCTTCTCTGCGCTGTGATAGAATGCTTGATGACGGTATGAGAGTAGATAGGAGTTGGTCCCATTGCTTGGTCCTCTTTAAAATAACAATTTCCACTCTTCATCATTGCAATTCATGAGCTGCTATAATAAACTTGATTTTGCCAATCTGATAAGGCAAACCATTGTCTTTGTCATCGCCTCGGTAGGCTAAAAAGGTTGGTCTAGCTTGTATACAGTAGTTTGACTTTATCTTCAATGTTGCCTGTATTGGATATCCGACGAATTTATGTCAGGGGGCTACAGCCTAAAATGTTGCAAGGGGTGATGGGGGGGCTGTGTTGCATATCACATGTTAAACAAGCAATTCTGGTGACTTTTGACAGGAGAATTGGGTGAATGGAATATTTATATTATGGAGGGTGGGGGGTGGGGTACGGATTACAGCTAACCCATACTGCATGAGTCGTTGTATTATTCCTTCTCGCGAAATAGACTTCCTACAGTATGTCCCTTCCCCCAAGTATTTGAGCAGAGTAGGAGTGAGTAAGTGTTAATGCTAAACTCCCTTTGCTTTGTGAGTGCGCTGTGGGGTGGCGGAATCGGGACAAATAGCCAAAATGTGAGGTGGTGCGCGGTGACATACAGTAGACGCCTGCTCCTGGAGATTGCAGCGCATGACAAATATATGCAAGGCTTATCAGAGCTGTTTATAGGCCATAAACCTGAGATCCGATCATTTCATGCTTTTCACTTCCACTAACCAAGTTATTCTCCCATCAAAAGTAACCAGATTTGCTTGTTTAACAATATTTTCCTGTCCTTGATATATATATATATAACATTTTTTTAAAAACTGTTTTGTCCGTTATCACTGGCTGGTGCACTTGATTTAATATTTGGGTGACATTAAATATGTCACCAACTATGAGCAGGGCTTTAAATTATGAGTGGACGAGAGAAGGCTGTCCTTGGCCGCCTAGCTGAAAATTCGAATGCTCACACCCTATTAGGACATTTTCAATAATCCTAACTCCTGTCTTGCATGAAAAATCCTAACTTTATTCTGTAATCCAGTGTTTCCCAAAGTGTGGGGTAGGACTGCAGGGGGGGCGCAGGGAGATGGGATGGGAGAGAGAAATGATGTGTACTGTAGTGAGGAAAAAATCCCAAACGCCAACTGTACAAAAATGAGACAAGGCATCTCTCCTTCGGGTTCACTTCTGAGGTTGGTGTGGAGGAGCAACCAGTGTGTACCCTGTGTCTCAAACTCTTTCATCTGACAGCATGAAGTCCTGTAAGTTGAGGCATCACCTTGAGACAACACACCCATATGATGCTGACAAGCCCCTTGACCTTCAAGAGAAAGCTCAATGAATACCGAGGTCAGCAAAATCGCTTTCTTAAAACGGCATCTGTACCTAGCAATGCCCAGCTAGCCTCCTAAGTGTAAGCCAAAGTGGCTACAGAGTTGCCTAATGCAAGAAGCCGCACACTATAGCAGAGGAATTACTACTCCTATAGATATACCACTTCTAGACCAAAATTGAACACTGAGAATGAACTGAGAGTGGCAAACTCTACACAATGTGTAGAATAGTAATATGGTGCAGGGAAGATCAATAAGTTCTGTGTAGGCTTTTCTAAATTCATGATTTCCACAAGGAGAATAGGAATGTGTAATAACGGAAAAAGTTTTTTTTCAATCCATGATTTCAACAAGAAGGATAGGAAAGTGTAAGATAGGAATATGGTGTTATTTGTTATGTTAACTTTCTCTCCACAATTTAACTATAAAAAAGTTGTAACTATAATTGCATCTTTTGTTATTTATAGAGAGAAAATGCCGGTTTGTACAACTATGCAACAAATACAATTCATTTTACCAAGAAAGATGGGGACAGTGTCGTGTAGGGGGGGGGCCTGAATTATTTTCAAATTACCAAAGGGGGCCTGACTGAAAAAGTTTGGGAACCACTGCTGTAATCAATAGGTTGCATTATCAAAGCTGACTAGCGAACCATCTTCTTCATCTCTGTAATTCATGAGCTGCTATAAATAAACTAGATTTTGCCAATCTATCTAATAAGGCAAGTTGATAAGACAAACCATCCCAAACCATTCTCTATTTTTATTTTAGTGATTATTTGGATGGAACATGAATAATGTTAGCACTGTTAGTAATTTATACCAACAGAAGGATGGATCTTTTTAAACATCCTTCACAGCTCGTCACCACCTTGTGGTGGTTCACAACTTGTGTCTGCCGCAGCATTGAGGTAGAGAACCGTTGCGATGGCCAAATGAACCTTTTAAACACTGACCTACGGTATGTAGCCTACTAACGAGGGTTTGATAAGTCATGGACTTCCTGCCATATTGTATACTTGCATATTGTGGTAGTTAACTTAACTTAGTTAAGGAACTCTACAGAGCGGAGCCATCCAATTACGTCAATATTAAAAGTATTAAAATTTTTATGCAATAAATGGTTAATGAGTGTCCTGACTGAACTGCCAAGAGCAAGCCATTATGTTCTGCGCAGACTATATCGTTCGCCCGCAAACAATACAATGTAAGGCAGGTTTGTGTGGTTGCCAGAGTTGGTTCTGTAACTTTGTGGATGTGCACAGCTGAGCTCTGATTGGGCGCCTTGATACAGAACTGTGATCAAGCTAACTGTGACAGCGTGTGCGTTTATAGAAAACTATACAAAGGTTTGATCAGAACAAGCATTATGATTGGCCAAGTGGTGTTTGAAACCATGTCTTATTCCCTGACAATGTAACAGCTATGACGCATTTTTCCTGTTTACCACACATTGCAATAATATCCTCCGCTTCGTGTCAGGCCTAACACCCTTCATGGTGACTTTATTCATGATAAATCCAGGCATCTCGTGCCTTATTTGATTAAATGAACACCTTCTCAGCCAATCACAATCAAGTATTTAACAAAGCCATGGTATAACAATATAATTCAGAGCTATTAGGAACCAATTCACACTCTTGAATAGTATCACTCACAAATACAAGGCAAACCAAGTGTATATTTTGGCTACACTTGTTCCGTCTCTACCTCATTGTGGGGCAGGCCAGCAGCGGAGAAGATGGGTATCTTCTGTCCTCGGGCGATACTGTTCATGCCATCGATGGCAGAGATGCCGGTCTGGATCATCTCCTCGGGGTAGATACGGCACTGAGGGTTGATGGGCTGACCTGTGACAGGGGGCAAAAACCTGAAGAAGGCTACAGATAGATACGCCAATCTCATTGGACGGCACTTTATAATACAGCAAGACAATGACCCCAAACACACTGCCATAGCAACTAGGGAGTTTTCTGGTCCCCAAAAAAAAAAAGTTCTAGAGTGGCCAAGACAATATTCTGATTTAAATCCAATTAAACATGCATTTAATTTGCTGAAGAGAGAACTTAAGGTAAAAATACCTCAAAACAAACAACCTAAGATGGCTGCAGTACAGGCCTGGCAGAGCATCACCAGAGAACATATCCCAGTGTCTGGTGGGGTCAATAGGTTGAAGACCAGAGGCAGTTATTGCATGAAAATTATTTTTGACCAAATACTAAATATCAGTGTTTTATTTGGACATTATATGATTTTTCCCGGTAATTTTAGAGCCCTGAAAAAGGAGAGTATGTTTAAAATGTTGTACTTTCTAAATGTTGAAACCCATGGTATTTGTTTGATTTGAAATCCAAACTGTTGGAGTATAGAGATAAAAGACGACAAAATGCTTCCTCTTTCCAATACTTATGGAGGGCTTCAGGTGAAGCAGCGTCGTGGTGGAAAGACGACACCTGACATATGTTATGGAAAATACATTCATAGAACTATTTTCAGGTTATACACTTTCATATGACGGATACAACTTGTGTAACTACTGTGATGACATTTTCTCTTGCCACACCTATAAAGTTCTATAGCCATTGTTCTGAGAAGCACTGTATGATTTACCATATGAACAGCGGTGATCTATAAAAGACAAACCTGATCATTGTCTCTTTAGACTTGTGCTGAACGAACCCCGGTTCTACGCTGGGCTGCTGTTACGCTCTTGCCTCTTGTTTGCAAGCAATAAATACCGGACTCAGATATTGTGGCTACTCAGGACTTGTTTCTTGATTCTTACCTCCGAAGAGCTGAAGTACAGAGTGGTAAATCCTAGACTTCCACCACACATAAGACAACGCTGGCCAGGGTCATTGCACTCATTGTGTTAATCTTTTAACTGAAAATGTTAACTAGCACATACTGTACAGAATACAGCATGAAAACATAGTTTACAAAATAACCTGAAAGACATACCATTGCAGGAGAAGCGAGAAATGCAAACAGCGGCGTTGAGTCAACATATTGTGTTCTGATGTGTAGGAACTAAAAAGGTCAGGCTTGAGGTTAAGGTTTAATGCATCCAATATAACATTCAACATCCTCTTCACTGGGATGCCTTGGTGACGGCCCTCTACACTGACTACAGTGAAAGAACCTCAGGGATCAACACTCGACACAGGCCTCGGAGCGGAGCACAGCCTTGGGGTTGTGATCTGTACATAAGTAGGCACACTGTATTCACCCAGCAGCGTCAGCTCCAGTTTCACATTCATCAAGGCTACAATGCAGCGAGCCACAGTAAAAGGCCCAACTCCAATCACACTATTCAATAGGGGGTTTGATGCCCTTGGCAAAAGGTATTGGATGTGTTCTAGTTGATGTATAATTTATTTTCTTTTTAAAGGTTTTTTTTTTTTTTAGTGGGGCAGTCCCACTCTTATACATTTCATTTTTATTGGATGAAGTGATGAGCCACCAGCAGGACATGGGCCGGATTCTAACCCATGCCGAGAGCCATGTGTGTGCACTTTAGGTTGTGGTACTAGACCATTAGACCACCCCAGGCCACTTCAGAGAACCTTTTACCACCTACAATATTTGTTGAGCACAAGGTTAATCACATAAATCCTATATATGAGAGCATTGCTGCACTAGTAAGAGCATAGCTCTGGGTCAAACATGTGTCACCTTTTTGAAAGTATCTGGGGCGCCTTTGATTTAACATGTTTGCACTTTGGGATTATTTCATTGGTTCCATTGTACCAGGCAAACAAAATCAAATGCAGCAAAATCAAGTATTTGACAGGTCTGTGAGAGCCATCCCATCGCTCATTTATGTGTCTTACCCATGATGTCCAGATAGTCCTCAGCCAGCACAGTGGGGCCACGGTCAATGGGCTTGCCTGAGCCATTGAAAACACGTCCTGAAATGAAATATATTTCCCATTAGTTCTAATGAAACAACCTTACTTAAGTCTGACATTTATAACAAGTCATATTCTTCAAGTATCAATGGATATGAATTGGAATGACTACTGACTGCAGAACAAATACCAGATTGTGCCTTTAATTATGAACCATAATCTCTGGTTTCCAACACGAGCATGTACACACACAATATACTATTGAAAATATGTTTACTCCTTTTCAAATGCATGTAAACCCTTAAAAAGGTCACGCGTCAGCCTTAGAAAGATTTTCTTCAGCTTTTTGTTCCCCTAATTTGCTTCCAGAGAGGCGAGGCTCAATGCATTACTGAAACAGGTCAGGTAAAATACAGTGCAAAACAATTTACCGCACTGAAAGAGCAAAGCTTATGGGGTGAGAGGCACTGATAAGAACACAGATGGAGGGTGGCTCTGGAGAAGAGCCTAATTTAGTTTTAATCAGCCATGATTAAATCCGTGCTTTCTTCTGGCTGGTGCTAGCACAGGATGCCATTTCATCTGATGGTGGAGGGCTCATCTTACCCAGCATGTCCTCGGACACAGGTGTGCGCAGAATGTCACCCGTGAACTCGCATGCAGTCTTCTTGGCATCGATGCCTGATGTCCCCTCAAACACCTGACAGAAAGACAGTAAAGTGTTTAACAGTAACATTAAGCAACAATGTACAAAATCAATACACCTAAAAGCAGTCAAGTCAGCCAGTTACAAAGGTGGGTGTGTCTCACCTGTACAACTGCTTTGCTGCCAATCACCTCAAGCACCTGGCCACTCCTCCGGGTGCCATCAGGTAGAGTCAGGTGCACAATCTCCGCATACCTGGGAAACTTACAACACCAAACAGGAAAATCCCATTGAACATGCAGCGCTCTCTTTAGAAACAGTCATTGAACATTAGCTGTTATTGACACTGCAAAGGTCAAGAGTATCAGCTTCAATCTAAGAAGGTCAGTAAGACAGAAAACAGATGAATATAGAGAAGTAATTGTAGAATATCTTAACTCACCTTGACATTATCCAAAATTACCAGTGGGCCATTCACACCAGAGACAGTAGAATAAGCTGAAACAGAAAATTGTGTGTTTGAAATAGTTTTTGTTCTATGTTTGAATAACAAGTTATTTAAAATCACAAAAAAGGCACAATGAAAAAAAATAAAAATAATAATCGTTCAGAAAAATCTGACATTTTAAAGCAATCAGCTGATCAAACCAGGCAAACATACAGTACCTGCCAGGCTAATTCAAGTGTGGCCTTTGCCTCTTTTTCCCCCGAAGTGATTGTGGCTAAGAAAGGTGCATGGAGGCTGTTTTTCCATCGAAGCCAACAATCATATGGATATAAGTCATCTTCCTCAAGGACACCTATTTTAATAATCGCAAACTGACCTTTGGTGGAGGGTTTTAAAATGGCTTTCAAGCATTACCATGTCCATTTGTCATAGCCAGGCAAAGGTCAAGGAAAATACATGATGCACTTTGGACACAAGGGGTGAATTATAAAATATACCTAAACAGCAGGCTACAATCTCTACAACAAGGCTTCAGTAATTATCATTATTTTAAGTACTGCTATTATATGAAATTATACATCTTGGGGCTTCCCAGGGACAATCCATAATTTGTTAATTCCCTGCATACTCCCACATCCAGTGATTCACTCCTGTGTCTCAGCTTCAGACATGGCTTCAAGTAGAATGTGTCGTAAAAGAAAATACTCAAAGTATTGGAAAGACAGTTGGCTCAGCTTTGACAGTTAGCTTTCTGGGCACCCTCGATTTCAGTTTTAAAAAAGTGATGTTTGATGCAATAACCAAAGGCGTGTGTTTGTCTAAAAGCAATAGCCAAACACTAAATATCTTGGGAGACCTTTTCATCTCAGCAGGGACCCTCATCACAGGAATGTGGATTTAAAAAAAAAAGTGGTGCAAAGTGTCTGACAGCCTTTTAAAGAGCAGTTGACCTTGAGCTTATTTTATTATTTATTTTTCACCAACGTCGCAAACTGAGCACAGGAATGCAAGGTGACAGGAGAGCTGCAGGTGCTTGAGAGGATGGGGGGCATGCCTGGGGCCTGCCAGTAAGGGCTCAAACAGAGACAAGCAGAAGAGCATAGGTGTGGTCCTCAAACTTTGTACTTTCATTTTCTATGGGATAACATTAACTCTGCTGATATTAGAGCCAATTTGGGCTGTGTCTGCTGAGGTACCCCCCCCCCCCCCTTCCCTGCACATCTGTAGCATAGGGTGGTGGGTCTTCTGGCAGGTCTTCTATCATGCCCCTTGTTTCTTTTTCTGTGCGAACCATCAATCTCTTGGCCGATATCAAAGGGTGCAAGGAAATTAGGGCAGACTGGTGCTAACACTGAGCACTAAAGCCTGGCGGGGTGCATCCACAATGCCACTAATTAGGCAGTGGCCAACAAAATAACCTGTCAATGCACTATAGCCATTTCCCACACACACCTGCATCTCACCCCTTATTAGTCAGTCTAATAAGAGAGAAAACTAGTAAGAGAGAGGGAGGGGGGGTAGAAAGAGGGAGTGAGGCAAAGAGAGACAGACAGAGAGAGCGTTCAAGTGTGAAAAGGACCACCACAACAGAGGGGCACTAGTTGCCCTTTCCTTCTCCAAATAGCTGCCTCACTAGAAACTACGATGTCCATTGGCTCTCTGCGAGGAGACATTTTGGTTAAAATAGCATATCCAAAAATGCCAAATTCTACACAATTCAAATTCTTACCTACAGTAAGAGTACCTCATTTGATCTGCAGTATTCCCTATAGTTATCAATGAATATGTAAGTCACTGATTGATTCCCCTCCTCTGCCCTGTGATTCCCTCCCTCCTTCTCTCTGCCCCATGGCAAAGGCCTTGAATGTAGGCTAATGAGTCATCATGAATCAACACTGCACACCAATGATACCGTCTCAACACTGCTTTACAACAATGATCCCCTAATTATGAATTATGAATCCTTGTTCTATTTTGTAACTGTCGGCCTTGACTATTCAAATAGTTTACACAGGCCTCCCCGTAAGCTACAGGTTATAGCATACAGTTTGTAAGTAGACTATACCAAATGCTAACCTTTTTTCCCCAATCTACGCATTCTTTTTTTACTTATCCTTGATAGCTTAAATCCCTTGGGTTTCTACACGTTTAACACAGTTACTTCTATGCAAAAATGAGCAGAACCCGATTCATATCCCACAAATCGTGGGTGTTGTGTTGTTGACCAGCAAAAATATTGTAACACTCATCTCATCAACACGCCCTCCTCTCCTATTGGACCAGGACATGATTGGCCTCGGCAATCACAGCTGCTCTAAATAAAAGATTAGCCTGATGATTGACATGATTACACTCCAGCCTCCAACAAAGCCTGTATCCAAACACCCCCTTTACAAATGCAAGGAAATGTATGCTTTGTACAAATTCCATCAAATTTTCCAAGACATTGTGTTTTTTGGTGTCGTCATTGTCCCCCCCGCCCCAATGCTCACACAAATTGCAGAATGTATGTTGGTTGTGTTTATAAATGGGCTTAATAGCTACACTTACCCTACAAATTGCCCATATGTCTCAAAAAAAGAGATACATATGGATACATACATTTACTGAAGGGTGATAATAATTATAATGCAAGAAAATTGTAGCTGTATAATTGTAAGTCAGCCTCTTAGAAATCTTTCAAAAGTCCACAAAGCTCTAATGGAAAATATTTAAAAACAGAAGACACAATTTGAAGATGTTTACAGAGACTGTAAATGAAAATGAAAATGTTGCCATTTGTTGCACACCATAGAAATGTGACGAGCTGGTTGGATGATTCACTCTCTTAAAATACAAATACAATGTCATTCCAATAATAAATGGCTGTGCATTGAGTCTCTGTTGAAATTGTGACTTACATATCTAACACAAATGAACATATATAAAAACTTGGCTAAATTGAAAGTGAATAACAGTACTTTCCTTCTGAATACAAAATAAAAATATGCCTTGGCATCCAAGGTGTATTTGTATACTGTAATAAAAAATGCAAGATGACCGCTCATTTCACAAGATAACGATTATTCAATGGGTCTATACATTCATATGGTGTGAAGTAGCAACATTTCCCATTAGGTTTGAAAAACTTTCTCCACCCCTCTTTTGCTACTTGAGCTCAAGTGCAGCGGTCCCCTGGCTTGTCATGCAACGGCAGTGTGGGTCACCCTCCGGCCTGTTCAGCTGCCAGAGTCCTTTGTGTACAAAGATGTTAATTGGTCCTAATCCGCCACTAGAAGCTGTTTTGGTAGCCTGACCTCGCACCCTGAAGGACACCTT
The DNA here is from genome assembly GCF_951799395.1 of Argentina silus. Classification (NCBI taxonomy): domain Eukaryota; kingdom Metazoa; phylum Chordata; class Actinopteri; order Argentiniformes; family Argentinidae; genus Argentina; species Argentina silus. The sequence continues at coordinate 2,261,706 of NC_139653.1, read as the reverse complement.
GGTGTGAAATACTAAAGGGCCCATTCAAGTACCAGAGAAAAGAGGCACAGAGCATTCCAACACAATTCAACTTCCCAGCTGAAAGAGGGGGCTCTGGGAAGTGGTGCCGGGATGGAGATGGAGATGCATCATCATTCTGACATTGAATAAATGGTACAAAGCACTGGTAACAGTGATGTGCAGGCTCACAATCACACGTTTCTGCCCCCACCACAAGCACGCATAGGGGGCTTCTCACAGGCACCAGGAGATGGGAATGCTAATTGCCTCAAGCCTGAAACTGGGAACCTCCTCATACTCCACATATCCTCATACATTCAACTATGAGCCAAAAAACCCACTCAACAACTTCGCTCTCATGAGCCTCAACCTGACCCAGCCCCCTTTGTTCCCACTCGGCAGAAGAAATCTGGCAACAAGTCTTGCTTAATTTCCGGTAATAATTTTCTTGAGTTCAAAACAAACAGTGCAAATCACATATCAGTATGGGCTTATTGCGTGTCTGAATGAAAGGTTTTTATCTATCTATTAAAAGCTCAATCCACTGGCACTCAATCCTCTGGCTTCCTCAAGTTGGCAACATACTCTACTGTACTAGACAAACTGGGATCTTGGATGGATCTTCAATGGAGAGGGGTCCAAGGCAAAGGAGCCACAGGGCAAGAGCACTGAGCTTCTAATGCAGAGGCAATTTCAATTCAATTGTGATGTCCTTGGTGGTAAACAAAAGTCCATCTTCCAACTCTTGAAATGAGTTTTTGAAGTAGAAAAGAGGTTCAAGGCAAGAAGACCCCAAGAAAATCAAGAGAGAAAAGCCCCAGAAGAATCCTGGTTGTTTAGCCTAGATCATGTTTGTACAACTACAAATCACTAAGACTAGCATGCTTCAAATTGTGCCCAGCCTGTTCAATAAACACTGTGCCAAATTTTTTTAGCGTATTACTTTTATTAGATTCTTACTAATATATATATATATATATATATATATATATATATAAGTAAGTAAGTAAGAATCTAATAAAAGTAATACGATGAATATATGAGAATGTTTCAGCAGGAAATCTCAAGGCCTTCCAACAGGACAAATAAGCATCAGAGCTCTTGATAGTGCTAAATACCACCCCAATTGAAAAAATATTTTTGGAAGAGGGAAACTGTGAAGCTGACCAACAAAGGCTCAGCTTAACTTCACTGCTATGGGAACGAACCAGTGATGTCCTAGCCAGCATACACTAACAAGTGAAACAATCCTTGATGTCGCCTAGAAGAGTGAAAACATAGCCAAAAAGTCTAAACAAAATAAGACTGGTCAAACACATGGAAGTTTGTTAAAGACCAATACAATTCCATAATCTCATTAGGCCTACTTGTTCTAGTAGCAGTACAAGTAATTTCGAAACAAGATGTCATTGCTTTACAATTCAACGCCCATTTCAAAATACCTGTAAATTACCCTATTTCAACCATAAACAAACAAAGAAATACAGTACATTGAAATACAGTACTATTGAGTGGAGAAAACCGACACTGCCAAGGCAACCTTCAGAGGGAACCTCAATGGCATCCAAGTGGCAGAGAGATCATAGAACAACTAAATTAAAATCTGAAATAATAATGAGTATGAAATTTAACAATCTGTTTATTTCCTGTATAAACCATAATCGAGTTCCCTTGTTACAAAAGGTATTACAAGCTTTAATAAGGGCATCTGTGTTATGGACTGTAAATCAGTTCTAAAATGGCAAAATTCTGAATAAACCATCAAGTGAGATTCTGACACAACAAACAGGAGGATTAAAAAAAGGGTTCCTGCAAAATATGCTGCCACTGCCATTCAGCTGACGCTTTTATCCAAAGCGACTTACATTGCAGTGAGTGCTTTCAGTATATATGGTCCCAGCGGGAATCGAACTCACAACCTAAGCGTTGTTAGCACCATGCTCTACCAACTGAGCCACAGAGGACCACTTATTACCTCATCAAATGGGCATGCTTTTAACCCTGCAGGTTAAAAGCATGTAATCAAGCTCGGACCAGGGGGAGAATTGGCTGGAATGGTGGGAACACCAATCTGTGGGGTATTTGTGCTAGCGGGGAGCATGCTGATGGGGTGACTGTGCCTATACAGAGAGACAGCTGGTTAACCCCAGAGCCTCTCTGCTAAGATGGAAAAGTGGGGCAGTTACAATAGATCGAAAAGAGCCATGCCACAGCAACAGTTTCAAGCCGTTTGCTACGGGGGCGAGGCGCATTTCGTCACTCTTGGTAACCTGCCTAGAGACAGCTCAGTTTGGGTCCATCACTCAAGTCCCTCACAGTCCACTAGGGCAACAGAAAGACTCAATCAAGCCCATTGTTCAATCACTAAATGCACTACAATATTATGATCAGTTCTTATTTTGATTTTATTAAAATCAAATAATTCATTAAATGTGCAATGTATCTAATCCAAAAAAATCTTACTTTAGCTTGAGGCCAAATACAAAAGATTGAATCAGTGTAATTGTTTTTCAAATAAAAAGAGAGACCTTAATCAGATGTCAGTGACCCTCTCATGTTGGGAAAACAAATGCCCAATCCTCCATTGCAGTGTTTTTCTTTACCTTGTTTTTGCCTGATTTGGGAGTTTTTGGGAGCCAATACAGTTACATTGTTTCAGGGTAGTAACAGAAATTCTCTCAAAGCATGAAATAAATTATTAAAAAAGAAAAAGATGTGTCACAAAGACTTTGGGGGTAGGGACATGTTAGTGACAATGGAGCAACAGCGGGGATTTCTCAACATGGAAAATACCCTGGCATCTCACTTCTCCATATGGCACACTTTTCAGTTTCTTTCATGTACTTAAAGACAGACAAATGCCCACAGAAATTCTTTCTTTTACTGACAAGCTAGTCGCTTAATAACTCTCAGACTCAAAGAATAAAGACTATAGAAATGTTCAAAAATAAGACGTTTTTCTATGAAAACATTACTTTCATTGTGACATCTGAGGCATTTGTTTATCATTACTGAATCATTACCATTAACTGCCTCTTCACAAAGAGACACACTGCCTTGATCAATGTCTTCACAGAATGTTTAAATGTCTGTGTTACTAAAACAATGGCAAGACATCTACTGGGTTAATTGCCTTTGTTGCAATTGACATGAGAAAGACAAAGGCTCTTTACAACCCAAAGACTGGCTCTGACTGTACACCTCTTTATTTGTTTATTTTTTTTCTCCTAAATTTCAGATAAATCGGTCCTCTGCCTCTCCCCGAAGCTTCTTGAGTCACTGAGGTAATGCAAAACACTGGAGCGTCTTGATCGCACCGTAGGTTGCATTCATGTTTTTTCTACGGAAATCTGATTATTTAAAGTCTACAAGAGCACATTTGCACTGTCTAAAGGTTGCTTCGACTATCATTCATCATTTTGGTTCAAATTTCTGTCTGGCTATCAGCATGCACTCTGAATGGCAGCTGTTCAGTATGAAGTTTGATGTGTGAAAATGGTGCAATTTTGCATGCCTATATTAGAAAGGACATTTAAGAAGTGGGATGGGGTTAGCATCTTCACCCCTTAGCTTTCAGATGGCTTCAGGTCCATTAAGTAATTTCCCTACAGTTTGCTAAGAGGCTTTTATGCTTTCCCCTGACACTCAAGGAAAAACCGTCTGGCTATCTTTATTATAGGCCTTGTTTGAGATGTAAATTAATGAAATGGACAGTGAAAAACACTATACTACAAAATTGGAGGTGTCATCTAGTCTGTCCTGTGCAAAGGTAGACCAATACATGACAGTACACAATTACAAAGGTGCTTCTTTTTACATGACCATCTCTAAATTATATTGACAGGAAACTGCTTGGCCTATTGCCAATTCAAACTCAGAAGAACATTCAACAGGGCCTTTCGTCAGCATGAAAGAGAGCAAGAGCCATAGCTGGATGTTGGCCAGGCCTTTTTTCACACCCAGGTGAAGAATAGATGCCTGAAAAGCAGCCTCCTTCCAAAACACCACTGTTAAAAGGCTTCCGAGACGGAGTGACTCCATTAACTGCTCCTTCCATTAATAACAGACGCGATTAGTGCATAGCCTTTAATCCAAAACAACAAAGGCAGTAAGGCATACTCATGCAGTGTTTTTCTAAATAGTTTGTACATTTATTTCTTAAACTGACATCAGCAAAAGACTAATATAGTTATTTAATCAAAACTGATTATAGGCTACAGAACAACATGAACCAGGGCCTATTTCACAATTTGACAATTAGAGCACACCGGTCTTCCTGTCCTGTTCCTTGTATAATTTGGAAGGATATTAAATTACGGCTTCATCACGTTTATGATGTATAATCAAAGAGTCGGCGACATGTTTGTGAATATATCGGCAGACACCATCAGCTGCAGCCTCACGTCTCACATGATTACTCGTCACGTGAGAAGGATCAACCCCGCTCGGTCTCCGTTTCTGCCCTTGCAGGCCATGTTTTGGAATTAGCTAGTAAAACTGGAAAATATAGACATGTAAAAACAGGGCGCGGAAAAAATAAACACGTTAAAATTCTGATTGCGTCCTGGCTAAATACAACCTTTTAAACTGTTATTCACTCAGCCATAAACTTCATCGACATCACGCAGGAATGAACAGCTGTCAGTGTCAGCTGACTTAGCCACGCTAGCTAACGTTAGCTTAGCTAAAAAATTACCAGTGACTCGATTACTTACTTAAACTTGTCGCTAAAATGTTTATTGGATATCCTACAATAGCCGTCGACCGAAGAAACTACTCAATTTGCAACAACAGTAACATTAAAATAACATAGCTGGCAAGACAGCTCAGCATCACTACTAGTTAGCATTAGCTAGCACACCTCATCACCACCTGGCACCAGCGAGTGACAACCGATTATTTCTCTGCAAAACGCACTTACTCAGCATTCACTTGGATAGCTAGAACTTCACAGGAGACGGTAGACATTTTCAGTTCTGCAATTACTATACACATACATGGCTAGCTAACGTTAGATAAACTGGCTAACTAGCTAGCTACATACTCAGCCTTGGTTGCGAGATGTAGTTTCTGGTCACAGCCTGTGTATGTTCTCTTGCCGCAGCTGCGGGGCCGTTGAGATCCATCATCCTTTTCGACACCAATGCCATTACTGAATAAACGAAACAAGCTACCTGAGATACAGTATTGACGATGTGCTGCTAGCTAAGAGGGTATTAAATGACACTGCGGATGCTAGTCATATGACATTGGAAAAGCCGGATGTTTGAGAGCACAGGAAATCACGACAGAGTGGGCGTTGTTCACTTGATTGAACACAGTACTGTCAGTAGCATATCCATTTATCAGCCACATGGTGATCGGCAGTTGTTACTAATCCTATGATAACTTTATCATTTACAGTACTACCTTTTACCCTGCCAAAGTACTGAATATGTGATGATAAACATGTGTGAACAGTGAAACATGTGAACGAGAAGGAAAACACACACACACACACACACACACACACAGAGGGAGAGAGAGAGAGAGAGTGGTTTGCTAGGTTTGTTATGTATACCAATGAAAATAATAATCTGCATTGCCTTAAGTCTGTGACACATTGACCAGACCAGATGTTGGATATCTTCTCTGGTATTGCTCTGCCAGGCCTGTACTGTAGCCATCTTCAGTTGTTGTTTGTTTCTACATGCCTAAAATCTTATCAAACTAAATGTGTGTTCAATTGGATTTAAATCTGAAGATTGATTTGGCCACTCAAGAACATTCCACTTTTTGGCCCTGAAAAATTCCCTTGTTGTTATGACAGAATGTTTCGGGTCATTGTCTTAATGTATGATGAAGCACCATCCAATGAATTTGGAGGCATTTGCTTATACTCGAGCAGACACGATGTTTCTGTGCAATTCAGAATACATTCTGTTGCTGCCATCAGCAGTTACATCATCAATTAAGGCAAGTTAGCCAGTTCTAGTGGCAGCTACAGTATATGTGTCCAAACCTAACACCCCTTGCATCATGTTTCACAGATGAGGTGTGCTGTAAATCTTGGGCAGATCCTTTTTTTTCTCCAAACTTTCTTCTTGCAATCACTCTGGTCCATGATAATATTAATCTTATCTGTCCACAAGACCTATTTACAGATCTCTGCAGGCTTTTTAGGTACTTTTTAGCAAACTGTAATCTGACCATCCTTTTTGAAGATAACTAGTGGTTTGCAAAAGGAACTTGTATGCAAAATGTAAATCACTATCGTTGGAGAAAACATACTCTAGGAGTATGAATTAGGCTGTTTGAGAGAAGTTTTGAATCCTAAGCAACCTGCCCAGTAGTGAGTATGTTGTTTGAAGTACAGTAGACCAACATACTGCACTATAGCAGGTATCAAAGCTGTGTGCTAGAAAACCACAGGTTATGGTTGGTGGTGCTCATTTTGAATTTCCTATCTTTTGCAGCTTTTGACAAGCCATAACTTCTCACTTAAAACATAGTTTTTGGTCATTAATTTCCATGTTATTTAGAACAGAAGGTGATCTGCTGTTAAATTAGAAAGACAAGATGAATGACGAATGAATGAATAAATCTATTAGAAAAGCAAGGCTTATTCATAAATATGACAGTGGCTGACATGTTTGAATATAAAACAAAACTTCTGCAACAATAGGCCGGTGAGATAGCGACATAATATTATGGATTTACATGATATTATGGATTATTGTTTAACAACACAAATTGCATGAATGTCGCAGAGCATAAGTGATAAAGTCAGGCTCGAAGTTTGGACAGTATGAATAATGTACTGACACTCTGACATGTCACCTGTAAAATGGGGGGGTGGACCTATCTCCATAAAACTAAAATGGGAGCAACGCTGGCCCTAGCAGCTGTTGATGTTTTTTAATGCTGTTATCTTGTTTGAAAGACTGGGTTAATTTGGCGTGGGCTATGGCCACAACCTATTCATGCTTTTTTAAACCGGTGAATTCAAGAAACTTTTTACATCTATTCTTGTTATGTTATGCATGATATTCGCTAGCTAGCTAGCAGCTACCCTAGTCTGAAAATGTAGTGAATGAATGTCGCAAATTATTTGCGGATAGCCTGAGGCTGCTACCCTCAGTTTGTACAGTAATGATCGCCCCCAATATGGCGATTGTGATATTTATAGCCTCCAGTCAGTGTTGGGGAAGCTAGTCTGAAAATGTATTTAACTAAGATTACCAATTACTTTACATGGAAAGTAGTTGAACTACACTAAAGTTTCCCTTGAGAGAAATATAGTTTTAAAACTAAAGCTACATTGAAAAAGTACTTCATTACATCGTAACTACCTTATCCAACACACGACATTCAGTTACTGAAACTGATGACCAGTCCATGTGGCAGAAAGCAAGTGACTGAAATCACTGGGACAGAAAGAAATGGTGAGGTGGAGCAAAGTGGGGAGACCGAAGGCAGTAAAAGAAATATTAGGAAAATTGAAGTTCAAGGGCTGGAATAATGGTTAAATGCCACCGTTTGTTTGTTTTTTTCTTTTTGAAGTATCTAGTGAGTAATGACAGTAGCTTACTACTAGGATTTGATTTTAGTTTAACTACCACCAAGCAACTGCAAAATGCAGTTAAACTGATAGTTGAACTACTAGATAACTCCCCAACACTGTAGTGAGGTATGAGGTCGTGGTAATATTGAGGGTTGGTTTTCAAATCAGTTGTTAAGTTGTTTGGAAATTATTAATCTATTGCTTCGTAGAGAAGGTTGTCCTTTTGCATTATGTTCACACAAAAATACAGTGCATGCCTACTCTTCAAATGAGACAAACAGAGTGTTTGAGATGAAAAGCCAAACTGACTAGAAAGTAGGCAGAGGAAGCCAAGAACAGGCGGTGGCAGTGCATCTGTGAAGTCTCAAGTAGGGAAATTGTTTAACAAACAAATTCTTCACAAAAAAAGTTTAACAAAAGTTTATACAATTCCATGTACATCCTAAACCGTAGAATGTAAACATAACTGGAAACACTTGTCACTTTTGGACAGGTCGGATTGGTAATTATAATTAAAATAAATACAGTATGTGGACTATTTCGCCCCAAGGTTAACAAAGTTTGCCAGCTAAATATTTAGAGCAATTTTATTGTATTTCCAGATAATTAGCAACCGCTTTAACACTCTGCTAGCAATCATAACGTTAACTGTCTCCAAAAATGATGAGTGTCTTCAGCTATGTTTACATTCCGGACTTTTTGTAGCGAGAGCACAAAAAAAACAAAAAAACTTGGCAGTGACAACATGGCTGCGATTGTTTATTAAATCCAGCGCCTTTCAATATCGATTGCATGATGGAGATGAAATGAGTCAGAAATATTGCCTGCTTGAGATTTACAAGAGTCGGGAGACCAAGGCGCTCTGCAGCCGTGTAGTTGCTCCTCACCAACTGCAAGGGGCTGCGGCTGCCTTCATTGTGGGAGGCACTTTTCATGACCAATTATAGGAATGTTTTCTTGACACGTGTACCCGAATCAGGAAACGCCCTACTGTATGCTGTATGCTGCGATTTGTAGACCGTGATAGGATATACTAAATTATGGAGATCTGTTGTTTTCACATGTATGTTCAGTTGATGGTAGTGTTACAGTATGTGATGGTTATTCAAAAGGACTTCATAGGACATTCCATAGAGGATTTTTAGAAACAATAGCAGCCGTTGGTTTGCTTTTCAAGTTAAACATGCTGATTTATGCTCAGATCTGAGATATATAAAATGTTTGGTAAATCAAACATGACCATTTGCATATGTCCATTTCTCCACTCAAATCCACACTCTTTTCTACAGTCGTTTGATAAACAAGGACCAATGTCCAGGTGAGCATTGTCAAAGGTCTGTTGAGTGACAAGTAAAACGGCATGATTGCACTTTGTTTTTTCCCCTTAAGAACTCTACTTTCCTGCTCTTCCTTTTTTAAGCTCTGATCCTGTCTCACTTGATGCATCACGTCCAGCACAAAGGTTGTAAGCGAAGACCAACATGCAGGCACACACACACACACACACACACACACACAAACAATCCCCTTTAACTCTTTTGTCACAAACATTCACTCTGTTCACATACTGTACAGACACACACACACACACACACAGGCAGACAGACAGAGACATGCAGACAGATAGACACACACACACACAACATTTATTTTTTCCCATACTCTCTTTATCACACATACTGCTCTCACACGCAGCTCTCAGATGGCAGAAAAAGCACTACAAATTGAAGTGGGTAAGCGCTGCCGTGGTGAAGCTGACGGCACAACCCATTCCCGCAGCCTCTGGAGAGCCTATCCAAACGTTTCAAATGGCATACAAAAAATAGCAAATTAATGCAACTGAAGGGCTCCCGCCTACAGGAGCACTGCCCTCGTTTTAAATATATCCGTTTTTTTCTGTCTTTTACAATGAGTTCAAAGGATATGATTTCGCACAAACACCTCATTACTGTCCTACCAAGATTATTCATCGATGTGATATTGTATTTTTTAAGGCTTTCTGTTTGTAAAAGGCCAGCCTACTGTACATTTGGTGTTAGAAGATATGTTGGAACCACTAACATCATTTGGATCATACTGTATGATATTGGTACAGTGCTCGATGCTGTCTGTCCACAGCTTACATGGCACCATGTTCAAAAGCATCTGTGAACAACTCTTCCCATTATGAAATTAGTTGAATTGAGAAAAAATCCTAGACATGACACATTTTACAGGATGTTTTATACCCCAAGGCCAATGTGACATTAGATAGTTTCCCACATCCTGGAAAAAAATTATGTGAAAGCACTCAAATAACATGAGGTTGAGTCATCATGCTTTCAGAATGCTATTAAAAGAATGGCTGTCTGCAGAAGATACTACTGTTATACTACGTGTACTAATTCTGCAGCACAGAATGGCAGGCCATATGAACTGTCACATACAGTACCTTTTCAAGTTAATATAATGACAATACTCTCCTAGGTATTTAGGTAAGGTAAGTAGTCTATTTCACACTGTACTATATCTATAGTGTGAATCACGCACATAAATTGATTATGGTATGAAAGTACATCACAATCACAGTCACCGGGAGGGAGATACTAGCAATGACTTACTCATGATAAAACTGACACTGTATGCAACTTTCAGACAGGATGATTGACACTTGTGTAAAAAGAGAAGCCGCATACAGTAGAGAAGCTTTATTATAAAGACGATTCCCCAAGTGCACAGGCCACCAGGACAGTAGATCCCCTGTCTATACTAGTGAACCAGTTGCTTGGTTCTCCAAAAGCGAGCATATCACCTCAATACACTTCAATATAATCCAATGGGTTCCTAAGATGTTGTAGCACTTCAAGCAAAACATACAGTATTCAGTTTTCTGCTTGAGGGAATCTTCCATTGCAAAGGTTTCCGTTGAGTGTCTGTGAGTACAGCTGGTGCATTTATACATCCCTCCTAACATACAGAAACATTGTAAAAGTTGCGTTGAAACATGGTGGCATGAGGCAGCTTGTTACTAATGGAAAGTAAGTCATGTTGAGTAACTCATATTTTTCACAGGTGTAAGAGAAAGAGAGAAAAACAAAAACAAATACTAGAATGACATTGTCATAATAATTAAATATTTTGGAAGAAGTATCTTTTCGGTCACTTTTTATTGCATCTCGGAATAAGTGGGTATTAACATGGTAATAACATGGTAATTACCAGTAATTACCTGTAGTTACCAGTAACAAGAAAGACAATTTCTTTGTTATTACAAGGTAAGTTGGACTGCAGTTTCCATGTAATTATTTTACATGAAAGATCTTACCATCACATCTTAGATCATAGTTTGTTACCCAAAAACAGAAAAGGTAGTTGCTATGAAATAAAGTGTTATCATAGCTAGAGCTGTTTCTATTTTGTTTTTGGATAACAAACCATGGGCTTAGTTTTGATGGTAAGACTGGATACAAAGCTAGAACAAAATGGAAACAGGTAATATAGCATTTTCCAGCTCTGATACCCCCTCATAGTAACTACCTTCCTTGTTCAAGCATCTTTCATGTAAAATAATTACATGGAAACTGCAACCCAACTTACCTTGTAATAACAAAGTAATTGTCTTTCTTGTTACTGAAAGGTTACTGTATTACTGGTAATTACCATGGTTATTATCATGTTATTACCCACTTATCCCAAGCTGTAATGTAAAGTGCTACCAAAGTGGTTATACAATATCAATAGTTGCTGCTGTCGCAGATAATAATTTACTTATAAAATCTGAGACAATTGAAAACAAACTATGAGGATAGTACTCAGTCTAGCAGTCTACTACAGACATTGTGTTGTTGTTGTTGTTGTTGTTGTTGTTGTCCCTTAATTGCATAATTGAATTAATTATTCAATGAGGTTGTCAGGATGTCCAAGGTAGGCGGTCTCTCAACAGTCTGGGGAGGCCTAGAGGAAATCCTCTGGATATGTCACGCTTTAGGAACTGGGGTCGCTGGTGAGAGGCTTGGTAAGGTCTGCTTATGTTCAAATCACCATACATATGTACAAATAGCAAAAGGAACAAGGCAAACAAAATGAACAAAAAACAGACAGGATGCAGCCTACCCCCCCACCCCCCCCAAGCCTGAGCTTTAAGAAAGGTCATGTGATGAGAGAAATGTGCTGGTGGTCTGACACTCCGCCCCCAACAACTCCACCCCCTCCCTAACCACCCACTGACAAAACCTTCCCGACCTTCTGTCTAATTGGACTTCGAGAGGAGACAGAGAATGGGTGGGTATGGAGGGAAGGGGGGCATAAATGTGAACGGTTTCTTTTTTCTCCACTGAGATTCCCAAGACTCAGTAGGGAAGGTAGGATTCTCTGCCTATGCTCACTCATAGTGCTGATGGACAAAAGGGCCTCCGTTTCCAATGCCACAGAACCATCCCCATTCTCACCCTCTAAGTACTAACTGGCTCTGAGATTGAACTTGAGGGCATGAACCAAGGCAAACATGCACTGCAAAATGTAACTATAAGAGGCAGAGAGATGATGGTGTCTTATGCCTGTCACAGTACAAGTGCAATGCTATATCTAAATGAGGTTGTGCCTTTCCATGTTAACCCACTGCTTTTACACTTGAGAGTTATAGTATTATGAGTAGGTGAATGTACGTCAAAGCTACTCATGGATCATTAGGCTTCCATTGCTGACTTCACTCCATCATTAACTGTATTCCATTTTCAAAGCGTTTCTTATTCTGGCATGTTGGATGTTTGGCAGCTTTGTTAATTTTTTGGTAAAACCCTAGATAACCTACATAACTGGTCCACTTGCGAGTTGCAAATGCCAAAAGAGACTACTTTTAGAAAATGAGCATCTAAATATAACACCCAATATATCAAAGAGGCATACTGTATATGATCAAAATGGAAGATTTGAATTATGAGCCTAAAATTGCTTATATTATACATACTGTATATGCTAATTCCCATACATTTCAAAAATCCTCTTCTCATGCAATGTCCCTTAATTGAAAAAGTAGAGTCTGACTAACAAAGGCCAAGTTCATTGAGTGTATGCCAGACAGAGGTGCTATGATAAACCTAACTCCATGACACTATGTAACAAATACTCACATAGTTTGTAACAAATACTCACATAGTTTGGAGCACATTTACTAATGACCAATTACAATATTGCGCTCTATTTTGCTTGAGCAAAACAGCAGAGAGTTGTGCAATAAATACCAAAAATAATTAAAATGACACTTTAAACTAAAGCATGATTTGATGGTGCCTTGTCTTTAACAAGGTTTTAGGATTGATTATTCAACAGAATTTAAAGGGGCAATCTGGGATTGTTACATACATTTTTGGACTTTTAAATTAATGATATATAGCCATCGATTCTTGAGGACTATAACTTATAAACGCCTCATGAGCTTAGTTCAACTGTCATATCCCATCAGAGCCCACAATATAAGCTTTTTTAATTCCATTTGTAAACAATGTGATTGTAAACAACCACTGTATAGTTGCAATTCAATTTTGATCTCACTGATGGTCAGTCAATCCTTGCATCCCTAGCTCTGTCTGTAAAATTGAGAGTGGTTACATTTCTACAGCCCCATCCCTCAGCTGTTTACCAATAAAGTGGCAGGGAGACTACTTTGTTGTTATTTGAATTCCAGATAGCACCTTTAAGTAAACAGTGTGAGAATGTATTGCGCGCAATGAAATGGCTAGCTGCAGTATTCAAAACTGCAATTGGATTATGTTCCATCCCGTCTATTTTAAATATTATGATTATTTTGGGCAACTTTGCTCACGCCTTTTCTCAAGCAAAATTGGGCCTATGGTGTATGGTGAAATTAGACATGGTACTGCTATGGCAAACACTTCATAATGTATAAGCTGTTTGATGAACAATCATGCACTTTTGTACACATGTTGTTCGGTAGAGTAGAAGCCCATTCCACAGGAGCAGTATGATGACATTCAGCCACATGGTGGATAATGTGTTTATTTGGTAGTCCTATATTTCTGCTATCTGCTACATTTTTGTTATCATTGCGTTAGACACCCACTGGCACAGCTTTTTTAGACACAGTTTCTTCCTTGTGTGGACTGTTTTGAATGGCTGAACTCAGTTCTTTTCATAAACCAGAGTAGGATTTTTTCCTAGTCCATAGAAAACACAGCTATTGAAAGGGCCACCAAGGGTTCTTGAAGACAGAGAGTGCAAAGCCTCTTTTCTCTATAGCTTGGCCCCAGACAGTACGTTTTTTTCAGTGTCCGTTTTGACAGTTAAGCCGTCTTGTTCTGAAACGTTTGCAAAAGTGAGTCAGACTATATTTTCAATATCCCTTCAACTCTCTATCCATCCTTCAATCCCTTCCCTCAAGTTATTATCTACTTTTCTACTTTTTCTTCGGTTTTTCCCTCAAACAAGAACAATATCTCAAATAAGCTTTTTATTTTTTACCACAAGAATAGTACATTCAGCAGTGTGTCCTCTCTCCCCTCTTCTACAGTATGTTATTATAACTATTATATTATTATAGCAACTATCCAGTTGCTGCAATTTACTAATTTGGGTAATTTCTCAAAATCGTGCTGAAGAACGTTGATGCACAGTTTGAATCAGAAAACAAGTTCAAAATAATATTTTCTGTAATTAAATGAAATAGTTGAATGAAAACAAATTCATAAATCTTTTATTCCCTTATGTTACTTGCTTGAAGTAATGAATTCAAAACTTTCTCACCTTGTGTGAGCAATTTATGAGAGTAATGTTGCGTGACAACTGTAAATGCAGTTGACTATTTAGCAATAGGTCTACACCTCAACACAACGCAGGATATAGTATCCCTCTCTGTAGGCTGTAGGGCATAACACCTCTTTGAATACAAAAACAAGTATTTTCTACATAAACAACATTGTCAAAAGCAGGTATAACAGTGACCTATTTGATAACCTGATTATCGTCATGGCTGCATTTGTGAAAGAAAAATACACTTGTCGAAACATCTGGGGTTTTGTACTCTGACATTAAAATGAATATATTAAGCATATACCTGCTATCCGTGTGGTTCCCCTGTGGATATTTATACATGTGTGAAAGAAAATGAAATAAAAACACACTTGGCTTTGTTTGTAGCCATATATAATATATATATCCACACTCGCACCACACATTTCACGAAGTTCAATATATTTCACAACAACAGTACCAAAGAGCTTTGATTGATTTATCACCCCCCTCCATTACATTCATTCATTCATATTTTTCAGATATACTAATCATCTATTAATTATAGACGTGAATAATTTACAATAAAATAACAATTTTAGGTACAATTCTCATTTTCCTTTCTTTGTATACTACAATAATTCCATTCAGTCACCTTGTGGGTATTTTCTAAACTTTCCACAATGGTGACAGATCTTAAAACATCTCATATGGCAAAAGGTACTATATCGTCTTAAGGATTTTTGCACTGGTTTCGATTGTGTTCTTAAAATTTTGCATCAAGCAAAATTTGGTATGCAAGCAGCTTAAGATGAAGTTGAAAAGCTTTCCCAGAACTCTGTTCCTCCCTCCTCTCTTTACCCCACAACTACAGCACCCGGGAGGCATTCATCTGCTCTCTCTGTTACCTACAGTATACATAGAAACCAGGACTACCACTCTAGTATTAAAATTACAGATGAAAAAGTGGAAATACTGCATCTTTAGACATGAAAGTCACAAATGTACATGTTAAAAATCATAGGAAACCCTCACAAAACCATTTAGAAAACAACTAACACAGAACAATTGTACTATCGTACTGTATGACAACATTTTCCTTTCGTCTGTTTTGGCCCAAACATAAAAACAAATACAAACTGGTATACAAGACTGTTATTGTAGCTTAATATTGCAAAACATCTGCATATAGTATGTAAATCGCATTCAAAATGCCTGTGATCCTCATGATGCCATATCCCTGTGTTCCTTATGAGTATCTGCAAATGGAAGATGACCTGTGATGTTTTTGTCAATTCAAAATGTTTGTCAAGGGCCTTATTCCAAGCTTACTATGCCTTCCAACTGTCTCAATAGTCACCTGAATTTCTTTTTTTTTAAGGGTCTTTACATCTACGCACAGTTTTGACATGTGTCTACCCCAAAACAAGCAAATAATAAAACACCATCATGCTATGCCTTGGTCAACCACTGTGTGTTTATGTGTCAATTTTCTTCCAGCAGCTTAATATTTGTGGTGTGTTATCATAAAAAGATACAAGCCTTTTTGTGATTGCTATTGTGGCTAAACGATTGTGAGAAAACTCAAATCTCTGCACCCTTGTAATCTGATGTAATCTGATGTAATCTGATGGAAATTTGCACCATCAAGCATATGTATTGAAATTCCAAAGAGGGAGATGAACTTGGATTTAGTGCAAAAGCTTTAAAAAATCACCCTTTGTGTGATTGAAACATGTGTATGTCTTTGTTTTTCTCCCTCTGAGAGGTATCAGAGGTGCAGTTGGATCACATGAACGACAACCACAACACAAACAGGACAGAGGAGGGCGAAAGAGAGAACCAACAGAACAAAGACAATAATAAAAAGCCAGGGAAACAACCAAATTAATAAAAAAAAACAATTATTTCTTTTTTTTTCTGAAAAAAAAAAAAAAATCATTCCAAAACTTTCTTGTCCATGGACTCCTTCCCATTAGGACATCGTGAGTAAGGTTCAAAAGCGGAGGAGCTAAGGTAGCGGGCGGACAGTTCTTGCAGGTTGCCGGCCAGAGAGCCTGTCATGGACAGGGGGGTGGAGGACATGCGGGTGGCCACGCTCCCCAGCAGAGAAGGCATGGGGAAGCTGAACATGCCATGGGCCGACGGGGATCCCTGGAGGCCCACCACGGTCCCTGGGCTGGTGACTGTGGGTAGAGGGGGGCTGCCGCTGGCTGTCCCTGAGCTGGCGCCGCTGCTGCTGCTGCTACTGCCGTTGCTGACCATGCCCATGGAGGGCCCACGCAGGGCGGTGCCCAGGGTGCCGCTGCCGCAGTGGGACAGGAGTCCAGGCAGGCCGGGGGGGGTGAGGAGCCGGCCCTGCTCCAGGAGTCTCAGCACGCTGCAGGTGGCGGCCGTCTCTGACACCACAGAGCGCAGCTCAGAGTCCTTGCCCTGGTCCTTCTTCTGCTTGGTGCGTCGGTTCTGGAACCAAACTTTTACCTTGGAGGGACAACAGACAATCAGTCAGAAATCGAGCCAGAATAAAAACAAGAGAGACACTCAAGAACTTCTGACAAAAAGAATATAAATTGGACAGTGATTGCAGAAAATTGACTGAATGATTCTGTTTGCTGTGGCTAATTATGAAATCATTAGTTCTCATGCCCACATCAGATGAATTACGATGGGTTAGGGATGAAGCGGCTAACAGTGAGGTGAATCTACAGTATCTGTTCGTAGTGGTAGATTCTAAGGGTACCAAAAAGCACATAGTGAATTTATTTAAACATGAGAAACAGCTAATGCCTACTTTTCCAGGACAAGGCCAACGATGAAGCGATAAAGTTGCTACAAAATGACTTGAATGTTTTTTCCTGACTTGACACAGACAGACAGTTTATATCTGTACTGTAAGTACATAAGGACAAGGGGATAACAAAGTAAAACATTAAATGTACACTTGAGTATTGTGTTCCCGCTCATATGAACAGAGAAAAGAATTGTGTTCATATATAGGCCATTAGTTGAGGCAGAAATGTAAACATTTCAATATCACATGTTCGATTAGAAAATATATCTGTTTTGCCACATTTAAATTGTCGGTGTTTCATTACATATTTAAAAATGGAAATAGGATTTTGTATTTGTGGCCGTTTACTACATGTATTTTTGTTCTATCGCTCCCTCTATCAAGTCGTTGTCAATCAAACCTGATTACCTTCATATGGACCATAATTAGAGTGAATGTGTCTCAATCAACTATAAACCATCTTGCACTGTACTACTACTTAAATCAAATTTGAATATCATGCTTTCTTCCATGTTCTTGTTGATACTGTACTAACTGTATGGTCTCTTTTCCATAAACAGCTAAATATATTCATGAGCTGCGTTATTGGGTCAGTCGAAAAACTATATACTAAGGAAATGGAAATGTACTCAGACAACAAAAAAGCTTTTCACATGTTGTCTGTATCGAAAGGAAAACCAGATTGATTTAATATAAAAACAAAGTGACATTTAACATGAATTTTATCCTAATGCTTCATCAGAGCATTGTTGAATATTTGTCAACATATTCTATTTGTGAGGATACATTTTATATTTAAAAGCTGTGCTCTGAAGCTAACATCCCAAATAAAGATGATTAGATGTGCTCACTTCAGCAAATGGCAGTTATCTCTTAATGTAACACCTCAAGAGTGCCTCGGAACAAAATGTTAAATTCATGATGCTGTCATTAGAAAGTACTTCATCAACGCATGAAGGAGATATTTGAAGATGTAATGTAATCAAGGAGCATGGTCGCATGTAACATTGAATGTTGCACATGAAAATACATTTAAAAAACCTAAACCCTATTGTCCTCTATGAATAGAGACCATGTTTGAGGTCTACAATAAATGATTCTGTTCTATCGCACAAGAGTTTAGAACTCATTGTTTACTGACATTGTAAACATGTTCACAAAACATAAAAGCAGACAATAGATTTGTTGGGAAGTAAACAAATTTTTTTTCTCCAAATTGGCTCTTATTACTGATTTAACAAATACTATAGGCAGTATGAATGGCCTCTGATCATTTAAGTTTATTGATATTTCAATGATAACAAAGGTATGTGTTCTTATGCTATGACCAACAGAGAATACCTGACCAAATGCCTGCCACTGACCTGTGTCCAAAGTCAAACTCATTCAGTCTCACTGAAACATTCATGACAAGAAATAAACATGTAAGGCAAATGTGGCTGACTATGCCATTAGCCAGCTTGCAAGCTAAAATAATTAAATAAAATCCTGCTGCAAATATGTCAGCCTAAGCTCTGAAGCAGAGTCCAGGATTTTTTAAATTACATATTTAAGGGTTACTAAGTTTGGTATCTCTTGTCAGGAGCAATAAGAGAGTGCAAATACAGTTCACCCACAGTGAGCGTAGCGTGACCTTTCATTGACCCCACAGCTATAAGGACTTATATCCCTTCAGTATATAGCAGTGAACCAAGATGTAAAGTTTACAAGGCAAAATACAATTAAAGAAATATGAGTTTGTATATGATCATAATAACCTATTGAAATGCTATGCTGTTTGTTTGATCCACAGGAATATAGAATTCTGAGTTCTAAATTACCTTCAAATTGATTGATTTTTAGTAAGAAGCTATTAGTGATCAGCAGAATACAAACAATGCTATGTTATGATGATGATGATACTGTACAGTCGCCTGCATTACCTGAGTTTCAGATAGATTTAGTTGGCGGGCCAGATCTGTGCGCTCCCGCCCAACCACATACTGGCACCTCTGGAACTCCATTTCCAGACGATAAAGTTGTTCTGCGGTGAACGAGGTCCGTGTTCGTTTAGGCCGGTCCAAATCCAGCCCCTTTGGAAGAATGATCTCACGGATGGACCCTTTGGCGTCTGCAACAAAGAACAAGTAACCATTGAGGCTTTGTCAGCGAAAAAACACGGTTTCATTTAAAAAGGCTTGTGGCTCATTAGTACCACCACACCCAAAATTAAATTAATACATTAATGATTGTCATCAATGAAAGATGGCTTGTCACAGTGCGGAGCGAATAGCTACATGAACATGTCTATGATGTTAGTTTTCTTCTAGAGTAAAATACTGTAGGCCTATATATTGTATATTTTCTGGGTAGTACTGAATTGCTTGAAAATCAGGAGATCGTCACACATTTCCATGCAATGACATTACACAATAAATGTTTCATGTATTGTTGCTAAATTGTCAGCAACATTTTAAATGATAAGCTAGTTATTTGAACACATAGTATCTACAATATTTCACCCACATGTAGATGCAGAATTGCGATAAATATACACATATTTTCCAAAAGATCTAGTGTACACTACTTTGTTTCGATACATTAATTACTAGGATAAACCACGATAAACCTCAACTTCACCAAAACCAGTCAAAATCTGGATATGGCCAATTAAGTTGTTCAGTAAGAACACAACATCTATAAATAATGTTGATAATATGTTCCTTTGACTTACATTGACAATTACACAAACATTTTCAAATAGAAATCTTTTTGTTATTTCATTGAAAATAACTCAATACTATCAGGGATCTTTTTTGGGATTATTATAGGATGACTCTGAAGATGTTTATAAAAAATTAAATATATAAAAGCTACTTCATGACAATAGTTTATTCATAACTTGAAGAACCACCTGACTATAATCAGAAAGTATAATGCATATGTTTTGAATCAAGTGTTTAGTTAGTTGTGAAATTTCAATAATTTATGTTTTCATTCAGTCTCCATGTTGGACGAACTGCACATTAAAAAAAAAGAAAGAAATTAAGTGATGTTATTCTGCTATAATTTCCAGTTGACAGTCAAAATATTATACTAAAACAACATCATAATTAACTAATTTCTTAGCCTTAAGTCAACCAAGTGAAAACCTGCAATACAATTATTATAAAAGCCTGTGTATATTCATGCACAACCAAGGTGGGTGAATATTCTTATGTAGTAAAAAATAGATCCTCCATTTGATATGCTTTATAAGATTTTTTGGTTATATGACATATAATATAACAGCAGTGCAATAAAATGTATTTTCAAAAGAAACAAAGTGATTGTGAATACAATCAGTTTTGAAGGAAGGACTGTGTCAGGAGAGTTATATAAAGAATAAACAGTCATGAACATGTGATTTCATGACGACAGACGACACAAGGCATTTATTCTGTTACACTTATCAACAATACAGCAAGGTTTTATCAAATAAAAGCCCAAAATACCCAAAAAGTGACTAAAACAACTGTGCATCTGATAAGAGTATGAGTGTTTTGTTTTTTCCTTTTTTGGCATAACATTGCACTCTCACCCAAGAATGCCCCAGAAGCTGCAAACTAGACTAAAGTACACAGCTAAGTGATGGTGCCTAATTTTCTTGAGCTGTTTCTGAGCATGTGACAAAACTAACAAAATAAACTACAACAGAGCTCAGGAGAAATGTGTAAATCAGTCATTTTAACAAAGACATATAAAAGACAAATAAGTCAAACAGATACAAAAATGGTGTCCCCAATCTATTATACCATAAACATATTTGGCTAGTACCTTAGAGAGGTATGCCTCAAAAACTAAAAGTTAATTCCGTTGCCTATTTCTATGCTTCATAAACCATAGAAAACATTAACTTGAATACAATACCCAAAACATCCCTCAGCCAACCCAGCATATCTCACATAGAAAACAATCTTATTTCTCCATGTGGATAATTTATAAACTAAAGCAATGAGCAAATAGAGCACTATGAGCATTATGAGTCAAAGTCCCCTCACCTCGAACAAGTATTCTCCGGCAGTAGTCTGGGTCCCCTGTGCTCCCCCGATTCTTCTCGCAGTTTTCTCCAGTCCCAGACAGAGAGAAGGACTCCTGCTGCTCCTTTAGAAACGTTTTGGAGAGGTTTCCCTGGGAATCCTTGCCATCTTTTCCATCCTTTAGTCCGTTCTTCAGCACCATCGCTGGTTCTGTCTCTTGGCTGTATCTGACCTCCATACTCACTTGTCCTCTTGGACCTTTCTCTCTTCCCCCTCTTTTTTTCCTTTGTCAGGTGAAAAAATTGCTCACAGAGAATATTGCCCGTTGGGTTGTCTCAACAGTGTCGATTTGTTTCAAAACAGCACCTTTTAGACCACAGAGTCAGCTACCTAATGTTCAGAGAAACACTTGCCTCACCCAACCAAGGTGCCCTATTATCGTTGTCCAGACTCACTTGCCCAATGATCATGGACTTCTCACTGAAACTCAACAGCAATTTAATGCCCCCTCGCCTTGTTACATACACATCAAGCTGATAGGTGATCTCCAAATAATCAGAGCCATGGACGGACGCACGCTCGCCGTTTCAATTGATTACGGTAATTTTGCTGCCTCCACATTTGTGTAACCTCATGAATACACTAAATTGTTTGGGGGAAATAGATCAGGTCTTAATGGAGGGGTTTGCTCGCTCCGTCCCTCTCTGTCAGCCAGCTCTCAGCCAAGGGAATCAAGAGAAATGATTGCTCTCGCCTTGGAAAAAAGCCTCCCTGAACTCAGACACAATCACAGGGGTACGACACTTCCAGAAAAAGTTCCCGGCCACTTCATTCTTCGATCCGCGGTAGATGATCAGCCATATTTTCCTTTTCACACTGGTAGTTGGTCATCTGGCCATGCTGGCGAACTTTAATCACCTTTACTGTGAACGGCTCTCTGCAACACACAGCTCTCGCCACTGTACAGCTATCGCGGGCGAGTGGGTGAAGAGAGAGAGAGAGAGAGAGAGAGAGAGAGAGAGAGAGAGACTAAGATGGAGAGAGTAAGGGAGAAGCGGAGGAACAGAGGATATATGGAAAAAAATCGGTGGTAGGCAATGACAGACGATTCACCAAAAAACACCCGCCTCTGCTTAACAGGAACTGTGTTTAAGTTACCTGTGTCGTCCCACGTCACTAAGCCTGGTCAAACGACAGCAACGACGAGCAACCCTGAGGTCCTAGTCATTAACATGGCACCACCCAATTCATATATATGCACCAGAGAAGCAGTCTGCTTCACTCATAATTCTAACCTACATCTAAAAAACACAAAAAGGCAGACAAAACATGTCTTTAGTCCCTGCATTCACATACTCACACATACTCACACACACACACACACACACACACACACAACACACACACACACACACACACACCCACACACACACACACACACACACACACAAACACACCCCCAGGAATGGCCCCCACCTCTCTACACCCCTCTCTTTCCACCCCACTACCCACCCACCCTTAGCTATTTTCATTGTCAGTGCAACAATATCTCTGGACACTGCAGTGGCCAGTAATCCAATAAGACCATTGATTAGGCTACAATGATTCAATTCAAACCAATGGCCTTGTGCAAGGAACATTTCCCTGGCCCTTCTCTTCACCTTGCCGTGCCAGAAGCCCTCTTCAAGCTGCCCCCCTCCCTGAGTACCATTCATTCCTTTATGGGAAACAGAGAGGAAAAGGAGTGAAAGATGGCAATTAT
The DNA here is from genome assembly GCF_951799395.1 of Argentina silus. NCBI lineage: Eukaryota > Metazoa > Chordata > Actinopteri > Argentiniformes > Argentinidae > Argentina > Argentina silus. The sequence goes on along the minus strand of NC_139653.1, from coordinate 2,238,889 downwards.
CTAATTGGACTATTAACAAACAATTCTGGAAGTTTGGCTGCCTGGCAGCAGTCTTGGGTTGGGTTTAAGGGCTGCATGTTGCACTAACTTTATTCACTGAGTGTTTGAGGTGCGGCTGCTTGGAGTGGAGAAGGAGCGATTGTTAAAGAAAGGTAATAGGGGGGCTAAAAAGGAAGCGACAAAAAGGGACCTCTGCTTCTCAAGCTGTGTTGCTGAGCACCAGCCTGAGAAACAGCTTGTAGATAGATGTAGTGCACTGTGGCCTCTTGGTTCCAACAATGGCTAATCTCAAGAAAAAACATAGCTACATCAGAAGCAATATCGCTAAGACAGCACTGTAGACTATTAAGTAGTGCACAATGTCCATATCAATGTAAGGCCTTAACATAATATGCACATAAATGTGTGTTCTCTTGTGCAACAAAAAACAATCTTCTCTTTTTTAAACTTTTTTAATAGTTAACTACTGTACTAAAATTACAGAGCCACTGCATGTTTTCAAAGTGACAGGCTTCATACTGTAGCTAAAGTTTGATATAATTCAAATGTTTTTATGTAACCATGAGCCCATTTAAAGGCTTTGGATACATCCAAAAAGGAATGGCAACACATTCACCCCCCAATAAAGTGCATTCAATATTGAGCAATGTGAAGGACCAGTATAATAATAATAATTTGGACAAAAGTGGGATTGGTTTTGCCATGATGTGAAGAGGAAGCTTGTGGTTGTGCTTTGGATGCTAAATGGGTTTTTGCTCTCCCCGGTATCACTCCTGGCACAGCAGTGCACCTTCAGATCAGATGCAAAAGCAAAGCAACTACATTTAGAGGCTGCATCCTGTGGTGCAGATTTACTCCCTTCCACTCCACCCAAAAAAAGAGATTGCATCATTCTCAATGAGAAGCATTATTTAACAGAGGCTCATACCACCAACTGTAGCCCTCACCAGAGCTTGGTTTAGCACTACTGTAGGGTGGCTCTAGGCTAGCATTAGCTTCAGACCAGCATAAAAAACAACAATGCATTCTTACAGTATAAGAATTAAGGTACATAGCTTTTAGGAATTAATTGGTTATGAGAGTCAGATTTTGAGGGACGGATGTAATTATTTTAGAATGGGTACACTGATTCTCAGACTCTTAGAAAAGAAAGGTTAGAATATATCTAGGACCAAATGGTACTTCGGCTGTCCTTGTGGGGACATAATTGTGGGGAGGGTTCTGCATATAACTCAAAAGGGATGTAGCCATAGACCAGTCACCAACATCTGTCTGTATTTTCGCATTTCCTTTACACTGATAAAGCAGACACACTCTTGGCCTTCATATTCAGCTTGTTCAACCAAAAGCAAACTTGAGAACTATCTTCTGTTTAATAGTCTATTAATGCCTAATTACTAAGCTTCCCAACATCATAATGGCTTTTTCAGGCTACTGTAACCTCGCTCCTTCTAACAAAACCTTTTAAGTTCTCTCATATAAGGTAAGTTGCTGCCAAGTGGATAGAAGCCAGCAACATTGTCATTTAAGGTGAATGAGTTTAAACCGTTTTACATTTACAAATGTAATGTCCCCATAGAATAAAGCCAGCTGTTCTTGAACTCTGTGGTACGAAGGTACTTGGTCTATCTATGAAATGAACTGCAAAAGAATCTTTGCTGGATAGTCTTGTGTGGAGGTTTACGGCATAGCACGAGCTAGGAATTTTTATCCTGGTTTGACATGGCTCTTTTCTTGTCGAAACCCTTGTGACTTAGAATGGAATGCTTGTGGTTCGAAGCGATATTGTGAAAACAAACTTTCCTCCCAATTATACTCAACATTGTGAGACATGGGTTTACACTCCAGTATACTAGGGTTTAATTATGACCACGTTTGACAACTGAGCTAATAATTGGGATTAATAAGTTTGTGTTGGGCTCTGGTGGACTCTTTGAGGTCCTTGCTGCTCCAATAGCAACTCTTTCGTTTTGAGACAGTGGGGGTGTCAGCTAATCTTTCTCAGTCAACAGGTTCACTAGATTTGAACATATATATGTACATTTGCTGTATTCCAATATACAGTACATAGTACAAGTAGCCGCTATCTTAAAGGAACAACCTGGGCTGTTCAATGGTAATTTCAATTAATGATTATATATATATACACCCATTGATTCTTGAAAAATATAAGACTTATAAATGTCTAATGAGCTTAGTAAAACTGTCTTACCTTCTTGTAACCCAAAGAATTATACTGATTTAATTGTTTGTAATTTCAATATCACAGACTGTTAGTCCTTGCATCTGGTGGCGGGCCAGCCATTCGGCTGAAGAATGAATTAAGGATTGCACCTTTAACTAAATCTGTAGTCAAGTTTAGATGCAAAAAGAAAATAACTTGATATTCAATGTCTTGTGGTACTGTTGTAGTGATGTTTCATTTAACAACCCTTAAATAAATCATGCCTTCGTTTCATTGCATAAACAGGAATGAGGGAACATAATCATGGCCAATTTATACCGTGTTCTACCCAAGCTTTTCCGTGGGACCTGTTCTTCTTTCTGTGAGCTCAATGAAGGGAAGGAGAGGACGAAGAACAAAAGACAAAGAGAGTGAGAGAGAGAGAGAGAGAGAGAGGATGAAGAACAAAAACCAAAGAGAGAGAGAGAGAGAGAGAGAGAGAGAAAGACATTTTCAATAGGTAGGCGTCCATCACAGGGCCGGTCCCTCTGTAGACTGTGTTCAACAACTATACACAACACAACTATTGCATAATCGGTACAACTCACAGCAGGGGTAATCCGCTGTAATTCTCCATCACACAGTACAGTTAAGATGAGGTTAAACAGAGAGCACCACTGCCTTCCAAAGCTCGGCCTCCTGTGTTTCCCAACACTCCTAAAAATCCATCTGCGAGCCTGAAATTACATCTTTTGTTGAGCAGTTCAAAAAGATGATGTATTTTCATTGCCATTATGGGGCTTTTCTTTTCATGGCTGCCCTCAAGTTTTGGTATAAGCAAAGACTGTGACTGACAATGGCAAATAACTGTTTCAGAGATACAAAGGAACAGCTCAAATTACACCTGTGGCAGTTACTACACCAAGGCTTTATACAGAACAAAGAGTGCTATCTAAAACTACATAGGAGCACTGTACAAACAAAAACAAGGTCCACATTTGCTTCATGGTGGCAGAGCAGATTAATACATCAACACTGTCATGTTTTCTCTCTTTTTAAATACCAGAATCTAAACTTTAAGAATATCAAAACAGCTGTCAATGTGCAATCCTTTTTCTGCCACCTCTTGGTGACCCATGATTTATTTACATTCCCTTTATTATACTTCATTGTACAATGAGTATAAGTATATTGTAGGCCTAATTGTATTGGCACAGAGTGATGTAACAGCATGCTTTGAACAAATACAGCACAATGGCTTCAACACAGAGATATCATGGGATGGTAGGCAGACAATACCCACTGTGTGAAACCAAGGTGTCACTTTGGATTTCCCTCACCATCTTGTGACCAACGGCATGCGTATTCACATTTACAATGAGGCGGCTTGAGAGGCCTTTTCTTTGTCAAACCAGCATGTGCTGTACTGCACTGCAACCATAACAAACAATGGATATGGATATTCAATAAGACTTAATACACAGGGCTGTAAATGAAGAGTCAATGCTTGGTCTATAATGGAACATATCTGAGCAGTGCAACACAAAAAAATGATCAATTACAGTTTAAATTCAGTTCACTCATGCTGTACTGACAGAGGGAGAGAGAAAATATCAGAAAAATCAACAATAAGTTGAATAAACGTGCAGATTATTGTTCCCTGCTATCACTATCACCAGACACAAAGAAAACATTCCCTAGTAAAACATATAATAACAGTATAGATATTCCTCACAATTTTCAAGACTTGTTACAGCCATCTTCAACCACACAGTATGTAAACACAACAGTGAATCATCACACAGAATTCTGTCTATAACCACTCATCATTCAGGCTTGGAAAAAAATCAATACCATCATAGACAAGCACTTCTTCACTAAATAAATCTAGTGCAGTGAACCGCATCTAATCAAATGTCCCTATTACCCTACAGTATGTTTTGTCTTTTTGTTATTGGGGAGATAATCTTATATTCTTATTGTCAAGTGTATGAACTGAGCTTTCTCATAAAAAAGGGATTCTTAAGTGCTTTCTTTATTGTAGTATCCTGAGCTCAGAACTGAATGAAAGATCAAGAGGCAAAAAACATTCCTTGTGGAACAATCAGGTGAAAAAGAGGCTCAATAATATTATCAAGTTGATATTAGCGACCAACAGCCTGTTGGTTGTTGTGCTGGCCATGACTGGTACCTTGATGAGTATCTAGATGTGTTATACCATAGACAACAATCAGACAAACAAATGTAGTGTTTGCTTTTACAGTTGCCCTCCATGACATCAATAAAAGGTTGCATAATATAGAATGGTTATGCATTATAATAAAATTCCTGGACCTGTGAGACATTAAAAAGATTGAGTAATTCAAATAAATTCATCTAAAACACATACAGTTTACAAAAACATGCAGAATCCTTACAGGGTTTTTCATTAAAGTAATGAAAGAAGTATTCTCAACCCTCAGGTCTTACAAGTAATTTTTCTGTTCAAATTAGCATTCCTCTAAACAAAACCATACAGTACCATAACTATAATTGCTGTTAGTCTTACTTTGATTAATTTAGGCATATTCACATGAACAAAAACATTGTAGGATTAATTATATGTTTATTTATAAGGCTTTACATTTAATTAAAGTAGATTAATAGTTATGAAACAATTACAATTGTGGAAACGTTTCATGACGTTGATATTGCTCTCAAGTATAACAACAGAGCTTATTCAGACAAGGTGTCTACAAAACGAAGGCTTATTTAGTTGGGGACTCACAACATTAAATCAATTAGCAGGGATTTTTTTTAAAGGAAACAAAAATGTTGTTTGTCTATGTCGATTGTGTTGTAAGGCACAGCCAGCAACAACTGCAACTAGACATGAGTTTCCCTCTGTTTGTTGGTATCTTTCAAACCCCAATAAAGACATGGTCATGGACAGAGAGGAAAATATGGCTATGGCTTTCACCAAAGCTTCAGTTGATTGGAGACTGGTGGATGGTCCGTGACTATTGAGGCTCTAGCGCCCCCGTGTGGTCCTGACACTATTTACAGTAAGGTTATCTATGGTTATGTTCACGTAAGGTACCCTTTGATTGATGTGAAATAGAGTATCACAATTATTAACAAAGAGCTGTAATAATAAAGAGCTGTAATGGTGTATAGCCCACAATGTTTGTTGTGCAATAACAAAAATAAAAACAACATTAAATATACCCAACACAATAATAAACTTAATTATTAAGAAGAGGAGGTACCTTTCATTCTCTTCTCTAGGAATGAGAAACTACCAATTCAAGACAAATGGGTAAACACCCCTGGGCACAGGTAAACCTTTCTGACTATTCTGCATCCCCCTAAAATCAGTCTTAAAAACAAAACAAGTGTATTGTAAACATTATGTAGCGACCCTCTATGAAAGGAGAGTGGTGAAGAAACATGTGAATGAAGCAAGACGTTTATTCCTAAATGTTTTACTATGACACTGGTGCTCTGAGTACTTTCCTCTTGGTGCGATTACCTTCTGTGACCAAAAAGAAAAATGATTTGGGCGCCATTAGGCTACTATCATACTATCTCTATTGATACACATTACCCTCCATAAGTATTGGAAAGAGGAAGCATTTTGTCTTCTTTTAGCTCTATACTCCAACATTTTGGATTTGAAATGATTCATATGAGGTTAAAGTAGAGATTCTCAGCTTTAATTCAATGCTTTTTTGATATTGGTTTCACCATTCAGAAATTACAACCCTTTTTATGCATAGTCCCCCTATTTCAGGGCAAAAAAAGTATTGGAAAACTGGCCTGACAGGTGTTTTTGGTTAGTTAAGTGTGTTCAAGTGTGATCATTTGTGCAGGCATTAGAGAGCTGTCAATGTCTCGTATTAATTCTGGGCTTTGCATTTGCCTTTGGAGTCTGCATTATGTCAACACGAGGACCAAAGAGACGTCAATGAAAGTCAGAGAAGCCATTATGAGACTTAAATATCAGAAAATCTAATCAGAAACATAGCAAAAAAATGAACAGTTTGTAACATAATTAAAAAAGAAACAAAGCACTGGTGAGCTCAATAGTTGCAAATGGGCTGGTTGGCCAAGGAAGACTTGTGGACAGTGGACAACCAAAGAATGCTCTCCATAATGAAGAAAAAACCCAAAACAACTGTCCCACAGATCAGGAACACTCTTCAGGAGATTAAATGTGTCAGACCATAACCCTAACCCATCTGCAGAACACATCACCACCCAAACTATAGAGGCATCACTGCAAGGTGCAAACCACAAGTTAACCTCAAAAAGGATGGTCAGGTAAATATTATTATGGCAAATATTATTATGTACCAGAGTGATTGCAAGAGGAATGTTTGGAGAAAAAATATATAATAATAATAATAAGCTTTTATTTATATAGCACCTTTCATACATAAGAATGCAGCTCAAAGTGCTGTACAATACTGCGCAAAAGAAAGAAAAAAGGAACAGATTAAAAAACGAGAACAACCAAAACATCAGCAAAGTGCTGTACAATACAGTGCAAGAGCAGTTTAAAAACAAAAACAACTATAACATAATTAATCAATACAATAAAAGCAGCATCACTCAATCTAGTTGCATAGATAGTTGATCAATCTAATAAAATCAGCAAAGATAGCAGCATAGATAAAATGCTAATTGAAAGCTAAATTGAAGAGATAGGTTTTTAACTGGTGCTTAAAGATGTTTACTGAGCTTGCTTCCCTGATTTCTTGAGGTATTCCGTATTCCACAGTTTAGGGGCATAGTTAATAAATGCCACATCACCAACTTTCTTTTGGGTTTTGATAGTAACCTTCAATAAGCCGGTAGCAGAGGACCTGAGTGCTCTTGTGGACGTATAGATTGTCAGTGAATCAGTAAGGTAGGATGGTCCCAGCCCATTTAGTACTTTAAATACGAGTAGAAGGACTTTGAAGTCAATTCTAAACGATACAGGAAATCAGTGCAGAGTAGTTAAGACTGGAGTGATATGCTCCCTCCTCTGAGTTTTTGTCAGTAGCCTAACAGCAGAGTTTTGAATTAGTTCTGCCCAAGATTTACAGCCTACCACCTCATCTGTGAATTAATAACCCTAACCCTAACCCTTCCATCCCCTATAGAACCCCCCCAACCCTTAGTATTAGCTTAAGCAGTGTTTGAGCAGACAATAAAACAGGATTATGTTGTATTAAGATATAATTAGTACAGTAATTCAGTAAATAAGACAAATAAATAATCAATTAAGACATTAATGAAAAGGAAAAATACAGTAATCTAAATTACAACATACATACATATATACATAAACAAGAGTATCCAGAATGAACCTAAAAATAATACAATTAGGCCTACAAATCAAATAAATTAAAAGTTATACAACCAAGCATCTAAGTTAAGGCAGATCAATCCCGAAATGTCAAAAAACCACCCCAATCATCATAAATGGTCCCTCCTCCTAACCGAGCATCTGGCACCACCTTGAGGACCCGGCGATCATCGCTGGAGCGTCCAACTCCCAGTCGACAGCGCACCTGTTCTCTATCCCCAATCAGTACACCTGCGTCCCATTCCCAATCACCCACCTATAGGAACCCTGCCCAGTCTTCGCTCCAGTGCCAGATCGTACTGTGGCTTATGGTAAACCTTTCCACAGGACCCGCAGACGCTTCTAGCCCTCCCAAATTTCCTAGCTGTTCCTTGTGTCTTGTCTTTTCCCTTGTGACTCACCTTGTTCTCCTGTGTCCCTCCAGAACCCTCGTTTCCCTTGGACTCCCTTGTTTACCCTTCCATGGACCTACCCCTCTCTGCTACTGGACTCCCCGTTAACGTACCCTGGACCGGACCCCGACGACCCCTTGGATTATCCTTCTCTAGCCTACCCCCCTCCCTCTTATTATTATTATTATTATTATTATTATTAAAGACCCCTTCCATTCCATCTCACATTCCATCTCTCTGTGTGCCATTGTTTGATTCCTCAGACGTTCCGTGTAACAACACAGATGGTTTCTTACGTACATTATATGATATTTTTTCAGACGGAATATCAGAAGATATTTCTTTTAGCCACATTTCTTTACTAGGTATCTGCATTATACATATCTTCCCAATACTGACCTAATTCTGACTAAGGACAGGTAAAAAACATATGCATAAGGGTACCCACTTAATTTTTACATCTGGGACAAAATCTAGAGCACTTAGGGTTGATCTTAAAAAGCCTATTTGGGGTAAAGTAAACCCTATGTAAAAGATTAAATTGCATTAATTTATGTCTAGTGTTAAATGACAATTGTTGAGCATCAACAAAAAGATTCTCCTATTTCTCATTGTCAATTTTTTACCATTTTCCACTCTAGCCAAAGTTGATCAAATTCAAGTGTGTCCATAGGCTGAAGTCTAGCTCCCTGTTGAGAGGCTATATAATGCCTGACTTGACGATACTTTAAAAAATTAGTTGCCGGTATCTGAAATTGAGATGCAAGTTGCTGAAACGACATAGTTCACTATCTCTACAATTGTCCAAATGTTTTGATACCTGTTGAACCAATAAAACGTAATCCCATCTCTTAATGCTTTGGGCAAGGAGGGGTTCTCATGAAATAGTGTTTGTTCATATAGGGGTCTAAATCTTCCTCTTTTCTTATGGACCTCTGTCAGTATGGTAATAGAATGTTTTATGAAAGGATTCCTAGTTAGATCTTTTCAGTGCTTTAGGAGGACAAATAAAAGACACAGAAGACAGGGATATGGGTGAGATACAGTAGTCTTCTATCCGTCTCCAGGAAGGAGGCTTTGATTTGATATCATTCCATGTCCATACAGTTTTTAATTGTGATGCCCAGTAATATATCTGGAAGTCTGGTAGAGTTAGCCTGCCCTTGAAGTATGGCCCACACAACATTTTAAGCTTCACTCTATGAGGTTTCCCTTTCCAAAGGAATGAGGAGATCATTGTATTCAGTGTTCTGAAGAAGATTTTTGGAACAGCTATGGGCAAGATTTGAAATAAATATAAGAATTTCGGTAATATACTCATATTTATACAATTGACCCGTCCAACAAGTGAAATGGGTAAATCACGCCATCTTACTAACTCTTCACCTACCCTCTCAAGAAGCTGTGTGTAATTAACCTTGTATGTTTGGATCTGAAGACCCAAATAAGTCATTTTCTGAGTTCTCCAAAAAAATGGTTGGTTCAGAACTGGATTTTTCATGCTTACCTTGTTAAGCAGCATGACTATACTTTTGGTAAAATTGATCTTGTACCCTGAAAACGTTTCATACTCTTTCAGTGGGTCAACTAATGCCTGGAGGGAAATGTCCGGTCTGGAAAGATAAAGCAAGATGTCATCCGCGGAAAGCGAAATCAAATGTTTTTGTTCACCAATACAGATATCATGAATAGATGGATGGGATCTAATGGCTTCTGCTAAAGGCTCTATAGCCAATGCAAAGAGGATAGAGGAGGCTGGACAGCCCCGTCTGATCCCCGCAATAGAGAAAACGATGAAGAGATATTGCCATTGGTCAAAATCTGTGTAGTAGGATATTTGTATAGTCATCTAATAAAATGTATATATTTAGGTTCAATATTCATTCTCCTTAAAACTTCAAACTGGTAGTTCCATTCTACGTGGTCAAAGGCCTTCTCCGTGTCCAATGAAGCCACAACCACAGGTTCTTGCTCATTTTCTACATAATGCATAATATTAAATAGTCTTCTAATGTTCTAATATAATCGACTAAAGAGTGTTTTTTTTTACAAAGCCTGTTTGTCCATATCAACCAAGCTTGGGAGAACCCTATCTAGTCTAAGAGCTATAAGTCTTGCAAGGAGTTTATATTAAATATTCAATAGACATATCGGCATTAATAATCCACAAAGCATGGGGTCCTTCCTAGGTTTTAATAAAACTGTAATCAGGGCTTGTTCGAGAGTGTCTGGCAACGTTCCTGTCTCTATAGCATGATGAGCATATTGCAGAGGGGCTCAATTATCTTGGGGAGAAATGTTCTGTAAAGGAAAGCCATCTAGCCCTGGTGATTTCCCTCCTGAAATATTGAAAATGGCTTTCTGGATTTCTTGTAATTTTCTCCTCTAAATCTTCTCTGTCCTCATCCTTTAATGTTCATAGACTAGGTTTATCTAAGAACCCATGTCACAAGTGCATCCCCTTCAGATTTATATAAAGTTTCAAAAAATTCCCTAAATGCTTGATTAATGGTGCCACGGTGCTCCACGGTGCTCTGGACTAGCGTGTTGTTCGGCAGTTTGATTGAATTGATAGCTCTGTTAGCTTCTTCACATCTTATTTGCCAAGCAAGTAACTTTCCTGCCTTGACTCAATGTTCATAGTAATTTTGTTTTGTTCTCCTAACTGCATTTTCTGCTTTATGGACCGTCATGTTGTTATACTCCAGTCTTTTTTAATCTATCTTTTGTAGATAATGAGTAATGAGTTATCAAACGTTTTACTGTGTTAATTTTCAATATCCCTTATTTCCTTCTCTAATGAATCTAGTCAAGCTTGTAGCGCTTGCAAGCTGCTGCGGTATATGAAATAATTTGCCCTCTTAGATATAAATTCTGGAGTAGCTATTACGGACAGAGGAATAGAAAGAGTATTCCCTTACCGATTGGTTATGATATCTCCATACACCTAGCAGCCCAAAAGTTTTCATTAGCATTTTTAATATTTTAGCTGTCTGTGTGAGATTGGTAAATCTAGAAGAAGATCTGTCATAGGAAGGGTCTACAACCAGATTAAAATCCCCCAATGATAATCTCAGAAGAAGGACATGTTAATTTGAGAAAAATGTCTTGGTAGAATTTGGGGTCATCGTAAATTAGGACCATAGATGTTTACAATAGTCATAGGCTCGGAGTGAATCATACCTTAAATAATAACAGATCATAACTCTTATCATTGACCTGGGAATTCAGCTGAAACAGACAATGTTTTTTTAGTAAGTATGTGTAAAAAAGGCCAGCCTAATCAGCCAGTTACCCCCCATTAATCTACCTCATTGGCCTAGAGCACACCAATGAATAATCACCCCTCCTTCCTGAGCCTATCAGCAATTTAGTTACCCGGGACTATGCTGCGGTCAATAGTAGGACCCCCTATTGCCAATTAGTGCATTCAGTGGAGAAAAAAAGACAAGTACCTTCCTCCATCTTTTGGACACAGCCTGCCTTCTGTTCTGACCTCTCCCATCTTCTTTTGGATTGAAAGCCATCGCAGTTCAGTATTAGTTGTGCGTGCATCTAACTAACCACAGTTAACATTGGATTTAACAGTCAAGAGTGGTTGTCAGTGTGTGATGTGTGTGTGCCTACTTCATTAAACCTCCGTAACCTGGACATTCTGCCTCTTCCCTGTTCTTACCGGACAACCTGCAGTGCTTGCTACTGGTCCTAAACCAGCACCTAAAATTCTTATATATATATTATATGGTCCTTCATCTCCTTCCCCTTCTTTTCAGTATGGCTACACCTCTAGCATTAGATGAGTAAGAAGAATAGTAAAACTGACCAACCCATTCCCTCTTTAATTTGCTATGCTCAGAGTCAGTTAGGTGCATCTCCTGGAGAAGCACAAAATCAACATTATGCTGTTTTAAGTAGTTCAGAATACGCTTGCATTTTACTGGATTGTTAATGCCCTTAATATTCCATGTCATAAATGTATAGCTGTTAGGAGTCACCATCTAAGAGAAGACAAAAATGCTAAATTAAACATGAGTACAAATATTACGTATGGAATAGATGAAATTATCAAAATAAAACTGAACAATACTGTATGAGCTAATACCTTCCTAGGTATTAGCTCCTAGGTGGTACATTCCCATTTGACCTGCTAATCATAGCATCTCCTGAATGCAATATTTATATAGATGCTCAATTGAGTTAAATAAAGTTAACTGTTTCCTGTCTTATAACAGTGTAATTTAAGTTTAAGCACTGAAGTAGGTTACCAAAGAAAAATGTGTAAGTAACCTTAATAATGAAACCCCAGTCCACCTCCGCCTAACACCAATGCTGTGGTATTGATTCGCAATGGGTGCGCGCCCGACCACCCCCAACCCAAGCCTCTCCGCCCAGGCTGTATTACTTAATGTCAATAACCAGATCAGAGACCCGCACATTACGGCCGCGAAAAATATGAGCAAAAACGCACCCACTGGGAAGAGATAAATTAATAAAAGTATAAAACAACTGTCATTCAGGAAAAACAACTGTCATTCAGGAAAAACAAACTATACAGTTATACGTCCAATCAGCCAACCCTGGATTTCGGTCCCCCAATAATAAAGGCTGCCATCCATTCGTATGTATATGATATGGTTTTTTTCCAATACTAAATGGTGAACCTAATCTGAAAAAAAAAAAAATAGAATTAAAGCTGAGAATCTTTACCTTGACCCTATAGTAATGTCTATTGTATTCTATTATTCTATTGTTGTTGTTGTTTGTGATGTGAGCTGCTGTAACGCCTTAATTTCTCCTCGGGGATCAATAAAGTACCTTTCTATCTATCGATCTAGTAATTGTTTGATTTCGAATCCAAAACTGTTATACAGCAAAAAAAGCTAAAAGAAGACACAATGCAGAAGACACAATGCTTCCTCTTTCCAGTACTTATGAAGGGTACTTTACTTCCAAAGACAAATTTCACCACTTGGTTAATGGGGCAAATTCACCAGGGGCGATGCTGTTGCATGACGTCGCATCGCCCCCTTGTGGTTGATCGTAGGTAGGCTTGTGCGCTGCTGGAAGCATGTAGGTGTATGCTTCGGAAGCAGTTAGGCTGTGCAATCAAGTTTGTTGTGCAATCAATGTTTGCATGTCTTTATCTCATGTAAATATAAAGCATAATAGTAATTTATTTAACATAAATAGCCCAGCCTATGTAGAACTATACTACAAGTACAACTGAGGTAATGTGCTAATGAACAGTCAATACAGTATTTTCTATGGTACTACATGATGTACAACATTTTAACTATAGGTAAATGTAACAAAGTCTACTCAGATAATGAAAGAAAACACTACATTGTAGTACAAATAATTGTATTTGTAATACAAATAACTATTCTTTATTTGTAATCATCCTCAATCTTCCCCGGACTCATCACCCTAGACTATTAGAGTTAACCAGAGTGTGTGTGTGGTCAACTCCTAGGGTTAGAATGTGTGACAACTATATGACAGCCTGTTACTGTTACCACAAGAAGGGGGAGAGGGTCTCTCTTCAATGTATAATAAGGGGTCATGTCTGTTCTACTCATTCTGAATGTCTGACCACTGAATGTACCCCATTTTAAGTTTTAGTCTTGTTTGAAGTTGAATAGGGTGTATTACTGCTTTTCTGAATCAAAAGCCTGCACTATTGGACATCCCTCTGTAGGGTTGAATGTGTCAATGATGGGTTCTCTTTCTCTGCAGCAGCAAATAATGCCAGAGAGACAGAGATTTATCTATATATATTATAGATATTTATCTCTATATATTAAGGTTGGAAAGGTAGAAGGTTAGATATAGTATGTTAGATCATGGATAGATAGATAGATAGATAGATAGATAGATAGATAGATAGATAGATAGATAGATAGATAGATAAATAACTGGTAGCCAAGAGATTGCATTGTTGTGTAATCATTCTAAGAATGTGTTCTGCAGTTTTCCTGTTGTTTTTATTCAAGAGTTGTGAAAGATCCATGGCAGTTGTTGTAACAATGGGGCTCTCAGAATGTTGGCCTAAATCAACATTCCACCATGTTAAAAGATAGGAGTTTTTGAGTTACATAAAGCTTAGTTTAAAAAGTATGAGTTTGAAAAACATAAATGGAAGCAAGCAACTCAAGTTAGACCTCTCTGCACGTTTTAAAGTTTGATTGGTGTGAATAGCTTAAAAGCTGTAGGGGGAGTAACATGCAGATGAATTGGAATAAAAAAAATTTACATTTACATTTATGGCATTTAGCAGACGCCTTTATCCAAAGCGACTTACAACAAATACATTTGTTTAAGTAAGTGAATCATCTATCCATCAGTCATCATAAGATAAAGTAATCTATGCTTGGACCAGGGGGCATAGGCAGTCACAATACTAGAAGAAGGCAAAATTACTTCTTTTTTTTTTTTTAACAAGAGAGAAACTTGTACAGGGGTTAGTGGGGGTGAAGAGGTCTTTAGGAGGGACCGTTAAGATGTAGCCTGAAGAGATGGGTCTTCAATGTACGGTGGTAGATTGGTAGTGACACTGCAGTCATGACAGCAGTGGGAAGCTCGTTCCACCAGCACGGTGCCAGGACAGTGAAAAGCCATGACCAAGTAGTGCGGCTGCTGCATCCACGTAGAGGCAGCGGTGCCAGGCGGCCAGCCGAGGTAGAAGAGCGGAGTTATCCGGCAGGGGTTTGGGGGCTGACCATTGCTTGCAAGTAGGGAGGTGCTGTTCCTTTTGCCACCCGGTAGGCGAGCACCAGGGTCTTGAACCTGATGGGAGCTGCTACCGGAAGCCAGTGAAGGGTGAGGAGGAGGGGAGCAACATGGGAGAATTTGGGGAGATTGGAGACCAGACGGGTGGCAGCGTTCTGGATGAATAATAATAATAACTAGAAAAAGTTCCAGAAAAAACTTTGTGGGCTTGCAAAGTCTTATGTAGGTAGTAGAAAAGGTTTAAAGATGGATCGATCTGCTGGGAAGTTGAAAGAAAGTGAGATAGTCTTATTTTAGTAGCAGATAAAGTTAAATATGGTTTGATTGGTGGGTTGGATGGATGGATGGATAGTTAGAGAGATCTATAGATTGATGAGAGAAGATTAGATAGATGAGAGGTTAGATATATTGATCGACAGATGAGACAAAGTTAGATAGATGAAAAGATATGTACAGTGGGGGAAATAATTATTTGATCCCCTGCTGATTTTGTTAGTTTGCCCGATTACAAAGAAATGAGCGGTCTATACTTTTTATGGTACTTTTATTTTAACAAATAGAGACAGAATATCAACAAAGAAGTCCAGAAAAAACACATTATATAAAGTTATAAATTCATTTGCATTTGATCGAAGGAAATAAGTATTTGATCCCCAAGCAAAACATGACTTAGTACTTGGTGGAGAAACCCTTGCTGGCAAGCACAGAAGTCAGACGTTTCTTATAGTTGGTCACCAGGTTTGCACACATCTCAGGAGGGATTTTGATCCACTCCTCTTTACAGATCCTCTCCAAATCCTGAAGGTTTCAAGGCTTTTGCTTGGCAACTCGAAGCTTCAGCTCCCTCCACAAATTTTCTATAGGATTAAGGTCTGGAGACTAGCTAGGCCACTCCATGACCTTAGTGTGCTTCTTCTTGAGCCACTCCTTTGTTGCCTTGCCGTATTTCTTCCATTTTCTAATAATTGCACCAACAGTTGTCTCCTTCTCACCAAGCTTCTTGCTGATGGTCTTGTAGCCCATTCCAGCCTTGTGCAGGTCTACAACTCTTACCCTGATGTCCTTTGAATGTTCTTTGGTCTTGCCCATGGTGGTGGAGAGGTTGGAATGGAAGAGATTGATTCTATTGACAGGTGTCTTTTATACCCATAACAAGCAGAGATTAGGAGTACTTTTCCTAAAGTGACAGGACTAATCTGTGTGCCTCATGGGCATATAACCGGTCTGTATGAGCCAGAATTCTTGCTGGTTTGTAGGGGATCAAATACTTATTTCCTTCGATCAAATGCAAATGAATTTATAACTTTATATAATGTGTTTTTTCTGGACTTTTTTGTTGATATTCTGTCTCTATTTGTTAAAATAAAAGTACCATAAAAATTATAGACCGCTCATTTCTTTGTAATCGGGCAAACTAACAAAATCATCAGGGGATCAAATAATTATTTCCCCCACTGTAGATGACAGAAGGTTAGATGTACACTGTAAAACATAAAGTATCTGTGCTGACTGCCTTCCTCTGCATAATAAATCCTGAGCTTCAGGTTGAAGTTCTCCTTTTTCAGCTCAGCAAATTAGCTGAAAGTGAAATGAATATGCTTATGCTGTTGAGTTTACAGCGATTATCAAACATTTAAAGCTGAAGAGAAAAATAACACATTTCTGATGTGACCCACATTTTTGCTATCTATCCTAGTCCAGAGTCGACTGGAAGAAGGGTCCATGCTGTGCTCTTGGGGCTGAAGAATATTGTATGAAATACTATATCAGACTCTTCAATGCAGTTTGAAAACAATCCGTGTATATCTCATCCTGTATCTTACAGTAAAATGTACTAACTAATTTAACAAATAACAAATGTTTTTTTTTATAACAAAAATAATATACAGTATATGTGTAAACATGATAGAGAAAGAGCACATACTGTATATGCCATTATGAGAGAAACGATGACAAGTGATTGTGATGTCATTACAAAGTTCTGTCTCATCTCACTTGAGAAGTCTTGCAGGGTCTGTTTATTAGGTGGGCTTGCTTCAAAAAGTCCAACTATTGTTCTTTCGACATACATATTATTATTATTATTCAAATTATTCCACCTGCTACTCCTCCTACAAGTTTTAAGCTATTCACACCAGTCCAACTTTAAAACAGAGAGGTCTAACTCGCATTGCTATGACTTTTGGTTTTCATAGCTATTAAAACTTTTTAAACTATACAAACTTGAAAGTGCACTTTTCAACATGTAGGTCTATAGAAACCAAAAGAAGCAATTTCTGAACCACTGCTGCTCTTACACCTTTTAAGTTATTCACACCATTTTGACTGTACAATGTGCCAACAACTAAAAATTATCAACTCCAATATGATACTTTTAAACTATTAGGTTTTTGTAACTCAAAAAACTCTTATCCGGTTAACCAACCAACTCTACCACTCTCAACCACTCAACCAACCAACTCTCTGCCCACTCAACTGAACTACCCCTGGCTCATCCTATTTATCTATCAAACATTCTACCAATTTACCTTCTAACATACTATCTATCTAACGTTCTATCTTTCCAACCTTATATCTATCTACCCTTTCAGCTACCTAGCATTAACCTTTCTTACTTTCACCAGTTACTACTGCTTCACTCAGTAAAACAAAAGGAGACCTCCAGAACACTTTATTAGAATGATTACACAACAATACACTCTCTTGGCTAGATAATTGGTATGTCAGGTAATTGGTATGTCTCCTGCCCTGGTTTCCATATTTGACTAAATGTTCTGATAGCAGTAGATCAAAGCGACTAATCAATTCCAAGCAGCCCAAAAAATTCCCATTGTGGGATGATCCCAGTATCTGATCATCGCCACGGAAGGGCAGTCCTCGGGAAGAAAGAAACTGGATAGTCGCCACTATACGTTTTAAAATGTTGCGCCAGTATGCTCTCTCAGATTCCACTTGCTGTACTAAATTTGAATCTATTCGTACATGTGTATTTCCAAACGATGACAAACTAAGCACAGCGCTGCGATGGTCCAAAGTATTTTCGTGATCATGTAAGCGACTGAATACAGAGTACAGAGCCAGTACTTGGCGAATATAGTAACCATTCTCTCGACAGGATTTCTCCATTTAGTTTTTTCCTAAAGAAATGTTCCTTAGTTAAACTGCGATTAGTATCTCCATATTTTCTCAGTGATGCAGAAAAATCCCCAATATTTTGACATGGTTTGTTTGATGAAGTACTCACAAATTGTGTTGTCAATTGAGTTCCAATTTGCAGGGTCAGATGAATAGCTTGCTTCCAGTGGTTGTGTGAAAAAAACGTTTGGCTCTTGTCCTGCGATGGTGATGCCAGGTTGTTATTTTCATCGGTTGTGCATTCTTGTTGCTCGGTATCTGCGACCCACTGCTGCTCTACTGCGATTGTGACTGTGTTTGGGCTAAAATCACCTGCTTCTCCCGCCTCAGATGCCGGGCCTCTGTCCTCCGCCTCCGCAGCGGAGGGCCTTGTTGCAGCCGGTAGTTGAGGCTGGCTTGAAGGATCAGAGAGAAACTTGTGAAAAGCCCCTTTCTGTCGTTTTCTGTCCTCCTCTATATTCTTCCTTTTTTTGCGCTTTGCTGCACCCAAAAGCATTTAGAAAATATGAATGTAAATGTATATGAAAAGATGTGTTGCTGTTGCTAGCTAATGACCGTTATCTCCACTGGACCGCAAATATTTTTTCCCGCCTATTGGCGCTAATTTAACGTTGTGCATGTTTTAAAAAATAAATGAATTAATAAATAGATAAACATTGATTTCAAGTTTAAGATCGGATTTTTATATATATATTTAAAGTATTTTAAAATATATGTTTAACATTATTTTGGCAGTTGATGTTCTTACTGCTGTTTGGGCCACCTAGTGGCGAGAGGGCCCTAGGCAGCTACGGCCCTGTATATCAGGGTTGCCAACTCTCACGCTTCTGGCGTGTGACACACGCTTTCACCCTTAGCCTCACGCTCTCACGCTGTCCAAACCAATCTCAAGCCAAAACACTGCGACACCGAACAGGCGAACATATTCTGGTCAAAGTCTTTCTGGTATAATAATGGTTAAACCAGGCAGACGACTTTGACTCTAGAACAGCGTCCCCAACCTTTTTTGCACCACGGACCAGCTTCATGCAAGACAATTTTTCCATGGGGGTGGGGTGAAGAATCACGTGCATAACAAAACACAATAAAGTGTATATTATTAATTTAATTATTACATTTATAATGTAAATGTGACTCAACTCACCATGATGCAGAATCAGTGGGAGCACTGAGCTTGTTTCCCTGCAACGAGACGGTCCCATCTAGGGGTGATGGGAGACAGTGACACCCGAAGTGTGTTCCTTATGTCCAGTCTACTCCGTAATCTTGTTTTGGTTGCTGTCACTGCAGAAAACCCAGCTTCACAAAGATAGGATGTTGGAAATGGAAGCAGGGTTTTCAGTGCTTTTGTGGCGATCTCAGGATATTGCGCCTTGACTTTAATCCAGAACGTTGGGAGATTTGAACCCGGCTTGTTCACACATGGGTCGCGGATCCATTCCTTCCTAGTTTGGTCTTTTGTGGTTGGAAAGTAACGCTCAAACTCTTTTAAAAGCTGAGAAGGCCCAGGCTCAGTCTCTTCCAAAATCCCTGCTAATGTTTGAAATATGTCAAATATCCCTATTTTCACTCGCCGTCCCCACAATTCCAGTTTGGCTTTGAATGCAGCCACTTTATCTGCCGACTTGAAGACAGTTGTCGTTCTCCCCTGAAGTGACAAATTGAGTTAGTTGAGCAAGTTGAACATGTCACACAAGTAAGCACGTTTTGCGACCCATTCTGTACCACTGAAATGTGCTGCAATTGGTGACTGTTTTTCTAAAAGAAATCTATGAAGCGGCTCTCATAACTCAAAAACTCTGGCCAGCGATCTACCTTTAGAAAGCCATCTCACTTCTGTGTGTAAGAGATGTTTGTGCTCCGCGTCCATCTCCTCACAGAGCTGCTCGAACAGACATGAGTTAAGGGCATGTACTTTGATGTGGTTAATAACTTTAATCTTTCAAAATGCTGTTAAGTGTGAAAACATGTTCTTTATTTGAAGGAGAAGACAAACTACTTCTTACTTTTAGCTATTTATTTATATGTCAGAATTCCAAACTTGTACAAGGACCACTTTTGGAGAAGAAAATCACAGTCAGCAAGCTGTTAATCTGTAACCAACCCTCCAAAAATGGATACATTCAAAATGTCACACAAAGCATTTACGGTAAAACAAAGTGATTGTGATTGGCTATTTGGTTGGGGAGGAGCCACGGTTTAGACTTGGCTCTTCTCTCGTTGGTGTTTTAGGCTGGTCCCAGCCACTGACACTCGATCCATTCCAGGTAGAGCAGGGGTCGGCAACCTTTTGTTTGTAAAGGGCCATTTTTGGTCAGAAATCGGGTGTGGCTAGCTGTCTGGGGCCGCATATTTACATTTTTTTGTAATAGGCTATTTAGCTACTTTAGCAATTAAATAGCCTGTATAGGCATATACAACAATTTGAGTTTATGCAATGAATATATGTAATTGCAATAAAACATAGGCTATAAAACAAGCAACTTTTTTTATTTTGGATGTTATATCTAACAAGACATGAGGGAGGAAAGCAGGAAAAAACAACTAACAGGTTTTTAAGTTGAAAATCAGTAGCCCTAGCCCTGCATTTTCAGTCCATGTTTGTGCAAATGAAATGAATAAGTGCATCATAGAAAATATCAGCCTAACCCTGTTTTTGAAAATGAAACATCATCTTTAAAATAACAACACTGGTAAACATTTCAAACAATTCAATTTTGACTGTCCAGTTCAGTGCTAAGCAGTCTTGTCTTGAAAGTCTTGATTACCAGCAACACTTGGGGCCTGCAAGAGCAAAAAACAATATTAGCTCAGGCTTTTTTCTACGAAAAATGACAACTTGCTATAATTAGATAATCAAACACACCCTACCTTTCTCATCCAGTTTAATGGGATTATTGTTTCTGAATTTCATTGCAGAGCTTCTGAATATCAGGGCTGTATGATGTTGTTTTCAGCTTCATACAAGACTGCAGGCTCTCATCAGAGACGGGAGCGATATTTGGATTTAATATACCGGTAGTTCATGCTAGAGAAGACCTGCTCGCACAAGTATGTTGATCCGAAGATTGAGAGGACTCCAAATGCATACTTCTTCATGTTGACATATTTTTCGGGAATGGAATTCCATGCTTCAAACGCAAGTTCGTCCTGTTTGGGGAGATTCAAAATTTCACTCCATTTGTGGTTTTGCGCAAGAATGTCTTTCTGTCGGATGACATCTTCCAGCTGAGTTGTCAGGCTTTTGAATTTAGATCCAAATGTCTTTGTCGGCTATGTCGGCCAATTCCATCTCAAGGTTAGGCAAACTTACTCCCGGGAATGCGGACATATTCAACAGGGATGTTTCAGTAGCTAAGGGCGTGAAAGTTCCTTTAGAAACTCGTCGAATCTCCCTGCAAACGCAGTTTGCATGCCGATAATGACACACTGTAAATAGTTGCGATTGATCTTCTTCTGTCCGCTTAACTCTCTCAGGGAGGGGAAGAAAGAAAGTGTGGCACTTCGTACATCTTTCGCCAGCACGGTCAACTTGCGCTCAAACGCCAACACGTCCTCCAGCATCTGCAGGCCCGTGCGCCCCTTTCCCTGAAGGGTTGTCTTCAATGAATTTAGGTGACCTGTCATGTCTACCATGAAGTGCAATTTCTCAAGCCAATTTGAGTTTTCCAGCTCAGGGTAGTTGTGCCCTTTGCTTTGCATGAAAGTCTTCACGTGTTCTAACTCGAACACTGCACCTACCTGACAACCTACTACCCCTGCAACCCCCCCCCCCCCCCCCCCACCCGGACAATTGCACTATCACTCCCCTCCCCTGCTCTTACTCAATACCACTGCTCTTCTGTACATATCTGTCCATACTGTTCATAATGCACATATCCTTATATTTTCTTAATACTACTGTTAATACTCTGCACATACTGTACATACCTGTTTATACTGTTCATACGGCATTCCATATTTATATTTATTCTGCTATCTACCTCATGTTACTGTTAATACATATATATACTGCTAGACTGCATTACCTATACAGTTCATATGCTGCTACACTGTTCATACTGTAACTTATTTACTCTGCTATAATGCTAATGCTACTCATATACTGCTTACACTGCACTACTTATATTATACTGCACTACTTACTGCTCATATATTGCACTACCTGTAAATACTGTTCATTGCACTTTCTGCTATTTTGCACTTCTGGTTAGACGCTAACTGCATTTCGTTGTCTCTGTACTTGTACTCTGCACAATGACAATAAAGTTGAATCTAATCTAATCTAATCTAATCTATACAAGCGGCAAAGCGTTTCAGCACTTCTCCTCTGGACAGCCACCGGACACTGTTATGGAGCAGGAGATCTGAATATTCGCTTTCGACCTCATCTAGCAGTGCACGGAATTGACGGTGGTTTAAGCCTTTTGCTATTATTTTGTTCACCATCTGGGTGACAAGGTTCATGACTTCGATGAAGTCCTGTGGAAATGTTTGAGCGCACAATGCTTCTTGGTGTAAGATGCAGTGAAACGTGAGGAGCTTTCGACCTAACGCCTTCTGAAGTAAAGTGACAAAACCCTTGTGTGCCCCTCTCATGCTGGGTGCCCCGTCGGTAGACACAGACACCATGTGGCTGGTGTTTATGTCTTTGGCTTTTAAACAGTTGATCACAGCCTCACAAATGTCTTCCCCTCGTGTTTGAACTTTTAATGGAATCAACTCAATAATTTCTTCCTTCGGCCCATCAGAGCTCACAGACCTGCATAGCAGCACTGTCTGCTCAATATCGTTCACATCACAAGACTCGTCGCAGGCAATAGAGTAGGCTGGAGCTGAATTTATATCCAGAATTTGTTGACTAGTGATATCTTTTGCCATTTTTAAGGCCCTGTCTTTGACCGTCTTTGCAGACAGGGGCATGTCTTTGATTTTCTGAATTATCTCTGCTTTGTTTTTAAAGTCCGAGAACAGCTGCTCAGATACATTGATAAAACATTCTTTCATGTACTCCCCATCCGTAAACGGCTTTCCACGTCTTACTATTTCCTGAGCTGCCACAAAACTGGCAGCAGTAGTGGAGTTTGGAGATGTCATCCATTTTTTGAAAGTACATTTGCTCTGCTCTGCTCTCTTCATCAACTCTGAAACCGCTCTTTTTCTTGCCTCCCCAGCTGGATATTTCTCCGCGAATGCCGTGTGCTTCTGGAAATGTCTTTCAACATTGTACTTTTTGTTGGTCGCTAACTTCTCGCCGCATATTAAACATTCGGGTAAGCCAGCAACAGTTGTGGTACACGCATAAAGATCTGTCCACTGTTAGAAATTATTTTTATAAAAACAGTTGCATTATAATGCTCAGTAGCAGACAAGTAAATAAAGCTATTCAGTTCTTTATTTAGGGTGATTACATTTACTAATTGTATTTGATATTCCATATGCAAATCAATTGAATTAATATGTTTTTTAATCATCTGAAATTTACTAATGTGATGGCCTGTTGATAAATGAGAGATGAATCAAGCATTAGTTCCATGGTACATTGGATTAATACATGAAGAGGTAAGGGTCAGGTCATCAAGATGTTGCAACACACATAACACAAGAATGATGTAATGGAAAAATATTAGGCTAGGAAAGGACAAATCAGAGTAGGTGTATGTTTTCTTCAACAGGTCAACTCATTCCCCAGAGGGAACGGCCCGGCGATATCTCTACCTGGAACGGATCGAGTGTCAGGGGCTGGGACCAGCCTAAAACACCAACGAGAGGAGAGCCAAGTCTAAACCGCGGCTCCTCCCCAACCAAATAGCCAATCACAATCATTTTGTTTACTGTAAAATGCTTTGTTTGACATTTTGAATGTATCCATTTTTGGAAGGTTGGTTACAGATTAACAGCTTGCTGACTGTGATTTTCTTCGCCAAAAGTGGTCCTTGTACAAGCCTAGAATTCTGACATATAAATAAATAGCTAAAAGTAAGAAGTAGTTTGTCTTCTCTTCAAATAAAGAACACGTTTTCTCACACCACGCACTGTTAAATTCTCTGTTTTCCTCGAATATCTTTCTCTTCTTTGGATCCATAGCTAGGTGATCTAAGCAAGCTACTGCTCATACGCTACTGCGCTCAGAAAATAGGCGCCAGGATAGTCTCGCGATGCACATTTCATGTTGAAAAAACATTTTTCATGCCATATACAAGCAATATATTTTTACAAATTGATAATGTATGGTTGATTTTTGGCCTACAACAATCATAGGAAAATGAATCCCATAAATATTAATTTCGAGTTATTTCCTTTTCTTTTTTTTTAGATGCTAAAGGGCCGCATACGGCCCGAGGGCCGCGGATTGCCGACCCCTGAGGTAGAGATATTGCCGGTCCGTTCCCTCTGGGAAACGAGTTGACCTGCTGAAGAAAACATATACCTACTCTGATTTGTCCTTTCCTAGCCTAGTATTTTTCCATTACATCATTCTTGTATTATGTGTGTGTTGCAACATCCATCTTGATGACCTGACCCTTTAGCACACTGCAGTAATGTATTTTTCTTATAGCAATAATAAACTGTTTTTTATAATAATGATTTCCAACACTTCTCAATCAAAAGTTTATGATTACCAAAGATAAATGTTTCCTGAATCAGATGATTAAAAAACAAGTTAATTCAATTGATTTACACATGGAGCATCAAATACAATTATTTTAATCACCCTAAAATTTAAGAACTGAATAGCTTTATTCACTTGTCTGCTATTGAGCATTATAATGCAACTGTTTCTAACATAAGTTCAGGTGACATTTTTCGGCTAGCCAGCATTTCTCTATGGATGACACAGTGCGTAGACTCACATTCAGACGCGACCTCTTTGACCCGAGTAGTGAAACCAGAAAGCCGTCCAGTCATGGCAGCCGCTCCGTCCGTGCATATACCGACACAAAATGACCAGTTTAGTTTTCCTGATATGTAATCATCCAAAGACTTGAATAATTCTGCAGCTGTGGTATTGGTTGGCAACAATAATGCACATAACATATCCTCATGCACATCCTCCTGAAAAATATATCGCAAAAAAACAAGCATTATTGCCTTGTTGTCAATGTCGGTAGACTCGTCAACCTCGATTGCGTACCACGGTGACTCATTAATCCTCTCTAACATTTGTGCCTCAATGTCCTCTGCTATTTCATCAATTCGTCTAGTTATGGTGCTAGCCGAAAGAGGAACCTGTGCTACCTTTTTAACTGCTTGCTCTCCTAAAAGTTCACGGCAAATATCCTCCAGGCAGGATCAACTCTTCACCAATAGTGAAGGGCTTCTTAGCCTTGGCAATGCGGTTAGCCACTAAGAATGATGCTCACAGTGCAGACACATTTGATGATGTGGTGGCCTTCAATAATTGCTTCTGTCCTTCGTGTTCACGTTTTTTTCTTTCGAAAAACTCCAAAGGCTTATCTTTTAATTCAGGGCGCTTGGTCTCTACGTGTCGAAGCAGTTTTGAAGGCTTCATGGCCTCGTTGGATACCCGGTCGCCACATATTATACAGAGCGGGCTTGGGACATGTGAATCACCTGTTGCGATGAACCCGTAATTTAAGTAGGACTCTTGGTATTTTATTTTAAAGGCAGCTTTCTTTTTTTTGGCAGTCTTGGAGTCTTCTGCTGTCTCATCATTGGGTCTTTCCCCATTTTCAAAGAAGCTCTCCAGCAATGTTTGTTTTTTTACTCATTTTTGCTAGGGTTAGCTTGTGGGCTTAATTTATCGGTGCATCGGAAAAAAACTGTGCGGTAAAAAATAAAACACCCTGCAGACTGCGATAGTCAATAAAATGGAAATAAAATAAAAAATAAAAATAAAATGATTCTTTCTGTGCGGCCCGGTAATTGGGGACCCCTGCTCTAGAAGATAGCTGATATATATATATATATATATTATATATAGTTTATAATATTGTTTTGAATAAACGCTCTGTAAATTAGAGTTAGTACAGCTGCACGGCAGAGAGAAATGCTAAACAAGCAATGTTAAACAATGGCATTCGGTTTTTCTATTCAACTAGTTAGCTAGCTACTATATGTTTTCAACAAAGACTTATCAACTCTGTTATTCCAGATGATCTTATTGAGGTATTTTAAGAAGGCGAAAGAGAGAGAAGGAGACGAGGGACCAGCATTACCAAACAGTGCAGAGGAAGACAGGGACAGAGGCAGTAGGAATGGAACATCGTCAGAGAATGAGATGTGGTAAATAGAGATAATGACAAGTGCAATCTTAAGAATGAGACCATCTCAGGTAACTTGGCTTCAGTGTCTACACTTTTGTTCAATTAACTAATTAAAAATCTATCTTCTCCATAGACTGTAGAGAGAGAGTGTGAGTCACATATTCCATCAAAAAAAGGAATCCAGGGGCAGTGTCATGGCTCCAAATTTAACTCACAGTGGACCATGGAATCCTTTCATCACACCTGGGACTACACCTTTTCACTTTTGGTGTGAAACCTGCCGGCAAGAGTTAGAATGCAGACTCCAGGGTAGAGCCGATGTGATTCGCCACATCAACAGGGAATCACACTAAAAATAGTTGACAGCTCATCTAAAATGGATAATTTCACAATACAAAGCACTGACTGAGATGGCTCAACTGGAGACACAGGTGATTAGTATACAAGTTGGTGCAGTGTATTTGTTATGGTGTAAGATAAAGTGTGATTTTGATGGGCTTCACCAGCAGCTGTGATGGGTGAGAAAAGACTGCTCTCTGGGCTATTATATAGGGAAATTCTGCTGTTGAAAAGAGTTGTTTCTTTCTATTTGGATAGGGAATTAGTTATAGTTTTATGGAGGTTTTATTTACAGAATTCAATAATCTAATGGAAATTAACTTCTGAATATTTGTTCAATTCTAACTAATGTTGTTGCAATTGTCTTTGCCCAGATACAATCACCTTCTTCCTTTTGAGGACCCAAGGGACCAGGACAGGATTTCAGATGAGTTTCTGGAGTACCAGATGCTGGAGGAAACAAACATACTTGACACCGTCTGGAAAAGTGCCCTGGTGGATGTTGGAGAGGAAGAGCAATTCCATCGTGTGGACATGGTGTGGGCACACTTGACTACGCAGAAGAGCTGAATAACCGGTAACAGTTCCCCAGACTTGGGAAAGTGGCACAGCTTGTTCTATGCCTACCTCACTCTAATGTGGATGCAGAACAAGTCTTCTCAACAATTGGCCAGAACAAAACAGTGTAGAAACAGACTTGCACTAGATGGGATGCTGTCATCCATTAAGTGCATCAAAGGTAATCAGATTGAACCATGCTGCTACAAACACAAACCACCGGTAGAAATGATAATCAAGTCCAAGTCTGCTGCTTATAGTTGTACTAGGCCAAAATAGGCCCCTGTGTGTGTGTTTGTGTGTGTGTGTGCGTGTGAGTGAGTGTTCATGTATACATTTGGCTGTGAGTATCAAGTGTGGTCATGTGTAGATTTTGGCGTATGTATCTGAGTGTGTATGTATTGGCTATGGGTCTGGAGTAAGGTAGGTTCTTTTGTTTATTTTTGTTTATTTCTGGTTCTTGCTACCATTCTGATTCTCCTCTTCATGTAAACCCTTGTTATTGCCTTTTTAACTTGTGAACATTCAATAAAATGTGTATTTTTGATATTGGAAACAACACGTCTTTGAATTTCATTAGTGAACGAACCTGTGTGCCCTTTATTGGGTTAGTGTATGTCTAATATTGTGAAATTGTGAGTATTTCCCTGGGTGGAAGTCCCGGGGTGGCAAGGTCTGGCTATATCCTTAAATCTTAGCCCTAAGGTCCCGCTCCCGCCACGTGTAAGCTGCATACTTTTTAAAACCCTGATGGTGAATTGAGTTCAAATATGTGCACGTGATTAAGTGCACGTACGTGTGATTAAGCCCATGGCATCAAAATCTCACTCCAGCCAGGTACCCAAAGTTGGCAATCCTTTGTCATTAGTTAACCTCTAAATTAGTTTGCCTAATATTACATTTATGTAAATTTGACATTTATATAAACATTTCTAGCTAAGCTGTAGGTAAATTGTGACATCTGCTGGTTACCAGATTGCACAGCAATTTATGTGGATATGTCAGTTGGGTTTTTATTTTATTGAATGTTCACTCTAGAATAGCTACCAAAATTAACATTGGCTAGCTAGCTAGTCTTCTATACACAACCGTTAGCTTGCTACACCCACTGCCATTCATATTAGCCTGGCTAGCATCCACCAGACCAGTGAAGCTCAGCTAGCTGGCTAGTAACAGGGAAGGTTGGCTAAGTAATAAACCAGCACGAGGTAATAAGTATTAACCACTGCCTGGCTACTTTGCACTCGTAGTTCCTTTCAGGTTTGACCAGACTTTAAAAAAAAAAAAAAAAAAAAAAAAAAAAAAAATTTAAACAAAGTTTTTATTCCAAGAGTACAAATACAGGATAACAGACAGAGTGATATACACCATATCATAGATGACTCTTTGGCTTTTTTTTCTCTTTTATTTCCCCCTAAACATCAAACACCCCTCGCCTCCCCTCCATTCCCATTGGGATTGGGACCCAACGCAAATCTCGCGGGAGCGGGCGGTTTGAACTTTGCTGCGGGCGGGAACGGGCGGCTAAAAAAAACACTGCGGGATCGTGATGTATTGACGAAATAGAAGCGCTTTCCCTAACCGCGTCAAAATACATGCAGGCCAGGGAAACGAAACAAACAACCCCATGAATCTCTTTATTAATAGCCTATAAAATTACGTATTTTCTCCTGCGGGACGGGAGAAGACACAAAATCAATGCAAAATCAATGCATCTCTATTATTGAAATTCTCAGAGTTTTGCGGACACGGGCGGGAGTGGACATACACACTGCGGGAGCGGGCGGGAGTGTAACACGCACCCTGCGGTCGCGGGCGGTAATGGTCAGAAATTCAGTGAGAGCGGGCGGGAGCGGGATGAAGAAAACAGTCCCGCGCAGGGCTCTACTACGGAGGCAGATAATCTTTCTCAGTATGACAGTGATGAGTGACTTCTCTTGGTGTGTGTCCAACGAGGAGGAGATGCACAAGCCTCTTGAAGAAGACCTCTTCCCCTGACACACAGACCACCTCTTGGAGAAGACCACCTCCCCTGACACCATTTTACCTCACATCATTGCTTTTAGTAGTGGTGATCAGACAAGGTCTCAGAGCTTGCTACTTTTTAATGTCCCTCAGGTGTCTACAGAATTAGAAAAAACTGCTTTTAGCTACTGTGCTTCTCAGACTTGGAATGATCCTCACGGTAGACTAGACCAGCTCACAGAGACATGCTCTTGTTTTGATTAATTGTTGTGTGTATTTTGTATTTGACAGTGTTGTAGATTGAATGTGCTGTTTTGTTATTGTATTAATAAGTGGACAGGGCACGCCCAAAAAATCTCTGTCTCAGTGTGTTTTTCCCTGGATAAATAAAGGTTAAATCTGGCAGAGCAGACGAAGGAGCTGTTTGACTCCCTGGCCACTGTTGAGCACAATAAGTTGGTGGAGCTCCTCCTCCTTGCTGTCCACGCGACCAGGACCCTCAAGTGTTCCACTGAAGCTACTGGCAGAGTCTAGCTAAACTTTGAGGAAGAGGTAGCGCATCCTTGACAGATGAACTGATTGGGCAGGTCATGGTCGACATGCAGACCAGCGTCGAATCCAGGAAGAAGGAGGTGGAGGACGGCGGTGCCTCTCACACGGGTCCTCTCACACGGATTACCGGCACACACCCTCCTCAACCGGAAGTGCAGATGCCTCCCTAGCTGAAGACCTGAACTCTTTTTATGCACGGTTTGAGGCTGGCAACACCACCGCTAGCGCGCCGGCTAACAACAACAACGTCAGAGTGCTGGCTAGCGCGGCTGACGGGAGTTCACACGCTGGGGCAGAGCAAGCACTCTCCGTGACGGAACACGACGTGAGGAGGGCTCTGCTGAAGGTGAACACTAGGAAGGCTGCTGGCCCGGATGGCATACCTGGGAGAGTACTCAAGACCTGTGCTAACCAGCTAGCTCCTGTGTTCACCACTATATTCAACCTTTCACTAGCTAATTCAGTAGTTCCCACCTGTTTTAAAAGATCATCTATCGTCCCTGTGCCCAAGATCACCTCCCCAGCCTGCTTGAATGACTACAGACCCGTGGCTCTAACCTCAGTGGTCATGAAGTGCTTCGAGAGGCTGATTAAGGATTACATCTGCTCCTCCCTCCCTCCGACCCTGGACCCACTGCAGTTCGCATATAGACCAAACAGATCTACAGACGATGCAGTTTCCCAGGTCCTCCACACCACTCTCTCCCACCTGGACAGGCAGAAGGGGGGCTATGTGAGAATGCTGTTTATAGACTATAGCTCAGCGTTCAACACCATAGTCCCCACCAGACTGGCTGATAAGATGATTGGTCTAGGACTGAACATTCCCCTGTGTGCCTGGATCCTGGACTTTCTGACGGCCAGGCCACAGGTGGTCAGGGTGGGTAGACACACCTCCAGCTCACTCACACTGAGCACAGGGTCCCCCCAGGGCTGTGTCCTTAGTCCCCTCCTCTACTCCCTGTACACCCACGACTGTGTGGCTAAGTCCAGCGAAAACTCCATCATCAAGTTTGCGGACGACACGGTCGTGGTGGGGCTGATCTCAGATAACAATGAGAAAGGCTACCTGGACGAGGTGGCGGACCTGTCACTCTGGTGTCAGGAGAACAGTCTCATCCTGAATGTCTCCAAGACAAAAGAGCTGATTGTGGACTTCAGGAGAGCACAACAACTAAGGGCCTACACACCGCTGGACATCGGAGGGACTGCTGTGGACAGGGTGAGCAGTTTTAAATACCTGGGAGTCCACATCTCAGAAGACCTGACCTGGACTACCCACATCAGTTCTCTGGTGGGAAAGGCAAGGCAGCGCCTGTTCCATCTCAGGCAACTGAGGAAATTCAGAGTCTCCCGGAGGATCCTTCAGTCCTTCTACTCTGGAGCTGTGGAGAGCATCCTGGCTGGCAACATCACCGTCTGGTACGGTAACAGCACGGCCCAGGACAGGCGAACTCTGCAAAGGGTGGTACGCCTGGCAGAAAAGACCATGGGAGCTCCAACCCCCCCTCTCCATGTCCTGTACACCAGGAGGTGTAGGACCAGAGCATACAGGATTATGAAGGACCCTCACCACCCGAAACATGGACTGTTCCAGCCGCTGCCGTCAGGAAAACGCCTCCGCTGTCATGCAGCAAAAACAGAGAGGCTAAGACTGAGTTTCTTCCCCCATGCCATCAGAATTGTCAACGATGACCCCACCAGTGCCCCCCTCAAGTCACTCACACATGCACTGTCATTCTAACACATATGCACACACATAATCATCCATCTGCTATTTATATTGCTTACTGGCTATACTGTTCATATTGTTTATACTGTTTATACTGTCCATACTGTATATTTTTTAGTACTTCTATTTTTATTTTATTGTATTTTAAAACTTATTGTGTTGTTGCACTACTCTGTGGCACTGTCACTTTTGCATTTCACTGTATACTTGTATGCACGTGACAAATAAAGAACTCTTGAATCTTGAATCTTGAATCTTGAAATCCTTGAAAGTTTGTGAATTTGAGAAAAAAAAATCAAGGTTTTTGAAAATAGACATGGGTCAAAGTATTTGAATTTATATATTTTGTGCAAGAATACAAATGTAAGTTATTTTGAAAATGTTTTTACTTAAGGTTATCAAATAGGCTACGTTCTGCTGTCTTTGTGTGTCTCCTGCCGTCTGTGCGTCCTTTCGCGCCACCTGCCACGAGAAAGTGCGATGGTCACGTGCGTGCATGAGTGTTTGAAGTCGAATGGTGCAGGTTAAACAGCGGCAAGCAAGCGAGAAAGCGAACGTTAAGCGAACCTTCAGCTATGCCTGGAAAATGTCAATTCCAGGACTCGTGGCTCACCAAAGACATTTACCATGACTAGCTTGTTAAATCCATATGCCTGCAAAGTTCACGCCATGGGCGAAGCAGCTGTGACGAGCCATGCTGCTGGAGCATCACACAGGACGGCACTCCGCAAGTTAAAAGCAGGTAGGTCCTACCCCTGGTAACATGTAGAAGGGAATACAACAACCATACTTAGTTAGTTACGAATATTAATTAGTTAGCTAGATTATTCCGTCTCTTCGTGGTTGGGTAAATTAACTTTAATGTTATGTTAGGAAATTATTTTTATAAATACAGTTTATTTTTGCTATAAGAAAAATACATTACTGCAGTGTGCTAAATTTACTAATGTGGTGGCCTGTTGATAAATGAGAGATGGATCAAGCATTAGTCCCGTGGTACGTTGGATTAATACATGGAGAGGTCAAGCCAGGCCATCAAGAAGGATGTTGCAACACATGTTTACACAAAAAGCTGTAGTGGAAAAGTGCCAGATTAGGGAGGGACAAACCAGAGTAGGTGTCTTCTCTCTAGCAGGGCACTGTCTCCGCTGATGGGACGAATCGTGTGCCAAGGGGCTGGGACCAGCCCGTGCACCAACAAGGGAGAGCCAAGTCTAAACCATGGCTTCTCCCCAACCAAACAACCAATCACATCATTTGTTACTGTAAAAGCTTTATGTGACTGTTAGAATCCATCCATTTTTGGAGGGATGGTTACAGATTAACAGCTTGCTGACTGCGATTTTCCTTGCCAAAAGGTGGTCCTTGTACAAGCCTGACATTTTGACATATAAATAAAATAGCTAAAAGTAAGAAGTTGTTTGTCTTCTCCTTCAATAAACGAACACGCTCTGACAGTTACAGAATTATTTGGTCAAATTAACATTTGCTATGTTGCTGTTAGCCTCTCTTATCTCATTGCCTAATTATGACATTTTCTTACAGCTCCCACTCTATTGAAGTCATCGTCATCTACCACCTAGACCACATCACCACCTAGACAATCTTCTAGAACTACTACCACATTCACCACCTCCTCAAGACAGTCCTGTAACATGAAATTATTTTTAGGAACATGTTATGTTTGTTTTCATATTTCATATTCTCTTTCTGTGACACACGTACACACATACACACATGTTCACACACAGGCTAGAAACAGAAATAAGTGTTTTATTTCAATCTTTTTTTAAATTCTTTTTTTTTAAATTATTCTTAGGTGTGCTGTTTTCAGCGATGTTCCCAGACAGTGCAATAGCTAAGACCTTCGCATGTGGGGCAACAAAGTCCAACTATGTTTTGCACACATGGCTTGGCTACTCATTTCAAGCACTTGTTGTCTAAAAAACTGTCTGCTGGGGAGGAGGACTATGTACTTCTCTTTGATGAGAGCCTTAACAGAAAAACACAGTTAAAGCAGTGTGACTTTCACGTCCGTTTATGGGATGGGGACAAAGTTGTGACGAGATTTTATGATTCTAAATTTATGGGACATGCGACTGTGTTGGACCTTAAAGCGGTGTATGAGAAGAGCACCGAAGATCTACCTGAGAAAAACGTGGTTCAGATCTCCATGGATGGACCAAATGTAAATTGGTCATTTTACTCAAAGGTTGAGAAGTCCCTACTAGATTTTGATGTACACCTTATAAACATTGGCAGTTGCGGTCTCCATATTGTATATGGAGCATTTCAGAAAGGAGTGGAAGAAACAGAGTGGAAAGTCGACAGTGTACTGCAGGCTATGTACCAACTTCAAAAGTATACTCCAGCCCGCAGAGAGGACTACTTTAACATCATTGGATCATCAGATTCCCCAATGCCACTTAAGTTTTGCAAGACACAGTGGGTTGAAAATGCGTCCGTGCTGGAAAAAGCTTTAGAGGTTTTACCCCATATGGCAACATACGTGAAGGCTGTAGAGGAGAAGAGATGTCCAAATCCAGGTACAAAGTCCTTTGAGGTGATTCAGGAGGCCGTCTCATGACAGCAAAACTGAATTTCATCTGGTCAGTGAGCAAAGAAGTGACACCATTCCTCACACGCTACCAGACCGATAAGCCCATGGTGCCATTTCTCTCTACAGACTTGTTCAACCTGCTTAAGAGCTTGATGAGCGGATTCATTAAGCCAGACCTCATGAAAGAAGCGAAGACCCCTCAAAAACTTCTTGATGTCGAGGTGAGCCAGTCATCCAATCACATCGACTCCTCACAGGTCAACTTGGGCTTTGTTACTCGAAGTGAGAGATTTATCACCAGGGAAGAAAATTGGACAGAAAACATTGATGGACTTCAAAATCGCTTGCAAGAAGTGTATGGTCACAACTGTTAACAAACTCATTGAGAAATCTCCCTTGAAGTATTCTGGTTTCACATCTTTCTTGGATCAAAGGGAAATGGCAGGCACAAATGGAAAGATGCTATGTACAGCAAAATTGAAGAAGGCTCTGATCTACCTTGTAAATAGTCATCAGGTGAAGGAAGATTGTGATGACATCATTCGACAATGCTCACATTTTATTAATGAGATTGTCCAGGCCCAACACTCAGAGTTTGTAAACTTTGATCCTGTCCAAGACAGCGTGGACACATTTTTACATTAATATACACTCACCGAACACTTTATTAGGAACACCTGTACACCTTCTCGTGGTGGAGATGGTGTAATGGTGTGGGGAATGTTTTCACACTTTGGGCCCGTTAATACCAATCAATCATCGCTTGAATGCCACAGCCTATTTGAGTATTGTTGCTGACCGTGTGCATCCCTTCATGGCCACAATTTTCCCATCTTCAAATGGCTTCTTCCAGCATGATAAGGCACCATGTCATAAAGCAAAATCGTCTCGAACTGGTTTCATGAACATGACAATGAGTTCAGTGTTCTTCAGTGGCCTTCCCAGTCACCGGATCTGAATCCAATAGAACACCTTTGGGATGTGGTAGAACGGGAGATTCACAGCTTGAAGGTGCACCTGAAAAATCTGCAGGAATTGCGTGATGCAATCATGTCATCATGGACCAGAATCTCAAAGGAATGTTTCCAACATCTTGTGGAATCAATACCACAAAGAATTGAGGCTGTTTTGAGAGCAAAGGGAGGCCCTACCCAGTATTAGTATAGTGTTCCTAATAAAGTGTTCAGTGAGTGTAGGACAAAGACCTCAGAACTCTATGGAGCCTTTACTGTCACACGCCTCAGTAGAGCGTGGATTCTCCATCAATCGGCAGATTGAAGTGGAGAACTTGAAGGAAGATTCATACGTAGCACATGGATGTATAGTTGACCACATAAGAGCTGTGGGTGGCATACATAATGTGTGCATTGACAGACCGCTGCTGATGTCAGTGGCATCTACAAGGCAGAGGTATGTGACACCTCAAGAAGAACAGAGACAGAGAAGAATGGATGAGAAAAAAAACAGAAAGAGAAAAGACCTTATAGATGAAAGAGATTAACTTAAAGGGAAGAAAAGAAGACTGACAGATGACATAAATGCTCTCATCAGCACACGAATTTGCACTCAAAGTGGAGAGCACAGGCAACCTCATTCTTATTGCCAAGTCCAATAGCCTGAGAAAGGGTACAAAAGATAAAAGCACAAATAGCTGAAATAGAAACACTACTTAACGAAAAAGTGAATGAACTGAAAAGCAAAGGCAGGGGCATAGCAACAAAAAGCAAGGGTTGGGCACTGTTTTGACAGTTTGAGAAAGGGCAAAACACTACTCAATGAATTGAAGTGATGAAGTGATTTTAAAAAAGTGATTTAAAAAGTAAAAAAAAGAAAAAGGCAAATGAACCGTAAAGGCCAACAACCCCAGAACACAATTAATTCTAATCTAATCTTTTATTGTTGCAAAACATTTTATTTATGGTCATGT
The DNA here is from genome assembly GCF_951799395.1 of Argentina silus. Taxonomy (NCBI): domain Eukaryota; kingdom Metazoa; phylum Chordata; class Actinopteri; order Argentiniformes; family Argentinidae; genus Argentina; species Argentina silus. The sequence goes on along the minus strand of NC_139653.1, from coordinate 2,203,273 downwards.
GTTTTTGTTTATTTATCTATTCATTTGGTCATGGTCATGTTCATGAAAAAAAAGGGCATGTTTTTGCTCTGTGACATGTTTTGTGTTGTTAAGCTGGTGCTCTTCAACTCGTAAATAAGTCTCTCAACTTACACAATATATTGTTTTGCTGTGCTGTGTTAAAGAAGGCAAGAGACCATGTAGTCTGCCATCACTGTAACACAGCACAATTGAGAAGTGTTCACACATTCAAGCCTCTCTCTCTTTTTAATTGTTGTCTGTGAGCTTCTGTAAAGCCTGCTAGTTCTCATTATAAAAATTCTCAGTGTTGTAACAGTAATTAACCTTGATCCATGTCTCAGACTATGCCGTGTTAGGTCCTTCAATTTGAGGGAATTGGGCCTGGAAAGTCCTTGGAAAGTCCTTGGAAAGTCCTTGAAAAGTCCTTGAATTTAATGTTTAAGAAGGTGTGGGAACCAACACACACACACACACACACCTGTCACCAACACACACACACACACACACACACCTGCTGCTCTCAAGTCAACCTCAAAACCGTATATGCCTCGCGCTGTACAGGTGGTGACCATGAAGCCCCCCTCCTCGCTGCTACCTTAGACCCAGACTGACCAGCAGTACCCATGCCAACCCCAAAACAACTGTCTGCTAAAGGTACAATTTGCGTATTATTCTGAATTGTAAGTTATGTGTTCCCTGTGGCGACGAGACCAAATACCAAGCACAGTTGACTCTACAGACACCCAATACTGGAGGACCTTCAGACAGTGCCTTTATTATCTACTTGATATTCATCATGGAAACACTCTCAAAATGTGCTATTTGCTGACTGTCATTGCTTTATGATATTGATTCTTAATGATGTTTGCTTAAGTGTGCCAATGTCATACTCTGGCCATTGTACAGATAAGCACCCAGACGCCTTCCCAAACAGACTGGCACTGGCTGACTCCAAACTCTGCCTAATGGAAACTGGGTTCTCCATCAACACGGGCTGTCCATCTATCTGTCCATCTATCTGTCCATCTATCCTGCGACCACAAAGGGCAGTGGATGTTGTGCAGTGCCTTCGGAAAGTATTCAGACTCCTTCACTGTTTCCACATTTTGTTGTGTTATAGACTCAATTTAAAATGGATTAAATTAAAAGAATTGGCCATCAATCCACACACAATACCCCAGAATGACAAAGTGAAAACAAGTTTTTTTAAATTTCAGTAAATTTATTAAAATTAAAATACAGAAATACCTCATGTACATAAGTATTCTGACCCTTTGCTATGACTCTCTTAAAATTAGCTAAAATGCAAAAATGTCATCAACAAATCATTCAATAAGTTGAATTGAGTCCATCTTAATGCAAGAATAATAGTTCATATAATTTTGGAATTAATATCTTTGTTTTTATAGGGTATCTGTTTTGCATAGGAATCAATTACACACTGTAGATTAGGATGTCACTACCAACTCAGCAAATTTCATAATTTTCTCTTGATCCTGACAAATTCCCCAGTCCCTACCAGTGACAAACATACCCATAACTTGATGCAACTACCACTGTTCTTCATATGAGAAATGGTGCGGAAACTGCATTGCATGTGCTGGATTTGCACCAAACGTAATGCTTTGTAGTAAAACCAAATAAACACATTTCCAGCCACTTTATTTGCTGTATCACTTGAATTCATTGTTGCAAACACAATTATGGATATGAGAGCAATTATTTTCCATTAAGGGATTCTTTTCCACTTCGTTATAGACCAATTTTGTAGAGTGACTGAGGTGATGTTGTCCCATCGACTGTGCTTTTTCCTCTCCACCATTCAACTTTGTAGATTTCTGTAAGTCTCCCCAGGCCTCAGGGTTGCATTCCTGACCAGTTTTGTTCCTCTCAATTTGCTCAGTTTGTAATGACAACCTGATCCACATAGTGTGTAATTGATTCCTATGCAAATCAGAGACCCTATAAAAAAGATATTAATTCCAAAATTACATTAACTATTATCTTTGCATTAAGATGGACTCAATTCAACTTATTGAGTGATTTGTTGAGGACATTTTTGCATTTTAGCTAATTTTAAGAGTGTCATAAAAGGGTCTGAATACTTATGTACATGAGGTATTTCTGTATTTCAACTTTAATAAACTTACTGAAATTTCTAAAAACCTGTTTTCGCTTTGTCATTCTGGAGTATTGTGTGAGGATTGATGGCAAATTCTTTTAATTTAATCCATTTTAAGTTGAGTCTATAACACAACAAAATGTGGAAAAAGTGAAGGGGTCTGAATACTTTCCAAAGGCTCTGTAGTCCAACATTAGACACCTGATCCCAATTACCAAGTATGCAGAGTTCCACAAATGACAATTCTGTCAATGGCATTATCTTTATTATGGGCCTCAAATATGGAGACACAAAAGCATCAAGTTATAAAAAACACCCAATGTAATTACATAATAAAGAATTAGAAAATAACATTCACAGAGAAAATCACGCCAGTTATACATGATGGTGACATCTATTAATGTTTTAAACAAATCACAGTAATGTGTGTATCAAAAGAAAGTCGTTTATATTCTATAATATAATCTTTCTTAAACCATCAATTTACATAGTTAATACACAATTTCACTGACCCCTAATGGAAAGTGAGGTGACTGCTAGATTCAAGATTCAAGATTCTTTATTTGTCACGTGCATACAAGTATGCAGTGAAATGCAAAAGTGACAGTGCCACAGAGGAGTGCAACAATACATTTAAAATAAATAGAATATAAACAGCAGTATAAACAGCAATGTAAGCAATGTACACAATGGAATGACTATATACAATGGCATTGACAGGTTGTCAGTACAGTTAATTACAGTGAAAGATGAGTCTGCAATGGGTAATTATGTGTGTGCGTATGTGTTATGATGTCAGTGAGTATGTGAGTGACTTGAGGGGGGCACTGGTGGGGTCGTCGTTGATGATCCTGATGGCATGGGGGAAGAAACTCAGTCTTAGCCGCTCGGTTCTTGCTGCATGACAGCAAAGGCGTTTGCCTGACTGCAGCAGCTGGAACAGTCCATTTTTCGAGTGGTGAGAGTCCTTCATTATCCTGCAGGCTCTGGTCCTACACCTCCTGGTGTACAGGACATGGAGAGGGGGGGGGGGGGGGGGTTGGAGCTCCCATGGTCCTTTCTGCAAGGCGTACCACCCTCTGCAGAGCTCGCCTGTCCTGGGCCGTGCTGTTACCGAACCAGACGGTGATGTTACCAGCCAGGATGCTCTCCACAGCTCCAGAGTAGAAGGACTGAAGGATCCTTTAAACTTTAAATTTCCTCAGCTGCCTGAGATGGAACAGGCGTTGCCTTGCCTTTCCCACCAGTGTGCTGATGCGGGTAGTCCAGGTCAGGTCTTCTGTGATGTGGACTCCCAGGTATTTAAAACTGCTCACCCTGTCCACAGCAGTCCCATCGATGTCCAGCGGCGTGTAGGTCCTTGGTTGTTGTGCTCTCCTGAAGTCCACAATCAGCTCTTTTGTCTTCGAGACATTCAGGAAGAGGCTATTCTCCTGACACCAGAGTGACAGGTCCGCCACCTCGTCCAGGTAGGCTTTCTCATTGTTGTCTGAGATCAGCACCACCACGACTGTGTCGTCCGCAAACTTAATGATGGAGTTGTCGCTGGACCTAGCCACACAGTCGTGGGTGTACAGGAAGTAGAGGAGGGGACTAAGGACGCAGCCCTGGGGGGACCCTGTGTTCAGGATGAGTGAGCTGGAGGTGTGTCTACCCACCCTGACCACCTGTGGCCTAGCCGTCAGGAAGTCCAGGATCCAGGCACACAGGGGAGTGTTCAGTCCCAATCCAATCAACTTTTCAGCCAGTCTGGTGGGGACTATAGTATTGAACGCTGGGCTGTAATCTATAAACAGCATTCTCACATAGCCCCCCTTCTGACTGTCAAGGTGAGAGAGAGTGGTGTGGAGGACCTGGGAGACTGCATCATCTGTGGATCTATTTGGTCTGTATCTGTGCTATAAACTTTAGACCTGAGAACACAGCAATCATGGTGAAGGCAGCTGTGAGTCTTATATAAATGTATGTGCGTCTCATTTGGGTTTAGATCCAAGACTATGCTAAGCTATCTGACAGAGCAATAGCCCCTGCACGAGTAGAGGAAATCTTCAAAACACTGCATTATTGAAATAATGACAAGAATTATGACAAAAGTTCTCTCTTCAGTATTTTAACTTCAAAACATTGTTGAATGCGTTAAAAAAAACATGTGCATACTGTAGGCTATTTCTCCCAAGTCACACCAGACTATGTGATACAACAATGCAGCACATCACTCACAAGAAAAAGACAATGTTTACAAATTGACTCTTTACCACAGGCGTCTTTAAGTGATGTAGAGCTTGGCATCAGTTCAAGAGCAAATCAGACTTCTAAACTTCATTCCTTGAGGGATAAAGAGAGGGAGATGGCTTGCTAGGAAATATCTCCACACTCCAGGGTCTGTCTTGAGACTCATAATATGACAATTAGATTGTGTTAATGGCATTGGGTTAGACATACAGCACTATATCTGCAGTCTTTTCAAACAAAAAAAGGATCGAATTACAACTGTAATGCAAGAAAATTGAGCTGGTTCGAATGTTAAATTTTTAATGGACATATTTTAACCATGTGCTATTGGAAGCCTGTTAGCCAGCTGTTCTTCCCCCCTCATTGTAAGGACAAATAGACACCCCACACATTGAATTCGAAATAAAATTTGTGATATTTGTCTGCATCCTCTATTCATGTTTTGTGAAGCTATCTGAAATCCACATCAAGCTGAGAGAGGCAAAACAAGACATGTACTTCACCCCCCATGGTCCCCTGATGTATTACTGCCTCCCCCTTTCTCATACCCTAATGTATTACTGCCTCCCTTTCTCATACCCTGATGTATTACTGCCCTCCTTTCTCATACCCTGATTTTCACTTACAGTTAGACATAGGCCTACATGTTCTACCCAACTAGGCTTTTACAAACAGGCCCATGCATAAACAAAATAACCAGCTTTCCACAGTGGGGCTTAAGCCGTGTGTGCCAAGGCCAATTGCTTTTCCACAGTTACTCCCGGGCTTTAACAGGGCTTAGGCCTACTCCAGCCTTATTTGGTGCTTAAAACTCTAGAGGAGGCTAACCATTGGCGTCGCGTGAGGTACCCTAGTAAGCTATTTTTTACTGTTCTGTGCATTTGGCCACCTGACTGCCTCCACGGCCTGGAGTTTGTTATTATTATGTGTCAAGGGTCTCGCTAGAATTTCTACGAATTATTACGGACCACAACAATGGTGCAGCGTAAAGGGTGGTGCAGCCTTAACAACAGTGCAGCCTATAGGATGGTGCAGCCTTAACAACAGTGCAGCCTATAGGATGGTGCAGCCTAAAGGACGATTCAGCCTAAACAACGGTGCAGTGAGCCTAAAAGACGGTGCAGCCTTAACGACAGTGCAGCCTATAACAGCCAGTAATTTGTGTATGGACGGAAGGATGCTCTGGCTCAAGACCAACCCACAAAAACAGCAAGGTTCCAGTCGGAAAAATCAAAGATTGCAGACACTTTCACTCACCTCTGCAATACATAATACGTAATATGTAATCTTCCATTTAAAAATGTACCCCATACTGTATCTATGGTCGTCTGCAAAGTAAGTGTTACGTCCCCACATTTGTGTGCGTGTGGTGTCGTTTGTCTGTTTGTTTTTCCCTCTGTCTCTCTCCCAGGTATTGGTTCATCCCCCTGTCAATCATCGTTTTGTCCGTCACTCCCCCTGTTGCCCTTCGACCAATGGGTTCACCTGGCGGCCTCCATCAAGCAATTAGACCATCGTCCGTCTGTTTAAAAGTCCCGCGCACTCTTCAGGAAGGGAGGGGTGTGGTAGCATCGGTTAGCGGTTTTCTCTGTCATTTGGTATCATCGTATCCTACTGTTCTTGTTAGTGTCTGTCCTACCATTGTGTCCGCTGCCACACCTGTAGTTAGCCCCGGGGGGGGACGAGTTAGGCAGGTAAGATGCCCATGGGCTTACACCTCCATCACGCAGGTTGGTTTTGTTATATACATTAGGTTAGTTTCCCCAGGCGGGCGCCACCTCTTGTATTTTGGGTCTAGGGTAGGCGGGCAAGACTTTTCGTAGTTAGAACAGATAGGACTAGAATATTAGCTTTGGGGTTATTTTTGTTTTGATTTATTTGGCGCCGTCTGGCGTCCTCCCCTTAGTTCCCTCTCTATGTTTCCCCCCCCCGTGTTGTCTGGTTGTTTGTTGTATGTATTACTAATAAATCTGTCTTGTTTTCATTTTTACTCAGTCGTTGTGTGTGTTGCACTACCACCACACCAGCGGGTCTCAGCCGCATATACAGATACTGTATGTTACGTTTCTCCCCCCCTTTTATATCCCTAGACGTAGTATCTGGGGGGGGTTCGTAACAGTAAGGTAGCCAAAATTGCATCCACTTCATGCTGCATGCACTCCAGACGCAGCAGTAAGCCACAACTTGTTCAAGGTCACCAACAAGGTTTAAAAGATAGGGCAGGATCAAGATCGGAGATAATTTGTCCACCTCAAGCAAATGTATGAGACTCTAGTCCAGCTGCACTTTGTGACCACTAGGACTGTGCAGGACTGTTTTGAAATAATGGACTGTGAAGTTCTCTGTGAGTCACATGGGGAGGACATTGATGGTCATTGCATCTCGGACTACATTAACTTCTGTGTGGAGAACACTGTATCTACTAAGAGGGTGCAGTGTTTTCCCAACAGTAAGCCTTGGATTACAAGTGACCTAAATGCCCTCCTCAACAAGAAGAAGAGAGCCTTCAGGTCTGGTGACAAGGAAGAACTGAAGCGGGTGCAGAGGAAGCTCAAGGAGAAGCTGAAGGAGAGCAGGGACACCTACAGGCAGAAGATGGAGGACAAGCTGCAGGACAACAACACAAGAGAGGTGTGGAGCAGCGTGAGGAAGATCACCGGCTACAAGAAGGCTAACGACCCGCAAGTGGCTGGAGATCTGGACAGGGCCAACGAGTTGAACCAGTTCTTCAACAGCTTTGACTCAGGGGATCATTGTCTCCCTCCCCACAGCTCCACCAACGACTCTCCACTCCATCCTCCTTCTCCTCCCCCTAGCTCCTCCAGCCCTGCTCAGCTACCGGACCAGCCCCCCTCTCCTCCCCCTGCCTTGTCTGGTCCCATTCACACCTCTCACCTACCCCGTTGTCCCATCCAGTACCCTCTCCCTTCCCTCTCCCTCTCCAGCTCCTCTGACTCCATTCACACCTCCTCTCCATTCCCCTCCTCCTCCAGCCCCACCATTTCCTCACTTCACAACTCTTCAGCGTCCCCCATCATTCTGCCCCCCGACACCACTGTGCTAGCACACATGAGGCCCCTGGTGAAGACATGCTTGGACCCCCTGCAGTTTGCCTACCAGGCAGACATTTGTGTGGATGATGCCATCATCTACCTGCTACATAGAGCTCACTCCCATTTATATAAGGCTGGCAGCACTGTGAGGGTCATGTTCTTTGACTTCTCCAGTGCATTTAACACCATACAGCCCTTACTACTTGCGAATAAGCTGCTAAGGATGCTGGTGGACTCCCCCATTGTTTCCTGGATTACGAACTACCTGACCAGGGAGGCAGGGATGTGTGTCGGACTGGTGTGGTGGAAGTCTAGGATTTACCACTCTGTACTTTAGCTCTTCGGAGGTAAGAATCAAGAAACAAGTCCTGAGTCGCCACAATATCTGAGTCCGGTATTTATTGCTTGCAAACAAGAGACAAGAGCGTAACAGCAGCCCAGCGTAGAACCGGGGTTCGTTCAGCACAAGTCTAAAGAGACAATGATCAGGTTCGTCTTTTATACAGTTTAAACATGATACAGGCGCCGCCAAGGCTATCGGCTGATGGGCCTGTGCTTACGTGAGAAAGGGCGGGAAAGAATGAACAATGGGGAGACTTTCTTATTGATTAATCGCCGTTCAACATTTCACACCTATCGACAGGATGCGCCTGTCCCCCCACTATTGCTCTCTCCTACCACCCCCTCAGAGATCACCGCTGTTCATATGGTAAATCATACAGTGCTTCTCAGAACAATGGCTATAGAACTTTAGAGGAGTGGCAAGAGAAAATGTCATCACAGTAGTTACACAAGTTGTATCAGTCATATGAAAGTGTATAACCTGAAAATAGTTCTATGAATGTATTTTCCATAACAATCCCTCCTTTTAACATTTAATTCCTTGAATGTTAACAACACTTCAGCCTAAATATCATATTTCACTGGACGGAGGTTCTCATATCCTCCTCATCAAATAAGTTAAACCCGGGAAAGGGATCCAGGTTAGAAAAGTCATCCCCTGTCTCCATTCGTTCGAGCACCATGTTAGTTGTCATTATATGGGTGGCCGCCCTCCTTATACATGCCTTGCCAACCACCGACATCACTATACAACTATTTTTTATTAAGAAAGCGATAAGTGCACGCCTGATTAAGGGCGTCACATAGGCCAAATAGCAAGTTCCACCTGCATGTTTAGGTACACAACTGTAAGCTTTTGGACCGCAGACTAAGTACACTTGCTCTGGCAGTGGTTTAGCTACGGTGAGGTCGAATTGGGTTTGGTTTCCTGCGTTATCATGAACAATCACTCTTTCCCAGATAAAATTTGCCTCTTGTCTTATTAGAGAACAGTATGTCACATTATGTAGCTCATATACAGCCACTCCGTAGGCCGCAATCGTCTCGGCAGCTTCATGGTGTTTCAATTATGTTGGGATCAGAGGTTACTAGCACGTGATTCTTGTTGGAGCCCTGCGGTGGCTCAGTGTTGTCCTTGTCTTGGGCCTTGCTGCTTCTCTCCTCCTGGCTGGTCATGCCTGGTCCTGTCGTGTTCTGGTCAGGCCTGGTCCTGGCCGCTGATGTCTAGTCTCGCTGGGTCGCTCCTGGTCTGCCCGCTGACGTCTGGTCTCACTGGGTTGCTCCTGGTCTGCCCGCTGATGGCTGGTCTCACTGGGTTGCTCCTGGTCTGCCTGCTGACGTCCCCACTGGTCTCTCCAGTGGTGGTGCCTTCTTGCCGTGTGTGGCATGTACCCACGTGCCTCTCTCTGCAGACTGCATGACGAGATGTACCTGGAAAAGGACCCAACCACCATGGACTGCTCCAGTGTTTTCTCCTGCAGTTCTTGATCAGCACCCACTCCCCTTGCTGGATGTCGTGGAGAGGTCCCCCTAGTGGTGTGAGGAGTGCCTCCCTCATGGTTCTGTGGATGCCTCTTAAAACTCTGGTCAAGTTAGCACAGCATGTTAGCATAGAGTAATTCACGTAGCATTGGTCTACCAGTCAGGATCCCATGAGGAGACAGGCCGTTCTTTGCTCTAGGCCTCCCTTGCCTAGCTGTGAGGATCAATGGAAAAGCTTTAACCCAGTTCAGTCCGACTTCTTCACAGAAAACATGCCCACAAAAACTAAACAATATTTCTTTCCCTCGCAGGGGTTTAACTCAACAAAACAACAAAGTTCATCATAACATGATCAAATGGGCCATCAGGGGGAGGATGGTTTGATTGGGGAACCATTTGCCCTCTTTCTACACTATGCCAAATTCTGTGAATAATGCTTATTTACAATATCCGTCATCCCCCCTTTTGACACATGATCTTCTCCATGTGACAACACTTCATAAAAATAAAATAAACATTTGGTAAACATGGGTTATCATTTTAGGCCAACCCAAAACAAAAAACAAAAAATATATAACAGGTGTTTCTGAGTAATTATCTTAGGTCTTTTAGTGATTGCGTCTATTCTGTTTGTACTCCGACCTTTGCCCTCCCTGGTGAGCTTATGGCCCAAAAACAAACAACCACAACAGCAACAACGACAACAACAGCAACAACCTTTACAAATAGTAATCTCTGCAAGCTTGCCTTGTGGCTCTGTTCTGCCAAATATGTTAAGGGTGCCTACCCCCTTTCAACACCAAATTCTTACTGAATAGATACTAAAGTTATCTCTTATAGTTGCCCAAATACTGCTGGGTTTTCAACGTAGCCCCTAGGGGCTCTAGACCATGTATCTATCTATAAATCAATCAATCAATCAATCAACCTACTTATCTATCTATCTATCTCTACCTATCTATATATATATATATCATATCATATCACTTATCCTTAAAGCGAAATGCGAACCAGAACTGGAATCCTCATGTACAGGAATACTGGAGAACGCATTAGCTAGGTCGACCACTGAGAAATATGTAGCATTACTTCGTATATGTGTAATTAGTATATGGATCCGTAACAATAGGGGCGCGCGCTTGGACTGCTTCATTAACCTTTTTAAGATCCCGAACAAAGCGCCAGGTTTGTGGTTGGCCTTCCTGTTTGGCCTCTTTTATGGGGAACATGAGTACTACAAACGGCTGCCAGGACATGGAACAATAATGCCTCTTTCCAATAATGCCTAAAAAGCTAGTGTAAATATCCTCTATGGCTTCTCTCTGAACCAAACGTTTCCAACACTCATCCTGAATTTCCGAGACCTTAGCTATACAATGAAAATTATCTTTATCATACACTGTGAATCTCTCTTTTACCCCTCTTCCCTCTGCTCCGACTATGGTGATTACCCTTCCACTGAGTTTCGGTGGGGGTTGCCAATCTTCTGTTCTTAAGACAGAGTACCCTGCTCCTGAATCTATTAACAAATGTAACCGATCTGCCAGCCACCTTCAATGTTATTCTAGGTAGTACCTCATATGTACTTTCTTTCCTAATAGCCTGTATGTCTAGTTGTGGTGTACGTGTGTGCTTGCGTATTGGTTTTATCTCACCGGGTTATGCTGTCGATGGGACCTCTCCCGCCTCCTCTGACCGTCAACCGCCCTCTTGCTCCGTTCCCCTCGGATTGTTGACAGTAATCCCTTGTTTATAGCTCAGTTTCTTCTCCTTCCGCTGGCTCGGACAGTCTTTTATCCAGTGGTCTTCCGCTCGGCAGCGGAAACACCCAGACCATTTCTTGTACCTGTAATGATCGTTCTTGTTGCGCCTGCCTCCGAACTTTCCTCGCTCCCGATCACGTACTCCTCTGGCTTGGTCGTAGTGGTTAAGTTGGGCCAACTGCAACCTCGTTTCCCTTTTCTCTTTAGTTTTCCCTTTCTCGGCCTTCTGGTTTTCTACCACCCTCTCGGCGTGTTTAATGTACGGCCAGACCTCTCTCATCCTCCCGGTGTCATAGATGATGCAATTGTTCTTCACGTAATCCTGAATATCTGGCAAAAGTCCCGCTATAAAGTTATGTTTGCACTGTTGTTCCCAGGGAGTGTCATCCGCCCCATTGGGTCTGGCCTGGCCACTATGGTCCCCAAACACTTTCTCAAAGCGCAGTCGGAATTCGCTTACTTTCTCGCCCGCTTTCTGATGGCAGTCTTTGATTTTCTCCCAGTTCATTCGCAAAGGGAAAGTCTCTCTGATCCGATCATACAATGCGTGCACGGCCGTTCGGTAGTAGGTCCCCTCTTCGTTACTCCATACGACAGAATGCTGGGGCCAGGTCCCCTTTACTAATGTCCACCTGAGCATAAGGGCTTTCATCATTACCATCTCGATTTCGGCGGAGTTGGGTTTGTATTGGCTAATTAGCAGTTCGAGGGCTGTGACAAGCCTCTCTCCCCCTTCCATGTCGGGGTTCGGGAGTGCTGCCGCCACCTCTCTCAGATCGGCGGGCGTCCAGGGGCGATACACCAGGACGGTATTTGGCTGACCGTCCACCCCGGCTTGTGGATTAGTCACCTCCACCATGGGGAAAGAGCCCTGGCTGTCCGGGTCGCGGTGGTGCTGTCTCGTTCTCGAAGATATAGGCGAGGTCAACGCTGGGTTCGGGCGAGCCGTATCTGCCCGTGGTGCTGTCAGGGGTCTGTAGGGTGGAGGACGGACAGAGGAGCAGTCGAGATCCGCATCAACCTGTTCGGACAAGAATACTATAGGACACTGGTTAGAAAGCCCTGGCCTATCTGACTCCACTAGTGGTTCCTTTCCTGATTCAACTGACTTTACCTTCTCTAATTCGACTTGTTTTACCTTCTTAAGCTGTTCAGCCTGTTCTTGTTGTAACTGTCTAATTGCCCCTCCGTTTTCCATGCACAAAACGCCTTCCAATCTACTCGGCGTGACCCTTTTTGTAACTTCTTAATTTTACCTGTAGCATAATTTTCAAGCCTGTCTTCTAGCATGTTAATCTGTCGTTGGCTAAAGCTACCGTTCAATGGAAAACCCAAAATCTCCCACATTGGCAATTGTTCACATGTCCATCGACCATATTTTTCAATCATTATCTTAGCGCATCCCCCCGTGCTCAAAGGCAGCGGGTTGGCTTTACTGGCCGCTTCCCCCATTACCAATTAGTGTAGCAACTTTTTCAGGTATTTTAAAAAAGGTTAAGTGTCGTCAACAACAATAGGTGAGTTCCTTACCTTTTATTCACGTCTCCACACCGGTCTTTACGCGTTTCATAAAAATTCTAACTATTAGGTATACCAAAAAATTATAATAGAAAATATATATATATTCATATATGTGTGCCTTCCACACGTTGAGTGCCCCCGACACCACTTCTCGAAGTGTCAATCAGCCCGTCGGCTCTTAGCAACACGTTTATCTAGATTAAAAACAAAAACAGAAACATACACAAACAACAAAACAAAAACACAAACACAAACAACAAACTGCAGACCTATTACTAAAATAGGATTTTCAACAGTATTTTACAACTGCAGACCTATTACCAAAATAGGATTTTCAACAATACACCCACACCAAATAGGATTTACAACTGCAGACCTATTACCAAAATAGGATTTACACTGAATATCAGCGACCCAGCACCTAGCTGGGGTTTTTGCTAGCACCTCTCTTTTTTTTTTTTTTTTTTTTACAAATATTGTGGTCTTACCTCTTCCGAGCTCAACGTCTTTTCGGACTCGCCGTGCCTGAAAACGCCACCTCTCTCCTTTCAGGCGCCTTTTCTCTCAACCTTTGCGTTCTGAACTTTCAAAGGGAGGATTTCGGCTCCAGGAATATATCCTGACCGTATACGAGTTGACCTTCTTGGCAGAGAGACGACGAAATCAGGGCAGGCGATCCCGGACGAGCCCCCAAATTGTGGTGGAAGTCTAGGATTTACCACTCTGTACTTTAGCTCTTCGGAGGTAAGAATCAAGAAACAAGTCCTGAGTCGCCACAATATCTGAGTCCGGTATTTATTGCTTGCAAACAAGAGACAAGAGCGTAACAGCAGCCCAGCGTAGAACCGGGGTTCGTTCAGCACAAGTCTAAAGAGACAATGATCAGGTTCGTCTTTTATACAGTTTAAACATGATACAGGCGCCGCCAAGGCTATCGGCTGATGGGCCTGTGCTTACGTGAGAAAGGGCGGGAAAGAATGAACAATGGGGAGACTTTCTTATTGATTAATCGCCGTTCAACATTTCACACCTATCGACAGGATGCGCCTGTCCCCCCACTATTGCTCTCTCCTACCACCCCCTCAGAGATCACCGCTGTTCATATGGTAAATCATACAGTGCTTCTCAGAACAATGGCTATAGAACTTTAGAGGAGTGGCAAGAGAAAATGTCATCACAGTAGTTACACAAGTTGTATCAGTCATATGAAAGTGTATAACCTGAAAATAGTTCTATGAATGTATTTTCCATAACACTGGGTGGTGAGTGAAATTATGTTTATTTTCCTGAGAGACTCTTGGAATGTTATTTTACCACAGAGGTACCCCAATAGCATGCTCTCAGGTGACAAATCTAGACTTACTGGTGCCGTGCCCTAACTGATGTAAACCATATGTCCTGGTTTCTTGTTTATCTCTTACTATAAAATTGACTGCAAACTCTTTGTGGGTGCCACTTCCCTGCTGCCCATTCTTATGGACAGTAGTCTAGTGTCCCAAGTCGACTTGACTAATAAATTGTCTTTATTCAACTTTCAATTTGAGTATCCACCTTCTTCCATGCATCATTGGATATTATTCTTCAATATTAGAAACATCATCATTACAGTGAGCAGCACTGGCGCCCCCCCAGGGGACAGTTCTGGCTCCCTTCCTCTTCACCCTCTATACCTCGGACTTCAGGCACAGCACAGATACGTGCCATCTGCAGAAGTTCTCGGATGATTCTGCTATTGTGGGATGTGTCAGTGGAGGCCAGGAGACCGAGTACAGAGGACTGGTGGACAGTTTTGTTGAGTGGTGTGAGCAGAACCACCTGCTACTCAACATCAGCAAGACAAAGGAGATGGTGGTGAACTTTAGGACTACGGTCCACCTGTCTCCTGTTTCCATCCAAGGAGAGGATGTGGAGGTGGTCCAGAGCTACAAGTACAGTCATGAGAAAAAGTTAGGACACCCCCCAAAATATTAAGTTATTCTCTTAAAAATATGGACATATCAATATGTTATCTTCTTTCTAACAATGTCTATAGATAAAGGGGATGTAATTGAACAAAAAACTATGAAAATGTAACTTTGTAATCATTTATTTAACGAAAAATTAACAATAATGCCAATTCCTACTGAGGAAAAAGTTAGGACACCCTATGCCCTAATAGCTAGTATTGCCCCCCTTGGCTGAAATAACCTCAATTAGACGTTTCTTATAACTGTCTACAGGTCTCTGACATCAATTGGGAGAACGTTTTTCCCATTCCTCCTTGCAGAATTCTTTCAGCTGTGTGATGTTCGAGGGGTGTCTTGCATGCACAGCCAGTTTCAAATCAATCCACAGCATCTCAATAAGATTAAGATCCGGGCTTTGACTTGACCATTCCAGAACTCTCAATTTATTTTTCTTGAGTCATTCCTTGGTAGATTTACTGGAATGTTTTGGGTCATTGTCATGTTGCATGGTCCACATCTGCTTCAGCTTCAACTTTCGAACAGATGGTCTCACATTTTCCTCAAGCACCCTCTGATACAATACAAAATTCATAGTGATGGTGAGCTGACCAGGCCCTGCTGCAGAAAAGCAGCCCCAAACCATGACATTTCCACCCCCATGCTTCACAGTTGGTATGAGGTTCTTGTTCTCAAATGCTGTCTTGGTTTTGCGCCAAACATGTCTACTCTTACTGTGCCCAAATAGTTCAACTTTGGATTCATCTGTCCAAAGCACATTGTTCCAGAAGTTCTGGTCTTTCTCTAGGTGTTCTCTGGCAAACTTTAGTCTTGCCCTGATGTTTTTTTTTGACAGCAGGGGTTTCCTCCTTGCACACCTCCCATGTAATGCAAACTTGTTCAGTCTCTTTCTTATGGTGGATGCATGTACTTTGACATCAATTGTGGCAAGAGATACCTGTAGGTCTCGTGATGACATTCTGGGATTGTTGGAGACTTCTTTAAGCATCTTTCGGTCAGCTCTTAGGCTGAACTTGCTTGGGTGGCCTGACCTGGCCATGTTGGTGGTGGTTTTAAATGTTCTCCACTTGTAAATTATTTTCCGGACAGTGGAATGGCCAATTTCGAATAGTTTGGAGATCTTTTTATATCCCTTCCCAGACTCATATGCATCTACAATTTTTCTTCTGAAGGCCTCAGAGAGCTCTTTTGATCTCGCCATGGTGATGCAACTCACTTCAACAATCAAGAGCAAACCAAACTAAATATCTGAGGTTTAAATAGGACAGGCTCCTCCAAAATCCTCTGTAACGATGTTCTAATCATTTGCACCTGATGTGGTGCTCTTTATTATAATTTTAGGCATTTTAAGTGGAACTAAATGTAGGGGTGTCCTAACTTTTTCCTCACAAGAAGATTGCATTTCTATTAATTACATTTTACCAATAATTTTTTAAATAATTTGTTTCAGTTGTATTTGTTTAGTTATATTACCTCAATTTTTCAATATTGTTCAAATGAATATCAAATGTCCATATGTTTGAATATGTTGAAGAAGACAAAGGTTTTCATAGGGTGTCCTAATTTTTTCTCATGACTGTACATGGGGGTGCACCTGGACAATAAACTGGATTGGACTGGTAACACACATGTCCTGTACAAGAGGTACCAGAGCCGGCTTTATCTCCTGAGGAGGCTCAGGTCCTTTGGTGTGTGCTAAACATGTTCTACCAGTCAGTGGTGGCCAGCGCAGTGCTGTACGCGGTGGTATGCTAGGGGGGCAGCATCAAGGAAGGTGACACCAAGAGGCTGAATAAGCTTATTAGGAAAGCCGGTTCTGTCATCGGTATCACCCTGGACACTGTGGAGGAGGTGGCCAATAGGAGGATTAGGACCAAACTCCTGGCCATCATGAACAATCCCTCCCATCCCCTACATGACACTGTGGCAGAATAGAGAAGTTCCTTTAGCAACAGATTATTACAACCACGTTGCACTAAGGAGCGCTATAGGAGATCTTTTCTGCCTGCCACAATAAGACTGTACAACTCCTCCTCTGGCTGGCTCGATCGGGGTGATCAGAGTCAGGCTGGAGGATGTTAAATCATACTGGACTGTTCTTACTGTATATAATGTTTTCAGATGTCTATTTTATTCTATTATTCTATTGTCACTTTATTTTGTTGTTGTTATTTGTGATATGAGCTGCTGCAACGCCTTAATTTCCCCTTGGGGATCAATAAAGTACCTATCTATCTATCTTATAAAAGGAGGAGAAATTAAAACAATTTACTCCAATCTGTATCAGTCTTGTGCTTTGGTGAGCAAAGTTTTGGAAAATCCATCGGTTCTGTAACCTAATCTTGCAAATGATGTTGGTAAAGGAGAAAAATAAGATTGCTCAGAGAATAAACGCCTCTGCTGACTGAGAATAAATTACTTAATTTGATTATACTCACAAGAGTAATTCTATAATTTTGTTAAATGTATTTCAGTTTACATTTGTGGATGCCCATGAGGCAAACACTTTTAGCCTCCTTTACCTCCCTAGTCATTATGGGGCCAAACTGGGCTTGAGGTCTGGTTTACAGCGAGGGCGGAATATTCTTATCTACCAAGTGCTTTAGTTGGCTAGCGTACTTGGTGGGCAGTAAGCATAAGTAAGCATTACTGCATGACAGAGTGTGCATTAACAGACGATATCCGCACACTTCCAGTGGTTGTGACAGTAGACGAGACCGCACATTGAGTGCACTTACCGCCGGGTATCATGTGCAGATATTGTCTGCTAATTCACACCCTGGAGTGCATTAATGCATTTATAAAAACAGATCCCAGTAGTTTTTTTTAGAGGATTCCCCCTAAAACTTGTTATTTTAGACTCCTCAAAACATGGAAGAGTGTGGATATCCTTGTTAATGCACACCTTCAGTGTTCTACACACCCTAGGACACCTTGGAATTCTGCAGTGTTAATATGCCACGTAATTATAGTTCCCTCAAAATACTCTCGTACATAGGCTGAAACGCCTAACTTTGTGACAGGCATATTCGGCTATTGTCACTTCTTACAAACCTTCCCAGGAGGAATGTCTCTAGCAGCCAGGTCGTCCATAAATATTTCCCCAGGAATTCACAACGTTGCAGCTTCAATCCATGTGTCAAATATAATGTGGAGATCCCTCCAGTTCAAGTGCAAAGTGTCTCGTCTAGAATTAAAATATGTGTACAGTAAACATGTTGTCCCCCATGAATGATGTAGCGCCCCTCGTGTGAATTGATGACAATTATTCAAACCTATCTGTTACTGTCCCTCTCCCTAACGATCATCGCTGGAGCGTCCACCTCCCAGTCGACAGTGCACCTATTTCCTATCTCCACTCAGGACACCTGCGACCCATTCCCAATCACCCTCCTATAAGAACCCTGCCCAGTCTTCACTCCAGCGCCAGAACGTACTGTGTCTATGGTAACCTTCCAAGTAACACGCATACGCTTCAAGCCATTTGATATCCTCCCGTGTTCCTTGTGTTTCACCGTGTTTTCCTGTGCCTCCTCAGAACCCTCGTATTCCCTTGGACTCCCTCGTAATCCCACGGACCTACCCCTACCCCTCTGTACTACTGGATCTCCCGCTACTGAACCCTGGACTGGACCCCGACGACTCTCTCTTGGATCATCCCTCTCCCTCCGACCTCTCTCCGCTATTGGACCTCCCACTGCCGAATCCCGGACCGGACCCTGAAGACCCTTTTGGATTATCCTTCTTTCCCTTACCCCTCTCCCTATTATTATTATTATTAGCATCATCATTAAATACGCCTTCGGGCTATTCTACTCTCTCTGTGTGTGCCGTCATTCTGGTTCTTCAGACGTTCACGAGTAACACTATGACTGGAAAGTTATCGGAATGTGTAGTGCTTATTTGATTCATTTTCAGTTTTGCTACTTACCTCCATGGATTTGAGGTAGGCTGAAAAGTTAGAGGGGCTTTTGGTGCTTATTTGATTCATTTTTAAGGATTTGACAGTATTAATTGAGATGTTTCACTGCATTATAATGGGATGAATTGGCGTCACCTCGAAACTCCTAAACAATCTCTATGGCAAGACGCATCTTTCAGCATAGTTTCGTCAAAATTGGGTCAATCAGTTTAATTTAGTAAATTTCACATATGTATGGCAAGACGCATCATTCCTCTAAGTTTCGCCACAATTGTTCCACTCGTGTCAGAGGTAAAGCGTGTGACAGACGAAAGGACAAACTGAATCATCGTCCCCTCTCCGATTGCACCAGTTGGGGACAATTCCAAGTTTAATATGCCAACATATGTATACTGTTAGCATTTCCCATTTAGCCAACTAGTTAGCCAGCTGCATTGTCTTGTAAATAATTAATCTTTTGTGTGAAAGAAAATAACTATAGCTACAGCACAAGTGGTCATGGCTTGTAGAGTGGTAAGCGTTGTTAAGTGGTAACCAGCGGCAACATAATTCGAGGCGAGAGAGATGTCGGCCATGTTTTTTGTTTTGAAAAGCCATCGGGTTGGCGCGTGTATATGTTAACCCGCCGGTACCCCTTTCTCAGCTGTGAATGTCAGAGACGGTCCTTTATTTTTGGTACCAGAAGTGCATGTCTGTCGTCTCATTTGCTGGATTTCCAACCTGTATTACGGGATTGGTTCAAATCACGCTCCCGGGTCAATAACATGTTGTAGCCTTAACTAGTGATGGGCAAATGAAGCTTTTGTGAAGCACTGAACCACTTGAGCCAATTGTTTCGAAAATGGGTTCATTACTCGAAGCTTCAGTTACATTGACCTCTCCTGGCGAAGTGCAAGGCTGCAGTCAAATTAGGCAGGCTAGTTGGTGGACAGGAGGCTTTTAATTACACGCACGCACGCACGCACGCACGAACACACACACACACACACACACACACACACACACACACACACACACACACACACACACCTCAATGAGCAGTGTTGGAGAAACTACTTTACTTTTGTAGAAAAGATCTTTTGTTCTGAAGCATCTTTGCTTTGATCACCCTTGGATTTAAAGTATTGTAACGACCCTGTGAAAGGCCCGTTAGCAATTCCGCCAAAGGAGTTACCGCTCTTGGTGTTGTGGCTAGCGCGGCCGGTTTGTAAGCGAAAGATTGCGAGTTCGATACCCGCTTAAGGTAAGCTGCTCTACCCCGCCGTTCGCTACAGTATCTTTGCTTTGATGAAATTCTTTGATGCACCCACACACTAAGACTGAATATCATGTTCTATTTACAAATAAAGATTGATGAATGTGTGTATTGTGTTATTGAGGAGAGAGTGCTGGGGAAAATATGGCATAGGTTGGGTGTGTTTGTGTAACTATGGCAGGGGGTGATTATGTGGGATGGGGAACACTCAAAGATTACAAGAAGAACACTCAGAGAATACAAACGCAATACCAACAACTCAACAGCAACAACGCACCTACTACGACAATCCACAAATTGTGCATTGTTTAGAGCGGTTATAAAGTGTTGAGGCACTCAAATTCAAAACTGTCGCAACCTATCACCTGTCAGAATCGAGACGAGGCAGTGCCAGTGAATCACCTGATTGGACCGCGAACCAGTCAGGTGATTCATTCAGGCAACGAAGCAGTTGCTGCTTCGGACGTCATATGTCACGTGATTTTTTTCGCACCAAAGCAAGCTTTGAAGCAGTGCTTCGATAAAATTGTTGGTCAGTGTTTGAAGCACGTATCGAAGCTTCAGTGTCAAACTGCCATCACTAGCCTTAACCAGTGTCGGTCAAGCCTGACAATATATGTGATATACGTGTACAACAAAAAACGTTAGGAATTAACCAGCGAAGAGCTCTAAAGATCTACATTTCCCTTGAGGCCGTGTCGCTCCCGTGCTGAGTCTCCGCATGCGCTACATGCTTGTTGATCATGACCCTCTCTTCAATGTGCTTAATCATCGCCAAAATATTAAATTGTGATTAGATGCAGACATCTAGCAATCAGCTGCATGTAGCCATACAGGAGTGAAGGCCCAGGACACAGACTTCTCTCTATCTTCCATTTATTCTGGATAGACTAATAGTGGATAAATCGAACGACAGGATATGAAACAGTGAAGACTAGTGGCTGAAACTGAGGACACTCATAAAATTATCCTCAAGTCAATCCAAACTCAGTCAAGTTTTTATTGAAACAATAACATCATTTTTAACTTCAAACAGGAAGCAAGTTTTAGCAGGATGAAGATTTTTTCATTATTTATTCAGGGAAGTCCCTTTGAGACCAAGGTCTCTTTTTCAATGATGCCCTGATTACAACATACACTCACTGAACACTTTATTAGGAACACCTGTACACCGTCTCATGGTGGAGGTGGTATAATGGTGTGGGGAATGTTTTTTTGGCACACTTTGGGCCCATTAATGTGTGATGCAATCATGTCATCATGGACCAGAATCTCAAAGGAATGTTTCCAAAATCTTGTAGAATCAATGCCACGAAGAATTGAGGCTGTTTTGAGAGCAAAGGAAGGCCCTACCCAGTATTAGTATAGTGTTCCTAATAAAGTGTTTGGTGAGTGTATATACACACATCACTATTATTTACATCAAGATTTGAAAAGGACACAGGCAATGCAATTTCTTTTTACAGACAACAATCAATTATAACAAAGGCACTCCTCTACTGAGGAATCCTTAATCAGGTTCCTAAAATGTCCCAATGATACCAAAGCAGCAAGTCATAGAATATCCTGCAGGTCATTCCATACCCAAGGAGCACGATGACTAAAGGATGTTTTACCCATCTCAGGAGACATGTGGGACCTCAAGGACTAAACAAGTACTCCAGGTGATATGGGATGTAAGATAGTATAGGAGTTTATGGAGAATTCCTTTATATACTGTACATACAAGAGCCAGTGTTGCGGTAGCGGTTAGGGACAGCCACCCCACTGCCTGATATAAAAGTCAGTGATGAGTACAAAATGTATCACCTGTAATAAAACAAAGTGCTGAATGATCCTCTGTGGCTCAGTTGGTAGAGCATGGCGCTAACAACACTTAGGTTGTGGGTTTGATTCCTGCTGGGACCATATATACTGAAATGTATGCACTCACTGCAATGTAAGTCGCTTTGGATAAAAGTGTGAGCTAAATGGCATATATATATATGATAAACTGAATCTAACTGTTTCAATGTGGAGGTCGCATGCATATAAATTGTGTCCCCATAGTCGAGAACTGATAGGAACGTTGACTGTACAATTTTCTTTCTACTGTCAAATGACTGAAGCATGACCTGAAGCCTAGTTTAACTCTGAGCTTTTTTGTTAATTAATCTATATGTATTTTAAACAACAATTTATCATCAGATGCCAAGATACTTGTATGAGGGGACTCTCAATTTGGGAACCATCTGAGGTACAGATCTTTGAATCCATGGCCTCAGACTTGCGAGCTCTAGAGAAAAGTGTATACTTAGTTTTTGCTGCATTTAGTACTAGCTTGATGTCTACAAGTAAGCATTGAATGGCGTCAAAAGCAGTCTGTAGGTTAGACAAAGAAAATGTGTATATTTTATATACAGTGTAAGCAGTAACAGACAAAAAATTGAAACCTGAGGTGCTGTACCCTTTGTGATCTCTAGAGATTGTGGCTGAACATAGTCAGCAACTATACACTGAGTTCTATTCATGAGGTAGTTAATTATTGAAGACATTCTACACACTAACTGTGAATGATCCACTGTATAAAAAGCTTTTCATAGGTCAACAAACAATCAGCACAATGCTGCATTTTATAAAAAAATATCATTGATTACAAAGGATGTAGCTGAAATAGTACTGTGTCCTGGCCTAAAGCCTGATTGAAATGTGTTCAAGATACCTTTCTGGGACAAGAATGAGAGTTAAGATGAGAGTTGACCAAGGATTCTAATATTTTAGCTTCACATGAAAGCTTGGAAATTGGATGATAATTATTTAGGTCACTGCAGTCTGCACACTTATGTAGCAGTAGCACATGGATTGCTTTCCATATCTTGGGTATAGTCCCAGAGCTAAGCAAGAGATTACAAATATGAGCTAGGGGCCTAGCTATAAGAGGCGTGCAAGCTTCAGCAAACCAGGGTACAGTAGGTCAGCACCCATTGACTTCTTTACATTTATATTTAATAGAGCATCAAGCACTTCTAAATCTGAGAACTGTCTAAATTAGAATATGTACTTAATGTCACTTAATGTCACTTGTACATGTAGACAATTGTAACCTCCTCATTCCCCACAACTTTTGGGACACTTGATCTTATCATACAAGTACGGACACAAAGTGTTGATTAAAAGCATTACTAATTTCCCTTTTGTCATTTATGGGGCCAGAATCTGACATGATTTGTTGGGGCAGTGCAGGGGTGGAACTCAGGGTTTTAACCGTTTTCCATAATTTAGCTGGGTTTCCACTACTACTATACAGATTTTGCTTTCCTGGTCATAACAATGCATTTTTCTTAATTGTCTGAATGACATTATGTAGCAGAGTCAGTTTGTCTAGCTTTGGCCCAGGTAGTATTCCTTGTATAGATAGCCTCTGACAGTTCATTAGTAAACCATGGATTATGTCTGTCCCTTATCCTTAGTTTTTTAACGGGAGCATGTTTAAAGGCAGTGGAAAAATAGGCACGGGCTAATTCAGTGTCAAGTATATGGGACACATTTTCTAAATCACACAGATACATATCATGCAAAAACCTTTGAAGTTTCTTCATTGAAGTTTCATTGAAGTTTCTAAAATTCCTCTTAGAGATAAATCTGATACTAGGAATTCTAGTATCTCTGACACAGGCAATAGGGCAATGATCACTGATATCATTAGCAAAAACCACACTGGATATGTATTTCTGGGGTCTATTAGTCAATATATTGTCAATCAGGGTAGATTTCACTGTGTTTTTCAGATTAGGCCATGTGGATTTGGATATTAACTCTTTCAAATTTAGATCACTGCATACATATTTAAATTGATCAGAAAAGTGCGTCTAGTGCAATCTCGGTTTTGATCGTCCATAACTAACAATTCTGATACTCCATAGAGTACAGCTCAGCCAGTCTATCCAGAGCACAAGACTCAGCAGGGGGGGGGGGCTCCGAGCAACATACATAGGTATTCTAATTGTTTGGGTACAGGTGTTGAATTTAAAACCGATACGATAAAACAATTCTTCACAAAAATCGCAAAAAAGATGGTAGTGTATCCACCATTGATGTCATTGTCATTGTCATAGAGGAATCATGTTGTAAAGGCAAACAAATATTATTTATTTTCTGCTGCATCATGCACATACAGTATCATGCTTTGATTAGGATTTCACCGGGAATATGCAGGGTTTTGCAATGAAATAATATTTTGTCTAATTTTGGGTTATGGGACATAACATAGCTGCTTATCTAGAAAGGTGGCTTATCCTTGTTTTTACAACATCAGACGACATACTTTGTGGCTATCGCTATGCTAGCTGGCATTGGTTTTGGTTGCCCGGTGAGCTAGCGTGCTAAATGGTAGCGTACTAATAACACTGTCTAGACTAACATGCGGGCATATAGAATCATCATTATGTTTCCAGCACTATATCAGATCAACCAATTCCCTTTACTTGCATAGAAAGCAGTCATATACCTCTTTCATTGTGCTTCAAATTTGAAAGATGTGTTGTGTGTTCACTTCTCATAACAACAATACACCTCAGCAAAGTTGTTTCACCTGACAGGAAGTTCTAATGCACCAAGAATGATAAGTAGTTTCCACGAGACATGTCCATTAAATACGTTTAAACTGTTTTGGTGGTATATCTAATTACAGCATATGTCTAAATACATTGATATATGCCATCATATTGTTAAAATGCATTGTTCTTCTAAGTAGAGCCCTTTCAGGTCTTTTGAAGAGGCATTCTGAATGTCAACATTAGGGCCTAAAAGGAGCCCGGCCAGCACGTACGCATATCAGGCGATATTTCGACATCCATTGTCCGTCAAATGTTTGCTGAGTTACAGTGCTGCATGCTCTTTTTCAATAGTTCACCACCTTAGGCTCGAAGCACCGGGTATTGAGAAATAGCTGGCTGCTAGTAAGCCTTGGCACGCACTGTTGTCGAAAAGCGGCTATTGAAGAATGTGACTTACTGTGGACCTACCAAGTTGGGAGCTCAACTGTCAAGCCATCATCCACCATTGTGTAGCATATCACCTTAACCCAAACAACAGCTGAGTTAGAGCTCTTCTAAAAGGCTTGTCTGTAAATGCTCAGCAGAAATGATGTCATGAACGGCCCAACGGCTGTCTTCACTTGTTTAATCAACCATCAAACCGCTACACCGACCTGGGATGCTGGGACTCGGGTCTCTGTTTATACGAGCTGTAATGTCAACTAAAATGTTTACACCACTGACACTGACCAGATACATCAGCTGTTAAGGCAACAGGTCATTTCATGGAAACAGCACTCCTGGCATTCTCCAGGTTCTCAGAGAGCATTTACCCCTACAGTGCAAGCGTCCCTTTCAATTGTTCTTTACTTCTTGGTACCAACTGATGAACATCCAAGCTATATAAAAAATACATTAACCATGTATTGTATGCCGATTGAGACTAATCATCAAGTACAATTGTGAACAAGTGCATGATGATGCATCAAATCAATGTGATGGTGGATAACCTTATAAGCTCAAACAGACTAAATCTCCCCTCCTTGTTTGAAATATTTATGCATGTGGTGGGCCAAGTGGCAGTGGGTGTAAGAGTTTGGCATTCATGGAGAAGTGAATGATCAGGCTTAGGAGAACCAGAACGTCTTCATGAGGTCTTTGTTTCAAGGGACACATTTCAAATCCATTTCAACATATTATATTAATTACACTTTAATACAATTCTAACACCCCCACCACCCTTTCAACTATCTTTAAGTAATCTAATATACTACCACTAGTCTTCTATCTGCACTCCACCACCACACACATTTGCATCAACACACAATGAAAAATACACAGTGAATCCAAACTCAGTAACTCAATAACATGGAACTATCGAAAGCTGAGGGTCTTTTTAAACTATTAAGCTTTTTGTAACTCCAAAAACTCTCATCCGGTTAACCAACCAACCATACCACTCTCAACCAACCAACTCTTTTTTATATATATATACAAATATATATATGTATATATATATATGTTTTTATGGCATTTCTGCTTTATTGGAGAGAGACACAAGACACGACATGACATGCAGGATATGTCAAAGGCCAGAATCAAACCATGGACCTTGTGATAATATGGTATGCGCCTTAGTGTGCTACGCCAATTAAGCGCCCGAACCAACCAACTCTATACCCACTCCACTGAACTACCCAACCTTACAACATTCTATCTTCTAACCTTCTAACCCATACTGATCATCTATCCATCCTCTCTATCTATCTATGACCTTCTAACATACTATCTATCTAACATTCTATCTTTCCAACCTTATATTTATCTAACCTTTCAACTACCTACCAACCGTCATCCTTTCACGAGTCAATACTGCTTAACCCATACTGATTAACCTCTTAATTGTTTTGATCTTTCTATACCTCCCCTCTCTCATCTATTCATCCTCTTTTTCATCTATCCAATCAACCAACCTAACCAACCTATCTTGCTTTCTGATACCTTGTAAACCTTTTAAAATGTTAAGCTTTTTGTAATTCCAAAAGTTCCAAAGTTCCTCTCTACCTACTAAACACTGAAGTATAGAGAAAGGACTGGATGGGTTAAGAATAAAGACATTTAACAGTTAACATTGCGTTACATCTGACTACACAAGATATTTTATGGTTAATAATGATTGATAATGATTTGCTCATCCCTGTGCGACAGACACTCGATCATATCAGATCCTAGATTCCATTAAGAATACTCAATATGCCACCACCATGCTCTCAACTTACAATGAATCGCGAAGAGTTTATGCTTGGTCCAATACCTGAAGCCAATGACTCGACTCTACGTGTTCTTAACGATGCATGTGAACATTAGACATTAATGGGATGACCTGGTCACAATTATGTCGTGCTGTTCTAACAGAACATTTACCTAGCGCACAACATCACATTAATGTACATAGAAATAATGAGAATTAAGTATCAACATATTAACCAATTTAACAGTTTCAAAGGAACATATAAAATAAACAAACTGCAGTAAACAAATGGAAATGTAACCATATGTCTAATGCTATGTGTGTCAAGGACAACACAGGAGACCGGTGCCCATAGGCTACCCCGAGAAACTCAAATAATGAATGGTCTGTATCTTCCTTAAATATCCTCCAAACAATAGAACATACACTCACTGAACACTTTATTAGGAACACCTGTACACCTTCTCATGGTGGAGGTGGTGTAATGGTGTGGGGAATGTTTTCTTGGCACACTTTGGGCCCATTAATACCAATCAATCATCGCTTGAATGCCATAGACTATTTGAATATTGCTGCTGACCATGTGCATCCCTTCATGGCTACAATTTACCCATCTTCTAATGGCTACTTCCAGCATGATAATGCACCATGTGACAAAGAAAAGGTCGTCTCAAACTGGTTTCATGATCGAGTTTCATTTCAATGAGTTCAGTGTTCTTCAGTGGCGTTCCCAGTCACCAGATCTGAATTCAATAGAACACCTTTGGGATGTGGTAGAACGGGAGATTCACAGCTTGAAAGTGCACCTGAAAAATCTGCAGGAATTGTTGAGAGCAAAGGGAGGCCCGACCCAGTATTAGTGTAGTGTTCCTAATAAAGTGTCCAGTGAGTGTAAGTGAGATGCCAGTTGGTCTATGCTACAGTGCCTTCGGAATGTATTCAGACCCCTTTACTTTTTCCACATTTTGTTGTGTTATAGACTCAATTTAAAATGGATTAAATTACAAGAATTTGCCATCAATCCACACACAATACCCCAGAATGACAAAGTGAAAACAGGTTTTTAGAAATTTATTAAAGTTGAAATACAGAAATACCTCATGTACATAAGTATTCAGACTCTTTTCTATGACACTCTTAAAATTAGCTAAAATGCCAAAATGTCATCTACAAATCCCCCGGTAAGTTGAATTGAGTCCATCTTAATGCAAGGATAATAGTTCATGTAATTTTGGAATGAATATCTTTGTTTTTATAGGGTCTCTGATTTGCATAGGAATCAATTACACACTGTGTGGATCAGGTTGTCATTACAAACTGAGCAAATGGAGAGGAACAAAACTACTCAGGAATGCGACCCTGAGGCCTGGGGAGACTGCAATTTGGAATTGCACAAAAGGAAAAGTAGTCGATGGAACAACATCGTCTCAGTCACTCTACAAAATTGGTCTATAACCAAGTGGCCAAAAAGAATCCTTTAATGAAAAAGAATCTATCTCATATCCATAATTGTGTTTGCAACAATGAATTCAAGTGATAGCGCAAAGAAAGTGCCTGGAAATGTGTTTATTTGGTTTTTCTACAAAGCATTAAGTTTGGTGCAAATCCAGCACATGCAATGCCGTTTCCGCACCATCTCTTGTGTGAAGAATAGTGGTAGCTGCATCAAGTTATGGGTATTTTTCTCACTGGCAGGGACTGGGGAGTTTGTCAGGATCAAGAGCAAATTATGAAATTTGCTGAGTTGGTAGTGACATCCTAGTCCACACAGTCTGTAATTGATTCCAATTCTAATCAGAGACCCTGTAAAAGCAAAGATATTAATTCCAAAATTACATGAACTATTATCCTTGCATTATGATGGAGTCAATTCAAGTCATTGAGAGATTTGTTGATGACATTTTTGCATTTTAGCTAATTTTATCTATCAATTTATCCATCCAACCAACCAATCAACCCATCTTTAACTTTATCTCACTTTCTTTCAATATCCCAGCTATCGATCTATGTCGTCCAAACCATCTTTAAACTTTTACTAAACTTCTACTATCAAAATAAGACTTTTCAAGCGCACAAACTTTCTTCTGGAACTTCTTTTTCTAATTTATTACATTAGCAATAGCCTACCGGTCATTGAAAGTGTCATTAAAACATTTATGAAGCTAAGATGATATACAACAGCAGTCAAAATTCAACAAGTAAGATCTTTTGTTTTTTTGTTTTTTTTGTTTTTTTACTGATTTCTGATCCATGGTTTGGCCTATTTTGTTGTATCTCTGATTCATGGCAGAAGTTGGTTGTATTGACTGTTAAGGTGTTGACAGGGTTGTCCCTGTGCCTTATATGGCAGTGCATACTGTCTGGCATGGTATCTGAAGAGTGCCAGTTGTTCCCCTGAAACAACATTGGCGTATGTGGCTGGCTAAATATAGGCCATCAACACCTGGCTGTCATAGTCAAAGTTCGAGGCACAGGGCCAGGCCAAATTGCGTTTAGTGATTAAAATGGCAATTTAATTATCCAGATGAAAAGGTGAGAAATCAGATACAAAACGAATACATGTCATATGTTGTTACATTCTAAAGAATCATGTCCCGTTGTTGCAAGGAGGAGGAAGACGGATACATCCCGTAGGCCTAACTGTCACGCATCATTCTACCATATGACTACAATGGGAGGGATAATTCGTTTGAGTCAAGACCACTTGTCTCCGGGGGGAACCTCCAGTCAGTGCTTTCTAAATGCGGTGGGTTAATGGTCCTCTCATTGGCCAAGCATTTCGCGCGTCTCTCCGGGCCGTTTTGACAACCTTATCATGGAAAGTCAGGCATTGATCAACACGGTGTTCCAATAGCTCATGCGAGGCTGTAAGATGTCGGTGGCAGTGAAAGAGGGCCGAAGTTCGAGAGAGAAGTCCAAGTCTGTTTCTCTCTTATGGAGACTCTTTCCGCACGTTTTTCTCATACTTACACTCGTCGCATATGCCGCTTTGGGAGCGGTGCTATTCATGCATATAGAGGGAGGGGATGGGGAGCCCAAAACAATAAAGGAATATCATTCGTTTTTGGGTGATATAGTCGACTTTATTCGGAAGAATCCAGGTGAGATGAATGGCTAGGTAAATCAACGTCTAGTTAATACAAACATTTTACATTTCTACATCATTCAATCACCTTTTCAGGAGAGAGAAAAGAGGAATGATGAACGAACAATAAGTAATTGAATTGTTGATTATGGTTAACTGTATTTTGACCTTAATAGTTACATTTTATTTTCAGAAAATTCGTCCAGTGATTTGGTGGAAGACATAAAGAATCGTACCGAAAAGGAGTTCAAGTCTATATGGCTTCAGCATCCAAAAAGATGGACGTTCTATGGATCCTTGTTCTTCTGTTGTACTGTGTTCACAACCGTGGGTAAGTCCTATATCTGCACTAATGTTAGTTACATGATTACATCTGAAGTCTATGCTGTGCAACATTTTTGCCACTTAAATCAAATTAATAAAGAATATTTCATTATGTACAGTACACTGCACAATATGCTATTGAGGTGTGGAGGGTGGGGTTTAGTTTTGGACTTTCATTATAAGCCGTCCTTTCACACTAAATGAGTTGTTTAACTTCATGAGGACAATAATCAATTACTCATAGTTATTATTATTCTTTCTACCTGTTCACACACCAGTGATAGGATGGATTACCTCTGCTAAGCCACAGTGGCTTTCCCGTCAAAATGAATCACTCTCAAAGAAATACAAATAGCATTGTAGAAGTATCAGACATGATAGATGTACAATATCTGATTACTGAACCTCCTCAATCTTTTCATAACAGAACATAGTAGAAAGAGGATTTTATAATAACTGCCATCTATTTCATATTCACTGAGCTTTAGATGGGGTAGGGGCTCATACAGTATGCTGTTTGCTTGAGACTTGGTGCACTTTGGTCCTCATCATCGTGTGCTCTCTGTGTACTGATGTTACCAGGCTGTAAAGAAGAGGACTTGGTCTCAGTCTGTCCATCATTAGTCAACCATTAGTCAACCATGTGATGAATATGAAATAATGCTTTGTCAACAGCGACATTGAAGCTTTAAAAATGATTTTACTTAGAGATGAATCATGTATTTTGCAACCATTAATTCTCAAACTGCTGATAAACTGTTAAACAATAAAACATAAATCATTCAACATTATGATTTATTTCAGCAAGTAAATGCAGAGGTAGGCCAGTATCAGACTGTATTATGGTGTATTGTATTATGGTGAATCGATCTTCTGTGAAGCATTGACCGAAATGCTATTTTTTTTCATATATTAAATGTATCTACACCATTATTATACAGAATAAGTGGAATGTGAACTCTCCCTGAACAAGACCATCTCCCTAAGCAAATTAACTTCCAGAGAAAACCACATTTTTATTCTTCCAGAATGACATCATCATCACTATCAAATAAATAAGCAATAATTTACATCCTCATTTCCGAGGAGCAACAGGAACTGTCTCTGTAATCACAGTATGACAAAAACCAATTAGTGAAAGGCTACTGGCCTTTCATTTCTGCATTTGGGCTTTGGCTAAACTTGCTCAACGTATTCTCATTCAGAAGTGTCAGAGAGTAGCCTAAATGCCACGTTGCTCATGCAATCTATAAAACTAGCATACAAACATTTGGTTGTGATCTGCCCTCATTCTTACCCACTTGTGTTTCTAATCTGCAGACAACTGCTGAGGAAGGGTGGGGAGGATGCCAGGGCCTGTGTCCCTCTCCTGCCAGTCCCTGTGGGGGGCAGGTCCATGCTGGGCGTGTGTCCCTCTTCTGCCAGTCTCTGTGGGGGGCAGGTCCATGCTGGCCTCAGATTCTGATTAGTGAACGATCACCACCAGGATCTGCAGATGATGCTGATCAGATGTTCCATCTAAATTATGATGTAATGTAAATAATTAGAATCAGAGGTAACAGAACCAGAGGGCATAGATTATAATAAAAACATGTAGGAAGAGGTGAATATTAAGATTTGCTCATACCTAGTGTGAATGGTCAGTCAAGGATATGGGAATTGACTGACTATAGCCACCAGCAACATGAGGGAGTGTGAGGTAGACATTGTGCAGCATGTCAAATGGTCTTCATTGTTTATTTCACATCCTGGAAATTGACTCAGATTGACACAGAGTGACCTATATTAACATCTAGTTGTATGATTGTATGTTGCCTTTGAGAAAAAGTAAACCATACATATACTGTAGGCCTACTGAGAGCACATGCAGACAACACATAGGGCTACCTTCTCTTCTTTCACAGCTATTGTTTATTATTATATTGTTTCAACCCATGTCAAAGGAAGATAGATTCTTGATTTATCCTTACCCCTGTCTTAACTTCACTTAAAAGCCATTTCAAGCCACAACTCCAGCATAAGTGCCTGGTTACCACAGCTAATGGGGCTTCCCATTAACAGCATTTGCAGACAGTGTGTCAGGCATACACACCGTACCTCTGTTTAGTTCAGCAATTGTACAGAACCTGGCAAGCGTAGTGTACAGCTGACCTGGGTTCAAAGAGTATTTGAAATCATTTCAAATACTCAGCTGTGCTTGATTGAATTTAGACCAATGATCTCAATTGTTCCAAAAGTGCAAACCCCACCCATCTGGCATTTCCAGGCAAGCTCAAGCAAATGCTTCAACCCAGGTCTAGTGTACAGGTCCTGTATGTGCAGATGCCAGGCCACAAAGGATCTAGCAATTTGAGTGTCCAGCTAGCAGTGCTCATTGAAAGCAAAACTTTACCTGTCATCCAAGTCTGTGTTTGAAGCTGTTATTTTTCCATTTGACCGTGATTACAGATATGAATAGATACAGTGCCCTCCGTAAATATTGGGACAGTGAAACATTTTTGTTCTTCTTTTGGCTCTATAGTTTGGATTAAAAATCTAACAATTACTATGAGGTTAAAGTATTGAGTCTCCGCTTTTATTTGAGGTATTTTTGTACATATTGGTTTCACCATTTAGACACTTTTATACATAGTACCAATACTTATGGAGGGCACTGTATATCTATTGGAAGAACAGAATATGCTGTATGCTGTAGCAGTACACCTTCAGTCTTGTACCTGTAGTATACAGGACATCAATCCGCAGGAACAGAACAGCCTTGTGCTATGTTCATGTACTTCATGAACTTAAATCATGATTGCAGGGCGAGAAAATTGTCCTTATGATGGGGGTGGAGGGCGGAGTGCCTTAACAGCTGCTTGAAAATACATTAGGAAGTTGGTTAATATCTGATGTGATAGCTATCGTGGCCAGCTGCAATAGTCTAACAGACTCTATAGCTTGGTCTGCAAACAGGAAGGCCCACAAATCACGGTGGACAGACACTCTGAGAGTAAGATGCATTTAATGTTACCAACAAGAAGCATATTAGAGTTTTGAAGACAGTTCTCTTTCCTTTTTACTCATGATGTAGGGAAAACATATTTGCAGTATCTAAATATTCAGTTGGTCTTTTCCCCTCTACAATATGCCCCCAGCAAGAATTTTGAATCAGCAGTATGTCCAATGTAGACAAATGACCAACAGGTGGCAGCAATGATTACAAAATCCTGGTTGCAAGCTGTTCATTGTTTCCACTTTCTCCTTCTAATTTTGTGTATGAGCCATTTTCAATATGGATTTCAAAACAAGGCACAAATATGGATTTTCACATAAGACAATATCAGCAGGAAATAGGAGCTGTGCTGTGGGTTGTGGATTCAATTCACACAGGGAACATATACCCCCAAAATGTATGCACTCGTACTGTAAGTTGCTTTGGATAAAGGAGTCAGCTAAATAGCAAATATTATCCTCTGTCTTGTTTCAGGCTATGGGGAGATCTACCCAGTGACTCTGACTGGTAAGGTGGTGTGTATCCTGTATGCCATGTTGGGCATCCCCCTCACACTCCTGGTCATCACTGATGTTGGGGATATCCTAGCCGTGCTCACCTCCAAGGCCTACCTCCGCCTTCACACCCTCTGCAGGCTGATCCTCCGCCGCAGCTGGTCCCCCACCAAGGCTGGGAAGAAGTCTAAGGACAGGGACCAGGTGGCCATCCAGGATGGCACCTACATCTTCAGCCACGAGGTGGTGGTCCGTGAGCCCATGGACATCCGGCAGGTTCTCCACAGTCAGACGGAGGTGAAGCGCAAGTCCATCCATCTTTGCAAAAACACAGAGATCTTTGATCATATCGTGGCCCGGGAGAACTTCACCAGGCAGGGCCCTCTCCTACGCAGCCTCTCCTGCCCGGAGCTGGACCGCATGCCCCCGCTGCCCAATGACTATGCCATGTGGGACTTCACAGGCATAGGGGACAGCATGGACCAGCTGAATGTGCCACTGGTGCTGATCCTGGTGGTGGTGTTCGCCTACATCCTGTTTGGGGGCCTCATCCTGCCCCTCTGGGAGACGGAGTTTTACGACTTTGACTCCTACTATTTCTGCTTCATCACGCTTACCACCATCGGCTTTGGCGACATCGTGCCCAATCATCCCAAGTACTTCATGCTCACCTCCGTCTTCATCATCACTGGCATGGCCATCATGTCCATGGCTTTCAAGCTGGGCCAGTCACGCATTGTCAGCTGCTATCGCCAGGGCATGCTCTGCATCAGCGGGGGCAAGGTGGAGACCTTCGAGGTGGAAGAGAGCAGCTGAATTCACAGGCTTTGCTCACTGGACATTTTGGGTCGTAAAAGTTGAATGTGGAGTCACATTTCTGTAAGGCCTGCCTTGGAAACAATGTTTAGCTCAGGAGAAGGCAACACTGACCCATGTGTTGATGCATGAGCATATGAAATATGCATAAGGCCAAAGCTGTGGTCATGTTATGACTCTGACATTATGTATGTATTGGAATTTAATCTCATGCTTGTCCGAATACCCATCAGTATGTCTGAATTATTAATAGTTAATTATCTATTATGTAGTAATAGTGCTCAATGGCCATGATAAAACAGAAGCAATCAAGGAATGAGATCACATGATAAAGAACATTCAGTGGAGAGCGCTGTTTTAGACCAGACAAAGCCTTTTCTAAAATCGTGACAAAGCCTTTTGTCCATTTGTACGTTTTGTTTGTTTGCAAGGATATGCACACATTTGCCGATATTTGCACACATTTTATGCTATTCGTATGTAGGTTTTCTAATTTTCTGCATCACCAAAGAGGGCAGCACCGGGCAAAACTACATGCTACACCTTTAATGTTCCAAAAGCTGTTTTCAGCTTAACCTGCTACATCTATTATTTTTTGATTAATGGGACATTGGTACACTTGTCTGTTGCTGCAATGGCCCATGCTTGGTAATGATACAATGTGTATCAAAAGTGGTCATAATATGAATGAAAAGTGGTCATAACACATAGTCCACATTAAAGCTTCTGCTTTAACTTCTCATTGCCTTTCTCTCTAAATGTTTCCTACTGGTTTGCTTGAGAGAGGAGTCTCTTACTTTAGGACAGTTCAGGTTTTAACATCAATTTTCCAAATATAGATGTATTGTTCTGTAGGTGGTGTGTGAATCAGCAAAAGTAGCTAATTTATATTCTGACTAGTTACAGATATAAGGCTTGTCATAAATTAGCCGAAAATGTTACAAATGAACTTTTTGATATGTAGCTACAATCATATTTTCAAAGCTAAAGTCTTGAGGTCAAGTATATGCGAGGTACAGTTCAGCACAGAAGACACAATGTCTCGAACCTCTCTGGGTAGTTGTTTTAATGTCTTTGTAACGAGGATTTCTATGCAAACAGAGCTAGAAACTCTGAACAGCTCTGCAAATGGTACATTAACATTGTTTGTCTGAAATGGTCAAGAAATGTACATTACATAATATATAAAATAGATGTGACAATAGTTCCCTCTGGCACTAATTGATAATCAGCCTCAATGTTTATGCTCATGCTGTCTCTTAGCAAACTGTATCTTCTGCTTTCACATTGCCATTAAAATATGTTCAAAATTCAAATCAATCTGTGGTGTTCATGAAGGAAGACAATGTGTTGACATGAAAACACTGTTTCAATGAGCATTCAGTCAAGGCAGCAAAACTATTATGTAAGCAAAACATCCTATTACTTAACTGTAGCAAAGGTGCTTTTGTTTTTTAGATACCCCCCTTCTTGAGGTAGAGCACAGCACACAGATAATCTAGACCGGCCACCAACCCCCTAAACATCAATTCAACAATCACAGAAAATACAAGTCAAGCATTCCTTCGTGGGCCAGGATCTTGATAAACCTGTGTTGGCTGCCCAACGGCACTGACAGGATGCTGTAGCCCCTCAGTGAGCTCTTTATATACATCTTTATCTACATCTACTATATATATATAATAATATTATTATTATTATTTTCATTATTTAATTATTATATTGTTGGTGTTGTTGTTATTGTTATTGTTATTGTTATTGTTATTGTTATTGTAATTATTATTATTATTATTATTTTTTCAGGGCATTTCTGATTTATTGGAGAGAGACACTAGAGTTTGACATGCAGGATATGTCAATGGCCGGAATCAAAGCAGGGACCTTGTGATAATATGGTATGCGCCTTAGTGTGCTACGCCACTTAAACACCTAAAGCAACCAACTCTACACCCACTCCACTGAACTATCCAACCTTACAACATACAATCTTCTAACCTTCTAACCCATACTGATCATCTATCATCTATCCTCTCTATCTCACATTTTATCTATGACCTTCTAACATACTATCTATCCAACATTCTATCTTTCCAACCTTATATCTATCTAACCTTTCAATTACCTAACCATCATCCTTTCAGGAGTCAATACTGCTTCACTCAGTATAAGCCATACTGATTAACCTCTTAATTGTTTTGATCTTTCTATAACTCCCCTCTCTCATCTATCCATCCTCTCTTTCATCTATTCAATCAACCAACCTAACCAAGTTAAGCAAGGGTTAAGAATAAAGACATACATTTATTTAGAACTAACAGTTAACATTGCGTTATATCTGACTACACAAGATATTTTAGGGTTAATAATGATTGATAATGATTTGCTCATCCCTGTGCGACAGACACTCGATCATATCAGATCCTAGATTCCATTAAGAATACTCAATATGCCACCACCATGCTCTCAACTTACAATGAATCGCGAAGAGTTTATGCTTGGTCCAATACCTGAAGCCAATGACTCGACTCTACGTGTTCTTAACGATGCATGTGAACATTAGACATTAATGGGATGACCTGGTCACAATTATGTCGTGCTGTTCTAACAGAACATTTACCTAGCGCACAACATCACATTAATGTACATAGAAATAATGAGAATTAAGTATCAACATATTAACCAATTTAACAGTTTCAAAGGAACATATAAAATAAACAAACTGCAGTAAACAAATGGAAATTTAACCATATGTCTAATGCTATGTGTGTCAAGGACAACACAGGAGACCGGTGCCCATAGGCTACCCCGAGAAACTCAAATAATGAATGGTCTGTATCTTCCTTAAATATCCTCCAAACAATAGAACATACACTCACCGAACACTTTATTAGGAACACCTGTACACCTTCCCCTGGTGGAGGTGGTGTAATGGTGTGGGGAATGTTTTCTTGGCACACTTTGGGCCCATTAATACCAATCAATCATCGCTTGAATGCCATAGACTATTTGAATATTGCTGCTGACCATGTGCATCCCTTCATGGCCACAATTTATCCATCTTCTAATGGCTACTTCCAGCATGATAATGCACCATGTGACAAAGAAAAAATCGTCTCAAACTGGTTTCATGAACATGACAATGAGTTCAGTGTTCTTCAGTGGCCTTCCCAGTCACCAGATCTGAATTCAATAGAACACCTTTGGGATGTGGTAGAGATTCACGACCCAGTATTAGTGTAGTGTTCCTAATAAAGTGTCCAGTGAGTGTAAGTGAGATGCCAGTTGGTCTATGCTACAGTGCCTTCGGAATGTATTCAGACCCCTTTACTTTTTCCACATTTTGTTGTGTTATAGACTCAATTTAAAATGGATTAAATTACAAGAATTTGCCATCAATCCACACACAATACCCCAGAATGACAAAGTGAAAACAGGTTTTTAGAAATTTCAGTACATTTATTAAAGTTGAATTACAGAAATACCTCATGTACATAAGTATTCAGACCCTTTTCTATGACACTTAAAATTAGCTAAAATGCCAAAATGTCATCTACAAATCCCCCGGTAAGTTGAATTGAGTCCATCTTAATGCAAGGATAATAGTTCATGTAATTTTGGAATGAATATCTTTGTTTTTATAGGGTCTCTGATTTGCATAGGAATCAATTACACACTGTGTGGATCAGGTTGTCATTACAAACTGAGCAAATGGAGAGGAACAAAACTACTCAGGAATGCGACCCTGAGGCCTGGGGAGACTGCAATTTGGAATTGCACAAAAGGAAAAGTAGTCGATGGAACAACATCGTCTCAGTCACTCTACAAAATTGGTCTATAACCAAGTGGCCAAAAAGAATCCTTTAATGAAAAAGAATCTGTCTCATATCCATAATTGTGTTTGCAACAATGAATTCAAGTGATAGCGCAAAGAAAGTGCCTGGAAATGTGTTTATTTGGTTTTTCTACAAAGCATTAAGTTTGGTGCAAATCCAGCACATGCAATGCCGTTTCCGCACCATCTCTTGTGTGAAGAATAGTGGTAGCTGCATCAAGTTATGGGTATGTTTCTCACTGGCAGGGACTGGGGAGTTTGTCAGGATCAAGAGCAAATTATGAAATTTGCTGAGTTCGTAGTGACATCCTAGTCCACACAGTCTGTAATTGATTCCAATTCTAATCAGAGACCCTGTAAAAGCAAAGATATTAATTCCAAAATTACATGAACTATTATCCTTGCATTATGATGGAGTCAATTCAAGTCATTGAGAGATTTGTTGATGACATTTTTGCATTTTAGCTAATTT
This sequence comes from Argentina silus, assembly GCF_951799395.1. Lineage (NCBI taxonomy): Eukaryota > Metazoa > Chordata > Actinopteri > Argentiniformes > Argentinidae > Argentina > Argentina silus. The sequence goes on along the minus strand of NC_139653.1, from coordinate 2,164,834 downwards.
TATTTATCAATTTATCCATCCAACCAACCAATCAACCCATCTTTAACTTTATCTCACTTTCTTTCAATATCCCAGCTATCGATCTATGTCGTCCAAACCATCTTTAAACTTTTACTAAACTTCTACTATCAAAATAAGACTTTTCAAGCGCACAAACTTTCTTCTGGAACTTCTTTTTCTAATTTATTACATTAGCAATAGCTAATATTTTTTTTTATTTTTTTTACTGATTTCTGATCCATGGTTTGGCCTATTTTGTTGGATTTCTGATTCATGGCAGAAGTTGGTTGTATTGACTGTTAAGGTGTTGACAGGGTTGTCCCTGTGCCTTATATGGCAGTGCATACTGTCTGGCATGGTATCTGAAGAGTGCCAGTTGTTCCCCTGAAACAACATTGGCGTATGTGGCTGGCTAAATATAGGCCATCAACACCTGGCTGTCATAGTCAAAGTTCGAGGCACAGGGCCAGGCCAAATTGCGTTTAGTGATTAAAATGGCAATTTAATTATCCAGATGAAAAGGTGAGAAATCAGATACAAAACGAATACATGTCATATGTTGTTACATTCTAAAGAATCATGTCCCGTTGTTGCAAGGAGGAGGAAGACGGATACATCCCGTAGGCCTAACTGTCACGCATCATTCTACCATATGACTACAATGGGAGGGATAATTCGTTTGAGTCAAGACCACTTGTCTCCGGGGGGAACCTCCAGTCAGTGCTTTCTAAATGCGGTGGGTTAATGGTCCTCTCATTGGCCAAGCATTTCGCGCGTCTCTCCGGGCCGTTTTGACAACCTTATCATGGAAAGTCAGGCATTGATCAACACGGTGTTCCAATAGCTCATGCGAGGCTGTAAGATGTCGGTGGCAGTGAAAGAGGGCCGAAGTTCGAGAGAGAAGTCCAAGTCTGTTTCTCTCTTATGGAGACTCTTTCCGCACGTTTTTCTCATACTTACACTCGTCGCATATGCCGCTTTGGGAGCGGTGCTATTCATGCATATAGAGGGAGGGGATGGGGAGCCCAAAACAATAAAGGAATATCATTCGTTTTTGGGTGATATAGTCGACTTTATTCGGAAGAATCCAGGTGAGATGAATGGCTAGGTAAATCAACGTCTAGTTAATACAAACATTTTACATTTCTACATCATTCAATCACCTTTTCAGGAGAGAGAAAAGAGGAATGATGAACGAACAATAAGTAATTGAATTGTTGATTATGGTTAACTGTATTTTGACCTTAATAGTTACATTTTATTTTCAGAAAATTCGTCCAGTGATTTGGTGGAAGACATAAAGAATCGTACCGAAAAGGAGTTCAAGTCTATATGGCTTCAGCATCCAAAAAGATGGACGTTCTATGGATCCTTGTTCTTCTGTTGTACTGTGTTCACAACCGTGGGTAAGTCCTATATCTGCACTAATGTTAGTTACATGATTACATCTGAAGTCTATGCTGTGCAACATTTTTGCCACTTAAATCAAATTAATAAAGAATATTTCATTATGTACAGTACACTGCACAATATGCTATTGAGGTGTGGAGGGTGGGGTTTAGTTTTGGACTTTTTTATAAGCCGTCCTTTCACACTAAATGAGTTGTTTAACCTCATGAGGACAATAATCAATTGCTCATAGTTATTATTATTTTTTCTACCTGGTTCACACACCAGTGATAGGATGGATTACCTCTGCTAAGCCACAGTGGCTTTCCCGTCAAAATGAATCACTCTCAAAGAAATACAAATAGCATTGTAGAAGTATCAGACATGATAGATGTACAATATCTGATTACTGAACCTCCTCAATCTTTTCATAACAGAACATAGTAGAAAGAGGATTTTATAATAACTGCCATCTATTTCATATTCACTGAGCTTTAGATAGGGTAGGGGCTCATACAGTATGCTGTTTGCTTGAGACTTGGTGCACTTTGGTCCTCATCATCGTGTGCTCTCTGTGTACTGATGTTACCAGGCTGTAAAGAAGAGGACTTGGTCTCAGTTTGTCCATCATTAGTCAACCATTAGTCAACCATGTGATGAATATGAAATAATGCTTTGTCAACAGCGACATTGAAGCTTTAAAAATGGTTTTACTTAGAGATGAATCATGTATTTTGCAACCATTAATTCTCAAACTGCTGATAAACTGTTAAACAATAAAACATAAATCATTCAACATTATGGTGTATTTCAGCAAGTAAATGCAGAGGTAGGCCAGTATCAGACTGTATTATGGTGTATTGTATCTACACCATTATTATACAGAATAAGTGGAATGTGAACTCTCCCTGAACAAGACCATCTCCCTAAACAAATTAACTTCCAGAGAAAACCACATTTTTATTCTTCCAGAATGACATCATCATCACTATTAAATAAATAAGCAATAATTTACATCCTCATTTCCGAGGAGCAACAGGAACTGTCTCTGTAATCACAGTATGACAAAAACCAATTAGTGAAAGGCTACTGGCCTTTCATTTCTGCATTTGGGCTTTGGCTAAACCTTCAGTCTCGTACCTGTAGTATACAGGACATCAATCCGCAGGAGCAGAACAGCCTTGTGCTATGTTCATGTACTTCATGAACTTAAATCATGATTGCAGGGCGAGATGTTACTAAAATTGTCCTTATGATGGGGGTGGAGGGCGGAGTGCCTTAACAGCTGCTTGAAAATACATTAGGAAGTTGGTTAATGTCTGATATGTGATAGCTATCGTGGCCAGCTGCTACAGACTAATAGCTAATAGCTTGGTCTGCAAACAGAAAGGCCCACAAATCACGGTGGAGAGACACTCTGAGAGCAAGATGCTTCATGTTACCAACAAGAAGCATGTTAGAGTTTTGAAGACAGTCCTCTTTCCTTTTTACTCATGATGTAGGGAAATACACAATGGATCTGAACTACTTCACCTTCACTTTGCTGTCCCTTAGTGATCAAATACCGTCGGCAATCGTAGAGGACTGTAAAAAGAATAATAACTGATGCGTACGATTAAATACAAAGTAATCTTTTATCGCCCTGATGAATGTCCAGTGAATTTATTCAATTTATACAATGGAAAAAAATACATTTGTAGTATCTAAGCATTCAGTTGGTCTTTTCCCCTCTATAATATGCCCCCAGCAAGTGTTTTGAATCAGCAGTATGTCCAATGTAGACAAATGACCAACTGGTGGCAGCAATGATTACAAAATCCTGGTTACAAGCTGTTCATTGTTTCCACTTTCTCCTTCTAATTTTGTGTATGAGCCATTTTCAATGTGGATTTCAAAACAAGGCACAAATATGGATTTTCACATAAGACAATATCAGCAGGAAATAGGAGCTGTGCTGTGGGTTGTGGATTCAATTCACACAGGGAACATATACGCCCAAAATGTATGCACTTGTACTGTAAGTTGCTTTGGATAAAGGAGTCAGCTAAATAGCAAATATTATCCTCTGTCTTGTTTCAGGCTATGGGGAGATCTACCCAGTGACTCTGACTGGTAAGGTGGTGTGTATCCTGTATGCCATGTTGGGCATCCCCCTCACACTCCTGGTCATCACTGATGTTGGGGATATCCTAGCCGTGCTCCTCTCCAAGGCCTACCTCCGCCTTCACACCCTCTGCAGGCTGATCCTCCGCCGCAGCTGGTCCCCCACCAAGGCTGGGAAGAAGTCTAAGGACAGGGACCAGGTGGCCATCCAGGATGGCACCTACATCTTCAGCCCCGAGGTGGTGGTCCGTGAGCCCATGGACATCCGGCAGGTTCTCCACAGCCAGACGGAGGTGAGGCGCAAGTCCATCCATCTTCGCAAAAACACTGAGATCTTTGATCATATCGTGGCCCGGGAGAACTTCACCAGGCAGGGCCCTCTCCTACGCAGCCTCTCCTGCCCAGAGCTGGACCGCATGCCCCTGCTGCCCAATGACTATGCCATGTGGGACTTCACGGGCATCGGGAACAGCATGGACCAGCTGAATGTGCCACTGGTGCTGATCCTGGTGGTGGTGTTCGCCTACATCCTGTTTGGGGGCCTCATCCTGCCCCTCTGGGAGACAGAGTTTTACGACTTTGACTCCTACTATTTCTGCTTCATCACGCTTACCACCATCGGCTTTGGCGACATTGTGCCCAACCATCCCAAGTACTTCATGCTCACCTCCGTCTTCATCATCACTGGCATGGCCATCATGTCCATGGCTTTCAAGCTGGGCCAGTCACGCATCGTCAGCTGCTATCGCCAGGGCATGCTCTGCATCAGCGGGGGCAAGGTGGAGACCTTCGAGGTGGAAGAGAGCAGCTGAATTCACAGGGTTTGACACTGCTCACTGGACATTTTGGGTCGTAAAAGTTGAATGTGGAGTCACATTTCTGTAAGGCCTGCCTTGGAAACAGTGTTTAGCTCAGGAGAAGGCAACACTGACCCATGTGTTGATGCATGAGCATATGAAATATGCATAAGGCCAAAGATGTGGTCATGTTATGACTGACATTATGTATGTATTGGAAATTAATCTCATGCTTGTCCGAATACCCAACAGTATGTCTGAATTATTAATAGTTAATTATCTATTATGTAGTAATAGTGCTCAATGGCCATGATAAAACAGAAGCAATCAAGGAATGAGATCACATGATAAAGAACATTCAGTGGAGAGCGCTGTTTTAGACCAGACAAAGCCTTTTCTAAAATCGTGACAAAGCCTTTTCAAAAAACCCTTTAAGTACCATTTGTACATTTTGTTTGTTTACAAGGATATGCACACATTTGCCGCTATTTGCACACATTTTATGCTATTCGTATGTAGGCAAAACTACATGCTACACCTTTAATGTTCCAAAAGCTGTTTTCAGCTTAACCTGCTACATCTATTATTTTTTGATTAATGGGACATTGGTACACTTGCTGCAATGGCCCATGCTTGGTAATGATACAATGTGTATCAAAAGTGGTCATAGTATGAATGAAAAGTGGTCATAACACATAGTCCACATTAAAGCTTCTGCTTTAACTTCTCATTGCCTTTCTCTCTAAATGTTTCCTACTGGTTTGCTTGAGAGAGGAGTCTCTTACTTTAGGACAGTTCAGGTTTTAACATCAATTTTCCAAATGTAGATGTATTGTTCTGTAGGTGGTGTGTGAATCAGCAAAAGTAGCTAATTTATATTCTGACTAGTTACAGATATAAGGCTTGTCATAAATTAGCCGAAAATGTTACAAATGAACTTTTTGATATGTAGCTACAATCATATTTTCAAAGCTAAAGTCTTGAGGTCAAGTATATGCGAGGTACAGTTCAGCACAGAAGACACAATGTCTGGGTAGTTGTTTTAATGTCTTTGTAACGAGGATTTCTATGCAAACAGAGCTAGAAACTCTGAACAGCTCTGCAAATGGTACATTAACATTGTTTGTCTGAAATGGTCAAGAAATGTACATTACATAATATATAAAATAGATGTGACAATAGTTCCCTCTGGCACTAATTGATAATCAGCCTCAATGTTTATGCTCATGCTGTCTCTTAGCAAACTGTATCTTCTGCTTTCACATTGCCATTAAAATATGTTCAAAATTCAAATCAATCTGTGGTGTTCATGAAGGAAGACAATGTGTTGACATGAAAACACTGTTTCAATGAGCATTCAGTCAAGGCAGCAAAACTATTATGTAAGCAAAACATCCTATTACTTAACTGTAGCAAAGGTGCTTTTGTTTTTTAGATACCCCCCTTCTTGAGGTAGAGTACAGCACACAGATAATCTAGACCGGCCACCAACCCCCTAAACATCAATTCAATAGATAAACCTGTGTTGGCTGCCTAATGGAATGCTGACAGGATGCTGTAGCCCCTCAGTAAGCTCTTTATCTACATCTACTGATATATACACTTACTGGCCAGAAACTGAGGCTACAATTCACACAGGCTCACCAAAATTGGACAATAGAAGATTGGAAACGTTGCCTGGTCTGATGAGTCTCGATTTCTGCTGCGACATTCAGATGGTAGGGTCAGAATTTGGCGTAAACAACATGAAAGCATGGATCCATCCTGCCTTGTATCAACGGTTCAGGCTGGTGGTGGTGGTGTAATGGTGTGGGGGATATTATCTTGGCACACTTTGGGCCCCTTAGTACCAATTGACCATTGTTTAAATGCCACAGCCTACCTGAGTATTGTTGCTGACCATGTCCATCCCTTTATGACCACAGTGTACCCATCTTCTGATGGCTACTTCCAGCAGGATAACGTGCCATGTCACAAAGTTCAAATCATCTCAAACTGGTTTCTTGAACATGACAATGAGTTCACTGTACTCCACAGTCACCAATCCAATAGAGCACCTTTGGGATGTGGTGGAACAGAAGATTAGCATCATGGTTGTGCAGCCGACAAATCTGCAGCAACTGCGTGATGCTATCATGTCAATATGGACCAAAATCTCTGAGAAATGTTTCCAGCACATTGTTGAATCTATGCCACAAAAATTAAGGCAGTTCTGAAGGCAAAAGGCGGTCCAACCCAGTACTAGCAAGGTGTACCTAATAAAGTGGCCGGTGAGTGTATGTGTGTGTGTACTATATATACAGTCATGAGAAAAAGTTAGGACACCCCCCAAAATATTAAGTTATTCTCTTAAAAATATGGACATATCAATATGTTATCTTCTTTCTAACAATGTCTATAGATAAAGGGGATGTAATTGAAACTATGAAAATGTAACTTTGTAATCATTTATTTAACGAAAAATTAACAATAATGCCAATTCCTACTGAGGAAAAAGTTAGGACACCCTATGCCCTAATAGCTAGTATTGCCCCCCTTGGCTGAAATAACCTCAATTAGACGTTTCTTATAACTGTCTACAGGTCTCTGACATCAATTGGGAGAAAGTTTTTCCCACTCCTCCTTGCAGAATTCTTTCAGCTGTGTGATGTTCGAGGGGTGTCTTGCATGCACAGCCAGTTTCAAATCAATCCACAGCATCTCAATAAGATTAAGATCCGGGCTTTGACTTGACCATTCCAGAACTCTCAATTTATTTTTCTTGAGCCATTCCTTGGTAGATTTACTGGAATGTTTTGGGTCATTGTCATGTTGCATGGTCCACATCTGCTTCAGCTTCAACTTTCGAACAGATGGTCTCACATTTTCCTCAAGCACCCTCTGATACAATACAAAATTCATAGTGGATTCTATGATGGTGAGCTGACCAGGCCCTGCTGCAGAAAAGCAGCCCCAAACCATGACATTTCCACCCCCATGCTTCACAGTTGGTATGAGGTTCTTGTTCTCAAATGCTGTCTTGGTTTTGTGCCAAACATGTCTACTCTTACTGTGCCCAAATAGTTCAACTTTGGATTCATCTGTCCAAAGCACATTGTTCCAGAAGTTCTGGTCTTTCTCTAGGTGTTCTCTGGCAAACTTTAGTCTTGCCCTGATGTTTTTTTTTGACAGCAGGGGTTTCCTCCTTGCACACCTCCCATGTAATGCAAACTTGTTCAGTCTCTTTCTTATGGTGGATGCATGTACTTTGACATCAATTGTGGCAAGAGATACCTGTAGGTCTCGTGATGACATTCTGGGATTGTTGGAGACTTCTTTAAGCATCTTTCGGTCAGCTCTTAGGCTGAACTTGCTTGGGCGGCCTGACCTGGCCATGTTGGTGGTGGTTTTAAATGTTCTCCACTTGTAAATTATTTTCCGGACAGTGGAATGGCCAATTTCGAATAGTTTGGAGATCTTTTTATATCCCTTCCCAGACTCATATGCATCTACAATTTTTCTTCTGAAGGCCTCAGAGAGCTCTTTTGATCTCGCCATGGTGATGCAACTCACTTCAACAATCAAGAGCAAACCAAACTAAATATCTGAGGCTTAAATAGGACAGGCTCCTCCAAAATCCTCTGTAACGATGTTCTAATCATTTGCACCTGATGTGGTGCTCTTTATTATAATTTTAGGCATTTTAAGTGGAACTAAATGTGGGGGTGTCCTAACTTTTTCCTCACAAGAAGATTGCATTTCTATTAATTACATTTTACCAATCATTTTTTAAATAATTTGTTTCAGTTGTATTTGTTTAGTTATATTACCTCAATTTTTCAATATTGTTCAAATGAATATCAAATGTCCATATGTTTGAATATGTTGAAGAAGACAAAGGTTTTCATAGGGTGTCCTAATTTTTTCTCATGACTGTACACTACATGGCCAAAAGTATGTGGACACCCGAACATCACACCCATATGTGCTTGTTGAACATCCAAAACCACGGGCATTAATATAGAGTTGGTCCCCCCTTTGCTGCTATAACAGCCTCCACTCTTCTAGGGAGGCTTTCCACTAGATTTTGGAACATGGCTGCGGGGATTCGCTCCCTTTCAGCCACAAGAGCATTAATGAGGTCGGGCATTGATGTCGGGCGAGAAGGCCTGGCTCGCAGTCGGCGTTCCAATTCATCCCAAAGGTGTTCGATGGGGTTGAGGTCAAGTTCTTCCACACCAAATTTGGCAAACCATGTCATTATGGACCTCTTTGTGCATGGGGGCATTGTCATGCTGAAACAGGAAAGGGCCTTCCCCAAACTGTTGCCACAAAGTTGGAAGTATACAATTCTCTAGAATGTCATTATATGCTGTAGTATTATGATTTACCTTCACTGGAAATAAGGGGCCTAGCCCAAACCATGAAAAACAGCCCCACCAAACTATACAGTTGGCAATGTGCATTCAGGCAGGTAGCTTTCTCTTGGCATCCGCCAAACCCAGATACATCCGTCAGACTGCCAGATAATGAAGCATGATTTATCACTCCAGAGAACGCATTTCCACTGCTCTAGAGTCCATTGGCGACGCTTGGCATTGCGCATGGTGATGTTAGGCTTGTGTGCAGCTGCTCGGCCATGGAAACTCATTTCATGAAGCTCCCGACGAACAGTTCCTGTGCTGACATTGCTTCCAGAGGCAGTTTGGAACTCGGTAGTGATTGTTGCAACCAAGGACAGACGATTTTTACGCACTAATGCGTTTCAGCATTCAGTGGTCTCATTCTGTGAATTCTTGAAAGTCACTGAGCTCTTCAGTACGACCAATTCTACTGCCAATGTTAGTCTATGGAGATTGCATGGCTGTATGCTTGCTTTTATGCACCTATTAGCAATGAGTGTGGGTGAAATAGCTGAACCCACTAATTAGAAGGGGTCCACATACTTTTGGCTATGTAGTGTATGTACAGTGCCCTGCGTAAGTAATGGGACAGAGAGGCATTTTTTCTTCTTTTGGCTCTCCACTCCAAAAGTTTGGATTTGAGTTGTGTACATATTAGTTTCACCATTTAGTTTCACCACTTCATACATAGTCCCCCTATTTCAGGGTACTAAAAGTAATGGGACAATTGGCTTGACAGGGGTTTCTGGTTAGTCAGGTGTGTTCCGTAAAATTCTTTGTGCAGTCATAAGAGATCTGTCAATATCTAGTATTGATTATTGGCTTTGCGATTGCCTTTGGAGTCTGCTATTGGTGTCTGTTAACATGAGGACCAAAGAGATCTTGAACGTTGGTTTGTCATCAACTCTCACACTATCTCTTTCAGAACAATCTCCTTGACCCACATCAATCTGACTTCAAGGCTGCTCACTCTACTGAAACTGCTCTCCTTGCTGTCATAGTGGCCCTCCACACCACCAGAGTTTCCTCCCTCTCCTCTGTTCTCATTCTTCTGGACTTGTCTGCTGCGTTTGACACAGCAAACCACCAGATCCTTCTGTCCCACTTCAGAGCTTGGCATCTTAGGCTATGCACTCTCCTGGTTTGTATCCTACCTGGCCAATGGCTCATACCAGGTAATGTGGAGAGGATTCTGAACCACAGTCATTGGTGGCTTGCACAAATAGTGGGTGGATCAAGTAGAAGGCAGATCAGTAGAAAAACAGTGACATGAAAGTAATTGGATCCTTAGACATTGCATTTAAATGTATATTTTCTTCACTTAAACTAGATACAAACTCATTGGCAACACAATCCAAATGCACAAGGATAAATCGCATAATAATCTACAGCTGCGTAATTTCATGTCTCCAACCCTCGCCAATATATCTCAAATCACTTGCCATTAACTGTTTACAGCAGTACAGTCTTTTTGGTGCACAGGCATTGTCTCAGTGGAAGCATTTGGATGCTGTGTAGGCAATGTAACATAACGCAAGATGGTGCCATTGTCCCGCTTTCAATAAGCGCGCGCAAGCGAATACCAGCATCAGCTGCAATGATGAGGATTGATCGGCCTTTCCGAAGCAGCCTACCCAGTAGTAGTGTAGTAGAGTAAACTACTTAAACTTCAGCTCTGGATGCAAAGACTCAGCCAATGATATGGACATGCTTATTTTAACACCCAAATGAAAGTATGACATGATACTAGTCACAAGTGGAGCTAAATAAACTCATTAAAATTCAATTAGCTCAGCATAATGATTGCCATGTTTCTTTTCAAATGTTGTGAGATGACGATCGAGTGCGAACGCTCAGGAAGTCGAAGAAGTGATGAAGTTTGACAGACAGGCACAATCATTCAAAAGTGGTTAATTTCATGGCTTTCACATCTCTGACAATTTGGTTGTTCCTGTCCACATGACTTCTTTTCTCAGTATAGAGAGATGATATCGCGGCGGCACTTCTGCATTATGAGTAGGGTGCGTTTTTTTATTGTGTGTGTGTGTGTGTGTGTGTGTGTGTGTGTGTGTGTGTGTGTGTGTGTGTGTGTGTGTGTGTGTGTGTGTGTGTCATTAATGGTGTTTTGTGTGGGCATTTATGGTTTCGCACCTGTATGAATCCACCGAAGTGCTCTTTGGTCAGCTAAATCACATATCTGATGCGCATAGTGAAATTAATTGGGTCTTTCCGCTGTTCAAATAGTTGGGAAATCACATCCTTGCCAAACTAATTAGAATTAAGGCATTTTAAAAGTTGAGATTGTATATGTTATTGTAGCAGTAAGACTGCACCGTATTGTTGTTTCAATATTGCGACCTGTTATTTACTTGTGCGCATTCGTCACTGCGCGATGTGTAGGTGAGGATGTTCCTGATAAAGGTTGAATGACGTCAAAGAGCATTCAAGTAACCAAAACGCCCAGCATCTAGCGTTCCTTTCACCACGGTTGCGACCGCAAAAAGGATTTAGCTAATGTGCATCTAAGGTAAGATTTCATCCAATCTGATATTTTGTTTGTTTGCAAACCTCAGGTCAAGCTCTCATTGTCATTTTCATTTTATTGTATTTTGATGGCAGCTAATAATTTTAAATTTTGACTCCGGATATTTTCCTCTGAAAATGTCTAGACTACAGGCTATATTCGTTGAAAAGCTTATACGTGCATAATAAGCAACCTTAGCAAACCTACTTTATATCTGAGGTCCCTGAGTCTGACCTGTCACATCACTCTCTGGTCTTCAACAGGTCACATCTGGTCTTTAACGTTTGTTTTTACTCATTTTTTCCCACCAGAGCGCTTGCTCCTTGTGCATTTTGATAATGGGAAGACTAGACACTCTCAGAGAATTTAACTTATTGACATGGCTCAGAGAGGAGAGACAGTCGAGGAAGTTGATCCTAGTTATCGTTTTCATCGCCCTGCTGTTGGATAATATGCTTCTAACGGTGGTCGGTACGTACAATCATTTCACACCTGTTACATGTGCGGTCCCCAGTATACTCGTGTCTTGTGTTCAACCTGTTGTGTCAACCGTTTGTTCTTGGAAATAAATCAACAGTTTGGAGAGGTATCTGAATATTCATTGTACTATATTACTCATATTGCAAGATTTCATTCTTTTTCATTATTTCCATCAGAATTCTCTTTAACACTGTTTTCTGTACAATTCAATTGTTTATCTTTGAGGTAGGAAACAGAGATCATTCATTTCAACGTCCTTGCTATTGCTTTTCCAAAGAAAAAAACTTAAACCTTCTGTTGTACAGTGCTCATAGGCTAGTCTGTTGCTTGTCTTAATTGTTTGCTTACTCTTGCATTAGGCTGGACCATCCATTTAATTAATATAAGACACATATTTAAACATCAGACAGATATCTCAGTGGGAAATATGTGGCTATATCTTTCAACATGATGAAAAGTACATGTTGCTTATTATGTGGTGCCTCTAAATATTTGTTCTATTATGCAACACATTTATTTATACAATCCTTAAAAAATCAACATGACCCTCTTGATTATGCTAATTGTGTTTCATTAGCCTACATTAACAAGTAGGAGGTATTTGCAGTGCCTGTTATCGTTGTTGTGCTGCCAGAAGATATATGTATCCCAATCACTGTATGTGTTGCCAACCCCCTGTCACATAGGGTTAAGGGGAAGTACATTTTCGTAACTGACAAATAAAATATATTTTTGACCAAAGGATTTGAAGCTCAATTCTGACCAACTGAAAACTTGTAGCCTATATTGAGAGCCAGTGGATTTGTTTGACTGTTTTTGGATAAGAAATATAAATCTGCTCCCAATATTTTCTTGCAAGGGTTCTGAGTTTCTTGCGATTACCTTGAAAGCATCATCACTGTCACTACCAATACATCTCATAGCGATACCAGATTCTACATGACCCTGATACAGTAGGCTGTTTCTGGGTGCAACATTGCGCCCTCAGAGGCAAATGTGTCTTCAGTACATTGTCCATTGGGAACTGGATACAGACATGACTCTGTTTCCTCAGATGGGTGGATAGGTGCCCGTCAGTGAGCCCTAAATCATTGGAGACAAATCCAGATACACAACTATAGTGACCATCCTAGAACCACCGTAGAAGCCATCCTCATGAGGCCAATTATTTTGTTAGAATTAACTTAAAATAGGCTACTACACTTGTCAACCTCAAAAAGCAAAAATGGATTTATTCAATTCAATATGTTACAGCAATATCTCTGGAGGTCTGTATACAGGAATGTAGCTGATTGAAAATGTTATCAACATCTTCTATCTCTATGGCAGTTCCCATCATTCCTAGCTACCTAAACACAATTGACAATGCAGCAGCCAATGCCGCCAAGAACCACACAACCTCACCAGACGGCCCTTCTGGGACCTTCCAGACCATCGTGTCCCTCTACGACAACTCTGTCAAGGTAACCAGCGGAGGCCCAGAGGACTCCTCACCTAGACCCTTAGCTCAGACCATCCCTGCCCCCACCTCGGCCCTCATCACCCAGAACACCTCAGATCTCAACTGCCCCAAAGCAGATGACCAACTGCTGAATGAGAATGTGAGAGTGGGACTGCTCTTCGCCTCCAAGGCCACCGTACAGCTGATCGTCAACCCCTTCATCGGGCCACTCACCAACAGGTGGGTGACTGACACTCTCTGACACTCTCTAACCGCCATGTTCGGGGCTTTGGCCGTCATGTGTCCCATCTCCACAGTGGTGTGTGGTCTGTGTTCCTATACTGTAGCTTTTTATACACTGACCTTTTATTCTACTTTTGGAGGTGTTTTTTTTTTCTTTTGAAATGTCAGCTGTGAAGTGGTTTGCATAGAACAGATCATACAGTAGTAACGGGGACTTTGGGAGATTTGTTCATAGACTGTGTTTACCTTGGTTCTGTGCGGCTTCTTCTATCCCTGTACAGTTTTTGAATAATTATGGCACTCACTGACTGCTATCCTTAGCGCATTATGATTATGAGTAATATATGCCATTTAGCTGACGCTTTTATCCAAAGCGACTTACATTGCAGTGAGTGCATACATTTCAGTTTTTATGGTCCCAGCGGGAAGTGTGGCCTTGGCCTACCATTTTCTACAAGAATTACGTTTTTTGGCTGATGAATATGATACACAGATCATATTTTAGTATCAATATGAATGACACTAAACTGAAATGACAGCAGACGGGGCCAATGTGTCTTCAGAGTTCAGTGTGTACCCACATGCTGGGACGGGTGCCTCCCAGGTCACAATGGCTTCCTGCTACTGCAGCCTGGAGCCAAAATGGTGACTCAGCCTCCCTTGCATTCTGGATACTTAGTCAAAGGTCATTATTGAATAACATTTATGTTCTTATCTAAGGCAAATCACAGTAAATTGGAGAGGGAGAACAGCAATAGACTCTCGTTTGAAGTGACAGGGAGGAAAATCAAATGCTGTACGATAACAACATTTGTTCAGTATATAATGCCATTTTGAGGCCAGTTAGATCTAATCAAGCCTGATCATATATAGCTGAATTCCTGTTTACTGGATGGAGTTAGGTTGGCTACAGTATACACATGCCTGTATGCATGTCTGCTGTATGGATGCCTGTTTGTATTATCACAATACAATATTATCGGCCTTGCATGTACTGTAAGCAGGGACAGTTATTATATTGAAGATTTTATTTTATTTGTATGCCTTAAATGGCTCAATTATGTGTTTTTATGAACATAAGTTATTTTGTGCATATACAGTACATGTGCATATACAGTATGTGAGCATAGATATTCCAAACTGACCAGTGTCCCAAAGAAATATCACTGTGAAGCATCTTCTGATGGAATTGTCGCCAAAGGACTATAAAAAGCCGCTCTATCGACAAACAAATCAAAGGCAGTATTTATTGTCTCAGCTGGGCCCCCAAAATATGCTGTAATTGAGGCAAACAACGGAATCCTATTATTTCCCCTTAGTCACCTTCCATCTGAGAAAGGACAACACAAGGCAAGTCATGCATGTCAGGTACTGAGAACAAAGAGCCCTACAAATCAGCTATTACTCTGTCTAATGTCAGAGGAGCTGTAGACAGGTGGTTCTGTCTCTTAGATATTGTATTTCAATCTTTTCAGGTATATGATTGACAATGTACTGAATTCTAAAGGGCCAATTGCAAATCAACGTTCTGATTTAGCGATCAAATGAGTGCTTACATCTGGTTAGTTAATCCAGGCAGGCAGTAGATCGCAGAGAGAACAGCTAGTGATGATCATCAGCTGCGTGCAAAATTTAATTCACTTGCAACCAAAAAGCCGCCTAAATTTAGCTGAGTAACAGATAGATATTCAAGTAGCAAACGGTGGGGAACGCTATATCTGAGGCTCTCCGCCCATTTTAATTAATCACAATTGAGGTCACCAAGCTAAAGATGAATTAAGTCAAAGAGCGATTAGTCTCGCTCCCAGACACTTCTGCCCAAATGCGAGAAAGGTCTGGTGTACCAATGCGTCGAACTTTGGCCTTCATTAAGCCAATAGAAAGGCTGTCGAAAATGAACAGCGAATATGCATTGGCTTTACTTGGCCTCAAGCAGCACTTCCCCCCAGTGTTTGCACACCACACCTTTCTGATTCGGAGCTACGCCTCACAGCCGTGTGATTCGCTAAATAATGACAAATACTCAGTAAATTCACTCCCACTAAGGCCAGTTTTGAGTCGTTGTTATTCCAGGCTTATATATGCACTGTACGCAATAGCCAGGAACTGAGGTTAGAGGTTAGAAGTTCATACTATCTCTGATAGTAGAATCCACTTTGTAATCATTTCTCACTTACGAAATAATTCCTAAGGATGAAATAAGATGAATGAATGAACAAAAGCCTAACATAGACTCATCGTTGGTCAGGCTCAAACAGAGGGGGGTTGATAAAATGGCACATTATTGTATAACATGTTTGCAGGTAGGAATGCTCATTTAGTAATACAATGTATTTTGTACCAGATGTGAAATGAAATTTCATCAGATTTAACTCATAAATTGACAGCTACATGATATAACGTAGGCTATTTCCCGGCAATGCTATAAATGAGAATATCAATATATTCACCGCAATGAAGTAGGCCTAGGCCAAAGTTATTGTCAATGGAGAACGGTGGGTTCATTTTCAATGTTGTTAATATTAAAGGAGCAGGGCGTAAGTTTGTTGGAAATCTGCCACCCCTGGACATCGCAGCGAAATTCAGTTAGAAGTTCCAAACAACAACATCCAACAACAATAATATAACTCCCTGAAATGGACTTGCAGTGTCGGACATTAGCTGTTGTGTTTCTGCGTGCACGCACGATTCGAAGAGGCAGCCGCCAAAGACAGAAAGGCGAAAATCGGTGAGTTCACTACTCTAGAACACCCCTGGCAGTAACAGCATGTTACTATAACATAATATGTAAATCGAGTGTCTGCTCTGTTTTAGAAAGCGCTATTTCTGGACAAAAACAGTGTTTGCAAATGAAATATCTCATTCCCTGATCGTTTCCAATTAAACATAGTCATTACAACCATTAGAAAACGTTTAGAAAGCTTGAATGTTACATACTGGACCTTTAAGTGAATTGAAATTGCATGAGCAAAAAACTGAAATATTGTTTTTATTTCCAATGACTGAGACAATAAAGATGGAAAATGTAAATCATTATCATAATTATCTTGAATTGTAATTTTTATTCAATGAAATAGTCGCGAAAATGGACAGAGGATTTTCTCCAACTATGATGAAAGGCACTCTTAGTCTGGTCGAAAAGCAGATTTAATGTTAAGCCTTTTAGAGCATCCACTGGATGGGATAGCAACTGGATTATCTAATAAGGAAATGAGGCCCAGGTGTATACTAATTGATGCTCTGATCTCAGGGGGAATCTTGGTTGCAATTAGAATAATCTCTTTCACACCTTTATCTGATTTAACAAGAGACCATCTTATTGTCGTCCCATTCCGAATTTTGGTTGCCATAGACCCAAAGACTTTTTCCTTATGGGACATTCTGAGACACCTTTCGAGGTTGCTCACCTACTTGTAATCTTATAATTCAAGATTTTGTCACTATGGTCTTGTTCATTGAAAACTTGCATCTGATAGGAAGGTTTTATGCACTGCGTTAACATTTATTTTCTCATTCTATTTGCTTCCTTTTCCCTTTAACTATAATTATATATGTAATATATTTTATTGTATTGTGAAAAGATGTCTCTATGTCCTTTCAGAATAGGATACCAGATCCCCATGTTCGCTGGGTTCTGTATCATGTTCCTGTCAACCATCAGTAAGTAGAACCCCTCATCCACAGCTGTTACAACAACACAGTTGTGTACAGTAACTATCCTAATGATGTATTTTCATGAAGGGTATTTTTTTTGTCTTTTTTTCTGAATATTTGTTGTTATTGTTGTTGTTGTCAAGTGTTCGCCTTCTCATCGAGCTACACTCTGCTGTTTCTGGCCAGATCCCTACAAGGTGTAGGCTCCTCTTGCTCCTCTGTGGCTGGTAAGATCTCTGGAATTAGCCACAAGACAATGTGGTCCACACCCAAAAAGTTGTCATAAAATGTGTCAAAACATTGACACATTGAATGATCAAGAGTCGGATGCATTGTATTTAATAAGCATTTAAATTAACTTAACTAACAGGTTTACATCACTGTATAACTTAACCAACTCCTTATCCTCTTCTCTCTTCCAGGGATGGGTATGCTTGCCAGTGTGTACCCAGATGATGAGGAGAGAGGGAATGCTATTGGGATAGCACTGGGTGGCCTCGCCATGGGAGTACTGGGTGCGTATACATAATCCAATGTAACCCTGTTCACATGTCAAACTTCCTAACTAAGTTGTAAAGTATGTAGCAGCAAGACATCTGTCCAAAAACTTGAGTCCATAGGTTAAATAACTTTAAATAAGTTTGGGATAAACTCCCCTACTCCTACCAAATCAAAGGCATGTTGCTTATAAAGCTTATAGAGGTCTAGTTTGATCTCTTCAAAGTGTGAGGAAGATAATGTTTTTTTATATCGTCAGCTGAGCACTTAAGAGGCCTTACAACGACACACCAAGATTGGCTGAAATGTATTCTAATTTGTATTCTTAAATGTGTTATTTATTTGCACATAGGGTTATAAAAAAATCTAGTGCGAGTGTAGAAACCTAAAAGGGCTTTGGAGGAAACCTCACCCTTCAAACTGTTGACCACCCTTTCTTTCCTCCACCCAGTGGGCCCACCATTCGGCAGTGTGATGTATGAGTTTGTGGGGAAGACTGCACCTTTTCTCATCCTGGCTGTTCTGGCTGTGCTGGATGGAGGTAGTATGGCATTGCTCTCTCTATTATTATTATTATTATTATTATTATTATTATTATTATTATTATTATTATTATTATTATTATTATTATTATTATTATTATTATTATTATTATTATTATTATTATTATTATTATTATTATTGCTGCAAATTAGAATACGTTCTCAGTCACCTTACGTTTTTTAAATAAAAAAATTATGAAGCTACTATGAAGCTCTCTTTCTCATCTCCAAAATAGGAGACATCTGTATGGTGCAGTATGTTTGTGTAACTAAATTCAGCCTCTGTGTCTCTCAACAGCACTCCAACTCTTTATTCTCCAGCCCTCCAAGGTGATAGCAGAGGTGAGTGAAGTGTCTATATGGTTTGGTTAGTTGTATACAAATGTCTGTAGAATGTGATATAACACAATAGTGTATTTCTATGCATGTGTAATGAATTCATGTAATGCCACATTATTCTCAGAGATTCCTATGTTACTATGTTATATCATCAAAATGGCACACTGGCCATTGAAAGTGATTTAACAGAGAATAAATACACTTTTCTTCGTCTCTTGTCTCATGCGACAGTATGTGAACAGATACATCTAGAAATACACTCCAGCCCATAGCAACAACCGTCCATGAGTGAAGACCTGTATGACATTGACTTATGAAGGAAGTCATCCAGGGCTATGGGCTGGGGTTCTCTGGTATGATGGGTGTCTCGCTCGCTCAGAGGAGACATGTACAGATCCTATCAGAGGCCCACTGACTTTGATCTATGGGGCTGATGGGTATCAGTCACCATGGATACCAAGGAGGCAGCGAGAGAGACCCAATCAGGGTGTCAGATGACAGATGGTGGCTGTGATTGTTAGACCAATGAAGCTCAGACGTTTGTTGTGCATAACACGGATGGATGTTTATGTTCAG
Organism: Argentina silus; assembly: GCF_951799395.1. NCBI lineage: Eukaryota > Metazoa > Chordata > Actinopteri > Argentiniformes > Argentinidae > Argentina > Argentina silus. Next base: position 2,145,866 of record NC_139653.1, on the reverse strand, counting down.
TGGATATTATTATTGTTTTTGAAGATTAATTCCAAAAATGGAACGGGCTATAGGCCTAACATAATTCTTGCTGTTGCTACATCTCTGTTCGTGGCTGTGGTTTCCAAACAGAAACACGGTCATTCAGCTTAAAGACAGCGTTAGTGCGGCTGACAAGGGGTTATTGTCAGTGCTTTGCTAGTCATTAGTGAACTCGCTAATGTGGCCATTCCCCATTCATTAAGACCGTACTCTAAGAGCAGAGAGAGAGTGATCCATCCATTGGTATTTTTCTCAGCATAACTTGAGCAGCACACGTGACTGTGGAATAGGGGGGTGGGGAGCACAAGCATCACTGTAGCAATTAGGAGAGGTGTGTTTGAGTCTTTGAACACTGAAGTCCATAAAAGGGCTCTCTGATTTTTGCAAATGGAACTTGCATCTGATCAGTTCTAATGGCTATCATTTCAGTTCTAAACTGATGGTTATCATTTCAGCTGTTAATTTCCTGTTCTTCTCTCTCCGTATAGAGCCAGAAAGGGAACTCAATATTGTCCCTGATGCAAGATCCATACATTCTTATCGCTGCAGGTAAGGTTCTAAAATAGACTAAAAGAATACAACTTTTACCTGGCACCAAAGTAATATCTGTGGTATCCATTTGACAGTAATTCACACTAAGCAAAGAGGTGGCAGAAGAATAGATGTCCCCTAAAATTGTTTTTAGCAATTGTATTTGTCCCCTGAGCTAGGAAAAGGAAAACATTGAGCCCCCCAATTGATTTCTGGGTTAAGAACAGTATTATTGCTAGGGAGCATTGTGAGTGTGTGGGCCTGCACGTTAAAAGGGGTCATCTGCGCATCAGAATAGATGTGTGTGTGTGTGTGTGTGGGGGGGGGGGGGGGGGGGGGGGGGGGGGGGGGGTTGTTTGAATATGTGAGATGCTGAAATGCTGGGGAAAAAAACATGAATGTGTCGGTGAGCCTCCTCACCACTTAAATTACCAGGCCCTTGGGCCAGGGTGGCCTAATACTTGGTCTGAGGGAAAAGAGGAGGGGGCGGCTGATGGAGGCACAGAGAATGTGTGAATATGGACAATAATACACCCAGGCCCCTCAGCCCACTTATCCTCAATCACATTTTCCTTCCCAGGTTCCATTTGTTTTGCAAACATGGCCATCGCCATGCTAGAGCCGGCCTTGCCCATCTGGATGATGGAAACCATGTGTCCAAGCAAATGGCAGCTAGGTATTTAGACATCTCTTTTCTTTTTTGTCTCTATTGTCTCTACACGATACCATTTTGCTGCCTAGATATCCCAACTCTTTCAGCCTAGAGGTTTTGAAAACACAACATAGCTCAACAACTTGATAATGATGCTGCTGATGACTGTGATGTCTTTATAGGGATTTCATATGTATAATAAGATCATTTGAAATGATCAAAACTCCTAAAGCAGTTCTCCAGATCGTTCAGTGTCCTTCTGTATCGAAACTGAATCATACCTTTTCTTTGCCGGCATTATTAGTTCTTTCTTTTTTTTGGCGGCATTGTCTATGAGATCTAGAACAGATAAAAAGCAATGTGTGTTGATGAGTGAAGGGAAGGAGAGAGATTGAGGGTGGTGCGGAGGACAAGGCAGGATATTAGGGTGTCATTTGCTGGAGGGTGGAGAGCGCGAGTCTTCATTACAGTGTCTGGGAGACGTGCTGCAGCCCCACGATAGAGACTGATAATGGGCCTTCTTATCTGGACCCCCCCTCATACCCACAATCCTCTCTGTCTCTCTCTCAGGTGTCGCCTTTGTGCCAGCCAGCATCTCTTACCTTATTGGAACCAACATCTTTGGCGTTCTTGCGCACAAAATTGGGAGGTAGGGAGGGAAATTACTACTCCCCGTTTTTTCTGTCTTCTTATCTGTATCTCGCATTTATATCTGTTTCCGGTGCTATTGAGCAGCTCCAAATTAGATTTTTTTTACTGGCAGGTTTTGGTGTTTGCTGTTTATTGGAGTCACAGTGTGTGTATATGAGTGTTTGCTAACATGTTTGTTTACTGTTGGCTGATTATGCACAAGCCTGGTCACACATACATTATTAGTTTTCATTCTCAGTTTTACATAACGCAGAATGACAGTACAAATGTTTGGACTCAAATGTTGTCTGTAGACCTTCAAACCTCTTAGAAGACTTTCTTAGATGGATTACTAACAAAACCTTGACACAAAAAAATTCCCCAAAATGCCTCAAGAAAAACTTATTTCAATCAGCTGGACAGATTGCTTCCTCTATTGCTTTATATGAAGTTTATTATTCTAATGAATCAGATTTTGTGATCTCACAGAACAGAGAAACAGTGGGTTGAGGGACTGTTGTGATTGGCTCTGAGCAGCTCCTTCCTCTTTCCCCAGATGGCTGTGTGCTCTCATCGGCATGATTCTCGTGGGGATAAGCATCCTGTGTGTGAGTTCTGTGGACGTCATTATCATTAGGCCGAGTAGAATACAATATAATAATATGCCAGATACTATACACATTCACTTTAGTCACCACACAGCCCACTAAATTGATTATTTATGAGATGTACTCTATAATGTTTCGCATTAAGTTTCTTGAGAACCTTTACCTTTTCTACTATTTTGTGTCTTCAAAGGTGCAATAATTTGCTGTGAATGTGCTTTCATATAGGGAAGGGAGGAGACACTATAATAGAGCATCCTTAAGGTAGAATGTAGCGGCCATTTTCCTTGAATCAAAGGATATGTTTGAAAAAAAAAAACAGAACTTATCCTTTAAAGGCTTAGGCTGCAGAGAGATAAGCATCCAGCTGACCTACCCAATGCAAGGCCCTGTCTGTCTGGCCTGAGTATCCTCAGTAGCAGGAGATCCATCTAGAGACATTGTGTTAATGTCCTTCAGTACCTTATCTCGTTAGTCTCCAAATCACATTGTGAGTCTACGAAAAGAATGAGAGGTCGCTCAGAAGTCAACTCCAAAGGTACTTTAGCCAGCAACAAGCAAATTCCCAGTGCACAGAGAATTACTTTATTTTTTATTTTTTATTTTTATTTTTTTATTTAGCCTTTATTTATACAGGTTAGTCTCATTGAGATCAAATGTATTTTTCAAGAGAGACTAGGTCCAAGCTGTCATATGCCTTTGTGATGTACTGAATGGTGCAGAAGAGAACAGAGGCTGTGTTTATACTTGGTATGAACATGTGACTTTTACTATCCAAGCATGATGATCAGATTATTATTCGATCTTGGTACCGCATGTCTTCACCTGGTAGTAAAAATACAAAAAAGTATTTTATCTGTCACCTGTGCTTGAAATGTTTTTTCAACCGTTTTATTGCATAGGTATTTAATCTATATTTTTAAATTATCTATAGCTTTCTAAACATGGAGGCATGATAAGAATGTGGATACAATCTGGACACAAACTGCATGTTAATATCAAAGTGTAAACACAGCCAAAGAGTACTCACTTGTATTTGATTCCATGGGGGTCTTAGACACTTTACTGTTCTGTTTTATGCTCTAGGTTCCTTTGGCTACAAACATCTATGGTCTGATACTTCCAAATTTCGGTGTTGGTTTTGCAATTGGTAAGTCTATTCATATAGAACCAAAAGTCACAGGTTATGAAATAAACACTTTGTTTCTAACAGACACTATTTGATTACTCAATATGTTATTTGTTGTGTATGACAGGCATGGTGGATTCTTCTATGATGCCTATCATGGGCTACCTGGTAGACCTGCGACATGTGTCTGTCTATGGCAGTGTGTATGCCATCGCTGATGTGGCCTTCTGCATGGGCTTTGCTTTAGGTATGTGACACACAGAGATCTTTAAATAACATTCCCAAGGCCCTATGCTTGGGAGCTTCCACACCAATATGAAACATCTCTACTCTGTCACACATTCTCATTGTTATGGTTTTGTGGTATGAAGTAATAACAGTGTACAGATTTGATATGTCATACATATTGTCCTCACTGTTGGGGAAGGTCAGAGAGAATACTGTGTAAAAATGAATTTGTTGCTTCTCCTTCAAGGTTTGGTTGATGAAGTGGCTGGCTTTGCCAACACAATACCTTGTTGTTCTATTGAAATTATTCTGTAATGTTCTCTAGTTTCCACTTCTCCATTAGCTCACTAACATGTGGCTTATCCCTTACAGGTCCGGCTATAGGAGGCCCCATAGCAAAGAACATTGGGTTCCCATGGCTCATGACCATCATTGGCATTGTGGATATCCTCTTTGCTCCCCTCTGCTTCTTCCTCAGGAGTCCGCCCGGAAAAGAAGAGAAAATGGTGAGAAATATTGAACACGCACACGCACACGCACACGCACACACACACACGCACGCACACGCACATGCACAAACCATTCACGCCTGCACACAGACATACCAGCAGAGGTTACTTACTGTGCATCCTGCATCTGATGCAGAGTAAGCCCTCCTTGAGAGTCATAAGAACCACTCACTCAAGCTTTGCCATCTTTATAGACATTCCCTGGACAAGTGGGGCAGGGAACTTGAGTAAGAGTTTATTGACAGACCATGGCCTGCACCCCCACCTTCAGCTGCACCCCCACCTTCAGCTGCACCCCCACCTTCAGCTGCACACCATCACTGTGCCATGCATGCACCACTCCACCACATCCTCTTCCTGCATTTGCACACCTCAACCCCATAAAGCCTCATTCTCAGCTTGTGGTTTGTCTGTCTGTCTGTCCCTCCTGCAACTTTGCTTCCATTTGGGTTGAATATATCTTGGGGTTAAATGAGAGAATTTGCATTGTTATAATGATATTCTCAAAATCATTATATGATTTTAAGAATAATTGCACACTTGAATAACTGAAGCTAGATATTGACTCATGATTGTATTTTATTGTCAAAATAATGAAAGAACAAAGCCTCTTGAGAGACTAATGCATGTGCCTTGGTACTATTGTTGTCTTTGATCAAAGCTACAGGACTAAATGCATAGCCCTTTGTAGGCTATTTGTACAATAATCATATTTTGTCTCAGGAACCTTGATCCTGAATAACAAACTCTTGGTGGCCTTTTTGTTTCTGCATGGGCACTGTTGTTTGTTGAAATTCTGACTATAGATAATTACCCTCTTCTCAGGCTATCTTGATGGACTCTAACTGCTCGATGAAGACCCGAACATACTCGACACAGGGAACGCACTACCAGGGCGATGAGATGGAGACAGAATACGACGACGAGTAGGGCCTAGTGACTGACACCAGCCATGTATGTTAACCTTCCAGAGGATCTATTTTGTTTTACAAAAAAACAGAGGAGAGAAAAAAACAACAACTACAACGAAACAAAACAGCCAAGCCGTTTCCATGTGAATGTCCTGTGTTGGGCCTTCACTGTTCTGTGTCATTGTTATCGTACAACTGGAGCAAACCAAAGTTGTTCTCAGTGCCCTTGGTCACAAGCATGTCGCTAGCCAACAGCCTTATCCAATGGAAGAGGGATTTGTGTGTGTGTCAAAACAGGGTTTACATGGGCAGTGAGAGCAGAGAATGTTGAGATTCATATTACTGTATAGTTAGCTTGGAGTGATATTACAAATCATCAGGTTCCTTACTGTACAGTGGCTTGGAAGGGAATACAAAACTGTCTTAATTCACCTCTTGGCCATTAAAAGTTATAATCTTAAGTATTAACAAGACATGATAAACAAAGATCAATTCTGATTGGAAACTAACTTTGGATCAGATTCAGCACCTCATTTAAGGCACAATGAGAGCACTGTTTACAAGCTTGTCATTCTATTTGATGATTATAATTTTAGCTGTATGATGATGAGGAATATATTTGGAAGGATAATTGGTTTACAGTGTTAGGCAAGGCAGACCTCTATGCATGGGTATGTCTTTTACCTTGAAATGGGCCTTAACTGTTTCTATTGATTCTACAATCATGGGTTATTATATTCCCGTTTTCTCAGTGAGTAATGTTAAGGAAGGACCCTTCAACTGTCTTATCTCTCTGTGCATTTTCTGGGTCGACTATTTTTTACTTTTAGGGACAGGACAATAATTATTAGGCAGGGGAGGGTTGTGTGTTTTTTAATTGGGCACATGGGAGGGTCATGCGTTTATTTTCCTGGTGTGATTCATATTTTTGTGGGTTTCCCAACGACGAGGGCCTACGTATATACAGTAGATGTATTACATTGAACCTAGGTAAAGGTTCTGCTTGCCTGCGTCTCTATGAAAGGGTTCGTTTGTATTTCCCCATAGGCTCCGGGGAGTACCTACATTAGCTGCCATCTCTGGGCTCATAAGGTGGAATCCTAATTTGAGATCTGTGCGCGTAACTCTAACATTTGTGTTAATCTTGCATTTATGTAAATGGGAACCTGCGCAATGAATCGAGTTATGTGCGCAGATCTCGAGTTAGGATTCCACCGATAGTCGTCCCTTGCAGCTCTCTGTCCCTCCAAATGCTACATTTGTCTGTTCTGTCTTTTATTGTTCCCTACTTTATGCCGTCTGTCAGGCGAAGGGAAAGAGATTTTTTTTTCACGTATTGCTTAAAACGCTATTGAGATGAGATGTTCGCTGCAAAATATTGATCTGTTGATGTGCGATCAGGAGAGAAATTTGCAATTTTCGGGAGATCAGTAGGATGTAGCTGGGAAGAGGATTCATATAGCCGCCACATAAATTGCAGAATGTAAACATAACTGGAGACCAGGATTGGGGTCAGTTCAAATTCATGGGAGTTTTCAAACTTCCATATTGCATACTTGGAATTGGAATTATTTACACAAACTAATGTAGTGTTTTGTATTGAATAAACTGCATGATTTGTTTGAATAATTTGCAGTATACAGGTAGCTGGGCTGCCTAAACAGTAACATTAATAGATGATATGCCGTCGTTCTAATTAGATATTTAATCAAGGTAACTTTAGGTGTCTTAAATCACGAGTCCCTTTATATATTTTGAAGTGAACAGGGGTTGATAATGAGAATATAATGACAATACTCTATTATTCTCAATGCTCTGTAATGAGATAATTAGATATGTCTTGTACTGTAAAATGTAAAGTCAGTCTTTGATATATGCTTTTGACTGAAGTTTAGGGATGTAAGAGAATTAGAAGAGCATCTGGAATTTCCTGAAAAACGGAATTGAATTTGTGGAATTGACCACAGACTAGGTTTGCCGGCTGAATATTTACAGTCCTTTAGACTACAGCTTTGACTCTACAAACAATCAGCAAGCAGGCATGTGGCTGCCTGATCCGGTTGCTAATTAGCCAAACGGTAAATAGTCTAAAGGACTGTGAATATTTAGCTGGAAAACTTAGTTAAGGGTACAGTAGACTCTGGGATATGACGTCACAAATGTGAAACACGGAAACTTTCGTCTACTCGTTTCATTGTCCTCCGACATAAGATGGTAGAGCACATGCGTCAGTCGCATTCAACTCGCAATACGCTCTATTCTCTAGTCTGTTGCAGTCTAGCAGCATCGTACCTCTACTTTTTGCTATTACATAATATCCCAGAGTCTACCTTTAACCTTGCTGCAAAACATTCAACACAAATTTACTGTTAATTAACTACCAGTCCGGAGACCAGTAGCCTACAGCCTGTCTCCAAAAGTGATGTCTCCAGTTACGTTTACATTCTGCAGTTTATGACACATACATCTGTCCTCACAGAATCCCCCCCTTCCTACTGATGTCTTAAACATTTTGTCGTGGCTACTCCCATCCTGGGTCCTGGCAGCACTGCTCTCCCCAGGTGTGGAGTGTGCATCCTGTACCTGTCTAACCTACCTATTCCTAACATTATTGACTCCCTATTGACATAACCAGACATGCGATGACACACTATAGTGAAAATCCAACTCATAGCCACTGGTGTAACTTACTCACTCTGTTGTCTGAGACTGCAGCAGGAAGGAGGGGGGGGGGGGGTGTATGACATGCACTTTATCAGAGTCTAGTCATCAAGACCATGGCCTAGTCGTCGTTTAACTCTATAGGGACTGTTTTAATATATTGGCAGAGAGAGAAACTGACGATTGGTAGAGCAACAACCTCTGTTTTATGCTGATATGAGCCACAAAGTTTTGAAATATTATAAAGTGCAGTGATTGTCTAGTGTGCTAAACCTCCCAATGGTACAGTATTAATTCCTAAAAATAAAGAACCTCAATATATTGTTCATCCTTAAAGTGGTCTGACTGAGTGGACGGGACTTGGCTTCAATCTGTTTGTGCCGATGCCTCAAGTAGGCTCATCTCTTCAGTATCACTATCTTTCATTTGGAGAAAAAAAAAAGCGTTTGTGAACTTGGTCACCAAAACAGCACAACTGCAGCTAAGAGAATTAGGTGAAATACAGTGCCTTGACGGATTTTAAGCACCCAATACAATTAAACATTTTTGACAGCTAGATGGACATGGCTGCTAAAATCGAGTAGTTAGTTAGAGTTAGTTACCCCCGCCCAGAATTGCATGCGCATGCACATAGATGCACACTTCACACGGATGCTTTGATGAGCTGACTGGCTCTTACATGTCATGAGTAAGCTGAGTGTAGCCACCGGTGTTACAGTAATTCACTGCATGAGGCCATGAAGTGTGCCCCCCACCCCCTCATATCACATCTAGACCCCCACCCTTTCCTATCTCCCCTATCTGCCCCCACCCCTTCCTACTTGACCTGAAGCAGAAAACAAAAATATTGACTCATCGACCATTCTGTTTTTTGTCAAGACCACTGTAATCTAACAGAAACCGCAAGGCATACAAAGCACAGCTAATAACTGTCAAATACATACATTTGCTTGGATTTTGGAAGAGAGCATTCATTCTGTTCTATTACAAACCACTTATTTGTGCTGTTCTACAAATCTGGCAATCTCAGACAACTGCAAAAATATTATTTCCTGCCTCTAGTAATGCCTCCAGTAGTTATTCACCCCCTGGACTTTGTCCACATTTTGTTGTGTTACAACCTGACTTTTAATTTATGTTTTTTGTCACTGATCTACACAAAATACCCCATAAAAATGTCAAAGTGAAATAAATTAACTACATTAACTATTATCCTTGCACTTGATGGACTAAATTCAACTTATTGAGCGACTTGTTGAAGACATTTTTGCATTTGAGCTAATTTTAGGAGTGTCATAGCAAAGGGGGTGAATACTTATTGACTCAAAACAATTCAGCTTTCTATTTTTGTATTAATTAGTAAACATTTAAAAAAGAGAAATCACTTTCACCTTATGGGGTATTTTGTGTAGATCAGTGACAAAATAAAGTATTTTAAAATCTGGTTGTAACACAACAAAATGTGGAAAAAGTCCAGGGTGGTGAATACTTACTGAAGGCACTGTACATGGGCATGCATTCATAGTTTTAATTATCATTTTTGTAGTATTTAAAGAAGACTTAACAAGCCTCAAAACATTTATGTTTCCTCCCTCCCATAACTAGGAATTTTCTTGTTGATTTGCAATTAGTTGTTGAATCATGTTACATAATGGATTATGTATTGTGGAGATTATATAATTTTTGTCATTTGTTTTGTATATCAAAAATATATCTCACACATGCACAGACATGTATGTGTGTGTATGCCTATGTTGGTGTGTGTGCCTTCTGACATGTATGTCATTGGTTTGTGTGTATAAACTATCAAATACTAACTGGTACAAAAAAAAATATGTTGACATTTTATATTCTGGACTGGTGTCCTGGTTGTTTGTGTTTAAGGTGTGCTGACTGTGTAATATATGTTGATACTCAGTGGGGATGGGAAATCCAAAATTAAATGTATACTCTGAAAAAGCATCTCAATGGACTATGTGAAAAATGTGAACCTTAGGCTATTAATTTGTAAACAGCAGTAGATTTAACTAAACTAAATTTGCCAAGCCAGTGACAAGGGCTAGCGTCTCCAGTTTTGTAGAAAAGGTGTGGCAGAATGAGATTCAGCTTCTTATTGTATTAACCTTTGTCACCCTTAATGGACAAGGTCTGATAAGGGTGGAAAGAAAGATGCATTGTGTTGTCCAATTCAATAGCAGTCTTGCTTGATCTGCTTCATAATTTACAGAAACTTGTAAAAGATCATATTTAATATTTGATAGCATGTTCAAATTAGTTCAAAATGTACAAATGACAAGTTGGTCAGCTTTACTGAAACCCAACCATGTCATCATAGCCAACATCCATTATTGGTTTGGCAGCCTTACAAGCGAATGCACTTCTCAAACATCCGATCAACAAAGGGTAGTCCGGAGCAAGGATATAGCCTGGGTGATTAAAACCACCCTTCCCTTACTTTAAAGGCATTATTGAAATGCTGTAGTTTGATTAATTGATACATTAAAGGAGTGCTTTACTCAAACTAAATATACTAGATTTATTTTTATTTGTATGAAGTACTCCTTTAATTGAAATGTGATAATGTACGTACATCAAATATGGCGATATGGAAACAAGCAAAATGTATACCGTGTCCATTTCATAATTGTCTGAGGGTATGTTTGAAAATGCTTTTCACTGTAGAGAAATGCCTCCCATTCTTGTTGTCCTTTGAGCAGTTGCGGGAGACGAGAGGAGCGTGAGTAGGCTATGATGGGGAAATGTGACACCAAGTCCCCCATGTAGGGGCTGACACACTGTAATCATCATGTCCATCTCACAGCGTGGAGCTCCAATTACTTACCAGATGCTCACACAATGATTTTCTACTCCACAGAGGAACCTTACGACACAGCCACGATACTCCAATCCGGTCCTAGGAATGTGCCAGTGTGAGAAACCAGTGTATTGTTTTACTGAGAAGATATCTGATGATTAAACACTATCTGTAGTTACAAAATAATTATTTATTATGACCACAAGAGACAATGCTTGTTCAGTGTGTTCAGTCACTATTGCTGTATTCAGAAAGTAAGAAATACACAGTAATTCAAGAGGACTTTCAGGTGAGCTTGTTTATTTTAGGCTATGTACAATAGCGCTTCATCATCACATGAGTCATCTTTAGAACTGTGTACAACATCCTGCTTACACTGTCAGTATACTGTGAAACGTGGGGAGGAAGAGACAGATCAGGAGCATGTGATAATGGGTGGGGAGCACATAGTTAGAAGAGCAGCAGCAGCAGCAGCAGCAGTAGTAGTAGTAGTAGTAGTAGTAGTAGTAGCAGTAGTAGGAAGACACAGACCAAAATGGGTTTTAGAAACCTCTCATACCCTCAAATCAAGCCTAGGGGGCCCCAAATTATCCTCAACCTGCAGCGGATACAGTACCTTTGGAGAGAAACCACGAGAAACAGAAAAAAGAGAGGAGAGATTTAACAGACTGAAGAATCCCTTCCTGATTATCACCTTTTGCCTTCATTTCCTACAAAAATATTGCACAAAAAATCTGAATATACAATGATTGAAGAGAGATCAACAAGTAGCAGCCAATTAGCCAGTGTCTACAAGAGCATCACGTCTATTGCACAGAAAAAAAATGTGGCTTTTCCTTTCTTTCCCCCTATTCTGTCATCCCGTCTGCTTTCTGATCCCAATGGGCTAAATGCTGATTTCTAAACCAACCAGTGGAAGCACTGCCATATCCTGGTCAGAGTTTGAAGCAATAACAGTTCTGGAATTGTTTGGATTGTCACTATAGAGCCATGCTGTTAAAAAGGGAGTATGACTATTTCTCTCCAAAAATGTGCTTTTGAACACTATCCCTAACCCAAACCTTGACTTTAACCTCATTCCTAGCCTTATACCTAACCCTTAATTAAGACAAAGTAGCTTATTTACTTGCTCATCAAGTTTGACAATTTTCACTTTGCAACATGGCCATATAGTGAGGACCGTTTGCATGTGGCTGGTCGTGATGACATCACTGTAATGGGCTACACCAATGCTTGCATTTCTGTGGGGGTGTTTTGTGCTGGGCTGTATATACACATAAATAGAAATGGACATACATTCATTTGTATGCGAGAGAACAACTTTCAAAGGCGAAGAACTTTCACATAATCACAGCCTAACTGCTCAAAGCATTGATCAGACTTCACACCATCAAAAAAACAAGTAAATAAAGGTTAATATACACACAATAACAAGAAAAGAGATCTGTGTGTTTCTGTTTCTTAAATGACAACATTCATTCTGAGATCAAACCATATACATGAACCCTTTGCCATAAATACATAAATACTTTGCGTCTATCAATAAAACTTAGAACAGCAAGCGTTTTGTCTCAAGTAATCACGAGTGATTCCACCACCATACTTCAGTTGAGTTTTAGATCAAGGATGACGATTCAAACATAGGGAGAGAGATAACAAAACATGTGCTTGAACAAATAACTTGATCAATTCTCTAAATAATAGCTAGGAACAAATCTTTCACCACTACCCCCCCCCCCCACACACACACACACACACCAATAAATCATAGTAATAGAGGAGAAATAACATGTGCAGTTAATATGCTGGTTAAACAATGGTCAGAGGGTGTCAAATATGTCTGGCCTCACTGATATACCAGTTAATAAACTAAACAAAGGATGATGGGACACAAATCATAATCTTACCCCCAAACATTATTGCCCATTCCATTGAATTACTGTATCACATGAGCTTGCCTTGCAGTTTGCAAATATAATTAAAGGTCCAAAAAAGAGGAAAGTTATGAGTCATGTCTAAAATGTAATAATTAATAACAATAAAAGTGCAAACAAACATAAGATGACTTAACATGATGAAAAGTACACAATCAGAAAAATGTTAAGTTTCCATATGGTGGAAGGTTTCTTTTTTTGTATTTCCACACTGTCATCTTCCTGTAGATGCACAGTATGGTGTCTAGTCTAATGTAACAGGCTTGTTACTCACAGCAAACCAAACAAACAAACTCATGTCCATCCCCAAAGACCATTTGGATAAAACAGAGAAATGATGGTAGGTTGAGTATTATACTTGCAACCCGGCTAATGGAAAAGGTGCAGCCATTTAATATTTACATATTTTAGACAGTATATTTGCTAATTTGACTGCTCGCTCTGGAAGACTATCTAACTTTTTAGCTTCCCTTTAAAAGTAGTAATCGAGGCACATTAAATTATAGTCTTTTGCAACTAAGAGTGGTATCATTCAAACTAAGTATACTAACTACACTACCCCTACCAGGGGATTGGTGCACAACAATGGTCTTGGGGGAAAGAGGACAAGCTCTACCTGTGCTCATGTCATCAACTCAAGTAATAACCTCCCTTCACATGTTGCTCAATGTGTGAATTGAGTGACCGATTGAAAGAACACAGAGGCTAACAAATTAGAAATTGGACCCCACACACCTAAACCAATCTATACAAATGACCACCATAAACCCCACCACCTCCACCCAAAAAAAGAGGGTTAGGGTTTAAAATAATAACAGTAAAAAATAATAATTTGCTGTGAGTTTCAAGCCTAAAACCTCCTCCTCGCCCTCTTTAGTGGAGTGCCTCCACACAGATCTGCTCCTCTGTGATGTCATCCAGCAGCTGGACCTCCACTGGGCTGCATATGTCACTGTCATACACCTCTGTCCCCATCAGAGCCTCGTCCAGGGCCACCCCCTTGGCCTTGAAGCCGTGCTGCTCCAAGGGCGAGGTGCTCTCCACAGACTCCAGGTCCTCAATGCCTGCCCGGTAGTGGATCATGAGCAAAGTGAGGGCCTGGAGCCTCTCCCCAGACTTGGCCAGGGCGGCCGTGATCAGGGCCTTCCGCCGTGCATCCCCCGCCTCCCTCTCCTCCAGCATCAGGGAGTTGTTGTGCTCCAGCTCCTGGTCAATCTCCTGCTGCAGCTTGTCCAGCATCAGCTCCAGCTTCTGGGAGCGCTCGTCAGTGGGCAGCCCCCGGTACAGGTCCCGGCCGATCTCCTTCACTGCGATGAACACGCTGTCATCCAGGCCGCCTTCTCTGCGCACCAGCTTGGCGCTGCCCCCGCCAGTGGGATGCTTGGAGGGGCTGGCTCCGGTGTAGGTCTCTGTGTCGCTGCTCTCGTTGTCTGAGGTGTTGGGGGTTTGCTTGGGAGACGGCTCGGCCCCCACAGGCAAGACATCTGCCGTCTGCTCTGCCAGCCGGGTCTTGGGCACCTGGCGCAGGTTGAGCAGGCGGGAGCTAGTGTTGATGATGTGCCGGGTGAGGCCTGTGGTGGCGCGGTTGATGGTGGACTTGGCCTCCGGGTCAGCACTGCGTCGATCGGTGGCCGCCACGCAGAGGGGGTTCTCCGCGAGGCACTTGTCCTGGCACTTCTTGTGGCAGACGTAGGAGCAGATCATGCACTGGGAGGCGGCCTTGGTCCACACCTTCTTCTTGCAGTACTCACACCAGGTGGGGTTCTGGAACTGGGTGTCTTGGAAGTTGTGGCGCACCTCCGACAGCTGCATGACACTGTAGGCCAGGTCGTCACGGGTTGCGGAGGGCAGCTGCTCCCTCTCTCTCTCCCTCTCCCTCAACTCCTCGTCCTGGAGATTGGACTCCCTCTCTCTTTCAACCAGCCCGCCGGGCAGCTCCGACTCACCCTCCCCCAGGTAGCTGAAGTGTAGGGTGATGTCACCGTAGCACAGCTTCTCGTTGAAGCCCTTGTGTGTGCTGAGGCTGCGTAGGGCCGTGCGGCTCACGTTGGCGCGGGGCTCCGGACCTGCCAGCCTGAAGGTGCTCTGGTACTCTGCCGAGGATGTGGACAGAGTCTCTAGAGCTACGTGCTCCAGCCGAAGGCTGACGTGGCCCAGACACAGCAGGCAGCCCAGCTTGAAGGGGTCCTTGCACCACAGGGCCACGTTAAGGTACTTATGGTTGCTCTCCACCTCAAACACCACCGAGGCCTTGCCCCAGCGGGCCGTCCGGTGGCGGAACATGGTTTCGGTGGACTCCCAGAGGGAGTGGTCATCCATGCTGTCACGCGTGGTGCAGGAGCTCTCCGACACCTTGTCTTTGGCCAGGTCCAGCTTGCTGCTGGGCACCGAGGGGGCTGCTGGCGGGTCTTCACAGGGCTCCGGTGGCTTGAAAACCGGTTTTGGCTCTGGCTGTTTCACAGGTGTCTTCTCAGCGCTGGGTTTGTCCCCGTTGCTTCCTGTGGGCACTGCCTTTTCCAGGGTTTTCTCAACGGCAGAGGTGATAGCGTCACCCCCCTCCAGCAGACTTTGGGTTTCAGAGGAGGCTGGTGTTAACTTGATTTGGGGTCTTGGGGGCACCGGGGGGCGGGAGGGCGGTGGTGGGGGAGGGATGGTGGGACGCTGTGGCCCCTCACCTGGCTCACCAGTCTTATGCGGTGAGGGCTTTGGTGAGTCTTTGGGCTGGGGTTTGAGTGGTGACTGAAGCCCCGCCAGGTTGAGTTTGCGGTTGAGGATGGGTGATATGGTGCCGAGGGGTTTGGAGGCCAGGCTGGACACGGTTCTTTTGGGGCTTTGGTTTACGGTCAGCAGGAAGTCATCCTTGGCCTCAGTGCTGCTGCTGCTGCTGCTGCTGATCTGGTTAGGCTTGGAGTCCACAATCAACTCTTCAAACTCAGAGTCCATGTCTTTGCTGTCGGATATGTCAGAGAGGGTGGTGATGGGGGCAGGGTCCTCCTCATAGCCCCCTGGCTGGGGGATGAACCCAGGCTCCTCCAGCTGACCTAGCCCTTCATGAAGGGGTCCCAGGCCACCCACTGTGGGGGTCTGGTGACGCACAGGCCTCTCATACAGGACCAGCACCCTGTCCCCCGCCTGTTTCAGCAGTTTCGGCACTTGGACAGAGGATGTCACTTTGACACCTGCAAATTTGAAAGGAATATTGAGATAACAGCATTGTGACTGCCTATGGCCCCTGGTCTGAGCATTGATTACTTTATCTCACTTACTTAAACAAATGTATTTGTTGTAAGTCGCTTTGGATCTGCTAATTGCCAAACATGTTAAATAACATACATGGACGTGTGTAAACCATTTATTCTAATAACTTATATCTAAATCATGAACAACATGCCATATACATATGATGTGTTTAAACTATAATCAGTTTAAACGCAGCCCTTCAAATAGATCTTGCAGTTTGGTTAATTGTTATAGTACATATTGCCATTCTCTCTCACCTCCAATGGCGATGAGGCGATCGCCCCTCTGCAGATCTGCCAGGGCAGCAGGAGAGTTTGGGGTGACCGTCTCGATGCTTACGTGAACCGCATCCCCTTCACTGGCTGGGACGTGTCTGAACGTCATACCCACGCTCCCAGAGGGCCCTTTAATCACCTCTGTCTGAAACACACAGAGAAAAAGCCCTTTACTTATATCTATCACGTGTCACAACCAAGGAACAGGTCAATTAAATAGAAACGGAAGAATACCAACAACAACATAGAAATACAGAACATTATTCGTTGAGGAAACTGATGACTAGGTAGTAAGCACTCCGCAAACTTCATAAAAGTGTGGGGAATCTAATTACGACGGTTGAGTATCATGGTAAGGAGAGATGAAGATTTCAAAGCAAGGAGTCTGCCTCCACACTCAGGGGTTTGATGACCGGACAACAATGCATGCTAATTCTGACAGAAAAGCAGGTCTGCAATTACAGCTAATGTTCCACCCCTGGAGTTTACCAGCTGCCTCAATCACTGTCACAGCACACTAAGCCCAAGTCACGTATAAGCCCAAGTCACCTGCTTTCTGTCTCACCGGCCTTCTATAATAACATACTGCATATACAGCACAGTCATGGACATGAGTCCTCATTTGACGAGTCCTCCATTGTATGCAGATGATCAAAATGAAATGTCATCGGAAGGGACCCAGTCGACATTTGCAGAAATAAACACAATAAAACCAAATTGCTGAGGGAGTTGATGATGTTTGTCTGGGTTTTTTAGTGAGAGGTCAAATGAAGTGAGAGATTGATGTGGATCGAGGGAGGACAGGAGAGGTTCTAGTCTTCAAACCCAGAGAGACGGAGACGAATGACTGTAATTTCACAGCTGTCATTTGTTATAATTCTCGAGGAGGGCACTGATCGAGTTACAGGTGGGGATGAATAAGCAGATGATCTATACGAGTTGGCAAGCAGGGGGGGTTGATTCACTTGAAGTTGAAAGATTATTCTAAAACCTTTGACAAGAAAGAAGAGTCCTGGCCAGAACCCGCCATGCCGTTCCATCACATTGTAAAATGGAAGACAAGACCGTAATGGTTTCTAATTCAAAGAAATATTTCAGTTACAACAAAATATAACATGACAACAAATGTCTGTAGTCTATATCAAATATGGGAAAGTTTGAAGTGTCCAAGAAAAAAATATGATATGATGATGTGCAGTTATTCTGGCCATCTCTTTTGTTCTCAGAGCTAAAAACCAGTTTTTTTTTTCAGAGGAAAAAAAACCATATTGGTGTAAGTATGAAAACAGCCTGAGGCGTTTAGTGGTGACGGGAACAGGGAGACAGCAGTTGACCAGTCATATAACCTTTCCTTAAATCCTGTCGACTGGAAGCCTACCTTTTTATTTGAGACCTCACTAATTTGCTTAACGCTGGTTTCTGCCTCAAGGCTAAACCTAACCTAATCTGGCCATCTTGCACCCCTTCCCATCTTGCACCCCTTCCTAGAATGCTCTAACAACATTGGAAAGGCAACAGGTGTTTGTCTGGGAAACCGAGGGCAAAGCCAATAAAACACTGTTGAAGTTTAACCAATGATTTACAGAGGCAGTAAAGGTAACAAACTGGCCACAGGAGCCCTCTATCCTCTAACATTGCCACATTACATGTCGATGTACACGGAAGAACGCATTGCAACCTTGGGTTGAAATTCGTCAACATGTCAAAAGATTATCATACAACACTTCCATCCAATTTGAATGTGGTTTGATCACACAATTGAAGAAGCAAACAAGACATGGACAAGTCAATGCACAGCTAGGGCTGCAACGTACGATTATTTTGTTATCGATTAATCCGTAGACTATTTTAGCGATTAATTGATTAGTCTAAACGATACATTTACAAAAAAACATACTTTTGGATGCAATGATATTGATATATACCTTTTCCAAATGCATTAAAGTGTATTGTAACGGTGTCATTCAGTGGTTACATACTTTATTTTATATTGAAATTGTACCTATTGTACCTATTACCTATAGGGAACGCTGTATACTGAAATAACACTTTCATCTGAGAATGTCTGCCTTTAAAAGCACAAAAGGCCAATCCTTGACTATGAAGTAGGCCTACGTCAATGAGCAATTGCAAATAGGCAAGGCTGCTACAGAGAAAATACATTTCAACCCCTGATCGAAAAGTCCAATAAAGGCAGTCAGTCAGCAACCATCCGATCAGATTCTGGTCTCTGAATTAGACATTTGTCGTCTGTTTAGTCAGGCAAGATTACATAAAGCATAAACCCATAGCATTTCAATAGTACTACGTCTCTCATAGATGTCACTGCTGGTCATTGGTAATAGTTCACTAGATTATTACCCAAATGTGAATAATGCCACAACATGAAGATTTCCTATGGCCATGCAGTTCGTCTGCCATGCAGAAAGGTCTCGGAGGATCTCACTACAGACATAAATAAGCTGAGCAAAGACTGCTTTCAGTGACACATTGTGGGTCCATGTCATTATTTTCCAAAAGGTGCAAGAGGAGGAGACAACTCCATCATGACATGCACAGAAAAGCGCCATTGAGACGCAATAACAAGAGATTTGAAGGATGAGCGCCGACTAAAGGACAATTATGGAGGAGACTGAGGGAGCAGAGAGGAGATGGAGGAAAGGAGAGGAGAGGAGAGGAGGGGGGAGCAGAGAGGAGATGGAGGAGAGGAGAGGAGATAGAGGAGAGGAGGGGGGGGAGATGGAGGTGAGGAGGGGGGAGGAGAGGAGGGGGGGGGGGGGGAGGTTATAGAGGAGACTACGGGATCAGAGAGGAGAGGGGGAGAAGGGAGGAGATGGGCTACAGGGAGCAGAGAGGGGATCGAGGCGGCCAGTAATGTCAGAGAGCAGGTAAACAGACGCTGCCTCTTGCCAGGCAGCTCCGTCGTCTGTTTTAGCTGCTGACCGCTGTGCTGCATCGTCCAGTAGATTAACACTGTGCAGATCTGTCATTGGCTCAAAAAGCATCCCTCTCTATAACATGCACACAAACACACATACATTTTTACTGTATTGATCAGCAGTAGTGTCCACTTGAGCTGTGACTACAACAGTTTTGCCTTGAGCATCATGCACAAAAAGGAAATAGACTGGATAGGGAATCATACATTTATTCCGTAATAAACTTCTGATGGGTATGGACATGATAAAACGTTCTCTACAAAATAGGGGTCACATGACCTAATGACACAAGTTAACATTGTTATATCTGACTCCACAATATATATGATTAATAATAATATCAAATCAATATCAAATCAATTGATATTGATCTGCTCATCCCTGTGTGACAGACACTCATACTGTACCTGATCCTAGGTTACAGTAAGAATCCCAATATGTGATGACCATTCATGAGTGACAAGCAATCGCGTTTACGCATGGTTCAATACCTGATGTCGATGACTCAAGTCTAAGTGTTTATTAATGTGAACTATGTGAAATCCTGGTCACGAGCATGTCGTACTGTTTTAGCAGAACCGTTATTACATACACAATATTACATTGAGGCAAATAGGAAAAATTAGAATAGCATATCAATACAAAATTAACCAATTTAATAGTTAAAAGAAAAATACTAAATAAACAGACTGTTGTAAACAAATGGAAGTTTCACCATGAGTCTAAGGCTATACATGTCTTATGTATAGGCTCTGTGTATAGGCCACTATACATGTCCATGTACTCAGGCCTAAACGAAAACTCAAAGTGCTCAGGGCTGAGGGGGTTTACTATTTACTATTTACTTACTATTTACTATTGTAAATAGTAAGACAGTTCAAGTAAACTTACACACACAGGTGTGGCAATTTCAACACCCTAAAGCATTTCAATTAGATGATGACTAAGTGGTAGACTTAGTCTAGGAGAGAGAGTGGGTTGACCACTATGATGACTAAGTGGTAGACTTAGTCTAGGAGAGAGAGTGGGTTGACCACTATGATGACTAAGTGGTAGACTTAGCCTAGGAGAGAGAGTGGGTTGACCACTATGATGACTAAGTGGTAGACTTAGCCTAGGAGAGAGAGTGGGTTGACCACTATGATGAAGTTTTTTGGCCAACTATATACATTACATTGGCACAGAATTTACAAATAGTGCAAGGTGCATTATCCTCAGGACGTCCACCAGGCATGTAAGTAAGTGCTCAGGGCTGAGGGGGTTTACTATTTACTATTTACTTACTATTTACTATTGTAAATAGTAAGACAGTTCAAGTAAACTTACACACACAGGTGTGGCAATTTCAACACCCTAAAGCATTTCAATTAGATGATGACTAAGTGGTAGACTTAGTCTAGGAGAGAGAGTGGGTTGACCACTATGATGACTAAGTGGTAGACTTAGTCTAGGAGAGAGAGTGGGTTGACCACTATGCTTTGCATCTCTTAAGCCTCGGCAAGTCACAACATTTCGCAGGACTCCACGAACGAACAGCTCCAGTGTTTCTGTCATAAGAACCTAAAAAAGTTAGATTTTGGTGCAAGTATGCTCTAAGCTTTAGTCACAGGACTCTATAGAGAAAGGTCTCAATTTAGAAGTTTGGTGCTTCAAGCTTCGGCCTTGCATTGAGCAGTGGTGTGTGGTAATCACATATTATCCTTTAGATAAAGTAGCAACATATTGATACATCTCTGCTAATACACACATCTGTACTTTAACACAAACCAATCAGTAATAATAATTGAAATTGTGAAAATAAAACAGGAAGCATTGGTCTCATCACACTAAAAACCACTGCGCCCCAACAAACACAATTGTATGCTCTGCTAAACTAACATTGCCTTTGAACAAAATGCAGAAAGACATCAAATTGTGCTCTGCAATTGTAAAGACAGGTCGTCCGACACAGGAACAAATTACCCATGCAGCAGATGCCAAGTGATTGAGCTAACATGCCAAGTGACATCAAAGGTTGCACATGGCTGGATCACTACAGGGGTGGGTGTGTGTGTGTGTGTGTGTGTGTGTGTGTGTGTGTGTGTGTGTGTGTGTGTGTGTGTGTGTGTGTGGGCAGGCGTATGTTGAGGGACAGTCATTGAAGCCATTGTGCTGTGAAACAGTTGCCTTGTGTATACACCTGGAACGCTAGTTGTACACATCCTCACCACACCTGGCTGATTTACATACGAGAGAAGGAGTTTTTTCTGAAGTGCAAATATTGGCCGATACACCCTGCCCTCTTACCTCCCACGAGCTGTGTGCACAATAACATACATGCAGACATGACAAGATAGAAAACCCCTCATGAATTTACAAATTAGACAACTGCTCTCTACAGGGGTTCATTAAAGAGTATGATTCCATAGATTTCCTTCCATGCAATAAGAGATCTGTTCATTTATGTACAAAATGTGCTATATAAATAACATTCATGATTTTATAAATAAAATATATTATTGATTGAATACTCATTTTCAATACTGCAGCTGAAGCTCTTATATTGATGGTAGTAATCATTGACATAGCTTAAGTTGATGTTAGCGTTCAAATATCTATACAAATCATCTCTCTATTCATGTTACTGAAAGAGTCATTTACTTAAATGAAATACAAGGAAAGGGGCAAAAGGTGACATTATGAATATCAACCATGGTGTTATTAATCAAAAACGTGCCATACATTCAGCAAATGAATAAATCAGGTGCTAGATCAAACTATACTTTTTCTCTCACATTAATACTGCAAGTTTTTTTTGTTGCTTTTCCTTCTCAAACTCCGTTATTCTATTATTTTATGTGGGAGCTTTATCTGGAGCCTGAGCTGAAGCACCTCCTAACCTTGTTAACATTGACTGAGGGAACAGCCATCTCTTGGTTCCTTGTCTCTGAAGAGAAAAACAAACAAGAATCATAGCATGTAGCAACAGTGAATAGCACAAATGTAAATAGCATAATTTACCGTCTATTTCAGCAAACCTCTTTCTTTTATCTTTGCTGCCATTGAAAACACATGAAAGACTAAGCACGTATCGCTGCTTTAAATACACACTCATCTGCAGCCTCATGTTTTTGTTTGTTTCACGAATACAGTATGTCTTTAATCCTAGGAATAAGGCAGTAGAGGAAGGTTAAGCCATTTATAATAAATGAATTAAGAACTTTTCTTACTATTCAGACAATAGGCAGTTTCACATGACCTGAATTTGATCAATGAAATCAAACTGTTAAGAAGACATTTCCCTTCAACTTGTATTCCCATATTGCCTCTAAACCTCTGATTATTACAATAATAATGAACTCAATAAACCAAAAAAATTTTCCCCCCTAGCGCCTCAGTAGTACTAGTAACGCTACATGTACATGTTTAGGGGGGTAGTGCTAACAGCATCTGGCTATAGTGAGGCAGCTGGAGCCTGCAGCTACTACCTACTGTTGACCTGAGAGGGCTGGAGCCTGCTGCTGCTTGGCTGAGCTGTGTGCTCCATCGGGCGGGTCCAGGGGGTTGCACGTAAGCAGAGAGCGTCTGCCGGATGCTGGTCGGGGCGAGCAAATCCTTTTCCCTGTCACTGCGCTGCCCAGTAATCTAATCTAATACCACATGTCAGATCGATTTGTGTATGGTTATAGGGTACAAGTCCCTGCGAGGCAGGCACACAGCAATTCGCTGCCATGTCCAATTAGTGGCACTATCGGAGGGGCTTGGATGGCCACGGGCTAGGGGATTTACACGGGTGAGTTACTGCTCAAGTTGGTTAGCTCCTATCAGATAAACGCTTCGAACGTCACGTCAAATTGCAAATTCGAAGGCTCCTAAATTAATAATGTGCAAATCAAAGGGTTGAACGGCCTCCTGTAATATGTTTTGTTTTTATTTCCTCAAAAAGCGAAAGAAAAAAAGGAGTGTTCACGTGGCTGATTTTACACTACTCAATCTGTTTCCGCCCACAGCGGGGCATAAACCAGGGGATCAATCGGCCGCTTGGCTGGCAGGCCGAAACATCTAGTGGTTACACGTGTTACCTATGTAGTTCTCATTTGTAGTTCTATGTTCTATAATTGCTTTCAAATATACAAATTCAATGCCTTGGCCGTCTTTATTTTTTCTGTAGCATCAGACGATGTAAGCCATTATTTTACTTCTAGAAAGCACTGACGCTGTTGGCATAGAGATCTCACGTTGCTTACACTCAATATCGCGTAAACGTAACAACGTAACCCAGTGCACATGCTCGATGGGCAGAGGGCTGCCTTTGGCTCACGCTTTCCTATGTTGTCTGACATGAGAGAACACAGCACACGTTCTTTGAGCAGACAAAGCAACATGGCGAGTAGGAAGTAAGCTACAATGGTGTATTACGACAATGAGCTATTCACATTAAAATAAATCAGGTGACGTCAAACTATTTCTCCATTCTCATTTACAGTCATTGGCATAAGCAAGTTCGTTTGTAAACTGAGGGGTGTGGCTTGTGATAGAAACTACCCAAGAGCAATTTTAATTCTGTTGTAATTGCCCCCAAAACTAGCAAGGGGCAATCTGGAATTCAAAGGTAAACAGTTGGGGGATGGGGCTGGAGAAATGTAACCACTCTGAAATTCATCGAGCTATGGATGCAAGGACTGACCATCCATGAGATCAAAATGATAGTTTTAACCATGTTATGAAGCTATACCGTGTTTGTTTACAATGACATTGTTTACAAACAATGGAGTAAAAGAAGCTTATATGTTGGGTTCTAATGGGGTAAGACAGTTGAACCAAGCTCATGAGGCATTTAAGTTATATTCTTCAAGAATCAATGGCTATATATCATATTTCAAAGTCTAAAAATAGATGTACCAATCCCAGATTGCCCCTTTAATAAGTAGTGTCTTGATTTGGGATAGAAAGTACTGCATATTTTGAAGGCAACATCTCGCAACTGTTTAACGTTTGCACAATTAATCGAGGAGAAAGCACCCACGGCGATTGTTGGCCTTGTTTCAGCCCTAATGGCATCATGGTCGACTGTCATGCTTGCCCTTTTCTCTTTTGTGATAACTAAATAACATTCTTCTACCAGCATTTTCTCCATCTCCACCGCTCCCACTCTGAATTTCAACAATAGTATTCATTTAGCCATGTGAGGTTGTCATGACATCAGTAAACACACAGAAAAAAACTGACGGTCAGATATCAAGGACTCAAAGCTCGGAACATGCTTTAATCCATTTCAGGGTCAACTTCTGGGAAAAGGAGACAAGGGTTGTCTGCAATGGAGTGGGTATGAGCAGGCAACATGGCATGCTCACTGATTACTGAGCAGCACAATCTTGTACCTACACAGTATTTTATTTCAGTTTTTTTTAAAACCACAGTGGACTTTTTCAATGTATTCTTGCGTTTGTCATCAACAACCATTTGAATGTTCATGTTGCCGCTGTGATAGGAGGCAGATTACAAAAGCATGGGTGACAAAGGAGTTGTTATGGAGACGGTGGCTCAGCTTGTCCCCCTGCCTAATTTACACTTGAGCACCAACGGCTCTCCACCCACCCACAGTCCACTCAGGTCTTTTCTGATAGCATACTCATTGTCCTTCACACCAAAATAATTATCAACATCACCCTTTCTCAGTTTTTAAAAGTGGGAATCAAACCACCAAGATGAGAGCACAAACAAGTGTCCTCTCATACCAGCAATTTTCTTATGACTGCAAAGAGTGAGGGGGTGGCACACCTTTCCCTTATCACATTGGTATTTAATTCAGTCTTTTTTTGTTGTTGTTTTTTTGCCCTTGACTCCTTTTAAGCTCCAACGTGTAGATTGTCAATCATGGAAATACAGTGTTATCCTGGACATTTATTTTTCTGTGAAGTGCTGGATTTTTGGGATTGCCTGACTGCCACTCAGCTTTTTGTAACTTCCCAGGACTGAATTGAGTGACAACAGATGACATTTACCCTACATACACAGGGGAATTCTATTAAACATCCAACCTATTAAACATCCCATGCAAACCAATCTTTTGGGCCATACAGTATCAGAGCAGACAGGCAAATATTGGCCCCCCCCCAAACATCATCATCAGACTAAAAAAAGAGAAAACAGGTCAGATATCAAAGACTCAACGCTTAATACATGCTTCAACCTATTCAGGCTCAACTTCTTGGAATATGAGACGAGGGTATGCAATGGGAGTGGGTATGAGCAGGCCAAATGGATAATACATTGTATAATACACTGCATTACCAGTCAGTGAAGAGAAAGACACCAGCCATTTTGTCATTTCATTTAGCTTGTGGTTTTGGGGCAGTAGCTGTACTAAACTTCCTGCGTTATATCAGACTTTTAGATCAGGGGGGAAAAAAACACAAAGAACTTCACATTAACGTCAATATATATCAGAATGAATAAAAGTTAAACTAAGGAGAACAAACATGTGCCTTGTCAACTGTCAGATAGCCTACTCTATAAGCAGATCATAAAATGAAACCTCTACAATCATGCCAATGAGTGGGATCACTGTTTTATTCAGCTGTGTGCCATGGTTAACAGGAGACAGCATCTGTATCATCTGTTAAACAACCATTCATTTGAAACCATACTAGTCTTGTTTGACACCCAGCCCTAGAGCACATGAGCAATTGTCGATGGTGTGTAGCCAAGTCCCAATGGACAATCGTTGACACACCGTTGTAGCTCTAAAGCTCTCCTTAGACTGCCACGTGGACAGTTTCCTCACAGTATTGACATTTTTTGAGAAGCTGGGGGAAATTTTGACGCAGGGCAGCAAATAACGGGAGGTAATTTGCGCTCTAATGACCGGCGCTGTCCATAGCATCAGACGAAAACATTCTGAACAGAAATGGCAGGAAGTCAGTAATGTGGCCGTGGTAAGGTCTGTCATGCACAATGCCGGCCCGTCAATTCGGCCCCTCCGAGATGAATTGATTGCAAATTCGACGATTATAACAAACCACCTAAGAAACCACACTAGTGCTTGTGTCTTTAATCTGTTCTCACCTTGCAGACAGACATCACATTACGGAATTGGAGAGGGCCACTTATTTGCCACACCTAGGAGGAAATGGCTGGTATATGTCAAACACTCTTAATGGTCAATTAGTTCACTCTGAACAGACATTGAGGTCATAGTCTCCCTTTGGCAATATCAGATATAAGATATCAACTAACCACACCCCCACTGGGTTGTGAGACATCACTAATCTTCAACTGGATTTTGAGATAGTTAATGCACACTACAAGATGCAACCGTCAAAATGGAACAAAACAAAAGCTGATTTTCTTTCCATTCTTTCCAACTATACAAAGCATGTCAAGACTCAAGAGTAGCTTCCAATATAGTTTATCCACACCAACACACGTGTCAGTCAATCACTCCTTCGTCACTGGGTGGCTATCTGACCTCGCTGACCTGCAGGGTAGCCTATAGGAAGATGATGTTATGCCCGGATTAGAGCGCAGCACACCTCTCCTTGCAGGGCAGGATGAGCTGGGGCAGGTGAAGCGAGAGAGAGAGACATGTCTATTGACTGCCTTTCAGGATGGATTAAAGACACACAGATGCACACACACGCTTGAGAGGAACATCAAACAGCAGAGGTTGGAGAGGTGCGTCAGAGCAGCTCTGATCAACCCGATGGACACAGGGTGTGTCTGCTCCCTCCCCAAACCAGTGGCTGGTGATGTTGAAGGCCATACTGCAGAGATGGAGCATGTGTGTATGTGTTACGTTTCATTTTGTTTGTACATTTGCACAAATAAGAATCAGAAAGTGTCATTGAACTAAATAATGGAGCAAAGGCATTTTAACTTTTCTATGACGACGACGAGAAAGAAAAGAAAGAAAGATAGAACAGAGTAACATAAAGACATCAAGAAAAAAAACAGAAGCTAGCTCTTGATCACAGGGATACCCAATGAGTTACAGTAGTCCTGTCTTTGACACATCTGACTGTAGGGAGCTGTTCTGAAAAGGGTTGTGTTGACACTGCACTACACCCGACTGTGCAGAGCAGACCCAGTGGACGAGAAGCCCAGCCCAGGAAGAGTGAGTAAAACTCACAGAGACCACTCCTAACTCTGCAGAAACTTCTACCATGACAACTGGGATAGCCACAGGTTTTTCTCTCCCTGAACAGTCCAGTCTGCGTCATTCCCATAACCTCCAGCCTTAATGGAGAGAGATGGGGGGGGGGGGGGGGGGGAGAGACAAACATACAGAGAGAGATATCAGTGGTGGGAAGCACTGCTTTTCTATCGTGACCTAATCACTGGGGTAAGGGGTTCTATGGAAAGAGTGATGAGGCCACACACATAGCATGTCTGCAGCTGCTTCCATATATTCTGTGTGTTTTTTTGTATTAGCCCAGCCACCACCCGCCACCTCATCGGAGGACCAAAATACATGTTTCTTACATATTTTTTTTTTTTTGTACACGTTATTAATTTTTTTTCACATGGTAATTTCAGTCCATTATGATATATTTGGTATTATTTCTGGTGTCCATGCCAAGATATTTTTCATTTTAACTGATAAATAGTTCTTGAGATTTTATTTCGTCCCACCCCTCAGCTGCTCTCAGTCCATTCCACCTCTCTCGATATACCACCCTCTCTCCTGGTTTTCTTGTGCCATATATTTTTCACTTGTGCTGTGATGTCTCAGGTTGTTCCTGAAACATTGTAATTGTAGAGCTTGCACAGATTTTCAGCTAAAAATGAATATTTTTGCATAGATTACATAGATTATTGATTGCCCATCAGTTACTAAATCACCCAATAGTGCTTTTCGTAGGGTTGTTTTAAGATGAATACTGTTTTTTGACAGCCATTCCTGAAACTTAGACCTAAAGTCAGATACAAGGGGGCAATACCAAAACAGATGATGTATTGCTTCGGTTTCTCACAACAAAATCTACATAATGGTGATTGTTCAATGCCCCATATGATGAGCATTCTTTAGGTTGCAACCATTTTATGCAGCAAAAAAAAAATGAAGTGATGAGTTAATTGTTGTTTTATATATTGATTCATAAACCTGTTGCAATGGGATAGAAACGTCAAAAATCGGTTTCCAATTATCTTGTATGGCACGGCGGTCAGTGTTTTCAGTGTCAATCTTTTTCAGCCTCTGTGATTTTTAATATGAGGCAGACAAACTAAATACTTACTTTCTCCTGTTCCAATTTTCCTCTTCGAAATTTTGTGGCATGGCTGCAATCAGCTGACTGTCATTTTGGATTGAGCATCCAATCCTATATTCTTTTAAAAGTTGTTTATGTGACATCACATTTCCATCTTTCATAATATCATTGATGAAAATTATTCCGTTGTGAAACATTTTTTTCCATACAATTTATTTTTCCAATCAATATTTTTGAGTTTATCCAGATTATTTGCTGTAATATTTGATCTGACTATTCTGGAGTATAACACTGAAATAACACTGTAACCAGCTTTGTACTGTACGGCTTGTTTTAAGAAGGGTGATTTAAGTTTTGTTTTAAGAAGGGTATAAAGGCAAAAAGACTCTTTTTAAATACAGGATGATCTTCTCTTAGAAATCTGCTAGAGAAACAGTTTGGGTATAAGTATAGTTTTTGAATGATTGAAGCTTTTAGTGGTCCAATGCTTTGATATTTTTAAATTGATATTTTTTGAATTACACATTTAATTGTGTCTGGTTTACCATTCCAAATTTACTATTTCATATAATTTGAAGAACGAGTCAGCTGGAGTTGGTAGTGCCATTCGTATATATGTGAGCTGAGAAGGAGTTAATCAGTGTGATTTTTCCATAATTACATGGGTATTTGTAACCTCTCCAAGGTTGCAAGATCTTGTCTATTTTAGTTATGAAATGTATGGTAGTAAATTCATTTATATCTTTGGGGATAAAATCAATATAATTAATAATCCAGTAGTATAGTAAATTTTTTCATTATTAGGTTTTAATCCAGATAGGCTAGAGAAGTTGTCCTTAATAAAGTAAATGCTAAATAAATGGATTGTGGAATCAAGAAAAAGCATGAATCATCCACATACATTGACACGTTTGTGTTTAAGCCCCAGACTATATTATTGGATCTGATTTTACTTTCTAGAATTTTGATGGCCATAACACATTTGGTGATAACGGACAACCTTGTTTAACACCTCTTGACATTTCAGTCTCTGAGAAGTATCCATTATTAAATTACTATATGATATATATATTTTTTTTTAAAGAACTCAAGACATTTATAAATCAATTCTAATCACACTTTATCAAAAGCCTTTTAAAGTCTGCTATGAAGACCAGGCCTGGTTTCTCTGATGTTTCATAATGTTCTATTATTTCAAGTAATTGTCATATGTTATCTCTCAATGTATCGTCCATGCAAAAATCCTGTCTGATCATGATGAATAATATCTGGTAAGACTTTCTTAATTCTGTGCACTATACATTTTGGCAGGATTTTTGCATCACAACACTGTAGGTTAAGGGGCCTCCAGTTTTTAAACCCTTTATATACTGACCACCTAGATCCTGCAAGACAGTGCGATAGTAGACATGTTGCGATAGTAGACATTTTTGTAGGAATAGTTCAAACTTGCTAGCAATGTAATAGTATCTTAAAAACAAGTTAGAAGATACACTCACCAAACACTTTATTAGGAACACTATACTAATACTGGGTAGGGCCTCCCTTTGCTCTCAAAACAGCCTCAATTTTTTGTGCCATTCATTCCACAAGATGTTGGAAACATTCCTTTGAGATTCTAGTCCATGATGACATCATGCAATTCCTGCAGATTTTTCAGGTGCACTTTCAAGCTGTGAATCTCCCGTTCTACCACATCCCAAAGGTGTTCTATTGGATTCAGCTCCAGTGACTGGGAAGGCCCTGAAGAACACTGAACTTTGTCATGTTCATGAAACCAGTCTGAGATTACTTGTTTTGTGACATGGTGCATCATCATGCTGGAAGTAGCCATTAGAAGATGGGTAAATTGTGGCCATGAAGGGATGCACATGGTCAGCAACAATACTCAAATAGGCTGTGGCATTCAAGCGATTGATTGGCATTAACGGGCCCAACGTATGCCAAGAAAACATTCCCCACACCATTACATCACCTCCACCAGCTTGGACTGTTGACACAAGGCAGGTTGGATCCATGGATTCATGCTGTTGGCGCCAAATTCTGACCCTATCATATGTGTGCCTCAGCAAAAATTGAGATTCATCAGACCAGGCTATGTTTTTTCAACTGTTTCTTCAGCTGTCCAGTTTTGGTGAGCCTGTGCCCACTGCAGCCTCAGTTTTCTGTTCTTGGCTGACAGAAGTGGAACGCGACATGGCCTTCTGCTGTTGTAGCCCATCCGCCTCAAGGTTCGACGCGTTGTGCATTCTGAGATGCTTTTCTGCTCACCACAATTGTACAGAGTGGTTAACTGAGTTACCGTAGCCTTTCTGTCAGCTTGAACCAGTCAGGCCATTCTCCGTTGACCTCTCTCATCAACAAGGCATTTCCGTCTGCAGAATGGATGTTTTTTCTTTATTGTACCATTCTGAGTAAACTGTACAGACTGTTGTGCGTGAAAATCCCAGGAGATCAGCAGTTTTAGAAATACTCAAACCAGCCCGCCTGGCACCAACAATCATGCCAGCGTCAAAATCACTGAGATCACACTTTTTCCCCATTCTGATGGTTGATGTGAACATTACCTGAAGCTGCTGGCCCATATCTGCAGGATTTCATGCATTGCACTGTTGCCACACAATTGGCTGATTAGATAATTGCATGAGTGAGAAGGTGTACAGGTGTTCCCAATAAAGTGCTCAGTGTGTGTATATTTCTACTGGTTTGCCATCATGACCAGGGGTTTTTCCCATCTCAAACGATTCAATTGCCTTAAGAAGTTCATCTTGTAATTTGACCATCATATTTTTTTTTGTACAGATGATAATGTTAGTTATCCTTAGGAAATAAGTCATTGCAATAATCATCATTGAGTGGAGATGGAGGAGACTGAAAAGAAAACATATTCTTAAAATATTGAGCTTCCTCTTTCAGAATATCATTTGGTGAAACATGGATTGTTCCGTCGTAATTTTTTGTATATTATTTTTGGTCTCATTTCTGTATTGAAGGTTGAAGACGTGTTGTATGTTGTTGTTTTTTTTTTTACCATGCAATTCACTTTATTTTTGTAATATACTATACTTAAAAGTTCTTTAATAAGTTCCTCCAGTTCTTTTTGTTTGTTTTCAAAGTTGTTCTGTTCTTCTATAGTATAGTTTTCATTTGCATCCTCTTGTCCTGTTGGTTTCTCTATTTCTGTTATTAGTCTAATCTCTTTTAACCGGAATTGTTTTTGTTTTAATGATGAGTATTGATGAGTATTAAACTGACATTTGAAAGTGTCCAACAGAATAAGAGTATCAGCTGTACATATATTATAGAATAAAAAGTTAGTTCTAAATGATTTTGTCTTAGTTAAGAACATACTGTCATTCAAAAGGTTTTCATAAAATGTTGAATATCACCGTCCACGTGGAAATTCTGCAAGAGGTATTTGAAGGCCAAGTGTAAAGTGTGGAGAAAAAAAGGAAATTACCAAAATCCCCAGCATACCACCTCATCTGTGAAATATGGTGGAGGGGGTGTTATGGCTTGGGCGTGTATGGCTGCCACTGGAACTGGCTCACTTGTCTTTATTGATGATGTAACAGCAGACAGTACTGACGGCAGCAGCAGAATGAATTCTGAAGTGTATAGAAACATCTTGTCTGCTGAAGTACGAGCAAATGCTTCCAATCTTGGACGGCGCTTCATCATACAGCAAGACAATGACCCCAAACATACTGCCATAGCAACTAGGAAGTTT
The DNA here is from genome assembly GCF_951799395.1 of Argentina silus. Taxonomy (NCBI): domain Eukaryota; kingdom Metazoa; phylum Chordata; class Actinopteri; order Argentiniformes; family Argentinidae; genus Argentina; species Argentina silus. Next base: position 2,113,865 of record NC_139653.1, on the reverse strand, counting down.
TTCAGGGCCAAAAAATGGAAAGTCCTAGAGTGGCCAAGTTAATCTCCAGATTTAAATCCAATTGAACATGCATTTAATTTGCTGAAGAGGGAACATAAGGCAAAAATACGTCAAAACAAACAACAACTGAAGATGGCTGAAGTACAGGCCTCGCCAGAGAATATACCCAGCATCTGGTAGGTTCAATGGGTCACAGACTTCAGGCAGTTATTGCATGCAAAGGATTTTCAGCCAAATACTTAACATGAGTGCTTTATTTGGACATTATATGATTTTTTCCAATACCTTTAGAGACCTGAAATAGGGGAAGTATGTTTAAAAAAAATGTGTACTTTCTAAATGTTGAAACCAAACTGAAAGAAAAAAACATTGAATTAAAGCTGAGAATCTCTACAAATCCAAACTTTTGGAGTATAGAGAAAAAAGAAGACAAAATGCTTCCTCTTTCCAATACTTCCAATGGAGGGCACTGTAGATTAATCATCCAATAGCAAAGAGGATCCACCTACATAACAGATCTATTTTTACAGTTTGAAATGGGATCAAAGTTGTTTTAAAATAATATAAATCACCCCTTTTTGCCCATGACAGAATACATTTCTCCACCCCAGTCCTTTTTACATGTAACTTCATCATTAGGTAGTTGTTTTGTTTTTTATTGTTTTATGGGACCGACCACATACACTGCAGTGCTCACTAGGATATCCTTAGTCACAGATAACACACAATAATACCATTTATTGTTAATTAGAAACCACTTTGACTAATTAGCAACCGCTTACTGTCTGTCTCTCCAAAAATTACGAGTGTCTCCAGTTATGTTTACATTGTGCCGTTTATGACGTAATTGACTTTCATAGCGTATTGACCAATCAATAAAGATTGTGCACACACTCAATATACATTAACACAAACACACATATAACCCCCCCCACACACACACACACCCGCAATCAGGCTGTCAGGAGGCATCAGCACTCAAAGGCAGATGATGGAATCAGTGGGGCAGATGTGCAAACACGCCTGGAAGAGCAGCCTCCACCACAGAGCCCTTATCAGTAATGAAACCCACCCTCACGCTGTAATGGAAAAGGGCTAAATTTACCCCTGGCCTCCACGCAGGTGTTCTCTCTCACACACATTCACACACACACTCACACTCACACACACACACACACACACACAGTTCTGGGCAGAATATGGGATGGTCGGGGGGAGTGTGAGAGCAGGGCATCCCTCTAGGACTTTAAGGGAAACACTTCCAAAACAATCAATGTCATGAGAGGAAATCATGAAATATGAAGCTGTATGATAGTCTGCTGTGGTCTAATGCAAAAATGCTCATAGTGACTCTTTTTCTGATAGCATGCATCAGACCAAATCTCAAACCGACATAATGTCAAATTCTCTCATGGCCAAGCAAGACACGCAAAAACCTGACTGTACAATTAAAATGCTCGACCAATATCACACAATGCGATTGAATAATTACTGATAACACTAAGTAAATACTAATCAAGGGGGTAACAATAGGTTCTTAAATAGCTGTCTTTGCCTCACTCTCCATTTAAAACCAGTATTGTGAGTGACTATTGTATGAGACCCATTGGACAAACAGTTGCACCCAGCTGCACACTGAAGATTTCACACGTCCACAGAAAAGCAGTGTTTATAACCTGCGTTCTTTGACCATTTCTCCTTGGGACAAAAACAAGCATTATGCGACACTGAGACACCCAGTTCTAAAGGATGGAAGGGTCCTCTCATCTTCAGCAATTATGCTCGGAGGAAAAACAGCAAAGATAAATGCGAAGAGAGAAAGGGAGAGAGAGGCAGAGTGACCTTTTCCAGGTGGTATCGCCTTTAATCCTCAGTGTGGAGTCCTGCTGTGGCCACGGGCTGGAAGAAGTAGATAAAACCCAAATGCCACCTTGTATCTGCATCTCCATGTGCATTATGTTAATGGAGAGAGCTACAGTAGCTCTCAAGTGGAAGCGTTCAAGAGGGTCGCGGCCAGCGGTGGCCATATTGGTCAAATGGAAACATTCTACCATAGCCGCCTGCAGTTTAGGAGGCGTTACATCGCCTCCTTCCATCCTTTAGAGGGTGTCTCAGTGTCGCATAGTACTTGTTTTTGTCCCAAGGAGAAATGGTCAGAGAACACAGGTTATAAACACTGCTTTTCTGTGGACATGTGAAATCTTCAGTGTGCAGCTGGGTGCACACTGCATCAGCGAGGACCTCTCCTGGACCACCAACACTGCATCACTGGCGAAGACAGCCCAGCGGCGCCTCTACTTCCTCCGCAAGCTGAAGCGAGCGAAAGCTCCCACACCAATCCTGACAACATTCTACCGGGGCACCATTGAAAGCATCCTGTTCAGCTGCATCACTGTGTGGGGCGGTAGCTGCACCGAACACAGCAGGAAAGCACTGCAACGCATAGTGAACACAGCTGGTAAGATCATTGGTGCCCCACTCCCTTCCCTGCAAGACACCTACTCCACCTGCCTCACCCGAAAAGCTACCTCGATTGTGAGCGACGCAAGCCACGCTAGCACACAGACTGTTCAGCCTCCTTCCTTCTGGAAGAAGGTATAGGAGCCTCCGTGCCCACACCACCAGACTCATGACAAGCTTCATACCCCAAGCTGTCAGGAAGCTAAATTCTCTCCCCTCACTCCCCCCAGCCACATCCTCCAGGCTGCCAGGAAGCTGAAACACCCCCCCCCCCCCAACCCTTCAGCCCTACGGACTCTGGACAATCTACCGATTTATTGCACTATTATTATTACCAGCATTTGGCCGCTATTTACTGTATTTACTGTCTTTACTGACTGTTCTTTTTGCACTGTTTAAATTATGTTATTGTCTGTCATTGAATGTTTCACTTTTAGTATGTCTTGTCTTATCTTTTGTGCCTGTGCACTTTATCTGTCTCACCGTGGGATAGTGAGAAACGTCCTCTCGATTCCTTTGTATGTCTTGACATGTGAAGAATTGACAATAAAGCCACTTTGACTTTGACTTTGACTTGAACTGTTTGTCCAATGGGTCTCATACAATAGTCACTCACAATACTGGTTTTAAATGGAGAGTGAGACAAAGACAGCTATTTAAGAACCTATTGTTACCCCCTTGCTTAGTATTTACTTAGTGTTATCAGTAATTATTCAATCGCATTGTGTGATATTGGTCGAGCATTTTAATTGTACAGTCACTGGTTGGCAATGAAGGGAGAAGTGATGAGGTACAAGCGGTCCAGTAACACTACCTCACTGTGTGTCTAAACGTTCCCACGCTTCTTGGACAGACTGATTGAATCGATGAGAGTTGAATAAGAAGTGAATGCTCAACGCGATACTGTACATAGACTTAACACAGATTATGCATAATTTATAGATGCTACCAAAGTCAAAGTGTGCACAGCAATGTTCGAAATGTGGTCCTCAGGCTCATCAAGTTCACAGCTGACGCGGTATCATAGCCTCTTTAAAATATATACTAATTGATGACATACACTTTGCGCTCATGCAGATGTCAACAGAGACCTGGGACCACTAGGAGTCCTATCTGATTGCACTACTTCTTAATTTGCATGAACTTCATGATCACATTTAAATCTTATTGAGCTTGGCTGTGAAAACAATAAAGCTTGAGGTTCAACAAATGCATTAAAGCAAGAGTCTTGACTTACTATACAGGTACAGAGCAAAAGCACACATTTAGGCCAAAGCATGACATCCAGAAACACCTTACAATGTAAAATACTGCTCACCCCTATTGAGTATTCAGGAAGACATCAGAGGTTCTTTCTCTCTCTCTTCAACAAAACTGTCCTACTATACAACAAGTTGAACCAATTCATATGTTGATTTTGGAAAGCTGAAAAGCACAACTTGTTGAGGTGAGGAGTGAAATACTTTCTTTAGACACAAATATCCCCTGAGACTATTTCTTGAAATCAATGTAGCATGGAGCCAATGTTATTGTGTCATTGCCACCTGCTGGACAAATTGCAAAACTACACTGACAAAATCAACACTGAGTATCAAATCGTCGTTCTGGGAAATTACATCTTGAGTGACACTCAAATAAACTTTGGGACGACGCAAATGCCATTCGAGCGTAAAGCGATAGAGGTGGCGTAGGGATCTGAGAGTGTTAGAGTCAGTAATTAGACTTGACATTTCAGTCTCAGATGGTCGTTACTCACTTCCGAACAACTCTGACGTGATAATGTTAGTATCTCTAAATTGTGGCAATTAGAAAAGGTTTGCTCTGAACCTGAGTCTTTTTTTGTCTGTGTTTAAAATGTCACCAGGGGGAAATGTACATATTTCAGAGCAAAAAAAAGAGTCTGACGCTTCTTCCCTGATGGACATGCTCTCCGTGAGAGTGAAGAAAAATATAATATTCTGCACAAAGCAAATTCATGTGTAACACATATGTAATACTGCCATTATAAGAACAAAAACTTTTGCATTGTGACAATGAATCAAATATTGAGCCAAAACCTCTAATCTCATCCACAACACAATATGGACTGATACGATACTGTTTATTTATATTCCTTAATATATGCCCCCCCCCCAAATGGTCAGACCGATGAGACAGGAACATGGATAATCAAACATCTGTCAGTCCCTTGGCTCTTTGTCCGAACAAATAAGCGTTCTACTCAGGTGGTCTTTAAGAAAGATGACTAGTGTCATTTTAAATATGGGGTGGGGGGCAGGAAACAGTGTCTCACCGCTTTGATAGAGCTGCGCGTCTTCTCTTTCCACTCATGGCTGCTCAGCTCAAAGGTGCAGTGCACGTAGGTCTCTCTTTCGTAGGAACCCAAGATAAAAAGCCTGAGAGACACAACAGAAAGAGAAACACACAACAGTATTACAGACAGTCAAACCCTGTTCATTCTTTCTGTATCCCTTTACAGTACAGTATGTATGTAGGCATATATTTAATAGACACAAGTGCAAGTAGGCCTACATGGGTTAAGGTTAGGGTTATAGGGCCATAGGCCTATGGATGCCAGTAGAACATTAGCTGCTTTTCAATCGCAGTGCATGCAACGTCTTACTAGTTGCCAGCGATGGCTCAAAGCCCAGCGCATCTAGTGAAAGTCTAGTGAACAAGCCTGTTCGAATCCAGCCACAGCTGGGCTTTCTAGTCCCACCTTGTCGTATAGTTTATTTCTTTTGCAGTTCAAATTCAGAGACAATAGCAAAACATTTCAAATCCTTAACGTTAGCAGGTTTTACAATCAAAAGTGTACTCTTCCATAGGAGACAAAAGTCTATTAGTATGACATTGTTTATATTTCAGTATCAGTGGAATGATAATTTAGGAAAATTAAAGATCAGGTAAGGCACACTTTTATTGGATACATTTTTCGATTTTCGATTGATTTTTTAGCTGCATTACTTGTAAGGACAATGTTAACTGTCTTTACTGAAGTGCACCCTCTGCTGCCACTGCTAAGGAACTGCACATTTTACTAAAATGAGAAAGACAGGAAGTGGAACAGCTGTCCTGAGAAGGGCCGTGTTTACAGCAAGCCAACTTGGATTATGCTTGCCACCCACCAAGTTCGCTAGCCAACTAAAGCACTTGGATTATAAGAATATCCATACTGCCCCTAGCCCTGTTTGGCCTCATAAGGATCAAGAGGGTATAGGAGGCTAAAAGCATCGGCCGGGAGTAAGCACTCTTGAAGCCCAGGAGTGATTGAGGAAAAGCACTTGGCCTTGACACACACTGGCACGCACAGCGTAAGCCCCGCTGTGGAAAACCAGCTATTGATGCCACTGTAAACTACTTTAAGGGATAGTTCAGCTAAATAACAAAATCTGATATTTGGTTCTTTACCCTGAAATGAGTCTATGGACAAGGACTGACTTCAATCAACACTTTCTATTTATCTGGGCACTGTCACCGACTGCTAATTGATAGCATGTTTAACCAAAAACAATGGAACCTAAATTAGCATGTTTGAAATGTCATGCCCAAACCATCTCAAATTCCCTGAAAATACTAAATTACTTGATTTTAATTAATTTGAGCATGACATTTCAAGGGTCTATTGACTTCCATTGTTTTTTGGTTAAAAATGCAAACGATTAGCTATTACTTCAGTGACTTGTCCATACACTCCTTTCAGGTTAAGGAACCAAATGTGATTTTTCCTATCCCTTTAAATAGTTTGACAGTTGGGACTGTGTTTTGAGATGCCATTCATGGTTAAGAGTGTATGATATGAGAGAGTATCAACACGTGCCTGAGCCATACAGGCTACTGGGATACTGACACATACAGTGCCGTCCATAAGTATTGGAAAGAGGAAGCATTTTTCTTCTTTTAACTTTATACTCCAACAGATTGGATTTGAAACTTCTATGGGGTCAACGTAGGGATTATCAACTTGAATTAAATTTTTTGAAAGTTTTTTTCTTTCAGATTGGTTTCAACATTTAGAAAGTGCAACATTTTTATATGTACACTCCTATTTCACGGCTCCAACAGTATTGGAAAAATCATGTAATGTCCAAATAAAGCACTCATGTTTAGTATTTGATCGACAATCCTTTGCATGCAAGTGCCTGAAGTCTGCGACCCATTGACCAGACACTGGATATATTCTCTGGTGATGCTCTGCCAGGCCTGTACTGCAGCCATCTTAGGTTGTTTGTTCTGAGGTTTTTTTTGCCTTAAGTTCCCTCTTCAGCAAATGAAAAGCATGTTTAATTGAACTGATTGTCCCTAGTTTCTATGGCAGTATGTTTGGGGTCATTGTCTTCTTTTATGATGAAGCGCCGTCCAATGATATTGGAAGCATTTGTTTATACTTCAGCAGGCAAGATATGTCTGTACACTTCAGAATTCCTTCTGCTGCTGCCGTCAGCAGTTACATCATTAATGAAGACAAGTGAGCCAGTTCCAGTGGCAGCCATACACGCTCAAGCCATCACACCCCCTCCACCATATTTTACAGATGAGGCGGTATGCCGGTGATTTTGGGCAGTTCCTTTCTTTCTCCACACTGAGAATCTGTACTTTAATTTCAGTTTTCATTTGTTGATTTCAAATCCAAACTGTTTATAGAGCTAAAAGAAGACAAAATGCTTCCTGCTTTACAATATTTATGGAGGGCACTGCATAAACACTGATTGTGCAGACTAGTACTGCCCCCTGGAAAACATTACATCAGGAGTAGACGTGCTAGTAGACATATAGCAGAACATATAATAAGCCTGATTATAATAATGGGCATGATTATTTTCAAATGCAAACATACCTTGTTCTTAAAGGGGCAATCGAGGATCTGTACATCAACTTTGGGACTTTTAGATTGATGTAGAATTAACTTACAATTTTGATTTCAAGAGCTAGAGCTGGTGACATGTAGCCAAGGGAACAAGTATGTTGTAACAAGGAAAACACACAGGAATAAAGATCCAGAATTTCTAATATCCATATCTGATTAATTCATGGATTAATCAACTAATAGGAAAAATAATTGTTTTAATACACTGACAGCCCTTATGTAAGGTCTGATTACTGTAAGCAACAAGCTGTTGAACAAGATTAAGTAAATGAAATGTCTCCCTCTGCTGGGATACATTATGTATTCTACCGAGACATACCACATGAAATTCCACAATTGACAGAGTGGATGAAATCTCTATAACAAAACCCCCCCCCAAAAAACTAAAACAAAGTTACTTGGACACAAACTCTTCTGTTTTGTCCACTGTCTTAAAATGTGCAGTGCCCTTGGCATGAGCTTTAACCAAAATACTCCTGAATACTGTCCACATGAATAAATCATGTTGGATGCTTGATGGGTTAGAGTAAGCATGCCCTCCTATTTTAAGAGGTTTCTAGTACTCGCTTTGGGAGATTTGAAGTCAGTTAACAGAACAATCCTCCTTGCTTACAACAATGTATATAGCCTAATTGACAACTAGGCTCCTCTCAGAGCCCGCCCGCCCGCAAGTGGCTGGTGGTCATTCTCAGACAGGGCTGGCTGCTCCAGTGAGGTAAGAGGGTGTCCATTTGCACAAGGCTCTGCCAGGTCTTTAGGCCTGCCTCATAATTGGCAGCCAGGGATGGTGCATTATTAATAAGGAGCCTGCTCTGAAAGCCCCCCCCCCCAAGGAGTAGCAGATAACGCAAACATGCCTTTCATTGGTTCGGAACAAAACTGGGTGTGTTTTCGGGGAGAGAGACTGGAGCAGGGATAGATAACCTCTCCAAAGACAAAGGCTTGCTTCTGTAGTGTCCCAACTCACTGTGGTAGGTATTGTCACCAAAATAGATTAGGTTACTTTGAGGAGGCAGTAATGAAATTAGATGGTAGGTTCGGAGCCTTAATGGTTCAATTGATTAGTGCCGTGTTTCCTACAAGGGTGTGCCCTAGAAATAAAAGGCCTTGAGGCCTTGATCAACAGCAGGCTTGGACACCTAGAGACAAATGAAAGGTTCTGATGTAATCTAACAAGAATAGCTTTCACCATAAACAATAACTATAATGGCTAAAACCTTAAACCCATCTTGAATCTGAATGGGGAGACAAGCTTGTATCCAATCATGCTCCAGAGTATTGTCTGTAGCATACTGTATGTAGGACTCACTCCTTATACAGAAAATAAGTGTTTAGGGTTAGGGTTACACTGCCAGCACACTGACCATATTGCCCCCATCCCATGTTGCTACGAATGAGACATCCTACCTGCTACATTCAACAAGGGTGACCCTAAGCCGGCCCTCCACCAATCCTGCATCCTGGACAAAGAGGTCCATGTCACAGGGAGAGCCCAGAGGAGGTTGGACTTGGAACGGGAAAAATGGTTTATATCTGGAAGAAAAAAACACAAATGGAATACAATTAGTGATGTTGTGGGACAAAAAAAATCTGAAAATTGTTGTCCAAATGATTTGTTTACACACAAATTTCAGTGATTACATCACATCGTAGTGACTAGTAGTGAGTACATGTTTTTGTCCATTTTCTGACGGACTAGTGTGGCCGGGGCCTAAAGCACCCCTACTTCCCCTAAATTTATGTCCGCACCTACAAAAGGGCCATAAACATCAGTGTTTGAAAATTGAGGGGTGGGTTTATGCATAGATTTTGAATTCCATAGGTAAATGTTAACAGACCACTGTGGGTGAACAAAGAGATTAAGGAGTGTTGTTTAAACTGACAAACGTAACATGATCAGAACAGCAATCCTATGCATATGGGCAATTCCACAGAAACAGAATGATGCTGGGACTTGTTTTTTTAAACGTATGCCAAACAAAAACCCTTGATAACAAAGTTTAACAAACCATACAACTCTACACAAGGACTACTTCTAACAATTCCGACAGAAAAAAACACACTTACTTTAAGAACTGTGTAGATTAATGACCATAACATCTCCCTAAGTTTTTTTTTATGTAACCACATTTCCCCAAAACTGTTGAATGTCTGTTCCAAATTAAGATCCAAATATGTCTGCAGAAAGAGTGGGGTGTAAAACAGATGATACCTCGAGTTTGAAAATAACTTTCTTTATTGGGCTACAGTAAGTGAAGTGGATTTACATCAGAATGAAGGTAACAAATGACTAAATGGGTCCATTCCAGTATTTCTGGATTTAATGTCATTCTGTACATGATGATGTAGCTAAAATAGGGGAACAAAGGTAGAAATATACAATACACAATGTCATTAATGTAATAATGTATTATTTTATCAACTTATATATAACATTAAAATGGGAAATTGAAAACACAAGAAACATAAATCTGCCTTTGAAATTTCATTAAATTAAATTTAAATCAATGATACTTGTGGTTCAGTGTATTTTTCTTCATTATACCATAATAAAATAGCCTACACATTTGGCAGCGAAAAAAACTATTTTGAAAAAAAAATACAAGTAGGCCTGTGTCATCTGCAGACACACCAGATCTGCTCCAAGTTTGGCTCAGATAGCCTCTGCAAAATAAAAAATCTTTTTTTATTGTCTGCAACCAGTGTGTGAGGGATCCTAAGAATCTGTCTTTGGGACATCACACCATATATGTCAGTGCACTCATTAATGATGAAGATAATTCCCTTCATGTCCTTTTTGTAGAATTGTGTAATGTGTATGTCATCATTCTCAATGGAAGTCACTTGCACTCCATATTTGTGTGATTTGCTGTCTTCGTTTTTACCACTGAACAACAATGAAGTCTCCATTTATTGGAGCAAGAGGTGAGGATGTTGATGCAGTGCTTGGTGAGGATGCTGTCGTGGTTTGTAACTACTATTGTATGATTTCCCACAGTTTTTCGTCTGTCCCTGTAGAAGAACTTTTGATAATAGAATAAAGTCTATTTGTCTGTGAGGGAGGAAGTCATGTGCCGGTGTCCAGCATTAATAAGAGAAGAGTTTGACTCCTTAAATGTTATCTCGTGGGACCCAGAGAGTTTGTGGTCCGCAGAGCCTGGCACAGGGGGAAGATAAGACGGGTTGAAGAGGTAGCTGATTATTTGGTCAAGGTCTCACCTCTGCTCGTGACTTCATACCCTGCAAGAAATGTATGTGTACAGCTCACTGTTGATTTGAAAAACCTGTTACAGTGTTCTAATATGATTGGTCTTTTCTTCTGGGAGGAATAAAAATCAACCTATCACTGCAATGTTAAATCTGACGTAGAACCAGGTACAACTGTGAATGCAAAACAGAATTATACTTTGAGAAATGGCTGATTCAGAACTTTCTCCCAGGCACCTTTCTTGTCTGCTGCTTTTGTGCCTGTATGTCTGCGCCTGTCTTGTCAATAAAAACATAATGTTGCACTCTGAAGATCCACCATTTTAATCACTTATTAATTAATAAACTAAATCGATATCAGTAAAAACACTACAAGTATTTGGTAGGTCTATACTATACATCTTACTTTTGTTAACTTTCACTATCCTCACTCCTTATGAGGCAGAGAAATTTGATAATATCATGTGGGGTTTTGGTAATAGAATGAACCGGAGACTCTGCAATGATTCTTAAACTTACAGAAGCCAAAAACAAATATAAGTGTTTCCTAAAAACTAAATAGAAGTGTTGATATTAGTTGACCGGGGTTTCCACTAAAACATTAAAGAAGTTTGATGTCGATAGACGGAAATGTTTGACCAGAAGTTAAAGCCTTTGCTTATCCCTATTCTTATAAAGATGGAAGATGCTTGAGAAATGTATTTCTGACTTAATTTCCCAAAAATATAGACTTGTAGCCGTCATTTGACACCCCATTTCATATGCTCTGATGAATTTCACATTTTGGTCCTCATGGGTCCTTTTACATGGAACTGCCCACATGACGTTCTTTGTTCCTCCAGAGGAGGAAGACGTGATCACTTCCCTAAAAATCCTATAAGCATTTGCTTCAAACACTTCTGCTTTGTTCTGCTTTTTCTGTACACCACGTGCTGCTGCTTTTGGAGGAGTTGAAAAGGCCAAAGCCCTGAGGACTCGTTAATGTCTATGTTTCAGATCATGATCAGTTTAGCAGACACAGAGTCAGTTAGCGTCATTCTGCTTTGTCATCATCTGCAGGATTGTCTCTCTGGAGTGATTGAAATATGACCTCAGTGATAAGGTTTGAGATAGATATAACCAACTGGCAGCAGCAGATCCTATAGGTTGCAGGTTTTTTGTTTGCTTTGCCATACTTACTTCTGTATTAAGGCTGCATTCAATTCAACACTGGAATCCAAATGTCAAACAAATGGGATAGATTGCTCTGAAATAACTACTACTTAATTTATGAACTAGGAGGTCAGTTGCTTGCTGTGCCACATCTGTCCATCTCTTACTGAACAGAGAGCAGGGGGTAAGATAAAATAAGGGAAGGTAAAGACACTGATGGGGGGGGTTGAGGAGTAGATGGAGAGATTAAGAGAGAGACAGAGATGGATGAGTGATAAATGCAGGAGAAGAAAGTAAGAGTGAAGAGATGAACAGAGGAAAAGGTAGAAATGCAGGAAGGAAGGTGAACAGAGAGAAGAGAAGGACAAACAATGAATGACAGGTTAAGGGGAAGCAGAAGGACAAAAGAAAGAGAGAGGTGGAAAGATGTGTGGACGTCTCAAACTCCAGTGGCAGGTCAGGCAGGAAGACTAGGAGGAAATCCCTGCCTTGCTTGGATCTGATTATCTAACAGAGGCCCTCTGTGTTTCTTGCTCTCAACACAGCAGGGGTGACCTCAACAGACGGACAGAAAGACACAAATACTGACACATTCTCCAAGCATACATCTGTCTCTTTCTTACACATATTCTCTCTCTCTCTCTCTCTCACACACACACACACACACACACACACTAGCGCCCTGATCACACCTCCTATACACACACATCACTGAGCGAGTCACTACTGTATCTGTGTGTCTGTAATCCTAACCCACACCATGGGAGAGTGAACAGTGACTGTGACTTCCTTCTCTTGGGTGTGGCCATTAGCTAAAAAGCAGAACTAAGGCAACAGTTAAACTGGGCTCATTGTTAAGTACAAGCACATTGTTGTTTGAAAGCACATGCCTGTCTCTGGTCTTTTCTAGTCCGGGGCACCTGATGCTATTTATAGCTGAAACATCCGACCGTCTTCTTTAACCAGTGAAACATTTTTCACTGGTTGACAATTGGCGATATACAATTGGCGATATAACTGGCATGATTCATAGATTGAGAAAATCACTGTGTCAATTTTCATATAGACCTAAGGTTTATGCTCATAAATATGAAAAAGAGAAAGATGTCAACTGCTGAGTATTCATCATCATGTGTCATTCTGTTCTCATGGCAGTTTCTCAGTCACACAGGTTGTCCACAGTTATGAACACTTCTGTTGATATCCCAGTACAGTTCTGTCTGTACCCTCCAGGTTCTGGGAGTTCAACAGAAATAGCACCATTAATCAAGCAGTGGTTCTGAATGGGCCCTCTGTCAGCCAGCCCCACTCTTGGTTCCTTCAGAGCTCCTTTGTAGTTGTCAATACACTGTCTCCAAGGCCTTTCCACAGAGAAAAAAACTCCACAGAGTGAGTGATTGTGTGTGCGTGTGAGTTTGAGAGAGTGTGTGTGTGTGTGTGTGTGTGTGTGTGTGTGTGTGGTGTCAGAGACAAAGAGAGACATTCTGTGAGACTTGGCTGGCTAACTCCATTTTAGTCAGTGCCACCTAGCCCCATGCTATGGCAAAGATGAATAGTGTTAGCTAAGGCTTGGAGAAAGGATTTAACAACACTCTTATTCTAACTGATGAGTAGGCTATATGACCTATCCTGTGTGGTTCAGTTGGTAGAGCAACACTTAAGTCGTTGGGGGTTTGATTCTCGCTGGGACCATAAAAAATACATGCACTCACAATACTGTAAGGCGCTTTGGATAAAAGCTTCTGCTAAATAGCAATCAAATGGAAACTCATTGAGAGTTATGATGATGTATTTGACACAAACACACGGTCATTTCAATAGTCAAGTCATCAGTTTTGTGTCTGTCGTCAAGAACCATAACCATTAACTCTACAAAGGCCATGGAAGCCTACATTACATTAGATAATGTAATTACTGTTAATATTTCATCTATGCGTGGAGAGACTGCTGGTCAGGGTTGGAGGACATTAGTAACATTAGAGGGGCTAACTGATGAGAACAGTAGCCATTATTGGGAATGAGGGCTTGACAGCACCATTACTTTACTAAGTCATCTTAATTGGAAAACACGTTTGCATTTTGTCTCTGTGCTAAATACAAGTCGCCAGACGGGGACCTCTCACTTTCCGCAGACACCATTAGCCTGGTCGAACAGACCTTATTAAAAATGCATAGGGCTCATCCCTACTACCTCCTTTGGCCCTACCTGCCTCCTGCTTTAAGTCTCTTCATAATTATTCATTAGGGCAGCGTTCAGGCCAACTGTACCCTGTCACACAACACATGTTAGTAGAAAGAATACAGGCTACTGAACGGTATGCATATTTAGTGCTTTTGTTAAAATGCTTTCTAAAGTCTTACTTGAGAAATTCAGAATTGTGCCCAATTTGTACAATAGTCTAATATTTGTCAAAGACTCTATTGCTGTACTCTGGAGTTGGAGAAGAAAATGAAATGTTTTTTGTTATTTTTTAAATGGCTGTAAAAAAAGATTTATTTTTTTTATTTATTTTTTTAAAGCAAGAAAAACACTGGAATAAAGTTGAACAAACCACTCCATGCATTCTGTACTTGGTATTCATCTTCTCAGATACACAACCTGTATCCGCTTACGACAGCTCAGCTGATGTTAAGTCAAAAAGTTTTGGGAACCATGCTCTGGCCAGACATTCCTTTCAGTAGGGAAACCTGACTCAGAAAAGCTCTTTAAATATTTGTGTGTTTTTCTGTAAAAATGGCTTGTGCACACAAGGGTGAGATAAAGAATGTTTTGGAGTGAATTGCATGGTGGTATTAGACCTGCCATCAACCAAGCTTTTGGTATCTTGCACATTCATTAAATAGTTGAAAGGCTAAGATTTATTCACTGGAATAATAAACAATAAAATTAAAGTGGAAATGGTTGGGTCTTATAAAGGGTCGGCTAATTCAGAAGGGAACAGCTTCTCATAGCTTCTCTATAATCAGTTTACTAATTCATATGTAAAAACAGACAAAATATTAATTACTTCAGCCACTAATGTCTGAGAAGACTTACAGTGGCCTAATGCAATACTGAGCAGTTGGAGCAAGGAACAAAGCGTGTAGAGATCAAATGGAGGCTGAAAGGCCAAACATGACAACTGATGGTGTAGCCGGTCACAGAGCGTTAAAATAGGGACATTATCCCTTCACGCTATGAACAAAGTCACAAATGAACTGTCCGATGTGTACACTTCAAAATGCCCACCCACCCCCACCCAAAAAAACCCATCTCCAAACCTGATTGAGAATCAGGTGTGTTTCAAGGCACCAGATGTGATTTGCGATTACGGTGTGTGCCAAGGTTGTCCGCTAAAGATCTACAAACTCACGGCTTAATCACCCTGGAGTTATGTTGGGATTAATGTCTATTTTGGGGGCCTGGCACGAAATGCAGACTGATGTTCCATCCAGGCAATAATCCTAAAAATGCCTCCTATGTGAGCGATGCTAGGTGAGAGGACAGGCAAAGCAGAGTCACCCAGCCTCAGAAGGCTTCTGGAGTTTAACTAAAAGCTACAAAACATCGGATGGAATGACAGATTGTGATTCTGACTTAGATGGTCAATAATGAATATTATCAAGATTGTGTCACAGAATTAGGATTTTTACATTTATGGCATTTAGCAGATGCCTTTATCCATATATATATATATATATATTAAATTATTATTTTTTAAATTATTTATTAACAGGAGAGAACTTGTACAGGGGGGAAGTGGGGGTGAAGAGGTCTCAAGGGTTGGGGTTAGGGTTAGTACAGGGAGGGTAATGGGGGTGAAGAGGTCTTAGGAAGGACTGTTAAAATGTAGCCTGAAGAGATGGGTTTTCAATCTACGGCGGAAGATCGGTAGTGACTCTGCAGTCCTGACAGTGGGGGGAAGCTCATTCCACCAGCGGGGCGCCAGGACAGTGAAAAGCCGTGACCGAGTGGCGCGGCCGCTGCATCCACGTAGAGGTGGCGGTGCCAGGCGGGCAGCCATGGTGGAAGAGCGGAGTGAGGTGGAAGAGCGGAGGGGTTGGGGGGCTAGCCATTGCTTGCAAGTAGGGAGGGGCTGTTCCCTTTGCCGCCCGGTAGGCGAGCACCAGAGTCTCGAATCTGATGCGAGCTGCTACCGGGAGCCAGTGAAGGGTGCGGAGGAGGGGCGTGACATGGGAGAATTTGGGGAGGTTGAACACCAGACGAGCGGCATGAACTGGAGAGGCTTGATGGCAGAGGCGGGGAGTCCGGCCAAGAGTGCGTTGCACTAGTCAAGGCAGGAGATTACAAGTGTTTGGACCAAAAGTTGTGCTGCTTCTCTGGTAAAGAATGGGCGTATCCTTCTGATGTTGTAGGGGAATAATCTACAGGAGCGTGCTGTTGCTGTGATGTTCGCCGCACAAGATAAGTGGTTGTCAAGGGTCACCCCAAGGTTCTTGGCTGTATGGGAGGAGGTCCCAGTAGAGTTCTTTACTGTGAAGGAGAAATCTTGGAGAGGGCAGGCTTTCCCTGGGATCTACTGTTATTACCCTGTTCCTTGTAT
Source organism: Argentina silus (assembly GCF_951799395.1). NCBI lineage: Eukaryota > Metazoa > Chordata > Actinopteri > Argentiniformes > Argentinidae > Argentina > Argentina silus. The sequence goes on along the minus strand of NC_139653.1, from coordinate 2,097,635 downwards.
AGCATTGATATTATACATCAGCAATAGAATGGAGAAAACTAACAGACATAGAGAAGTGCAGTAAATAATATGTATTTCAGCAATCAAGTAAATAATATGTAATTCAGCAAACAAACACAACAGAGTCCATATACAATCACAAAGTCCCACCCTAAACGTCCAACCATTCACTGGCTTTTTCCCTACTCAAGTCCAAGTCCCGCCCTAATCAACTCAGTCCCAATAGAAAACGGATCCGTCCGTGACACAAACACAAACTAAATAATCCCCGCGAATTTAAAACCCAAACAAAAAGGAACCTTCACCAGCCGTAAAAAAGAAACAAATGGCGGCTTGGCAAAAACACACTGGCAGTGCAAAATAAAATACAAAAAACTGAAGTGATCTCACCCAATCTCTGCCGTCGTAACTCCGTTCCTATATTCCTAGCCAATAGTTCGTATATACAAGGACAACGTTTCACCGCGGAGCTACCGGTTCTCCGCAACATGTTAGACTTAATTTTGTCGGTTTTTAGATTAAATCGTCCTCGCAGATCCAGGTCACTCAAACCTTTGACTCCCCAGGGGCGGAAATCCTATTGTCTCCGCCCTAGGCAAACCCTCTTTTCACGACTTGCCGTTTACCCATCAGTCCGACATTTAAAGTCACATACAATTGATCACCATATATTATATCAAATACAAAAACATAAATGAAAACATCATACATACAACAGACCAGACATACCCTTCATGTTAATTGGAAAACTTACTTACTTAACCTGCATAGATAGGCCTTCTCTGAAGGGGCTCCTTTTCCCCCATAATAATGTGTGACCTGTACAGGCTATATACTACATTTGACTGATACTTGTCACAGATGTACAGCAGCCTAATTGAACAACTGAACAATGATTTTCTGTTAAGCAGGCAAAAAGCCTTACAGATCAAGATGTACTGTAAAGTTGGCCTAAGTCTCAATGTGGGTATTGCATACAACTGTGACATGTATCAGTCAAATGTAGTATATACCCTGTATTGGCTAGGAATATAGGAGCGGAGATATTGGAGTTACGACGGCAGAGATCAGTTGAGATCCCTTCAGTTTTTTGTATTTTCTTTTGCCCAGCCAATGGGTTTTTGCCAAGCCGCTATTTGTTTATTTTTTACGGCTGGTGAAGGTTCCTTTTTGTTTGGGTTTTAAATTCGCGGGGATTATTTAGTTTGGATTTGTGTCACGGACGGATCCGTTTTCTATTGGGACTGAGTTGATTAGGGCGGGACTTGGAAAAAGCCAGTGAATGGTTGGACGTTTAGGGTGGGACTTTGTGATTGTATATGGACTCTTGTGTTTGTTTGCTGAATTACATATTATTTACTTGATTGCTGAAATACATATATTATTTACTGCACTTCTCTATGTCTTTTAGTTTTCTCTTGATCACCATTCCATTGTTGATATATAATGTAAATGTATACAAGGAACATAAGGTACATTATACTGTAACGACCCTGTGTAAGGCCCGTTAGCAGCTCCGCCAAGTGAGTTAACTCTCTTGGTGTTGTGGCTAGCGCGGCCGGTTTGTAAGCGGAAGGTTGCGAGTTCGATACCCGCTTAGGGCAAGCTGCTCTACCCCGCCGTTCGTTACATTGGTGTCAGAAGCGGGATGGCGCCCGTGAGGCCATCGGAGAGGCGTGTCCACGTGAGAGACTCGTATAGTGAAGCGTGAGGGCACGCTCTCCCGAACGGAGGGGATAGTGTAACGACCCTGTGTAAGGCCCGTTAGCAGCTCCGCCAAGTGAGTTAACTCTCTTGGTGTTGTGGCTAGCGCGGCCGCTTTGTAAGCGAGAGGTTGCGAGTTCGATACCCGCTTAAGGCAAGCTACTCTACCCCGCCATTCGCTACAATACTATAGATCTACACCATGATGAAACCGTCTGTGCATGCAACTATGAGTTATCATATCACTTTCAAAAGTCAAGCCAGAGGAGATGTCGGCTTGTGAGGCTAGCTAAGCAGTTTGAACCCTGCTTTGCCAGGTCTGGCTTAAACAATCACAATCTCATTATCTCAAACTAAGGCACATATGAAGTTATGCAACATCAGGGGCTTCGACAGTATCCCATTGCTATGGGCTTGGTCATCAAAACACTATCTGCTCCATTTCAACAGACTGGCGAAACTGGTAATCGAGGCTAACAAAAGTAACCTTGATTAAAACCCCTTTGACCCCAGTCCTGTAAACACCCACATATGATAGAGACGGCATTATTGACAGTAAGAGATTTGACTGAGACTCAAACTTTGCCCCTGCACTATTTATCCTTGGTGAATTCTCTCTCTCTCTCTCAGCTAAACAACAATGACAGTCCAATCAATGCAAGAGTCTCTTTTCTGTGTCTGGATTACATGTTATCCAGAGACCAGAGACGAACTGAAAAGGTACAGCCACAATTAAAAGTGGCTGCTGCATATACAAAATAAATACAAAACCTGCAGTCCCCCCTCTCCCCCAAGTATAGGAAGTGGCAGGCAGACTAATGTCCTTAATTTCTGATTTCTTGATTCCCAGATGGTATTAAAGAGTACAGAGAGGGGTTCAATTGGAAGGGTAACAGTTGTCTGGAGAGCAATTACGTAACCAACAACACAGCTGACAGTGGATAAGCGATGGGGGGGGGGGAGGCTGTAATGGCTCCAACGCCATGGGGCTTCCCACATTACTGATGGTCCAGGACATCTCAATAATTTCAGAATTTCACACAGTATATAGAATGAGAAAGATATTACTATTGCGAAGCCAGGGCAGCTAGCATTCATCCATCCCCCAGACATCAGGATAATGTGCAGTGAAAACAGTCAAACTTAAAAAGAAAAAAACAGTGGGACGTTCAGTAAAAAATGGTGCCAATCTGGTCTGTCTTGTCTACTCACAGATGAGGATTTGGATGGGGGTGGCTGGCTCAGTGTATTTGACTGTGATTATAACAAGTGATAGGCCATCTCCCTGGTAAATCTGGAATGTGATGGATAATATGCTACAACTTCAGGCTGTAGTAAATAATTGTCTCATAGGTTCCCATTCCCTTCACCAAATGTGGACAAAGAGACTTAAAGGTAGACTCAGCAATAAGACTTGGCCACGAAATAGCAGGGCGACCACCGGCAGAGATAGCTAGCCGAATTGAAGATGCAGTGTTTGCGTGCCTACAGAATTGCTGGAACACATCTGAAGTCATTCCACTCCCCGTGCTAAGATCATACTGCTGAGTCTACCTTTAATACCATCTGGGAATCAAGAACTCAGAAATTCAGGTCTTAAGTCTGTTCGCCACCCTATCTATTACGCATGTGCTAGGTTAAGGCTACCTACTGCCTGAGCATCAGATGTATTTGGCAGGGCATACCATGCATAGAAACAATTAAGCACTCTCCAAGCCGATGTTCTATACATAACAACACCATTTGGGCTCTTATGGAGAGGCACTTGAAAAGGCACATCAGGATTTCCTACACTGGTGAGTAGAGTACCCAGGTGAAAGTTTGATTCCAGCACTTGCGGGCATCAATCTCACTCTCCTATCTAATGAGCGTTCCTGTTTCATATTTGGTTTGAGATCTTAACAGTGAGGTTTCATGACTTGACTTTTCATAGCAGCTGATAGATGAGTGTATGAAGTTGGCATAAGTCTGAGCCGTAATGGGGTTGCAGTACTTCAGTCTCATTTAAATGTCAAAGTTCCAGAGAAATACTGATATCATATCCCCTCCTACTCCATTCAGATAGGCTACCATGCAGAGAGAGAGAGAGGGAGAGAGAAAGAAGAGAGAGAGAGTAGGTCATTAACCAATCTTAGGCATAAGAGGAATCTGTCACACTTAAATTTGCCCAATAACCTGTAGTAATTCTGTAAAAACAATATTGTAATAATATGTTATTAGACAACATAGTACATTAGTAATTGCTTGGCAATTGCATAGTAATACAGTTGAGTGGTTTGTGTTGACACGTGGGATAAGGATTGTTCTCTGAAGCGAAGGGAACCCTTTTGGGGGACTTAGTGTGTCACCAGAAAATATGTGGTTTCGCAAGCCTACCTAATAATAAGTAGGCTACAGTCAGTGACTGTATGTACAATGTTGTTCCTACAGTTCATGTTACACTGTACCGTATTGGAGCAACTTAATGTTGGGGTTACAGACTAGAGGAATTCTTATGCTTTTCATTTACCCTCTCGAGGTTTGCCTGCAATGAAGCATTGTTATGTTATTCTGTGCTTTTCAGCACAGTATTCCCATTGCTTTTGATCTGACTCAAGATGGGTGTTGTAATGCCTGGATTACCTCCAGCCTCACCCCCCTCCCTTCCAGAGTCCTACCATCTGTGCCATTCAGCAAATCCAAACGTCCATCCACTGCTCTGTCCTCAAAGGCTATTCTCCATTACATCACCTCATAACACTTGTTCGCTCAGTCAGCATCCTGATCATGGGCGATTCACACACGTACACAACCACACACACGATTTTAAGCAACTCCTCCAGATTGGTGCATTCAGTCCAACAGTAACAGTTAGCCTAGCTCCCACACATTAAATCAGGTCAAAACATGGTCATGTCAGTGAGGCCTGTGTGGTAGCGCAGAGACACATCCAATAGTTAGGCTACTTTTAGGCCTTGTGGTTAATTTTTGTGGTTTTGCAAACAATGGTTTGGTCACTAAACAACCAAACCATTGTTTGCCTCCGTCATACAGCCTACGCAGAAAATATGGTGCATAAAAGGAAAGTCTGTTCATTTTTGTCAGGCACAAGACAGCGTTTCATTGATTTTCAAGGAAAACAATATTCCTTCTCTCACCCTCCCTGGCTAAGTCAACTGCAGTAGCTGTAATAACCTGATACATCTCACAGATAGTTACACATACACACTGTAGGCTCATGCAAATCCATAATAGCATTACTGTCTTGAGATATTGATATAAATAGAAAGGTTACATGCAAACAAGCAGGTAGCCTACATCATTCACAAACATATTAGCCTAATTTAAAGGCCTGAACAGAATGGTCTAATGCAATCTTATACACACGACACACACACGCCTTTCAAAGAGGCAACAGATCGCAATTTCTTGAAATGAATGCTACTCCAACAATCATAGCAAAATAAAGTGACAGGAGATATGATGGCCAAAGGTGGCACCACAGAAAGGTTGACATTCCAATGCAGATATCGCTGCAGTCCCAGCATACCAGTGTAGCTTGTCCAAACATAACACAGACAAGCCAGCTGCATGGGTCAGTGTGCCATGTAATTGTGGGCACCCATGCTGAGCCCAGTTAGTGCAGTCACAGTGTTTGTGAGAGCTGATGTTTAAGACTATAGTTTAATTGTAATTTTTTTGTTGAGTAAGTGATGCCAGTTCAGAGTTACCTGTAAGCCTACTTCAATTCAACTGGCTACAGTTATTGAGCATCCCCATACCACAGGAGTGGATATTAGTGAAATCTGCAAAAGGATGCCAGGCTTTATACGTGCAGGTCTGCATTATGCAAAAACAAAACAGAAAATACAAGCTTTGCTGACATATTCAGAATATTGTATGTCATACCCAAAAATTATCAAATATACTAGATACTAAAATGTGACTGGGACTGAGAGACAATAGAAAACGTGACAGAGAAAGTGATAGTTGAAAGTCTTAGAAAGCCCTCTTGTTTTGGTGTTGGAAAACTTTCTGTGTGCCTATTTCACCTCAAGCTGTGGTAATTTCGAACCCTTCTCAATGTAGTGACAGGGCACTCCTGTGTCTCAGAGGGATATAGGCCTACTGTCCCTTATTATTTCAGAGCTTTGCATTTATGATATCCCATAAATGACTTCCTTTGCAACAGGTGCTTAAGACTACTGACACCCAGCCTATCTAGTGACACTGAGTACAACCTGCAAGTATAAAATCTTATTTAAAGTTGAAAATGTAACATATCACTGTGTAGGCCCTGACCATGTTTCTCACTGTGGACCAAACATTAGTTTAGGAGCACCTATATGCATCTCATCCACAGATCTTCTGTGTGACACGTTATGTTTGTTTCATTGTCCCCCAATGAAAGAGGAAGGGAAGGGGAGATAGGCATACACACATCAAACGTGTATCATCAGTAGCACCAGACAACAGCATTAGGCCTGCACTAACCATCTCTTTTCAGGCATGACATGATGGTGACTGACATGCAGACAGTGTATTGGGTCTCTGTGCAAGTTTTACCTGATTTTGTAATTTGGCAGGGTGTGTTTCTTTTTGATGACACGCTTCAACTGGTTGACAATGATTGAGGTGAGCTGAGGCAAGGGTCTTCCTTCGAACTGTGACTTTACCTCAAAGTCTATCAATGGGTCTTCAAGGAATGTGAAGGACCAGTGCGTAAAAGGCATCCGAGTGAACTGCAGCTTCAGTCTTCCCACCACACGGGTCATTTTTACGAACAGGTACGCAGACTTCCCAAAAACTAGGTCTACGTCAATTGCCAAATGAAACCCGCCATTGTATTCGAGGTCCACCTCAAAATTAAGTTCATCGGGCATACCATCCTCATTTAAACTAACCGGTTGCATTAGTTTGGCCGTTTTGAACACGGGCAGAGAATGACCCAGGGAAATATCCCTGAGACTGAGTCCCTCCAACAGCCGACCTGCTGTCTTGGTTTGCAGGAGCTCTTCGAACTCCACCTTGATCTTTTTGGTCAACCAGTGTCTAACCACGGGAGTGTCGCGGAGCTCCCTGAACAGGAACAAAAAGATAGCATTTAGAAAATTGCACGTCTCCGGTTTGGAGGTGTGAAGGGGTTCGTTTTGACAAGGCGGTGGCGGTTGTTGTTTAGGGCTACTGCTGGTAACAGCCGCTTCCTGTTGCCGTGGAGAGATGGCCTCTTGCTGCTTGGACGCAGCAGATGCTGTGTTGTCTTGTTGTTGTTGGCCTGATTCGGCATGTTGGTTATTAAAGTAATCCTTCAATGCGGGATCAGGCACTGCTTTGACATATTGCACTGTCCTAGCTATAGACTCGGGGCTTCTCCGGTAAAGCAGCAAGAACTGTAATACCAATGTAATGAGTGCTCCAGAAAACGCGGAAATTAATATCAAGTAAATCATTTCGCGCAATGGCTCTGCCGCCGTCCCCGCGTTAAAATGTTTTCATATTCCGATGTTCAACCGTATTAACAAAGCAAGTTCCACCTGGTCGCTCACAAAGCTGCCGTATCATCTGCCTCTTTCCTGGGGCTCAAGCTCCTCAGCTGATTGGGCGAACGTACTACGTAGTTGTGCGTAATGACGGAGTTGACTAAAAGTATATATCGTCGGTCGAGCCTTGAGCTGTGACCGAAAACCAAAGCCACCTACCAGTTTTACGCATAAGATACCTGACATTAATGCAGCACGAATAATGCATTATTTCAATAATAAAGCGATTTTGCTTTAAATATCGATTCACCCAATGACTTGATATAGCCTGAACTATTTTGTAAATAAAAGTGCATTTTGACTCTTATATCCGAATAGGCCTATGTATAATTATGTGCATGCCCCATAACGGAATCTCATGCGCTGTGATGTGCTTGAGTCTCGTGAGTCTTATTTACTGGGCAACATCTGTGCAAACTTGGTTACTCATATGTGACCTATTTATATGTGACATAGATATATTCTCAATTCACAATAATCTATAGTTCAAATTATTATTCTCTTGCATTTTCCACAGCGCATTTCCACAGAAACGTTAGGAACATATGCTGAACATATGCTGTACATCACTCAATAATACAGTCTCTATGTGTGAATTGTGATGCAATTAGCCTACAGTATGTTTTCTTTTCACTTTGCGCAGGACTTACCCATGAAGTACAGCAGATGGCAGCAACTTACATTTGAAACAAAAATGTTACTGGTCCTATAGGGTCAGCTTCAAGGAAAGACATGTTCATGCCTTGGTTTTGTGCAGTAAGGGTGGAATCCTAATTTGAGATCCGCAAATGTCCGAATTACGCGCGCACATCTCGTGTTAGGATTGCATCCTAAGTGACCAATTTTTTAATTTATTTTTTATTTATCATTTATTCATTCAGGGGTCCATTCGACCAAGATCTCTTTTTTAAAGGTGCCCTGGTTACAAAATGTATACGCATCACTATTATTTAAATCAAGATTCTAAAAGGACACAATTTACACAGGCAATATTTTTACAAACAACAACCAATTATAACACCAGCACTCCTCCACTGAGGAATCCATAATCTACTATGCCAACTGCCCCATAGTAATACATTAATCGTGGACCAAAAACCTTTGACAGTGTTGACGTGGGCCATTTGACCTGTCATATAGCCTATTCCTGTTCATAAATCTGATAGGACTGGTTAGGTGAACGCAGTTGGTGGAAGCTCCGTTTATTGATTGGTTTTGAATCCATCCCCACATTGCTTAGGAGCCCTCTATTCCGGCCTTCCAATTGAGTGAACACCAAATGAGAAGGTCATGGGAAGGGATAGGGCTGCTAAGGGAACCGTGCGGTTATATAAGACGATTGACTGGTAAAGGTGATTCACTCATTCATGACTCAGGACAATTTGTGTTTTTCATTTGATTGATTACATTTGCTCTTATGCACAATGGCAGTATTTTCCGACTGCTTTGATGCTAAATAATATCAACATTTGTGTGTGCTCAACATTCAAAACTATTAACACAAATATCAAAATGGATTTCGAAACTCTGAACACATTTTCAATTGATTGAATACAACACACACCTAGCTAAACCACTTTTTCATACCAAATATTCACATAACTTTGCCTGCTTTGAGCCACAGTATCTAACTATGCTAATCCAACTGCTCGAAACCGATAGCCTAATTACTGAACAATTTGGTCCAAATTCTGCTGTGGATACTTAGATGGTTTATGAGAACGTAAACAGACTGGTAGACTTTTAGATCATACAAGTAAAAATATCACATAAGACATTCATTTTCACATTTAAAGCATAAAACAACTACACCAAATCACACACTGTATGATCATGGTTGTAATAGTAGAGCACCATTGCATCACATGAAATAATGCTCTATGTGCACAATGCAGTGTTACAATACTTGGGTTGTCTGGATTTCATTGATATACTGTATATATACATATATATACATCTATATATACATCTGCTGTGTTTTGTTCAAACAGATAGATACAGTCATATAGGTGATAGCATTATGGTACTTGCCACATATTGCAATACGTGGCCATGCTGAATATGGTAGGAATCAGAGTGTATACACCGTTACTACAGACTACTTCAAAAATATCATATTTGAAACATGTATCATGTCTTTTTTGCTATGTTATGAACTGGTTGGTAGAGTGAATGGTGAATATGATTATCTCTTGAGTTGATGATTAAAGCAAAAGTGGCATTTCACAATATATTTGAATTTTGGGTAAATTCTCCCAATCTGACAGCTGTCCTCAATGAAATTAGTGCACAATGGAGGGTTTTGAACTTCAGACAGGCACATTTTTACAAGTATTAACAGTTTTGAGTTTTGTGTTAAGAGTTTTTAAAGTTGAGCACACACACATTTGATATTAGCATCAAAGCAGTCGGAACATGCTTTATTATCATTGTCATAAATCCAATCTAGACCAAAAGAATTGACTACGTCACATAAAATAGAGTTCCATATCTTTATCGTCAAACAACTGAACTGAATATCACAAGTAGGTGTACGTCTTGATCAGTTGCGGCTGTGATCACTGGAGTTTGTGTATCTTCTTTTTTTATCTGTCGTGGGGAGAGCATCGCGTAGGTCAGAGGAAAGTTCTCGACACCAACCTCCTTTAGCTAAATGTCTAGATAAGTTACCAGACATGCCACCTGTGGTCAGCCAGGGGGAGGAGGCGCATCTGTTGACTGTATGTCTCAGCACTGAACTTGAACTTTTTACTTCACCCACTGAGAGTCACTGAAACTTCCGCCTCTCAACGAAGCGCGACGCACTCTATTGCCGAGTTGGCATCCCTCATCGCAAGTTCGAGTGATTAGGAGGCTTGGCCGTTGTAATTATTTAGGCCACTTATTACATGTAACGGACCGTTCCCCTATATGTGCAACATTATTGGTGTTAATATGACCAGTTTGAAGGCGTTTAAGGAGCCATTAGGTAAGTCAGCCAATTCAAAAGTGACTGCTTCTCTTGTATGTCCTTTACATTTTCATTTACCGGTAATTTGACTATGTCATGAATGTAACCGTGATCGTATTTTCTATCGTCAATGCAGAGGTTAAACATGTGTGTTATGTCTGCGTAGCCTATAGGCAACTATGACAATAGGTATGGTTTCATTAGCCTATGCCTATCTTTTAACAATGTCTCATCTATTAATAGTGTAGGCCTACACATCCAACACAAATGTGCATAGTGCTTGGCTAGTTAGTTATCATATACACACTGGAAAGCCTGTATTTCATTGATGAAATGTCAATGAAAGTGGCAATATGCCCTGCTCTCGCTCCTCCAAGCTTTAACCACAAGTCGCAACTTCCCGTAAACGTAAAAAGAATTATATGAATGTCATGCTAGTATCAGATGATTGTGTCATATTGGTCAGTCTAGGCAACAGCATCAGCCTACTGTATGTATTCAATTATAAAAGTCAGAAGTAGGCTATGTTAACATGTCCAGTTTGGCCAATGTGATTTCATGTAAGTCAGATAAACGTACAGGTTTATCCCCACTATGAGGAAGTGATATAGTATCCAGATAGTATGCCAATTGAATGGCAAACTACTGTAGGCTTAATATATTTTTACAATGCCATGTTGTTAAATAAGCATGTTTGGCTATATGGTTAGCTTTCATTAAAAGATGTTTAAACTACTTTGGCAATCACCCTACAAGGGCTGGTGTTGGTGCAGGCTTTTGTTCCAGACACATGGTAAAACACCTGATTCCACAAATCATAGTTGTTAATCCAAAACATCAAGAGTGGGGGTGATAACCAAACTGACCTGAACACATTATCATGGGCATCTTATTATCCCTAGCCTCATAAGGAATATGTTCTCAGCTAACAGATGTGGTAAAATGAATGTTGAATAAGATTCATCAGATGTGTTACTCTTTTGGCTGTAACAAAAGCGTGCACCTACTCCAGCCCTCGCCAGGTGAGATTGCCCAACCCAACATAGATGGATGTTTTGTGTGGTGGATGAAAATGCAAATCATCCTTTGAGCTTATGCATATAGTGACCGGTAGGCTATTTCATTGGACAGATACCTGTTGGGTCCTGAGGGTGGTTTCTCTGGACAGATACCTGTTGGGTCCTGAGGGTGGTTTCTTTGGACAGATACCTGTTGGGTCCTGAGGGTGGTTTCTCTGGACAGATACCTGTTGGGTCCTGAGGGTGGTTTCTTTGGACAGATACCTGTTGGGTCCTGAGGGTGGTTTCTCTGGACAGATACCTGTTGGGTCCTGAGGGTGGTTTCTCTCTTGAATGAGCAGAACAGTGATACCACACTGTAGCACAATGCACCGATTCTTTCATGTAAATGTCTGTGCAATGTCTGCCCTCATCCTCGTGTCTTGGTGAACAAGCTCTCTATTCTTTAGCATAGTTTCAAAGCCATTGTTAATTACCATCTCTGCTGAGGCATACAGGATGATTTTCTATTGAATAGAATACAGCTGTCAACTGCAGCACATGATTTAACTTACAGTATAGGGGCAAAATCAGTTTTTTTAAACTACTGAACATGATGGAACTTGCAAGTTTGCAATCCCTATACATAGCTTGAGCCACCCCCCCCCCACACACACACACACACACACAAAATCCACAATCATCCACCATGCAACTTTCAAAGCTTGTATACCAGACATATTTTGCTTTAGTAATAGAAATGGCAGGTATTAGCACACCATTCAGCTCAAACCATGTGTAAAATCATGCTTTTGTCTGTGCAAAGCAAATGCACCATTGCACAGTCTGATAAGACGTTACTTATCCTTCCATACATTGAAGGTATGGGTGGTCAAAAAGGAGAAAATCTAGGTTCATCTCTGTGGAATCATGGCCCAGAGCGATCTATTATGATGTGGTTTATATTTCATCTCTTGAACTTCATCCAGAGCGAGTAGTTACATGTCTCTGCATTCCCAGTGAAGGAGAAACAATGCTCAACTGATCTGGGGCTCTGCTTACACTTGCTGATTAGCGAACCTGGGCCTGATATGTCTCAGATAGCAGTCATGAGTGGAGCATGGTGGGATGAAACTGAATAAGCATCGTTAAAGGATCCGTGTACAAACGTTTTGTGCAACTGCAATAACATATTTGTAATAGCAGCAGGAAACAGGAAGCATAACAAACAGTGTAGAAAACAGCTTCCTCTGGCTTCAGGCTTCTCAGATAACTTCCATTGACTGACTTTTAGCTGGCACTCATCACTTGCTGTCTCAGGATCATGTATGACACATAACAAAATTATTTACTTTACATGAAGTTTTAATCTAAGTTGTTCTATACCTGTGTTGTAATGCCTTTTATTACTGTGGTAATAAGATTGTTTTAACATTGTAATTTAATGACATTCTTTGTAATTACAGTCATGGAGTTGAACAGTTTTTGTTGCACAGAAATAGTTACAGTCCCTATTCTACGAGTGTAAAACAGATACCTGCCGGGTTGTTATTGAAAAAGAGAATGTATTTAGTTTGTTTAGTTTGGATCCCCATTACTGTCGCTGTTGCTACTGAAACTGCTGTACTCTTCCTGGATAACCTAGCTGGATGACTAAAGGTAATACATAAATAGTAATAAAAACCAAAACAACTCAAATCCATTACTATTTAATTTGAAAGGAATTACAGGTACTAAAGATACAAGATTTGATCTCTGTTCAAGCACAACCAGTCAGATGTTCCCTTTATTCAGCATAGTGGTAATATGACTTTGCAGTGTAACTCTTGGTCATAGTTCAGCCTCCAGTGAAAAAACAAAAAAACAATGTGACGTCTTGACAGCATTTGCTATCTTGTGGGCGATATGGTCAATAAATAGACTGACTTTCCCCCATTGAGACACCTTACCTCTCCATACAGTAGTAAATGTTTCAGTGGTAAATTGGTATGGTGAATCAGACACTTGGGTAGAGGTGTGTGTGTGTGTGTGTGTGTGTGTGTGTGTGTGTGTGTGTGTGTGTGTGTGTGTGTGTGTATGTGTGTGTGTGTGTGTGTGTGTGTGTGTGTGTGTGTGTGTGTGTGGGTGTGTGTGTGGGTGTGTGTGTGTGTGTGTGTGTGTGTGTGTGTGTGTGTGTGTGTTGGTGGACTTTTGTCTATTCCTACCATTGAACAACTTCATTCTCAGTGGTTACATTATCACTATGTGATAATGTTTGAGGTAGTTACAATGGTATGCCCACCCATGGTTGACTGTTGAGCTTGTTTATATTCTTGCCTAGTTTGTATGTTCTTAATGAACATATTCCTAAATGTTTCCTTTAGGAGATAGAATCTTAGTTCACTTGAATGATTTTTTCAAATCCAAGGTTCCCATCCAAGTTTAAGTGAGTGTCAGCCTTGTAGAGTGTAACTTAAGAAAGGTCAGAGCCGCTCTTAATTTGGGGCCCTCAGGTCTCACACAATGGCCTTACAGTGACGTAGACTGATGCAGGCCTGCATGGCCTTGCAGAAGTATTTCATAGGGCTTAAAAGGGGGCTTTGTGCTTCTCTTGTACCTCATAATACAATTTTGTTGATCCACATACACATACATTACCAAGTCTTGAGTACATCAAAGGAGATAATGTCCTTAGCCTAAGTTTATTATAATGTTGTGACATCACAAGGCATGATCAGTATGTCAGTGTAAAGTCTCCACCGCAGTGTATGCACACCGCTGAACACATTCACACATCAACATTGACTTGGTCTAATTAAATCAAAGACAAGATGACATATGACAATTATCCTGAACTCATCTCTTCTGGTCTTGTTCTTATTCATATTTGTAATGTCCCTGGCTTTTACACCTGTGTTGTCTTGACAGGTAGAACCATCTCCGAACCAGTAGAGGACACAGATACTAGTAGCTTCATGGCAGAAATGGTAAGGCTAGTAAGTGTTTTGGATTTTATAAAATATATAACATACAGTATGTTTTTTTTTTCTTCTTACAAAATAATATAACATAACAATGTCTAATTATTTGATCTGTGTTAGAGTCTATGTTGTTTTCAAAAAGGCCCCGTGTAAAAGCATTAACACAAAGCTGAGCACAATATTCTGTGATTTATTTCGCCTAGGGACCAATTTAGCAACAAGTTGTAACAAGCTGCTCTGCGTTATCCTAAACACCAGAGTATACTTTTACTCCAGAGTTGACTTTCTGATTTGCAATCTTTCTGATTTCTGTAAGCAAAGCTTTGAGGCAAATACATTTAAAATATATTGATCTCCAGTGGCTGGTGTACTTTTTTCCAACAATGCTGACCATATGTTTTCCACTTAATTTTTTCTCTCTTAGTCCTTGAAGTCTAACTATCCAGTCCAAGTCACAGAACCTCAAGGTAGATGCCCTAATCCTAAACCATGTATCTGTTCACACAATGTGTGCCTATCAGTGCTCTCTGATGAGAAAGTATCCACTCATAGTAAATGTATCTTCTCCTTACAGATACAGTGACATTGCAGCTACGTTCTATGCCACCTGGTTACCTCACCCCTCCCTCAGACAGAATAAGACAGGTGGGTGGACCCTGTGGAATGTTTTTTTCAGTGTTATTGTAGTGTTGTAATGTTGTAATGTTTCTTTACAGGATGAACCCCTTACTTGATAAAGCTCTAAATCAAGCACCCCAGTATCAAATATAGCATTACCCCAGGCTATCTGTAATGTTTTATCAAGCGCCCCAGTATCGAATATATAATTGTCCCAGGCTATCTGTAATGTTTTACTTGATAAAGCTCCAAATCAAGCACCCCAGTATCAAATATATAATTACCCCAGGTTATCTGTCATGTTTTACTTGAAAATCTCAAAATCAAGCACCCCAGTATCAAATATATAATTGTCCCAGGCTATCTGTAATGTTTTACTTGATAAAGCTCTAAATTATGCACCCCAGTATCAAATATACAATTACCCCAGGCTATCTGTAATGTTTTAGGGGAGGGGAAATAGTGGTTGGTGTCAAAACCCACAAGACCGTTGTATTGTTTGTGAGTCATCACTTTTTCCATAGGAAAAGTAGCTCAGTGGTGTGAGTTTGACAGTTTAGAAAGGCTTTCCTTTTTCATTGTAAAGTATCAATTAGATTGTAAAGAGTGATACTGAATCATATTACAACACAATGTTTTATATTCCCCCAATCTGTTGCAGCCAGTGGAAGATGGTGTAGAGTGCGTCTGCACAGGGTCGATTTCTCCAGGTAAATCCAAAGTTATGATACTCTTAACACATCATTCTGGACAGCTGCAGTACTCCTATACATCATACCCCCTAATAGTTGTTGGATCATAAATGTGCAAACACTGTGAATCATTTAAGCTACTAGTAATGTTTCCACTTTATCCTTTTCCTATAGACTTCCCCAAGGAGCTGCAGTTCTTGAACAACCCCTGTGAGAAGTGCTGTTGCTCAGCCCCGCCTCCCAAGATCAGTGACCTGATGGATGACAAGGACTTGCTTGACTCACTGCGTCTCAAGCTGGACCCGAACCATTGCACTGTCAAGAACTGGAAGAACTTTGCGAGCCGCTGGGGTATGAGCTACGATGAGCTGACTCTGCTGGAGCACCGGACCCAGGGCTCAATGTGCCACAGCCCCACGCAAGAGTTCCTGCTGCGCTACAACCAGAAAACCGTCACCGAGCTCACCGAACTCTGCCGCATCTACCAGCGCATCGACGTGCTGCGGCTTCTTCAGCGCTGGATGGAAAACGACTGGCCCTCCCGCTGGCAACAGGCTAATTAACTTCTAGCCCCCCCCCCCCCCACACACACACACTTATCTTGCATCACAATGACCAAAGAGTTGGCTTTATAGTTGGCACATGAAGGTCTTGGATCAAGCTACTCCACCCCCAATAAGCCCTCAGAAATTATACATTTACTTTTTTTCATTTAATTTCACTCTATTGAATCAGCAATCACAGAGAGACTTGGACCTTTTGTTAGAAGAGATACATTTTTATATAACAACCAGTGATTCCCAGATTTCAGAAGGGTTTGTGTTTAGATGGAAGACAAGTGTGACATGTTATGACTCCTGCGGAGTTTATTGAAGCAGGACAGGACTGGATTGGACTGATCATCATTGTGTACTTTTTAGCAGCACTATATTTCTCATCAGCTCAACCAGAACATGACGAACCCACTGTTTGATTACCACGGTTAAACTTGAAATCTGGTAAATAGAGAGCATAAAAGCTTTGAAACAATACCAGCAATACATAGTTGGATGAAGCTAGATCTCCTGTTCTAGCACTTTTCTGTCCAGTTGTACCTTGCTAGCCATATGAAATGTACCTGTCTCGTCCAAGAAAGGGAGGGAAACATCACTCTGGGTGTAAAATATCCACACAGTTTTCATGTGAGGTATTGGATTGTATCATCAGAATTCAAAAGGTCAGATTCCATGTCTTTTTTTTTGCTGTTAAGACAGCTAGAAAATAATCAGATCTGTATTGGATATGCGAAAAAATCGGACATACAGTAGGTCGTTTTAAAGCTGCAGTGTGACAATGTGGGCAGTGTAACAACCTGTTAATGATGTTCCCAGTAATTACATGTCTTACTACACAGGTATAGGAGCAAATTAATGTGTTACCATGTTTTTGTGTATGCCCAAGGGTGAACTTTTGAGGCAGCATAATTTCACTCTTTTTACAAATTGAATCCAAACTTGTGATTTGAGATTTGACAGTTCAGTTACACATATCTTCCGTAAAATCTTATACTTGTTTGGATATTTTGACTGTGGTCACAATATTTTCCCCCACTTAAAATAAATAAAAGCTTGATGTCTTTTAATTTCTATTTATTTCAAAATCTTTAGTTGTTTATACCAGTATAAGCTTCTTGCAAATCTTTTGACCTTGTTTTCTTTTTTTGTAAGAGCTTTCAAAGATAATATTATCAGCAATTATTTGAATGATGTCTGTAAAAGATAAACCTTTGAAAATAGAGTTATCAGGCAACCTATTTGTTTTATTTACTTCTGTGTGTGGGATTATTTCACCTTTATTTTGAACTCAGTGTTGAATATGAAATCAAACTCTAATTTTTCTCAAACAGCCATTTTCTCATTTTTCTTAAATACATTTCAATTAATCATGTAGGAGTTGTTAAAAATGCAAAATTACAATTTTAATATAATTGTTTATTGAATATAAAAACATGTAATAACATTTCACTGTTCAACATCTGTCAACGTTTCAGATTGCAATCACTTCTTAGGTAAAACATGTGGTCAATAGTCATTATTCAAGTAATGGTGAACAATGTTTGGGAAAGATTAACATAATTTAAATATCAGTTTAAGTACACAGTTTATTAAAACATTTTGCTTCATTTTGCTGCCAACTGTTTGAATATAGATGTAGTATATACCTGTAGGTAAAAGATAAATGGAATACAAAAGGATGTCTGAGACAAATCTACAAAGCAATTATTACATATTTCTGTTACATTGTTCATGGACCCAAACCACATCCTGAACGTGGATTAAACCAAGTCATACACAAATCATTTTGTAATGGTGTGTGGGATTGGTTAACATTTATCTATTTACAATATAGTTGCATTCATGTTGGTTTACTCCTAGTTTACAGGGCTCACAAGGCTGGGAACTAGGAGGAATCTGCATCTTTGATATTTAGACCAAGCATATTGGAGAGGCTTAGTGACACGCTATCATTTTCCTCTGATGAATTTACTACAGGGTATTCCAGGCCTATTCCAGATTCAGGCTTTGTAACTTTGAAAGTCCCTCTTTTTACCTTGGTGGAACTGTCCGCATCTGATGTTGTGCTAACATCAAAGTTAGGGGCAGTGAGCTCCCCTTTTAGACCAAGATCACCTTTCACTTCTGGTGTCGAGACATTGACTGTGGATGTTTTTGCTTTAAACATTTTCAATCGCTCCATGATGTCAATAGGCCCTGAGGGTGATGTCTCCTTCCCTTTATTATTTAACGATAGATTCTCTTTTGGCAAGTTGACATTGGTACTGGCTGTGGTAGCGTCAATCTTTGGTGTGTCAATGCTAACAGCCCCAGCAGCATCTTGGAGGCTCTCAATGCTGTTCTTTGGCAGTCTGTGGAATTTAAATATGGGTACCTCCACCTCAATGTTGGACAAATCAGTTTCTGATTCATCTTCACTTAAATCTTCCTCAGTATCCGAGTCAGCATCTTTGTCTTTTGAGGATCTACCCCACTTGAAGGGCCATTTCAACTTACTTTTCGGAGAATCATCCTTAAGATCCGCATTGAGGTCAGCTTCAGGCAAATTAACTTGAAATTCTGGCTTGTCAGTGCTGGCCTCAACGTTTGGGGCAGAGAGACTCAGCTCAGGTGAATGGATCTCTCCCTCAACTTTGGGGATGGAGACTTCCATGTCAGATGTTTCCAAATCAGCACTGGCATCAATCTCTGGTCCCTTTATTCTGGGTTCTGAGAGACCAAACTTTGGCATCTTAAAATGAGGCATTTTCAGTTTTCCAGAGGGAGCATCAATGTTGATTTCTGGAGCTTTCAGATTGACCTCAGGGCCTTTAATGTCTCCTTGGGGCATACTCAGGTCAGTGTCTGGGACACTAACTTTTCCTTCAATATTTGGGGCAGAAAGATTAATGTTACAAGCTTTAAAATCCTCATCAGGGCCATAGAGCTCAGCTTTTGGTAGATTAAGATCTACATCTGGAACACTGATGTTACTTTGAATATCCGGAGCTGAGAGATTGAGGTCTGCTTCGGGTACATTTAAGGCTTCCGTTGAGGTTTCAAAACCAGCCTCAATGTTGGGATCCTCAACTTTAGGACTTGGTAGGCCAAACGTTGGGAGCTTGAAATGAGGCAATTTGAATTTGCCTGAGGGGGCACTGATGTCTACATCCGGAGCTTTTAGATCTACCACAGGTCCTTTGAGATCTGCTTTAGGTACATTGATATCTATCTCTGGAGCAGGGATTTCTCCTCCAATCTTGGGGCCAGAAAGGCAGAGCTCTGGTGTTTTCAGTTCTAGATCAGGCCCCTCCAATTCTGCTTTGGGTATGTTTACATCCACGTCAGGGGCTGATATGTCCAAGTCAGGGGCCTTCAGCCCAGCATCAACATCAAGTTTTGGACCTTTCACTCTTGGACCAGAGAAGCCGAATTTTGGCAGTTTCATTTTAGGCAACTTGAATTTTCCAGAAGAGCCATCAAGATCAACATCTGGGGTTTTAAGATCCACATCTGGTCCTTTGAGGTCTGCCTTTGGCAAACTGATATCTATATCTGGAGCAGGGATTTCTCCTCCAATCTTGGGGGTAGAGAGGTTCAGTTCAGATGTTTTCAGATCAACATCAGGGGCTTTGAGATCAACTGTAGGCATATTCACATTGACATCTGGAGCATTGATGTCTCCCTCAATTTTTGGAGCTGAGAGATTGAGGTCGGGTGCTTTCAGTTCTAGATCTGGCCTTTGGAGATCTGCTTTTGGTAAATTCACATCAATCCCTGGAAGTGAGACATCCAAATCTGGTGTCTTCACATCAGTACTGACATCTAGTTCCAGTCCCTTCACCTTAGATCCAGATACACCAAAGCTAGGCAGTTTGATTTTAGGCAACTTCAATTTTCCAGAAGAGCTGTCAAGATCCACATCTGGTCCTTTGAGATCTGCCTTTGGCAAACTGCTATTTATATCTGGAGCAGGGATTTCTCCTCCAATCTTGGGGGTAGAGAGGTTCAGTTCAGATGTTTTCAGCTCAACATCAGGAGCTTTGAGATCAACTGTAGGCATATTCACATTGACACTTGGAGCATTGATGTCTCCCTCAATTTTAGGAGCTGAGAGATTGAGATCTGGTGCTTTCAGTTCTATTGCAGGGGCTTTAAGGTCTGCTGTTGGTAAATTGACATCCACATCAGGAATAGAGACACTTGGGGTGTTTAGATCTGCATCAACCTTTGGATCAGAAAAAAATAAGTTTGGCATTTTGAATTTTGGCAACTTGAATTTTCCTGAGGGAGAATCAAGGGTAACATCTGGAGCTTTAAGGTCAACTTCTGGGGCTTGAAGATGCACATCTGGACCTTTTAGGCCTACTTTAGGCAAATTCATATCTAGGTCTGGAGCAGAGATGTCACCCTTCATCTTTGGTGCTGAGAGGGAGAGATCTGGTGTTTTCAAGTCTAGGTCAGGTCCTTTCAGATCTGCTTTGGGTAAATTTAGATCAGAATTTATGTCTGGGAGATCAGCATCTACATCAAGTTCTGGTCCTTTCACTTTTGTTCCTGACAAACCGAATTTTGGCATTTTGAATTTTGGCAACTTGAATTTTCCAGAGGGAGCATCAAGGTCAACATCTGGCGCTTCAAGGTTGACATCTGGTGCTTCAAGATCCACATCTGGACCTTTTAGGTCTACTTTAGGCACTCTGATATTAAAATCTGAGACAGTAATGTCTTCTATTTTGGGAGCTGTAAGGTTCAGGTCTGGTGTTTTCAGATCAACGTCAGGCTCTTTCATTTCTGCTTTGGGGAGATTAACATCCACATCAGGTACTGAGATGTCCAGATCTGGGGTCTTCAGGCCAGCATTGACATCCATGTCATGTTTATGTCTTGGCCCTGATACGCTGAATTTTGGCAATTTGATTTTAGGAAACTTGAATTTTTGATCCACATCAGGACATTTTACTTCAGCATCAGGCAAATTGACATTGACATCTGGAACTGAGACGTCTAAATCTGGTGCCTTCACGTCTGCATTGACATCAAGGTCTGGTCCATTCGCCTTAGGTCCAGACAAGCTAAATTTGGGCATTTTCAAAGTTGGGAATCTGAGTTTCCCAGAAGGAACATCAGGTGCCTGAAGATCTACATCTGGGACTTGTAGGTCAGCATTGGGTAAATTGAGATCCACATCTGGTGCACTTATGTCCCCATTAATTTTAGGAGTGGAGAGACTCACATCAGGTACATTCAGATTAGCTTCCAGATCCACTTCTGGCTCTTTCACCTTTGGACCAGAGAGTCCGATCTTGGGCTTTTTTAGAGTAAACCATTTGAATTTTCCAGAGGGAGCATCAATATCAAGCTCTGGAGCATCAAGGTCTACCTCTGAGCCTTTTATGTTAGCATTTGGTAAATTCAGATCTACATCTGGTGCACATATTTCTCCTTCAATCTTTGGAGTTGAGAGACTCATATCAGGTACAGACAGGTCAGCATCTATGTCCACATCTGGTCCTTTAATCTTGGGACCAGAGAGCCTGAACTTTGGCTTCTTTAGATTAAACCGTTTAGACTTCCCAGATGGAGCCTCAATGTCCCCTTCTGGTGTGCTCAGATCTACATCAGGGCCTTTGACTTCTGTATATGGCAAACTGAGGTCCAAATCAAGTGTGTCAAGCCCTGGTTCTTTCACATCTGCATCAACATCAATATCTGGGCCCTTTATCTTTGGTCCAGAGAGCCAGAACTTAGGCTTTTTGAGTGTTGGGAATTTTATTTTCCCAGAGGGTGCATCAATGTCGACATCAGGGGATTTTACATCTATAGTGGGCCCACTGAGATCTGGTATACTAATCTCGCCTTCAATGTTTGGGGCAGAGAGATCAAGGTCCGGTGTACTCAGATCTGCTTGAACTTTTGGCCCATGAAGTCCAAATTTGGGTTTCTTTAAATGAGGCCACTTGAATTTACTTGAGGGAGCCTCAGCGTCGACATTTGGGGTTTGCAGATCTACCTCAGCTTTTGGTAAATTGAGATCTACATCTGGTGTGCTTATCTCTCCATCAATCTTTGGGGTGGAGAGATTCAAGTCAGGGGCAGACAGGTCAGCGTCTATGTCCACTTGGGGTCCCTTTACTTTTGGTCCAGATAATCCAAACTTGGGCTTTGGAACTGTTGGCCATTTGAATTTTCCTGAGGGAGCCTCTATGTCCACATCTGGTGCTTCCAAGTCCAAATCTGGAACATTTAAATCTACAGCTGGGGCTTTGATATCTAGTCCCGGGGCTTCTAAGTCTGCGGATACATTCATATCTTCCTTTGGTGCCTTTGCTTTTAAGTGAGGTAGATTGAAGTGTGGCATTTTAAATTTTGGAGCCTTGTATTTCAATCCACCAGACTTAACCTCTGGTATCTGTATGTCAGGTGTGTCTATGTCACTTTTGATTTCAGGCCTAGACATTCCGATGGTGGGCATTGTGAACTTTGAACCATTTAGGCCCCCTGTTTCCAGACCGATGTCTGCACTTCCATCAGTTGCAGGTGTGTTCAATATCATGTTGGGCAATTCCCCATTGGGGGAATTGATTTCACTCTTCAAACCTCCTGCAGCATTACTGTCTGCGAGCATCTGTAGACAATCAAGTAGCAAATAAACATAGTGTTAAGTGGTACTCTGTTTATTTGACTAATGCTAAAGGTACTGTACTGTATGGATCCATACACTTTATCCATGGATACATACACTTTATTGGGTAACACTTTAAGTTGCCTATACACCTGTATAGCACTATAATTACTGTTGTAACAGTAACATTCTATTAACATATAGAATATTTCACTTGTATAATAACATTCAACTCCATTAATGCCACAACCTGGAATGGTTGAAATGGCAAATTCGCTGGCCCACCAATTTGGGTAAACAACACTGCTTCAGTAAATGAGGCCTAAAAGTTGCCTAAGGGATACAATGTAGCTGCACGACCGCCCTTAAATGTTTGGTTTTATAGCAAAATTATAGGGAAAAAGCAGCATAAGTTACTTATGCAGAATGCATCTTTCTTCCTGCTCAGATCAGTCCAAGAGGATGTCAACATCAAGCAGTACTGGCAGGTCAGTGTGCTGCTGAAAATACAACCCTCACTACAATTTTGGCGTAAAACTAAACTTTTGAGGACAGTTTCATAGCTAAACTGTGTCTCTGGTTACTTTTATGAAACACCATGTTTTCATGTTCTTTACACCAAGTGGTGGAACAGCGAATTCACCCTTTCATCGATTTTGGATTACGTCTTTAGTATGTAATGACAAAGCACTTACCAATGAACAATAGAAAGTTAATACAATGTTAGAGTAATTCCAGAGCTACTTCACATGTTGGGGCAAGTTAATGTAATGTGTGACCAACATATATAAGATATACATCATTTGAACCTTTTAAAATGTAATTATTTAACTATTATGGTAGCATTTTGCCATGACTGCTGGCATGAATGACCAACTAAAGTTGATATTGAAACTTACATCCCCAGGACCTCTGAGACCTCCGTCCAGCGAGCCAAGGCTACCACTGGCTTTAAAACCCTTTTTTGTCAGGACTGTGATGTTCTCATCATAAGGCTCCATGATCTTGAGTATCTTGATCACTTCATCTTTACTGAGATGGTCCAGGTGTATGGTAGCAGCAACAATCTCATCTCCTAGTAAGAAGATGGCAGAAAAAACTCTGTAAACTTGTAAACCAGGTCAATTTACTTATATGTAATTCTGTTATGCTTTATATGTTTGATTAGATTTGTTTTTGAGCAAATATTGACATTTTACCTTCTTTTAGGCCACTCTTATCAGCAACACTGTGGTCTGTGATTCCTGATATGACAACTCCTCCTCTCTCTGAATCCTCCAGGACCAAGCTTGTGGAATAACTTCTTTTCCGACTTTCACCATTCTGGTTAAAGGTCAAGTCAATTGTTAAGGCTGGTCATTGTTTTAAGAACCTCATCTCTAGCCTATTGCACACAGTGTATATAAGCAAGAAATAACAATTACTAAAACCTGGCCTTCGTGGGAATGAACTGAGTAAAGTATTTGCCATTATTTGATCTTAGCAAATCACATGACTCACACAGCTGCAAGGTGTAGTGTGCAAGCACTGGGGGGAGGTTCTGTAGGAGATAACTGATACAGTAGGAGATAAAGCCAATGGCTTTGCATTGCAAGCTTTTCCAGATCTTTGTATTGGGTTACCAAGGCCAAGTTTGACACATTAGTCAATCAGACCTTCCAAGCATTGGGCGGAAGTGTCTGGGAACAAGATTAATGTTTTGATGACTACATATTGATTGAACAGTGTTTAGGTAGTATGCCATTCTATCATCAGGCTCACTCAGGTTGAGTGAGTTGCTCACTCTTGGAATGCAGTTGCTTCTCTTGGGATGCAGTGGTTGGCAGTTTCAAAACATCAAAAAACTTGAAATTATTGAAATATTTTACTCACCATGATTTCTTGTGTATTTACAGCTGCATATCAAGAAAAATGTTCACACTATAACCTCTGAAAAACAAGAAAAAAAAAGGTGTTAGGAGAGAAGATGGACCGCTTTAAAAATTAGACAATTTATAAACTAAGTAGACTGAGTTCAATATTTGTGGCCACATCACCTCAATGGAACTAAGTGAGAAAGTTCATTTGAGTTGATTTGTCCATGCAATGTTTAACTCGGTCTACTTGCCCCCCATTGTCTTCAGACAGATAGCGTGATTGGCAATGAGGAGGAAAACTAGCAGAGCGGCACCTGCGGACACCTGACGTAAGACAATGCTTGCCCCCATCACTCCCATAGTGTTTGTTTGTTAGCGGTGGCTAAAGATAGCTGAAGTTAGTAGTGGCTATTTTAGCAACTCTGAACCATGGATTGCAGTTTCTCCTGGCCCATGGGTAAGGAACCATCTGACTCTCAAGTGTCAAAAAGGGAACTATCCCTTTAAGGGATTATCCTGCTCAAAATGTCTCAATAGGTACACTGTGAATGACTACAAATTTAACCAGCAAAGAACAGGATAATGCACGTTTACCTCCAATGAAATAGATATGGAGGTATCATTTCACAATAAGAGGATTAAATGATCATATTTGTAGTATTTCACTACAAAACTCAAGGCCTTATTTATGTCAACCTGTCACAAATAATGACAGTATCAACATTTGGTGATGTATCCGGTGGTGACAATTTTTCTGAGGTGAAAAACCACATCCTCTCCCAAAGTACATTTACTTTACATTTATGGCATTTAGCAGACGCCTTTATCCAAAGCGACTTACAACAAATACATTTGTCTAAGTAAGTGAATCATCTATCCATCAGTCATCATAAGATAAAGTTATCAATGCTCGAACCAGGGGCCATAGGCAGTCACAATGCTAGAAGAAGGATTTAAAAAAAAAAAAAGAATTAATAGGAGAGAAGTCAGTCAGTCACACACACACACACACACACACACACACACACACACACACACACACACACACACACACACACACACACACACACACACACACACACACACACAACCTAATGCATGTGTGAACACCTCAATGCATCTATCCACTCAGACCTTTACCCTTGAATTACAAGACTGAGCTTTGAGTAAAGGCAAGTGAGGGCATGCTTTGTTCACTTGAAGTGTGGGGAAGCTTTCACACAAAGCCTATGTCTTACCACAGTCTAAGGAAACACAAATCCCCCCAATACATGGCTAATGAATCACCACAAATAATTTCAGCTTGATCATAGATTAGATTAATGTCATAGGGATGCTACTCATCTCAATGAAAAAGACAGCTGTCTTTCAAAGTAACACCCTTGATACAACACAAGAGCACAAGCTTTAACAACACAAGAACATAAGCAAAGCATGTGATAACCAATTAACCAATTAACTAACCAACCAAAATTGTCATGGGCCTACACCTCTCTTACATTATGAAATAATTTCAGTGTTAGTTGATTTTACATTTATCTCCATAACTATGCTAAACCACATCCAACACAAAGCGCTCTTCCTTTTAGTTTTTGTCTTGTTGATTGACAAACTCGGTGACAGCAACACCCATACACAACCTCACTCTTCAGGAATTCTAGGCATGGCCTTTGCCAGGATACTCAGGATGCAAACCAGTTGGTTCAGATGTATGCTAGATGACAAGCCATATCCCGAACCACTGCCGCATACCTCTCCCTGGTCACACCCACTACTCATGTACAAATGTAAATCACCTGCATTGTGATGCTGAGGGCATGGCAGCATGACAGACATTGTGTAATCATATAGTCTTCCAAAAGTTATTACAGCAGCACTAATGCTTTCTTTTAAATTGTAGAACTCCATACTTTTGGTTATACCCTCTCTCTGAAATGACCAAATTATAATAACTAACGTATGTTGCTCAATCCCCAACGAGTGAATGATAGAGGTAAATCCAGAGTTAAATCCAAGTAGTAGGAGGATTCCTGATTACACAACCAAATTCTAAATGTATGGAAATATATATAATGGGGAAAAAAACATGTTCTTTTTTTTTTTTAAATATGTTTTTAGGGCATTTCTGCTTTATTGGGATAGAGACAATAGAGACAATAGAGACACTAGAGATTGACAGGAAGGATGGGAGAGACATGCAAGGAGGGATGACATGCAGGATATGTCAGGGGTCGGAATCGAACAAGGAACCTTGCGATTACGTGGTATACGCATTAGTGTGCTACGCCACTAAGCGCCCCACAAAACATATTCTAGATTATATTCTAGTACAGGCCTTGGACGGCCAAAACGTCATGCTTTTTATAGTCTAGAACACTTTGATCGAGAGTTGCGCCTCTTTCCTCTCACGGAAAACATAACATAGAAATGTAGCAAATATACCATTCGATGCAATACAATCTCATATACAGCAATATTGGCAACAAGTTCCCATAGTTTTAGGAAAATGCACTATAAAGACACTAGCAACATCCACTTCACCAATCAAGATAACTGGTCAAATCTACCATGACACACAAATGTCAATATCATCCCCATGAAATTACTGTGTTGAATATACATGAAATCTACTCTGACATGACACATAAGCAGACATAAATTAGTTAAATGGGTGTGTATAACCTCAAACATCTATCACAGGAAACTGTAGTGGTCGAAACAACTACACTGAAACCTGCAAACAGCAAAACAGCTACAGTATCTATTGAAATATAGCTGCGTAGTCACATATGCTAGTTTTGCCATTTATTTTTGTGTCAAGGCAATTTCATGAGGAACTGATAACTGAAATATTTCTCATTTCACATGCAGTTTCATTTCACAGGTACATCCATCAATAGCTTTGTCATATCAGAATAATAATAATAATCATTACAAATCGTTACATTACATTACTTCTCTAGTAATGAACTTTATAGTAATTCCCATTGTACAGTCAAGACCATTGACATCACTACTATTCTGGGGTGAGTTTCCTGAAAGCTTTGTAGCACACATGGACAAAAAGTGATCTTTGTATTATGACGCTTTAGGGAAACTCAACCTTCATTGGTTAAACATTCATGTTTGGCATCAATGCTCATATGTGGTCACACTGCTCTAACTCCTACAGTATGCTGGGGCTCCACTGGGCTCAGATTGTGACATGTAACTTGGAGGACTCACCCTATGATGCAGTCAGAGATGCGTCCAACTGGGAAACTGCAGGCAATGTTGTCTCCTCTGTACCTTAACTGTTCTGTCAGCCTCAGTGGATCTGTCAGTTAAATGCCTTCTCTGACCGCCACCTGAGCCGGAGAACAGGTTAGGCAGCACCCCCCCCCACCCCCCCCTTTCCGGTGACAGCCGAAACCTGCTTAGAGAGATGTGGCAAAATTAAAGAGAGAGAGGTACACACCACTCCTCTTTAACAGGCGGAACCAGGAGAAACAAGAATCAGAGGCCTAATTGCAATAAATAAGGTACACCCAGCAACACTCTCTCTATCACACACACACACACACACACATGAGTGGCAGAGCTAATGGAATCTGAAGATATTGACCATCTGTCAGATTTGACCTGAAAAGTGTAAAGCTACAGTAGTACTGTATGAGTGATTTCTTTTGTATCATCTTCAATATCAAGATATTGTTGTGGTATGTTGTACCAGACCACCTGACCATTGACTCCTACACTCTATCATTATCATCACCCTAATCATCATCATCATCATCATCATCTTCATCGTGCTTGTATATTCAGTTTATCTGATACAGTATACTCTCTATGGACACCAAAACTAGGCATGCCAGTGAGTCACAGTCCAACCCATTTTATGGATTAATACAATGACAATGACAGTGTGGAGAGAATTCTAGTATTCAGCTTACACTTTCACTTCCTGATTTGTTAGAGTTAATAAGTGAACATGATATCACAGGATGAGTGTTTTTATACTGTTACAGATGATGCATGGTCACATGTGTTTATCCGGCATCAGGTTAAGAGACAATCTGTTATTTCAATTAACAACATTTGCAAATAGTACCTTGAGGCCTGTCCGTACTCTGAAAATAATCCCTAGCTCCAGCCCTTCAAGATTCAAGATTCAAGATTCAAGATTCTTTATTTGTCACGTGCATACAAGTATACAGTGAAATGCAAAAGTACCTAGCCCCTGCTATTTCAGTGATCTGCAAAGACCAAATAGTTGTTTTCAGACTGGGCTAGAATCATATTTGCCCCTCCACTGGGGGGGATATCAACAGAAGTCCATTCAGTACTGCTCTGAGATCAAATCATATAATAGAGCACAAGCCTCGCCTTGTAGGTAGAGAGGCAACAGGTCTTGACCCTCCTTCTAGGGTGTGGGGCAAGGGCTTTCAGAGGCTGTCATTGCATGTGTATGGCCATGTACCTTCTGATAGATAAATTAATTCAACAGATGTCTAGTTTCTGTCCTTCCAGTCCTCCAGGCAGATAGCTGGGAAATAGGTATCTGGAATGCAGGATGGCTAGTCTTTGCAGAAAATCTTAAGAAAAATTAAGAATATGAAGAAACACAGCAACCATGAATAGTATAGGTTTACTGCCATGATTTCTGAAACAGCTCAAAGCTATTTGTAACCTGCCATTGTTATAACTTTGTGGGGTGTCACACAAAGGATTGTGGGTATGAAATAATCATGCCAGATGAACAAACAGTGAGAGGAGCTTGTTGTACACTACTAGAATGGACAAAGACCTACAGTACACAGCAAGGAAAATAACCAGATGTTCTCATCATAATGAATGAAAACAGCACATGAGGTTGTGAATTTGTTCCTACATGTCTGCAACCAAGTCAAATGGCTTTGAGTCAGAGGAGAAAAAAGGAAGGCTTCTTGATTCATGTTTCACTTACTGTCTCGAACTTCAGGCCTAAACATGTACTCTCATTGCTCCTCTTTAATGAAAGCCTCTGAAATGATGTCAGGTGAGAAGCTCTGTAAAACAAAGAGACACTCTGCCTCTGTTGACACAGGCCTGAACATCGCACAACTCCAATAACACAATCTTGTGTGTTTCAGGTTGTCAACTACAACACTCATAAAAAAGGCAACAATGTTGCAGTGTTGCAAGGTTTAGGAACTGTCAATCCGGTTTTTGCTACGTTATCGTGTAAGTAGAACCCAAGGGGATGGAATTCTGAATATGTAGCAGCAAGCCTTCCAACACCGTATGGAATGACACTGAGGCCCAGAGTAATACTGAAAAGGTTAAAAACTAAGGCCCACAGCACTAGATACTAAAAATCTTAAAAACAATTTGTCTGGGACAATAATCTCCAATTATTTTAGCACGTCAAACACACAAACACACACGCATACACACACACACACTTTCAGTCACTTACATGTCCCATTCATGCATTCTCCTTCCAGTGCTTATCAACACAAACACGTATGTTTGGGTGGCAAGTCACAACAATGTCCTGTGCAGTCTGCCATCAGAAATCCTACTGGCAAAAAGTGTTATTGAGTTTGTTTTATGTACCTTTGGCTCTTATGGAAAGGGGTCTCATATTGAGGTTTGTTGAAAGGGAGCAGAAAAACATTGCAAAATCCAGTGGACCAAAATCCCTTTCTGGCATGGATTACTATCAATATAGCATGAACTATTTGGGTCATCATTATGGTTCAAGCAGAAGAGTGAATTCTAGCGTAACAAAATCCATGTCAAAAAGCTGTTACCATATGTGGTAGTATAGGTCTACAGGATTTCAGTCAAAAGACATACCTTACCTTATCTTACCTGATACATTCTATTGTATTGCTACATTGCTTCATGAATAATCCACCTCTGTCTCACACACCCTGCTACCTTGTTTTGATGTAGTCACAGCCAGCACACATCAAGGGAATGCTGTCAAGCTGCATTCTTATGGCAGAAAAAAGTGTGCATCTAGTACACTTGTACTCTTCTCAAAGTAAGGTAGAGTGCTTAGGCCCTCTAACATTCATCGATATACACTCACTAAACACTTTATTAGGAACACCTGTACACTCTTGGCACACTTTGGGCCCATTAATACCAATCAATCATCGCTTGAATGCCACAGCCTATTTGAGTATTGTTGCTGACCATGTACATCCCTTCATGGCCACAATTTACCCATCTTCTAATGGCTACTTCCAGCATGATAAAGCAAAAGTTGTCTCAAACTGGTTTCAAGAACATGACAATGAGTTCAGTGTTCTTCAAGGCCTTCCCAGTCACCGGATCTGAATCCAATAGAACACCTTTGGGATGTGGTAGAATGGGACATTCACAGCTTGAAAGTGCACCTGAAAAATCTGCAGGAATTGCGTGATGCAATCATGTCATCATGGACCAGAATCTCAAAGGAATGTTTCCTGTGTTACCAACACTACAAATAGCATAACATGTCAGTGGTAAAAGGTGACATGTCCTAACACGGTGTACTACACCTATTCAATCAAAACTGGCAATGAGAGTTCAGGAGGCCCGATGTTAAAGCAGGACAGCATGTTCAAATGATTATGCAGTTCATTATTTCACACCATTAACAGTGTTTCACTGATATAGGTACTGCAAATATGCAAACGTTTACAGTACAAAAGGATTGATACTTTTACCTAAACCATACACCTTGTTATCGGATTTGATTGAATAGGGCTCTTAATCGGACTGTCGGTTGGTTTCTGAACAGGACACAAATGTGTCACTTGTCTTCAACAGCCCTGTGGTCGTCAGGCGGTGAGTCACTAACAACACTATGCGGTAAACGGAGACTCAGATACGCCAGGCATCTGGAGGAGCTGAGGTATTCTGCGATGCAGCCAAGTCAAGGGATGCTTGTGTCAAAATGAACTTGATAAGCATCTCCTAAGTTCAGACAACAATAATCTAGTTTCACAATGACAATATGACAGTTGTATGTACTTAATGACAATATGAGAGTTGTATGTACTTAATGCCAGTTTGGAATTAAGGTATCCTAACTCTTAACACCATATTCCACACCTAACTTATAGGAAAAGGACATTTAATGATCAATTTCTAATAAACAAAAGTTGCAAAAGGACGAAATGAGTTACAGCAACATCAAGCATTCTGTAATGAACCTCTGTAATGAATTTGCTTTCTAGGTTGATTTCCTTTAGGCATTTATCTCATGATGGAATAAACTAACAAATCTTTTAATCACAAACAAACAAACTACTATTAAAGTACACACAGGGTTGAAGAGACAGTATCATGCACAGGTACTAAGACATTTGTGCTAATGCTACATTCTGGGGTTAGCATGCTGGTAGGTCATTTTGAGTAAACACAAAAGTATGCATTGTTCATTCTTCAGACATCTTAAGGTTTAACACATACCCTCACTGTTCTTTTGAGAATGTTCTTAAAAATGAACCACCAAACAAATACTATGATGATGAATTCCCTTGTGGCACAATCACATTTTGCATGGATCTAGTCTTTTCACATATCTTATTGACTTCTGTGCAGACCTATATACCACAGCAACGAATCTGGGGCCATACAGTACTGTAAAACACCCTCAAATGAAAATAAACATTATAAAGTACACTTTAAATAAAGTTATATTTATTCTAATAAAATCCATTTATTTCAGGTTTCATTTACAGCAGCAGTCCATAGTAATGCACCAAGCATCAACATACACAGTTTGTTTGAAAAGCAAATGCTTTCACAAGGTCTTCTTCTTCCTTTGCGAAATATGACTTAAAATGTCGTATCAGAGACATTTGGAGTGCTGGAGATTAAGAAAATATCCTTGTCTGTTTCAAGTGTGATGGCCAGCACATTGTCCTTCACGGGTGACATGGGCTCCCCTTTCTTACAAGGGTTTATCATCTTCTGATTTTCTCTGCAACACAGACACACAGACTTAATGATTCCCATGATGAGAGTTGTTTATCAGACAATTGATATTTCGCTGGTAGATACCATCATGTTTACAGTGAACAGATACCAACCATTGATGAGGAGAAAACAACCTGCTAAACTGAGATAAAGGGACAAATTCCATTTGACAGACTCAGCGATGGCTCATCTCCTGCCATTGCAACCTGCCTGTGGTTCAACAGAATGCAGTTCCTTACTGCATATCTTATAATAAATAATGATCCTAGTCAAAGAATTTGCTGAAAACAGTTTGCTAAGCACCACCCAAACATAATAGTCTGAATCACTCACGCTCTTTCACCTAAGCATTTTAAAGCAGTTACACACCATTCTCACACTTGGTATCAACACATACTGTATTATCCCAACAGCCTCTGCTGGCTGGATACAGTAACTGCATACTGTATGTTTGGTAAGAATTTGTTTTGTGTGAACAACTCCTTATTTGTTAAAGAAAGAAGACAGACAGACAGAGACAGACAAGCTCAGGCTCTGAGACAGAATGACTTGAGAGCAGATAGCATACTTTGCGAATCTTAAAATCTCATTTCTAGATGAGTTAATCTCTTTCTGCTTTGATTTATCTGCTGGACTGTGAGGTCCAATGAGAAGTCAAGTCTGTGCATCTAAGTGGGTGGGTTACCACTACCAGTGGTCTGACTTACTTCTTAAAGCCAAAATTTTTCCAGAGGCCACTAATGGTGGCCTGGAGGCCCGGGTTGTTCTCATTGTTGGTACTGGACATCTTCCCTGGCCCCTTTTTCCTAAGCCCACTGGCCCTGGCTGGGGCTGAGGGTCGGATCTTTGCCCCTTTGCCCTGGTCACTAGGCCGCATCCGGGGCAGGCCAGCCACCTGCTAACAGAAAGAGAGAGAGAGCGATAGAAGGTTGAGAGAAAAGTTGTGGGGATGGAAAACGCCTACTCAGAGAATAATTACAAATATAAATCTCTTTAAAGAGCACACCAAGGTGTTACACTACTGAATGAGTACAGGGGAAAACATATTGCTTGTTGCAACAGTCTCGTTGCTATTTCTCTGTGCAGTGAAACATGACACAGAGTAATAGGGCTATAGTACAGTTCCTGTGGACGTAGAACTATTCGGAGGACAGGCTCATTGTAATGCATGGAATGTTATGAGGAATGGTATGAAACACGTGTGTTAGATACCATTTCTCATTCGATGCATTACAATGAGCCTGTCCTCCGATATCTACCTCCACCAGCCTCCACTGGTACTGTACATAAAGTACCTTCGGTCTGACTGTAGTGGGTCTCTTTTTATCATCTGCAACAAGGGAAAAACCGGGGTTTTCACCTGCGTCGGAATCCACACTTGAGTTCATTTCCTAAAAAAGCATAAGCACAACCCACAAGTTCCTGAAGTAACCTTATTTATTCTGCTACATTCAACCACAACAGAGCCATGAACGCCATGCATAATCACACACAGCGGTGCCCACACAAGCCAAATCAAGCCCATATATGAGTTATAGAGTAGCAGGAAGTGACAACGTACAGCCGTGGCGGCCTTCAGGCGAGTGGGCGAGGCATCATCCTCTTCACAGCAGGAAGTGTGGCAAGGCTGAGAGAAGTAAGCGCTGTCCTGAGATGGGGGAGAGTCCGGGGGTGTATCCTCCTCCTTGTCCTCTGGGCCTCTGGTGGGTGATGGGGCTCGGGGGGGGACCTTCTGAGTCCTCTGGCTCCCCTGGTTCCAGGAGACTGTATCCTTCTTGCGCTGGAACTGCTGCAGAGCCGGGAGGCCCGATGTTGGTGTCATTGGGGTCCTCCTGGGTTTCTCCGAGGAACTGCCTGACCAACGGAACACCCCCAGCCCTTCACTGGCAGGTTG
Source organism: Argentina silus (assembly GCF_951799395.1). Taxonomy (NCBI): domain Eukaryota; kingdom Metazoa; phylum Chordata; class Actinopteri; order Argentiniformes; family Argentinidae; genus Argentina; species Argentina silus. The sequence goes on along the minus strand of NC_139653.1, from coordinate 2,063,348 downwards.
AGTTGACAGGGAGGGTGAGGAAGGGGGGCTGGGGGTGTCCACAGAGGGTGGGCTGGGGGTGTCCTCCTCTGTTTCTGCATGTGCCCATACGTAGGACCCCTCACTGGGTTGACTGGGACTCTCCATGACCTCACCCTGAGATACCGCCTCCTTCACTGATGACTCCTGGTTCAGACTCTGCACCTCACTCACACTGCTGCTGCTGTTGTTGTTGCTGAAGAACCTGGGGGAGATAAACAATCGCTTAGTCAAAAGACTGTAGTTCCCATTGTAGAAAATGTTCCTGTCAAAGTTCCCACTTGTTTCAAAAAATCTTAACATTTTACAATAAATAATAGGGAGAGATTACTTAATGAGTGGCAAAACATGCAATTATAATCAATGGCTGGCTGCTACACAGCCTCAGCAGATATCTCATGGGTAGAACATGTCACACCTCTCCTCTGCACTCTCCACTGGCCTTCGGTAGTGGGGTGCATCATATTCAAGACCCTGGTGTTGCCTACAGGGCAACTAAGGGAACAGCTCCTCCCCATCTCCAGGCTATGGTCTGTCCCTATAGCCCAGCACAAGCCAGTTGGTACTAATCAATCTGTACATCTAATCAGAATCTAACCCATTTTCAAACAGCAACATTGACCCTCCCTTTATTTTTACTACTTAAATCTCCTTCACCAAGACTTACTGATAGGCTTGTGTTCAAGTCAACGAAGAAGCACTACAGTGGCATTGTTTCAGATAAAACTAGGGTATGGCAGAATAATTGGCACAAAAACTCCAAATTATAATTTGGCAGGAAAATGTGGTCTTCTGTCAGCGCATTTCATGCAATTTTACATAGTTTTCAGCAGTATTTTTAAGCAGCAGTTTGCTTGTTACTGATCCACAACACTGGGAAACTCCCTGCTAGTCTGTGTCAATGGCACATATTTCGCATTGAGAGTCAGTGTCACGCGCACAAGATTCACTTTGAGCAAATGTTGAATGTGCCTCATTGAGTATGTATATAGGCACTGTTGCTTAAATATGAAATAAACTGTGCTCATCTTGTTTTTTATATATTTATATTAGGGTTTTCTCCAGACCAAAACAGCATTCGTTAACAAAAGATTTCTGTCAAGGGATCTTATTCCCTGATCACTACCGATTAAACAGTCATTACAACTATTAGGAAGCTTTTATTAAGCTTGAATGTTACATACTGGACCTTTAATTTTGAAGGATTTCCAGGAGGCGTGGAACCCTGCCTGTGCACTTTTATAATCAGTGATGTGACCAGCTAAACAAAGAAAATCCAGATTACAAAGACATGGGTTTGGGGGTGGGTTAACTTCAATGATGTCGAGTAAGATCTAAATGTGAATCTGTGTCTATGTGTCGGAGTGAATTCGTCATGCATCAATGCCAGACATCACCTGCTCCGCGTGCCCTGCCCATCTCCACCTCCGTCCTGGTTCCTCTTCTGCAGCAGGGTGGCGAAGCGGTTGCGTGGTCTGGAGGGGGTGGTGGTTCTGGATGTGAGGCCACTGGGCCTGGAGGGACCAGGGGGGCTATGGAGGCTCTCTGTGGGGTCAGAGGCCTCCTCTCCTCTGGGCCTCTTCTGTCTGGAAAGAGAGTACTGCTGCAGCACGTCCTGGTCTGAAACACATGAGTCTGGAAGACAAAAGGGATGTGTATTATAGTATTATTTAGAGGCTTTAAAAAGGGATTGTTGCAAAGATCTAAGGCAATTGTTTTCTAAAGTATACAAGCAACTCAAATGTTTCCCTTGAACAATCTCATAGCTCGATGGAACAGAGCTGAATTTTGGAGACACCATCTACATAATAATAATAATAATAATAATAATAATAATAATAATAATAATACTAATAATAATAATAATAATAAACTAAAACTGAAAGAGTACCTCTCAAACATAAGACAGAGTGAAGGATCTAACTGCTGTTGACTGATCTCACCTTCTCTGGGTCTCTTCACCTGAACTTCTCTGTGTGGAAGCCTGAGTCCCTGCACACTGACAAGCCTCTGCTTCCCCCTGGTGGAAGGAGGCCTCTCTGGAGAGCTGACAGGCTGTGTGGCAGAGAGGCTGCCCGGGGTGTAGCTCCTGTTCCAGATGCTCAGGTTTGTGGCGGGCCTCTTCTGCTGGCTGTCATTCCAGCCCCTACTACGGGGTTTGGCTGGCTGAGAGAAACACAAAGGAGGGAGAAACCTTTACAAGAGTGTCTGTAAAATAACCTGTGCAGTTCAAATCATAATTAGGTCTGGATTGCTGTGAAGCACTTTGTAACAAATGCAATTTGTAAAAACTGCAAGACAAACACAATTTGATGGATTGATTAACCATGAAAATCAAATCTCCAAGTTACGCAAGAGTGTGTGCATGTGTGTGTGTGGACAATGGACATCAGCCAAACAGAATATGTGAGAGAAATATAACTAATTGCCAGCCTGCTGTTTGTATATAGAACAACGTTCCTATAGTGAACATTCAAGCTAGTGTCCATACCTTTGAGCTCACTGTGTCTGGGTTGAAGTCATCAATCCTCTCCATAGTGTGGATGTCCACATTGCCCAGAGCCATCTGCAAGCCCATGCAATCTCCTACATTACTGGATTTAGATCATTATGGACAACCCAGTTTACTGGTAGTGAAAAAGAACATACAATGGCAAAACACATGTAAAGTGACTAAGTGAGAAACCAAATGTAGTAATCAGGGAATAATTCATGTTGTATGTTGTCCTGATCATAGAAATATTATGCTTTCACCCCAAATTGTGTCAGGTATTGGGACCGCACTGTGTGATAGTGTAGGTCACAGACAGCTGACATATTCCAGAAATACACATGCACATATGCCCTCTACTGGTTTCGCATATTTCTAGTTGTTTATCTACCTAGTATGCTAGTTGGGAGAGAGAAAACATTCTTTCCATTGTGTTTAAAAAGAAAGTGAAAAGCAGGGACAGTACAGTATTGTTCATAATTTTGTATATAAAATACAATTGGAGGCGGGGGGTATTTCTATGGTCCTGATAGCCCAGCAACAACTTCCTATTAGGAATAAATAATGTTCATTGAATTGAATTGTCATAAACAGGAGTAGGACTAAGCCAGGAGTCCAGTTTGCCTGAGAAAGGATACTGGCCAGCGTAGCTGAGGGTGTCAGGATCCATGTGCTCTGGGTAAGGGTTGAGGGGCGCCACCTTTCTCCGGATGGGGTCAAACACCAGCTGGTAAAGGAAGGTGTTATTGGCCTTGACAAAGCCTTTGATGTACTCGTCTGGCACCTCCACATTCATCTTCAGGTACTGGCCCATCTTCTTTATTACCTGGGAGTGCATGAAGAAAGGAAGGCTAGAGGGATCTGATGGTGGATTTAAAAACCCCAAGGCACTCCTGATTCGAAAGGATCAGACAGTTAAGGTACCTGATAGGCTTGGTATAATATTCACTATATTACTTACGTCTATTAAATCCTTGATGCTCTATGGGACTGCATAGGAATCAAATGTACAGGCCAGGAGGTGGATTTGGAACTCAGCATTGTACACAAATGGGAAGATGCATCATCACATAATATCTACCAATGTGTGGTCGTGGTCAACATTTAATTCTCATTGGCCCTTACCTTCAGGATGTCAGGGTTGTTGGCCATCTTCAGCAGCTTACAGGCTTTGCCCAAGCCAATCCCATACAGAGATGCTAGGTAGTCGCAGCCAGAGAGAATACACATGTAGCGGAACTTCTCCTCTGTGAAAACATCTCCCAGAGAGCGACATCGACCCAGATGGTTCTGGTCAATCTCCAGACCGTTCCCCTCTTTGTCCATCTTTAGGATCACCTAAGAGAAGCAGAATATATAATTGAAAAGCAGAATATATAATTAAATTCAAAATACTTGATTTATCCCACAAAGGGCAATTATGCAGGCAGGAGTGCAGGTACATAGAAACAACAGAGTGAGTACCATCTTAGGGCCTGATACTGTACCTTTTTGCAGCCAAATGCCAGCAAGTCGGAGTCCTCAGTGATGATAGCCTGGGCAATGCCAGATTTGTTAAGGAAAGCAAGCTGGGCATCAGCCTCATATGGTGCCACCACACAGTCCACCCCTCTGGCCTGTGCAGCCTGGATGAAAATAGAACAAAACACAGTTCAGACAAGCACACTGTGAAGCCCTACACAGATTTTATTTATCCTTTATTTGTGGCCTGGGGTGGTCAAGTGGTCTAGCACCATGGCCTACAGTGCACACACATATGCCCATGTTGGCATGGGTTCGAATCCAGCCCATGCTGTGCTGACATACCCTCTCCTCCTTACTTTCTCTACTATCTCTATCCCATAATAATAATTAAAATACGAGAGTGGGACTGTCCCACTCATAACAATTTTTGTAATCTTTATTTATACAGGGAGATCTTACTGAGACCTGAGTCTCTTTTACAGAAGAGCCCTGTAAGAACAAGGTACATGGCAACAGGGAGTAAGATAAAAGAAACATACAGACAGACAAAATCACACAATATAGACCTTTAAATGTTAGATCATGAAAATGTTACAGTAATGCACGAAACAGGTCAGTTTTTTTACTCTTCTCCCACAACACCAGTCTTTATGTTATTTGAGACACAAGAGTCCTGTCAGTAGTTACATCCTGTACATTACCCCAAACCTGCAACTCTTAAACAACTTTTAAACTTTTTTTAGTGGTGTTGGATGCACTTGCCTTGATGACATCATGGGCCATGGCAGGGGTAACATTGACACAGCGGGTAAAGCAATCTCTGGCCTCTGAAATCTTTCCCTCTCGTAGGAGCTGTTTGCCTTTCAGCAAATTTGCCTGTCGACGTCTGGGAGTCAGATCAGTCAGGAGCCAGAGGTGTGTGTGTGTGTGTGAGAGAGAGAGAGAGAGAGAGAAAGAGAAAGAGAAAGAGAGAGAGAAAAGCTATTCAACTTGTTTCCAGAGGTTAGTCATACAGCTGTACAGGACAACAGTTCAAAGCATATTTGATAATGCATCATTGACAGGCATTACCAACTTCCAAGAAAATGGTAGTCCTGCACACACTTACTCACGACGTGCCTTGTCCACCTCCTTTTTCGATGGCAGATTGCAGCCATCAAACACCAAAATGGGTTTCACACTGAATGACAACAGCATGTCCACAAATTTCATGCAGTAGGTCACATACCTGGGGATGAAAGACATTTTGAAATTTGAATAGATGCAATGAATGTACCATTATTAGGTACCCTTTCTGAAATATACAACTTACTGGTCAGTTGGTTCCCCTTTGGCAAGCTTCTCAGCACAAGAAAATGCCCCTTTATGAAGCCAGCAATAGGTGTCTACGGCCACTGTCTGTCCCTTGTACTTTCTCACACTGATGGGCTCCGAGGCCTCTTTGAGGAACTGCAACAGTCCAGGGATGCCCATTTTGACCCCACCTAATATGTGCTGAATAATTATTGTACAGTTAGGGAAGGATCTGTTCATGACAAAGTAAGAATAGCGTAGTTAGTTGACCAGCTAAATAAATATATCTTATTAACGTTAGATCACATTAAAATAAACGATATTGTTTTAGAGTTTTCATTCAAAAACCAACGTTGTTGTTGATTCAAAGACAGCTTCCTCACAAGGTGTTTAAATAAAGGATACCAACTTGCTACATGCTAGTAAGCTACCGGTATACAATTGCTGTGCTGTCAAACGCCATCAGCAACTTGTATTTCCTACTTACCCGCTTTTTACTGGGCTATGAGAAATACCACGATGTCCAAAAATGTAAAGCAACAAAGATATATTCTGCACGAAGAAAGACTTGACTCAAAGACAGTGAAACTCTAGAGTTCGTTTTGAGCGGCAAAAACACTGAGGCGTATTCGGTTGGTTAAACGTTTCAGCCAGTCTATACTGCTCAGCCAATCATGGACAGCTGGCGGGCCGCTCTGTTTATCTTCTCACAGTAGATGGCGACACTGCAGATGGCGATGCTGCCTTGTTGGGATTTGACGTGTCGTCTTTCCCAGCCTCCCTACTTCCTGCTTTCCACGGTAGCTGCTGTTTTGGTTGGAACGAAACCTGTCTACTCAAGATGGAATAATTTGAGTAAATATACTGAAGTCTCGTCAATGACAACGTTCTACATTTTGCTAATTAATGAAACAATTTATTTAAATGTCAGTGCTTAGGACTTGAAGGTTGTTCACACAACATCATACATCAACAATGCAGTTCTCTCCCACCAACGGAGACTTTACCTTCGTCTCATCGACTGAAGCCGAAGGTAATGTTTAGCAGGCCTTGAACTGTCACTTGTGCAGCTAGCTACGCCATTTGTCTACACACATACATAGCTCAACCAGTTATTGAATTCAGTACTTTTGAGTCAAGTATTTTATTCGGTTGTTCAAGCCAGGCACCGCGCTTCAGACAGATTTGACATCTAGGGGTTAGCTTAGCCAGCTATATATGCTCACAGTTGTTTGTTTTGCGTGTAGCTACTCTTTTTCAATCTAGTCGAAGAAGCGACGCATTGAATAACGTCTTAGTTGAAGGAAATTTATAGTGAATTGATGTATGTCAAGGCGAACTGTAAAGTGTCAAGGAAATCTCACAAAAAAGAATTGATGATATAAAATGTTGAATATTATTATTTCGAGGAAAAGACACACTGTAATGTATTTTGTCATCCATTGAAATCCCGGTGGTCGACATGCCCCAAATTTCTGAATCTGTAATATGCTATATTTACCTGTCACCTTCAAAATGTATCCCATAGAACTAAGTGGTACGATTGATGCTCCGGATGTCAAACTGACCATGGGCAGCGATGGTGTAAAAGATCCATACGCAACCACGTTCCTGAGGCAACGAGGCTATGGCTGGCTGTTGGAAGTAGAAGAGGACGACCCCGAAGACAACAAACCTCTTTTGTGAGTGCAGCACATTCTTTGAGTACCCCCGAATTTGTTCATGCATTTATACATTTATCAATGTGTAAAATCCATAGCCAATTATCGACACTAACATTTGACACAGGGGACTACAATTTCTTTAAGTTTGGCCTGATTCCCAATGATTATGGTATGCTGCATATCCTCATGATGCCCCTGTACTCGTTCATATATCTCTGTTATTAGGGAGGAGCTGGACATTGACCCAAAGGACATATACTACAAGATCCGTTGTGTGCTGATGCCAATGCCCTCTTTGGGCTTCAACAGGCAGGTTGTGAGGGACAACCCTGACTTCTGGGGGCCTCTGGCTGTGGTGCTGCTGTTCTCCATGATCTCCATCTACGGCCAGTTCAGGGTGAGCAGGCACTGAAGGCTGTGAACTTTGTTTGAGAGGTCATATTAGAGTTGGCCATGTTTTCAGCCTGAAAGACATTCAATTGGTTCTAATACATTTTTGCATTCTTATTTCCCCAGGTTGTATCTTGGATTATTACCATTTGGATATTTGGATCATTAACAATCTTTCTGCTGGCTCGTGTTCTTGGTGGCGAGGTGAGGTCCATATATTTTACAGAAGTAAATGATGATGATAGTCTAGAGGAACAATCATTTTATAATTCAACCGGGAGTTTTCCTTGACCATGTGACCATACAAAGAGATACTCTTGGCCCAATTTATAGGCCATTGGGCCTAGAATTATTCCAAGCCCAAGAGGAAACACATAATGCATATAATTTAAGGGATGGTTTAGCCTGTTTTCATGTTTAGGTGAAATATCATCTTACCCTGAGTTTTCCTCATAGGCCATTAGTGAAAGCTTCTCTGGTTCTACATTTTGCTACCGCAGCAGAGGCTAACAGTTAGCAGCGCCCTCTCCAATAGACAGGATTCCGACGGCATTTAGTTTAGTGTTATCAAGATTAGATTTTTTATGCATTCTATTGAAAATAAAAAAATAGCCTCTATAATTGATTTGCTCAGAACTGGAACTATTTCCTCTTCGTAGACTCACACTGGTTTCATCAGCCAAGCTCCCCCCCCCCCGATGGACAGGCACTCGACTGCGGAGTGATTACTAGCTGTGAACAGAAGTTTGCTAGTATCCTAATGGAATCCAGGAAGTATATGTGACAACCAATCATTGCATATTATTGCAAAACGACGTTGTTTGCTAATACAATACAAGCATGTACAGGTTTATGTAGTATATAGCCGTTACTTAACTTTGTTTGAAGGTTCTCTGAGGAGATTTTGGCTTGTAATTTAAACTATGCAAAACTAAGTACCATCAGAATCCTGTCTATTGGAGAGGGCGCTGCTAACTGTTAGCCTCTGCTGCGGTAGCAAAATGTAGAACCAGAGAAGCTTTCACTAATGGCCTATGAGGAAAACTCAGGGTAAGATGATATTTCACCTAAACATTCAAATAGGCTGAACCATCCCTTTAATCTTATTTTGGAGACCAAAAAAAACGGCTCCATCTTACATTATGAATGACGTTGCGTGGTGTGAAATTGCTGACTTGCATTGCTCTGTATTGGCAAGGTGTCTTATGGACAAGTCCTAGGAGTGATTGGATACTCCCTTCTCCCGCTTATCGTCATAGCCCCATTGCTTTTGGTTATTGGGGGTTTCGATGTTGTTTCTACACTAATAAAGGTGAGCGTATATTGTATGAGGAAGGATAATTCATCAACGCGTTTGCCTCCAATTTTCATAATGTATCAACATATTTATTTGATCTGATATGTATATGTATAGAAAGTTATTTTTGTTTTCTTTATTTTATAGACTTTTCTGTATTACATATTCTGTCTGTAAACAAAGATGACTAAACCAGAATTTAATTCAATCTGAAACAGCAAGCCTTACTATTCATCCCGTATCAGTGGATCTCATTGTTCATTATTTGATGTCTTTTTCAGCTATTTGGAGTATTCTGGGCTGCTTACAGTGCTGCTTCACTGCTTGTTGGGGATGAATTCAAAACGAAGAAGCCTCTCCTCATATACCCCATTTTCCTTTTGTACATCTACTTCCTCTCACTATATACTGGCGTCTGATTGGACAATGGTTACTGTGGAACTTTGATTAGATACTGACACAAAGCAATCACCTTGAAAAGACAAAAGAGGATTCATTTGACAATGAAAATAAGGAGCATGGATTTCTTTTCTTTTTTTCTCCCTCCTCTTTTAACCCTGTTTACAATCCTAGACTATGGGGACATATGGTTTATGTTACATCAGTGTATTTAAATATATCCTTTACCTGTGTCCAAATAAAAGCAGTAGCTTTTATGATCTACGCCCTGCCTTCAGATTTGAATCTAATTTAGAACCCCAGTTGCCCTTGTTATAAGCATTATATTTGATCAAGGTGTGAAATATGGTATTCGTATTAATATGAAATTGTAATTATGAAGGGGTCATGTACTAGATTTTTGTTGATGAGTTTATTCCATAGAACAATGTGGTGCCAAATATCACAGTTCAAATGTTCAATTTGAACCATGAGGTGGAGAGAGACACCGCCCCCTGAGAGCTTCCCCTGTTATTTTCTATGTGAGAGGGATTAGCATACTGTTGCATTAATGCATTATTTAGTGGCCATTTATGCATCTCTCTTTCTGTCTTTTTTTTTTTTTTTTTTTTTTTTTTTTACAGCTTGTATTTCTTAACTTATGAATTCCAGCCTGGGTAGGTAAGTAGATGGGCAGTTTGCGTGAAATAAAACAATGTCTACTAAATGTTGGTGCCTTTCATTAGTTGTTTTATACAGTTTTTTTAATAGTCAACTGATGTATATTTTCTGACAACTTTGCTTGTAATGTATGTACGCCCTACTGTACATGGTTAAATATACTGTAGAGACATGCATTCAGTAGTGAAAAATGTTTGATGAGTGTGGGAAATAATTCGACCAGGAATATATTTATAAGAGACACCATTATATTTGATGATGGGTGAGCTTAATTAAAGGTGCAATACGTAATTCAAAAAACAACAAAGTGGGCTCCCTGACACTTTTTTGGTAACAACTGAGGGATGGGGCTCAATTTCATAGATAGAGCTATGGATGCAAGGACTGGCCATCCATGAGATACAAATCATAGTTTTAACCATCGTTTGAAGCTATAGTGTTTGTTTACAATTGTATTGTTTACAAACAATGGAGTAAAAATCTTATATTTTGGGTTCTGACGGGGTAAGACAGTTGAACTAAACTCATGGGGCATTTCTAAGTTATATTCTTCAAGAATCAATGGCTATATATCTATCATTAAGTCCTAATGTAGCAATTACAGATGGCTCCTGTAAGAGGCAGTCCACTCAAAACCAAACTTTTCCCAGACGTTTTCAGACCTCAAATAGAGTCTGCTATCGAGATGAGTCCACATACCCTGCCAACCAGGTACAGGCCTCAAACCCAGATTAATAGAGAAAACACTGTTTTCAGGAAATGTCTATTCATTTGAATAGTGATTTAGCTGGATCTACACAACAAAGTACTACTGATCGTGACATTAGACCACTTTAAGGTGTAAAAACGGAACGAGCTGTCTCTATGTAAGCTATTGGCAAACTTGTTGGTATCTGCATCTTGTACTAGAATATTTTAAACAATATTCCCTCCCACATTGTGTAGCATTAATCTTTTGAATAATATTTAGTATAGATTTGTGGCTTTTGTTCAATCGCTGAAAAGGTGCAGATTGCTCCATATTATCTGATCGTGTGTGTGTGTCTGTCTGTCTGTTGGGGACTTGGAAACTGGGTCAGAGATTTTTAATCTGTTGTTGAGAGAAGTTTTGGCTGGATCACTGTATTTCAGGGTTTAGTGAGTATAGCATCTGATCTGGATGCACAAACAACATGTGCTTCGGGGATGTGTAAAGCAAAACAACACATGTATAGTGCCTCACGCTAAATCCAGCAAAAAGTAAATAATTATAACATTTGCAATTCTAAAAACGAAATGGCAAACAAACAGAGTCCCTATCCACCGTACCATGGAGCTAGAAAACCTGCCCTCACTGGTATCGCGTGATGGCAAACACTACGCTAGTTCCGTTTATCTGACGTCTATCTGACAGAAAGCGGAGCTCGTAGGTTTTTTCCAGTACTGATGGTGAATAGCTACTGCTGCGGTAACGGGCGGAGGAGCAGAAGCCGCAGAAGGAGAGTCAGCAGTAGTAGAGGAGCGGTAGTTTGGGATTCAGGTTTTACATTAATTAATCTTACTCGTATCATCGGAACTCCCTAAAAACACATAGAAGGGCAGGGAAAAGAAAGAAAGATGGCGGCTGCGGCCTCGCCGGGCTCCTGCTCGTCCACCTCCTCGGACTGGATTGTACTGAGAGACGGTTGCCTGCGTTGCGACGAGGAGGGCCTGCGAAGCCTTTCCTACCACCCGGCCCTTAACGCTATCCTGGCTGTTACGAGCCGGGGCAGTATCAAAGTCATTGACGGCACTTCTGGGGCCATTCTCCAGGCCTCAGCTTTGCATGGTGAGTCCCAGTCCCCCGACGGTTATGTAAATATGTTTTGACAATCACCTGATTGACAACATAACAATCAGAGATGAGCGACTTGTCACTAACTGATCAAAACAGGGCAGCTAGCTCGCTACGTCTGGTTGCTTGGGCCTACTAACTAGTTTGACTACTTATTATGGTAAGCAGTCAAGTTTTTTCAGATTCATAAAAGTCAGCCTTTTTCAGATTCATAAAGCGGCGTCATTTTATGATAACATACGCTAGCTAGCTAACTAACATTCGCCAACCAAGTTAACCAGAAGTCAATCGTTAAATTGAGACGGCTAGCTAGTTGGTCAACGTTAGCATATTTTAAAGCTAGCTATGTTTGTTATCGATGATAAACGGCTAGCATCATTAGCTAGCCAGTTGTGGCTAACGAAGTTAGCGACCCCGGACCGGTGTAGTAAGATATCTCGCCAGCTCCCTTCTAGCTCACAACGGGATCATTCAGTCTATAATGCCTGGCTGGAATGTTATAGGACGTTACCGTTATGAAACATTTAAACGACTGATTTTTCTGAATTCTATTGGAAAACGTACAATGTATTTGTCATTTAATAAAAGTTATATGTATATATACACCTGATACGACGTTATGTTTCTAACAATTATTACATAGCTCATTATTGCTCCAGCTAGTCACATCAATAACAACGTTCCTTAGCTACCTAAGTTCTAACTAGCTATATTTATTCACAACTTGCCAGGAATAGCTAGCTAGCTAGCTTAGCTATGACTTGTATCCATAATAACACACTTTAAAGCCCAGCTATTAGTGCATAAATTCAGCTAACAATTCACCATAATAATCTGTAACCTAAATCTGCTAGTTATGTAGCTAGCTAGCTACATTTAGCTAGCTAGCTAAATGAGTGTTGGACGATGACACGTCGTCTCCGCCTATAGTACCTTGGTTGGCCAGGTAATGCTTGTCTAGATTCACCCTAGCTACCTATCTAGCCGATTAGCTGGGGATTAATTGTATGCTTACTATTTCTCTAAAAGCGTTTTCGATTAATCAGTAGCTAGCTAATTTAGCCAGCTAATCTGCCAGTTCCCCACGCGCATGTGGTGTCGCAGTGACATTTGCCAGCTTGTTAGCTAGTTTGTTGCAAAATAGAAGATACGATAAAGCATGCAATGCATGTATGCAACGTTTAGCTAGCTATGTTACTTGTATTACTGTCTACCAGTGACTAGCTAAGCATTTTTTAAATGTTTTATAATGGGTCGTTTTTTGCAGTCTATTTGACATGACTGAATTGGTTGTTGCAGTTGGCCCACACACGTCTTTCACAGAATGTGTCTCTCATTCATGTCTATTGATGCATATACCGGATGTGCTGATGGATGTACTTCCAAAGAAATACAATCTACAATTTGTCATTATTTTGTTTACTTTAATTCAAAATTTGAGCATAATAAAATGTAAGAGACCTGGTTTGACTACACTTTGTATGCAATGTATCTGTTCTGATTCTCATCCATAATCCCCATATTCTGGGGAGGCTACATTCAATGTTCTGTACTACCCTCCTCTGAAGCCCTCTGCCACTTTTCATGGCTTGTGTTCATGCCAGTGCGGAATGTGCTTTAAAATAACTTGTAGTAAAAGTCTTGCCCTCAGCAAATCCATCTTTCGATTTCACGCCACACCACAAGTTTCCCCCCCCCAGTTTTTATGCATGTTTTATGTGACCGTCAACATGGATTCTGGGAATCGCCTTGGTGTCAACAGGGGAAGTAAACTAACCCAATACACAGATTGATTGTGAGTTCCGGCAAATCCCACTCCGTCAGATGTAGCATCCTATGCTGTTTGGAAAGGCCAGTTAACCCACTGTTTTAGTCTTTTACATTACAGGTAGAAAATAACACAACGGATTTGTGTTCTTATCCAGAATTACTTTAGAACAATCTTGAAGGACCACAACATGTTTTTTTGCTATTTGCATTTGAGGATCATGCAGTTCAATTCCTTTTAGAGAGGATTTCTTATTGGTTTGTGATAGTGATGTTGTTTCTGGGTGAACTGCTCTGAAATCACCTTCGAAAGCAAGGTCATGCCCCAGCGGTTCCATGTCATTGGAATATGTATCACATTTATGCCTATGTATTGCCAAGGTTTTACACTACTGAAAGGAATGGAATGAAGCGTCTGTGTTGTTAAATACTGTCAAAAGAGTTTGGCTTACTATTATTCAAGCTACTAGGCCCATTTCATCATATGAATTGACCAATCTGCCAGTCTGTAAAATAGACATTTAATAATTTACATTCATCTGGCTTTTTAGACTGCCTGTGGCATTATAAAAAATTGAAGTTACAATAGTGTTATATTACACTGTGTTATGTATTATGTCAATGGCTAAAGTAAAGGTAAATAGAATACTTGGCTGACTGTTTTCTTTCCCAGGTCTATTCCGAGGCCATACTCTACAGATTTAAAATAAAAAAAATATATATACACATTCAGATATTGACAGTAAATAGTTGGACTGATAACAGTCTGGCTCAGTGATAAATAAACTGAGTAAACATGAACAGTTGGAAATATATGCAGGTTTCCAACATGTTTACATTGTTACTTGCTGCTCCTTGGCAGAGGACAGAATCAAATGACGGCCAAAGATATATGCCCTAGCAACTACACCATTAGAAAATTGATATCTTGTCTATCAAGCCCTTGTTAAAGTGTCGGTGGGTTCAACACTCATCTGCCATAATCCACCAAATCTGTACTGTTGTTTGTACAATGCTACACATGCTTGTATGTTTTGATGAAAATAATGTTGGTGATTGTGTTGTGATGTTAATCAAGGTTGCATTTTACCTTTCAAGTGAAGTTTGGATGAAAAGTGAAAATACAATCGCTACCTTGTTTTGAAAGCACTGAACACCTTAGGGTTTTCTCATTGAGAAAGTGAAACAGAACTTGTGAATTTTCAAATGTTATGTTACTTCCTATGTGAATATTAACACATCCTCATTGTTTTTAATACCTTAATACCAGAATAACCATGTTTTCACTATGCCCTTGACTTTATCAAGACCATAACTACTAGCAATTCACTGCACATTAAACATATTTAATACATTTCTATCCAAGACATGTTTATTCTGTCACTAACATGGTTCTATTATGGTAAAAGGTCCAGCCAACCGTCCAGTCCTCTCCTAGCAGCCTACTGCTCTAATGCCCTGGTGTGTGTGTGTGTGTGTGTGTGTGTTTTGTTTTCCAGCTAAACCTGGGGGCCGTGTTAGGTGTCAGTACTTCCCTGCGGTAGACAAGGTCCTCTTCGTGGACGACTATGCAGTGGGCTGCAGGAAAGACCTGAATGGGATCCTGCTACTGGACACAGCTCTGCAGGCCCCCGTGGCCAAACCAGAGGACATGGTCCAGCTAGAGCTGCCCGTTACAGAGGTAAGGGAGTCAAACTGATCTCACACACAATCAATCACATTTATTTGTATTTATCCAAAATACATCTTCATGTGCATTTCTATTCAATCCACAATGCATACAGTCTCAAACTATCATCATTTAGCATAAAGTTGCATCATATGCATCGAAACACCAGGGCTGTCTGTACTTACTTCAAGAGTGGCATAGCTGCAACAAAATACTTAATACAAAATACTTCACCATGAGACTGTTTGCATTTTTACCCTGCTCTACCATGACAGTGATTCCCAGAGAGCAGCACACGCTTTTTTAACAGAAGGTAGGGGGGAAATTCAGATGATGAATTGAGTTAGAGGACTGATTAGGACATTCAAAGCGAGATATCTTGACATCATTTTAAAATGTGATTTTTGGACTAAGGAAAACAACAAAACCACTGGATTAAAAGTCCTCTTTAACAGTGGCCTGACCTAAGACTCTCCTAAAAGTAACCCAGGAAGAAAAACTCCCTGGTGCCGATGGGAAGAACGCGCACGCACACACACACACACATACATACACAAGCACACAGATGACAAATGACATACATGATTATGTCAACGTTAGATGAAGAAAAGCTTTTTACCTAGGGAAATGTATGTGGTAACATTTAACATTTAGTTGCCCCAATACTTGTATAGTAACACAGTAAGTACTCTAGTAACAACATTGTTAATTGCAGGATGTATGGATTATTACACAAGTGAAACAGGCCTCATTCCACTTGTACAATAACATAAAGTGACACTATCACTCTCCCTCCATTTGCCTATGTGCACATTTTGCTGAATTCATTTTGAGAATGAATAAATGAATTTGGCCGAATCATCACGACTCTAGTTTACAGTTTTGGGTGACACACACTCTCTATGGTGGTGAACATGCATACTTGGACACAAGTTAATCAAACAAATTGATAATATGAATGTGTCATTGCTTTAAGCTCTGCCAACCAAAGCTCACACAACTAAGACCACAGGACTGCCTTATACTGTAGAATAACTGGTCCACCGTGATTAAACACCCATGGCTAAGTGTGGAGAATCCACTCCCTTTTGCATAGCACTGAATCAGCATGACATGGCTTTGGTGACAAGTGGAGGAGGGCGTGTCAATCTCGCATCGATGTCCGAGGGGAGATAAATGGGAAAATTCAAGTTAAGCGTGTCAGAGTCTCAAAAAGGGAATCAATCGATCAATAATGGCCTTGAAGTCTGATGACGCTCGTCCTTGTTTCAAGTCCTTTATCTGTGGCTTGTGGTGTGTGGTTGACCTGTTTATGCTAACTGTAACACTGCATTACTCCCTCTAATTAATCAATAAATAAACAGTTGTACATCTGGCCTCATTGTGTTACTACAACCTTTTCCTAAAAAGATCATGCATAGAAATTGAAATACCATTTCCAAGAGAACCCCTAAAGTTTTATGTTGCTTACTACAGGTCAATAGCCTGTTATTAGGTTGTCTTTATTGATTCACTTAGGCCTAACCTTATTTAACCAGCTAAGGCAATGCTTAAGGAGAAGATTTTGTAGATGATGATGATGATAATTTAAATGATAAATACTAAAAGCCAAAAGACATCTGCACTGGCTACACATAATATGTTACAAGACCATAACAAGTTTTGTCTCATAGTAAACAGTTTAAAGTTGACTCTGGCATGGCTTGTCCAAGTTAGGCCTAATATATTATTACACATGTGCCAGTGCAATCTCTTTGATCCCAGAGGCCTGCTCTACTTTATGACCTGTGGCTGACTGTTTATTGTCCCCATGTCTCACTCTTTTACTCTAAATCTGCGTCAAATTAGATAGTGAGGCTTAATGTAGCATTTTGCTCTCTGGTCATATGCATTCAGTGAGACAACATTTTCCCTCCTCCTCATTCCTCAGAGACTGATGGTCTTTGAATCACACCACAGGCAGTTAGAAGATCTGAGCCCACACACACATACCCCAGGATTATACCACACAGCTAAGACTATGTTTCCTTTCGTGATATGCTCCCTAGGTGTCTCTATCTGTGTATTGATCTGGGCTGCGTGCCAACTCATGGGGATAGAGTTGCTTTTGTTTCGCAACCGGTGTGGAGAAAAGTTTTGCGGTTTGTTTCAATCCTGCCACTCTACTAGGTTGACAGTTATCTGTCAAATAACCATTGTGAAGATAAACTCACATCTTTCTGACTGAAAGCGGTATCTCCTATCTCCGAGGCTTTTAGGAAGTTTACTCTTTAGATTGATTGACTCGGCCGACTCCCTGTAAATACATCCAGGGGATAATGATGCCTAATATGCATACAAGGGCATCATGCGATTCCACCTAGCAGCCTCTCAAGTAGTGCTTAATAACTAGGGCTGACCCCAATTAGTTGATTCTTTGGTAGTTTTGCTCTTAGTCGACTAAAATTGTTTTATTTGAGCAATCGCTAATTGTGTTTTTTCTCATGGAGCACGACCCACACATAAAAGATTCCAATTATATATAGTTAAATTATATATAGTTATATTGTGTTAAAAAAAAAAATCAGATTTTCTGACATGATTTGGGCCGGACAAGGCTTGGGTTTGCTGCGACAGAGCTGTTGTAATTTTTTGGGAATATAAACTTGCAGCATGCCTACTGCTCTCTCTCTCCCTCTACTATAGTCAGTGATGGATGCAAGCAGCAGCACCTGTTCAATTAAATGTTTTAAAAATGTGTATATATATATCTAAGAGAATATACCCAATTAGCCAATGTGCCTCTGCTCTGTCATTCTCTATTCGTCTGCACCAGACCAAGAGTATCAGATCAATTGAAGCCTTATCTTATGGACCGCTATTGGCATTGACGCTTACAAACACACAACAGCAAGATTGGGCTCATTTCTGGAAATATATACAAGGTATTCTATAAAGATAGGTGCAGTAAATACAATTGTTGATAGTAATAGAGGTGAATTTTCAAGCAGTCTCTCTCGCTACCCTTCTCAGCGAGTGTCTTGTTCCACTCCTTACACTGCAGTGCTGCAATTTTGCTGTTGTGCACAATGGGTAAAGATACAGCCATTTTCTAGAATTCTGGATTTTTTTCGGGCTCGGGCTCATAAAAATGTCTTGGATATCTGGCGTAGGCTGGCCTTGGGCCTCATCAAAACAGGCCCAGGTCAGGTTGGGCTTGAATTTTCAGGCCTGTTTCAAACTCTAATTCTCATACAGGGCTCTAGCTTCGTGAGTTGTGTGATTTGCAATTTCTCAGTGTGTGAATGCTTTCATGCTGTTATTGTTCTATTTCTGACTAATTGAGCGTACTGAATACGAATAGTGATGACTTATCCATGACGTGTGTGTGTGTGTGTGTTGCAGGCTCAGCAGATGTTGTCGGCCTGTCTGGAGAAGGTAGACGTGTCCAACACAGAGGGCTACGACGTGTTCATCACTCAGCTCAAAGAAGGCCTGAAGAATACCTCACACGAGACGGCAGCCAATCACAAAGTGGCCAAGGTGAGTCCAGCACTGAAAGGAGGCGAACTGTGTTACAACTCGCCATCTAATTTTTTTTTATGTTGAAGCCGTCTCTGTTTGCACGGTGTGTCACAACAAGTCGTCCATCACCTCGTTATAGGCCACGGGACCAATGACCAGGCAGTACAAATGCTAATTTGCCTAGTTTCAATTATTCTTATTTTTGTATTATTCAGGTGTTCAAGTCAGTTACTGTTACTGCATATATTTACTTAGTATTCCTCTTGCAGCAGTTTTGACTTATTTTTTCCAATGCATTGGAAAATGCAATCAGGTAAAAGTATTGCATAGTGTTGTGTCCCCACAATCTAATCAACGCTAAGCTGGGGGAGCTGATACAGCAGTGTCTGCTGCTGGGTCCTGGGGGTGAGTTTAGCTGTCATCTGGCCCTGGCTGAGGTGTTGCTCAGATCCAACATAGCTCTTTGACCGCTGGGCAATGCCAGCTATTAGCAGCAGCATATGTGATGAAGACATGAAGTCAAAGAAGACTGAAGATGGTGTATTATTGATCAACTCAGGGATTCAAATGAAAACTTGTATTTATCCACATAAGGCACAGCTAGATTACCCACCGGGGCACCCGGCCACCAAGGGGCCCTGGAAAAGTCTTATCTTTTCCTGTCCTAGATCATAGGCTATTTAACTAGTTTCAGATCATAGGCTATTTAACTAGTTTCCAAGGAAGCATTCTCTCATTGCCCTCAGTCCCAGTCCGGCTGAAACTCCAAATCCTGACTCCTGTCTCGATTAAAAAGTTTGCATTATCAAAGTGTCAAACATTTCCCCCACTTCTCCCTGCTGTTGCATATAGCCTATTGCTGCCCATATGAGAGAATGCGTGATGACTACAACAACAAACGGTGGGCTGTAAGAGTAAACTAGAAAAGAAGTTCCAGAAGAAACTTTGTTGGCTTGCAATGTCTTATATGTTAGCATATATGGTCTGTTGGTTGGTTGGATAGATGAATTGATGGTTAGGATGAGCTAGGGGTACTTCAGTGGAGTGGGTAGAGAGTTGGTTGGTTGAGATTGGTAGAATTGGTTGGTGAACTGGATGAGGGTTTTTGGTAGTTACAAAAAGCTTAATAGTTTAAAAAGTTTAATTGGTATCAGAAAGCTTTTTTCAGGGTTGAATGAAGATTTTCTAGGCAGTTGAAAGAAAGGTTGAGGTTGATTGGACGGATGAATTGATGGATGGATGAGAGAGGGGAGGTATAGACAGATCAAAACAATTAAGAAGTTAATCAGTATGGGTTATACTGAATGAAGCAGTCGTGACTGGTGAAAGGAAGAAAGGATGATGCTAGGTAGTTGAAAGGTTAGGTAGATATAAGGTTGGAAAAATTGAAGGTTAGATAGACGGTATGTTAGAAGGTCATAGATGGATAGATAGGATGAGCCTGGCTGGGCAGTTGAAAGAAAGTGTGAGTAGGATGGTCAGATGGTAGGATGGTTAGAGAGAGAGAGAGAGAAAGATGGTTTTATTGGGGTAGAACTGGTTGCCAAGAGAGTGCGTTGTTGTGTAATCGTTCTAAGAATGAGTTCTGCAGGTGTCATGCTGGATGAGAGTTTTGGAGTTACAAAAGGCTTAATAGGTACCACAGAACTTTTATCAGGGTTAGGGTTAGAGTTTTTGGAACATTTCACAGTTGGATTGGTGTGAATAGCTTGAAAGTTGCAAGAGCAGCAGTTCCATAGATCCATAGATGTAAAAAGTGCACTTTCAAGTTTGTATTATTATTTTTTGGTTGGTTAAGAGATTGAGAGTGGTTTTAGCCAAGAGAGTGCATTCTTGCGTAATCATTGTGTGTTCTGCAGGTCTCCTGTTGTTTTTATTCAAGAGAAAAAAAATCCAGAAGAAACTTTGTGGGCTTGCAAAGTCTAATTTTGGTAGTAGAGAAAAGTTTGAAGATGATTTGGACAATAGAGAGATTTGCTTGGTAGTTGAAAGTGAGTGTCTTATTTTAGTAGAGGACACAGTTAAAGATGGTTTGATTGGTGGATGGATGAATGGTTGGTTGGTTGGATGAATTGATAGATACTGTAGATAGACAGATGAAGTTAGATGAGGGAGAGAGAGATAGAAACTGATTTGGTGGGATGGATGAATGAAAATGGAAGGAGAGGATGGATAGATTATAGAGGGGAGGTATAGATAGAATGTATAATAGGAACCCAATGATCCTCATAGAAACCCATGTTCGTTCATGCAACTTAAAAAGGCTTAAACCTTAAAAAGTCTAAATGGTATCAAAACTTTGAATGGAAGTTATTTAAGTGGAGTCAGTCTACACATTGTAAAGTTTAATTGAGGAGTCAATCTTAAAATAAGTGGATACATTTTTAAATGTCCCCATTCAGAGCAAATGGCCATAGGAATTAATAGGATTTCAGGCAAAATGGGGTACGCAAAAAGTATAAATGGAATGAAAAAGAATGGATGTAATGAATAGCAGACTTTACTATTGAGGGACGCATCATTTGTGGTCTCAGGGCGACATCTTGGGCCAAGAAACCAATCAAATTGACGGAGGGGAGTATTAAAAAAATGTCCACTCTTCATCTCACCGCTATTGATGAGCTGATCTTCTATAATCAACTTGTTTTTGCCAAATATAGGCCTAGATCAAAGTGAGATATTCTGTCATTCGTGCAAGGAGGTTTTATTTATTCAACCTTTATTTATCCAGGTTAGTCTCATTGAGATAAAATTAATTTCTTTTTTTTCAAGAGAACTGTTCCAACACAGCAGCCAAGGAAAACAATATTTCAGACAATTCACAAACGATGACACACACATACATCACAAGGCAAATTACATACGCAGGCACACCTTCATTACAAACAAGTTACAATCATAACTCACTAAAAACAAATTAGACAGACGCATGAAAAAAAGGTCAGCGATATACAGACACATACACTCATCGGCCACTTTATTAGGTACACCTTGCTAGTACCGGGTTGGACCCCCTTTTGCCTTCAGAACTGCCTTAATTCTTTGTGACACAGATTCAACAAGGTGCTCAGGTCCTCAGAGATTTTGGTCCATATTGACATGATAGCATCACACAGTTGCTGCAGATTTGTCGGCTGCACATCCATGATGCAAATCTCCCGTTCCACCAAATCCCAAAGGTGCTTTATTGGATTGAGATCTGGTGACTGTGGAGGCCATTGGAGTACAGTGAAATCATTGTCATGTTCAAAAAAACAGTTTGAGATGATGTGAACTTTGTGACATGGTGCGTTATCCTGCTGGAAGTAGCCATCAGAAGATGGGTACACTGTGGTCATAAAGGGATGGACATGGTCAGCAACAATACTCAGGTAGGCTGTGGTGTTTAAACGATCCTCAATTGGTACTAAGGGGCCCAAAGTGTGCCAAGAAAACATACACCACACCATTACACCACCACCACTACCACCAACCTTTGAGTTACTGTTGCCTTTCTATCATCTCGAACCAGTCTGGCCATTCTCCTCTGACCTCTGGCATCAACAAGGCATTTTCGCCCAGAGAACTGCTGCTCACTGGATATTTTCTCTCTTTCAGACCATTCTCTGTAAACCCTAGAGATGGTTGTGCGTGAAAATCCCAGTAGATCAGCAGTTTCTGAAATACTCAGACCAGCCCGTCCGGCACCAACAACCATGCCACGTTCAAAGTCACTTAAATCACCTTTCTTCCCCATTCTGATGCTCGGTTTGAACTTCAGCAGGTCGTCTTGACCATGTCTACATGCCTAAATGCATTGAGTTGCTGCCATGTAATTGGCTGATTAGGTATTTGTGTTAACAAGCAGTTGAACAGGTGTACCTAATAAAGTGGCCGGTGAGTGTATACAATCGTCATAAATAAAATAAATCATATGTAAGACCACAAGAGATTATTGACAATTACACTCCTCAGTAACATGTACACCAACCAACCTTTTAAACTCCTCCAAGGAAACAAGATCCTGGAGTTTCAAACTAGTCTGGAATGAATTCTAAGACCACAGAGCTGAGTAATTGTCTATCTAGCAAGCTGAACTACTTTGGTCAGTTTTCTTTTTTTGACTACCTTTGCGAAGTGATTCGACACACACAATTCACAACAATGTCATTGGTGATCAAAGATGGAATAACTATTATTACTAAATAAATATTTTACATGGGCTAGTGGTGCATGTAAAATATGTAATGTAGTTGTTTTGGTGGATCGTTCGTTGTCGACGTGCTAAGCGTTGCAGTGCTGATCTCCTAATTCTGGAATTGACCGCTAAATAACCGCTGACCAATAAACGGGGCATAAAATGAACGTTTGGGTCTACCAGCCAAGGTGTCTGGTGGATGACAAAGTTCACCAGCCACTCAGATCTTTTTACCAGCCACATTTTTTTAAACCAACATTAAGGCAAAAAAAATGGGGGGCTCCTGCCCAGGGATCTCATAGGAGGTTAATCTGGCCATGGCATAAAGCGGTTGTGGTTATAATTTGGTAGCTTCTTCCCATGTGACACAATGTCACTGATAGGCATAGAAGTTCTGTTTGGTCCTAGCGAAGGCTGTTGTTCCTCGATAATTCTTTCTCCTGCTCCCTTTCACACACATCACACCCACCACACACACTGATTCTGTTTATTGCCTGCATAGCCTAGCATGACAAAGAGGAAGAGAGACCCCCTCTGTGTGCTGCTAACAGTGCACTTGTCTCTCGTTTCATTATGCGCACAAGCGTTTCCTTTCAGCAGTGTTGAGATCCTGAGACCTGACTGCAGTCTGCGACACACAAAGAGCAGCCCACTGCAGAACCTCATCGACATATTAATAGCCAGGGGGGCAGAGGGGGGAACAAGCAAGCACAGCTCCTGTCTCAATGCCCACTCTCCACTCTCAGTGTAATCAATCCTGTGGTAAAACAAATCTGAAAGTTGTCAAAATCTTGAGGCCCTCCCCTCACCCATCCCTCGGTGTGTACACTTTGGCTAGACCACCATCTGTTAATGTGAAAGCCCAGGCCCACACCCAGGGAGATCCCCAATTTACTCCCTCCCTCCCTTTCTCCTCCAATTGTCAGATGTATCTGTCCTGGTATGTGCAAGTGGCTGAGGGGAGCCCACTGCCTCTGTGTGGGTTTGCCAGGGTACTTCTGCAGCAAATCACCTCCATTTCCGAAGCCCATCTGCCAGGCTGTTCTAACCCTAACCCGTTTAAGCTTCTCCAAGACTCCATAAGTGTGACATACTGGACATTTTTTTAAGAATGTGTGTACCATAAAATGATAAATGACCATAAAAAACACCTACAACTTAGGGAAAGGTGTTATTGTTAATGTGTTTCAGCTTTGTAGTGTTCTCTTCTGTCTCACCGTTGTCCTTTGCCTTTCCCCAGCCAGTATTGGGCGTCATGGCTACCACTGAAAATACCAAATTGTCCTGGCTAATTTCCCAGCTGTTTGACCACTGATTATTATGCCTATTCATGTCTACTCACCGTACCGTAATGTCTACACCCCCCCTGAATATTTCGTTTAACAGATACCTTAAAAAATTTGCATAAAATTAAGACGTTATCCTAGTCAGACCTACAGCAATTTCTATATAACTGATTAAGTTGCGGCGTTCAGGCCCCTTCGAGTAATGTCTCAGAGCATCGAGGCCGAGTTAAGTTCGTAGTTAATATAGGTTTATTATTTATAAAATATCGCATTCGCACGCCCATAGACTATGAATGGTGAAGACCAAAATGCTAACTGTTTTGATGAATGCTCGTCTAACGTGAATGTTATAAGCTGCAAGATAAAGCAGCAACAACAATACTGCTGCTGGCAGCTGTGCTGTGACAGCTTTTGAATGTGTTGCCCCGCCACGTAGTTTCAAGATGTGGATGGACGGATCAGAACTTGGCTACGATATTCGCTGAGGTCAAATCAATAAATAAAAAGGTTTAGTAAACTCTGTCGTTTTGGTGTGACTAAAACAATTTTCGTTTTACCCATAACGTTGTTAGTTATCACAACTAGCCCTCATGGGGCTACCACATCAAAGCTATACATATAGCTTTACGAGGACTATACGTTATAATATATGCCATTTAGCTGTGAGTGCGTACATTTCAGTATATATGGTCCCAGGAGGGATCAAACCCACGACCTAAGCGTTGTTAGCGCCACGCTCTACCAACTGAGCCACAGAGGACCACAATGTATGTGGTTATGTATGTGAAAGCTAGGCAGATCATCATAATGACATTGCTGAAAGTGGGGTGCTTTTGCTAGGATAACGATGTATAACCTAACGTTCATTTATGCCATATAAATCAGAAATCTACCTTGCTATCCACGGTAGTGTGTACATGGTAGTGTGTTCATTTCCCGTATCGGCCTGTCTCCCGGAGGAAAGCCCCTGCCGGTAGCGTTCAAAATAGGACAGGAGGTGCGGTGTTTAATGGTTAGGGGTTCAACAATGTTATGTCCAAACTTCAGGGAAGATATTTGTTTCTGTCCGTCATTACTGTACAAACTTCGAGCATAGCAGCCTCAGCCGATCCGCAGATGATTCATTCATTCACTACGTTTTCAGTCTAGGGTAGCTGCTAGCTAGCTCGCGAACTTCACGCGTAACATAAAATAATAGAATGGAATGATGTAAAACGAGGATGGATGTGAAACGTTCCTCGAATAATTTGGTTTAACAAAGCACCAACAAATAAACCCAATCTTTCAAACGAGAGAACAGCATTGGAAAAACTGCAACATCAGCTAGGGTCAGCTTGTTCCCATCGTTGTTTCACTGTTTGTGTTTACATATAGAGATAGGTCCACCCCCTCTGGCTTACCGGTGACGGGTTAGTACATTATTCATACGGTCCAAACTTTGAGCCAGGCTGCCTGGCTTTATCGATCTGCGGCATTCATAGAATTTGTGTTGGCTGAAGTTTTGTATCCAAACATGTCAGCCGCTGTCATATTTATGAATTAGCCTACTTCTTGAACGTTTTTGCTTTTCTAATGGGATTGTCTGGCAGGATAGTGGTCACATTTTTGTAATTTAACAGCAGATCACCTTCCGGTGTAGAAACCCTGGAATTAAGTTTTACGCGAGAAGTTATGGCTTGTCAAAAACCACTTTAGACAGGAAATTGAAAATGAGCACCACCACCATAACTTAAACTATGCACTAATAAGGTTTTCCAGCACACAGCTTTGATACCTGCTATAGTGCAGTATGTTGGTCTACTGTACTTCAAACAACATGCTCACCACTGGCCAGGTTGCTTAGGATTCCAAGCTTCTCTCCCACAGCCTAATTCATACTCTTCAGAGTGATAATACAAACATACAGCATTATAACAGGTAATAAGGCTGTGTGCTGAACACCTATGCACAAGTTATTTGTGGTGGTGCTCATTTAGAATTTCATGTATTTTGCGGCTTTTGACGAACTTCTCACTGAAAGCGTAGTTTTTGTTCATGAATACCATAGAGTTCTGTTCCTGTCATGCACTAAAACAACATCTGCCCTTTGGTTATGCTCCATAATGTTTGTAACACACCTCTAAGTGCATGGAGAGCACAGCAGTGTGGTGTACATGTCTCTATCCACTTCCCTATCCATGGCCTCCCACACAACTGTCCCAGCTGTGTACTTATCATGCACATGTAATACTTTGGTTACCATCTCAAGGAGGAACAGGGCAGTGTCTCCACTCCACTGGCCAATTGGGGGTGCCAACCAGCATTCTGTTACAGTTACGTCAGGATAACTTTGCTGTTGCCCTATTTCAGCACAGGCTATTGGTCTTGCTTTACAGCGACATGCCTATAATGGGAACGTTTTAACAGCTGTCACTTTCTTCCCGTTGTTTCTTCTTCTGGGTGTCACAAGAAATACACATGGGTTGGGAGGTATAACGGTAATGTGGTATCCCGCGGGATTTAAAAATGCCGACGGTATGCTTTTCAATACCGTCAGCGCCGCTGCCAGCGTGGTCGGAGAAAGAATTACGTGTAACTTTTAGGGTGCTGCACGACCTCTTCCACCAAAGAAAAAAAGATGACTAGCGCTAATGACTTGGTCTCTAAAACAATGCCACTGCTGCCATTTGCATTGTGGGTTCCGACCCGACGAGAAAAGAGAGCCTGCAGATTTGGACGAGGTTATTTGCAAGATTTGCATGAAAAAGATGACGGCCAGAGATGGGAACACTAATGGGAACTAATCTACACTCGCACCTCAAACTGAAACACCCATTAATAGCTGCATGGATGGGATATCTGTCTATCAAGTGCTGCTGTCGGCTTCAAACAGATATTCACTGACATGACGCCATACATGTCGTTAACCGTCCACTTTGTCACACCCAACTGGAAACGACAGTCAAAATTCCTACAGACTAGCATTTTTCCAGAAAACCACACGGCGGACAACATTGTTGATGCACTCCGCGCGGCACTTGGATACGAATAAACTCTCGGCCATAACGACTGACAAAGCTGCTAACATTACAGCCGCCATCAGGGCCCTGAATTGGCCATGGCTCATCTGGCCACAACCTCAATTTGGCGGTGACAAATGCAGTGCAGGACCAGAAGCAATGGACAGACCGGGCCCTCGGAGTCTGCCGTGCATTTAGGACCCCCAGAGCATAACTGACTCCCAGTCTCATAACGGTAACTAAATCAATATTTTATAGACAAATGATAGCCTATAGGCTATATGACATAGGACATGAGACAAGTTGTATTATTACGAATGCAGTGTGTCATGCTTCTTATTAAGCTATCATATTATACTATCCAACTGTTAAGTTTAGTTTGTCTAAATGTCATACAGTATTGCACCACATAAATAATTCAGTTTTTCAATGTATGGAGACAGCTCCCGCCAGCTCCACGCAACATTATACATATTTTTTTCTCACGGTAATACCGTATACCCCGGTAAACTGAGGACGGTATAATGGTATGAAAAAAATTATACCGCCCAATCCTAATACCCCCCCCGCCCCCGCCGCAAGTGTAATGCAGATATTGGCAGTTTACCCAACATCCGACTTTTCCTAGGCCAGATGCAACAATCAGATTGTGTCCCAATGATGGATTTCCCTTTTAACTTTCCCACTGACCTCTCTGGGAGTGGCATACATTGTATAGTATGTATTTGAGTGGACAAGCCCTGGCTGTTGACTTAAGTCAGTTGTATGTGTGCCAGCAAGGATGTGGTGTCTGTAGTGTGCTAGTACATGATATAGGATATTATTAATTCTCAATAATACCTGCAGCACAGCTACCTCTCTCCTGCTACTCTAACCCGGTCATATTCTCCCTCCCTCCCTCTCTCTCCCTCTCTCCTTCCCCTTTCTCTCTCCAGTGGGCAACGGTGACGTTCCATCTCCCACACCATGTTCTAAAGCTGGTTGCCAGTGCCATCGTCAACGAGCTAAAGAAGATAAACCAGAACGTTGCTGCCTTGTCTGTGGCCTCGTCCATCATGGACAGGCTCTCCTACCTCTTACCAAGCGCACGGCCTGAGCTGGGGGTGGGCCCGGGCCGCTCTGTAGATAGGTAAGTCACTAGCTAATCCTAAGTTCCTCTAGTTGTCTGTCTGTTTTTTTTTTTTGGTCATGTCACATGGTTAGGTCAGTGCTGTATACTTATTTTTATTTTTAATGTTTTTTTTTATTTGTTTTAGCCGTATCACCGCTGCTGGATAACTTTTTTTCTTTGCATACTTTGTTGAATTGAAATGTTGACCAGTGATGTTTTTCAGGTCATTGATGTACAGCGAGGCTAATAGGAGGGAAACGTTCACGTCATGGCCCCACGCTGGGTACAGGTGGGCACAGCCTGACCCCATGGCCCAAGCAGGATTTTACCACCAGGTAGGCAGTGTAAGGACATCTCCTTTCCCCACCAGCTCTTTTTTTATTATTATTATTTTTTTTTAATAAAAGACCAGGTAATGTTATTACTGCACATATATGCCCGAGTATGCTCGAGGATCCTGATACTTTCACTTATTTCATCTAGTTGCCTTGTAAGTGAAAAATAGAGATTTAGTTAAATAACGATCCAGAACAAATAATTGAAATGGCCATTCTGACGTCCTTGGTTTCACTGAGACTAAAGCTTTTAATAAGTGGCTGTAACTATGGAGACTGCACCACTCAATTTGCTCCTGTCCAGTGTTGCCATGCCAATGGAATAGGGCATAAGCTGAGGAAAGGGCACGATACACCAGGTTTTCAATACAACTATAGAAGTAATTAGCTACAGTAAAACACAAATTCTAACAATACAGTCTTGGTCTTGTCTTCCTCTGCAGCCTGCCTCCGGAGGTGACGACAGAGCCATGTGTTTCACCTGCAGTGTCTGTCTAGTGTGTTGGGAGCCCACAGACGAGCCATGGTGAGAGCATCTCACACTCGTACCAACCACACCGGACCTTCACATTCATATGGCTAATAATGCCTAAACACCATCAAAGGGTCTTGTGGTGTTTAATGCTCAGAACTTGAGCCTGAACGATACTGGATTTTTGGTTCCACCGATGCCAATATATTTTACATAATTCATTTTTAGCACAGTTTTCATAAGAAAACAATGCTGATTAGACAGACATCTCAATAATGACCTGAAATGATCTCGCAACCTTTATGTATTTTATGTGCAGTTATTTGTACAATGCCAAATGAGAATTTCACATGATCAGTGCACTGTATATTGATATCAGTGATTTGCTGTTCAATCTAACTTGTTGTGACCACAGTTTGACCATCAACTGATTCTTTTTGTTATATTCAGTTATATTTCATTTACAAAAACATACAAAATGCACTGTGAAAATCGTTCTTAAATCATAGTGTTAGAATACCCCCTGCACTTTCTGGTTGCCAACCAATGTCCTTCTGCTCTCTTCATAAGAGTAAACAAACCTGCTTTGTGCAGTAAGGTTAATTGGAACTATGCACCCAAGCTGCTTGTGACAAAATGTAGCTAGAATGTCTGATTCTGAAATTCATGAATACAAGGTAGCCATGTTAACTGGTGAAATAAATGATTGTTAAATAATATCTTACTGTGACTCCTTATGCCGAATAACTGTCAATAACTTGTTCAACAGTTAGCAACTGTGCTAATTGATTGCAGTCCAAAGAACTAACATTACTTTGCTAAATTCCAGGCACTCCAGTAACAGCAAACGCCAATAAAGTTTATTCATTCATAAAAATCCATATATTTATGTATTTTGCTCTGGAAAAACCTCATTACACTTCTTTTCTATAATTTCACAATGTGAGGCTGACTCACATCTTTGTATCGTACAGCTGTATCTTTGCATTATCAGAGGGATATGTGCTGATACAGATATTTTTGTAAAAGCCCAATAATATCCGTGCTCGGATATCTGTCGGGCCCTACTCAGAACTGTATGCACTGTATGTGTAACAACTGTGTCACTGATGGTCATCTTTTAACTGATCCCCCCTCAACTCACTAAGGTCTGAGCACGAGCGACATTCCCCCAACTGTCCGTTTGTGAAGGGGGAGCACACCCAGAACGTGCCCCTGTCCGTCACCCTGGCCACCAGCCCCGCTCAGTTCCCTAGCCCCGACGGCTCGGATAAGATCGCCTGCTACGGCTTCGGCAGCTGCCCCCACTTTCTGGCAGCAGCCACCAAGCGCGGCAAGATCTGCATCTGGGATGTGTCCAAGCTTATGAAGGTGAGGAGGCTGTATGGTGGTGTTTTGTGTGAGGGAGAGAAGAGACATGACAGTCTAGATCAATCAAGGTTTGATCTACCCTCACGTCAGGAGGACATTTCCGATAGAGATCAACGACAGGAACTGGGGCCAGGTTTTAAGTCGTCTACAACATGTTTTCCTTTGCACGTGTTTTACAACATGGCCTTATTCACCCACTGACACGCTCATAGCTTTACCTCAGGGCTTCATGAACAAACGATTAATACCACAATGCATACAGATTTAGCAAAGTGTTTTTTTCTTGCCCTTTCGCTTTCAGGTGCACTTGAAATTTGAAATCAATCCTTACGACCCAGCGATCCTGCGTCAGCTAATCCTTTCTGGGAACGAGCAGGAGTCCAGGAGGCCCACCTTAGCATGGCTAGAGGACTCCTCCAGCTGCTCAGACATACCAAAACTAGAGGGAGACAGGTAACTTACAACTTCATTGACTTTTTCCATTTTATGATGTTGAGTATTTTTATTACAATGACAGTTTAATGTCATTGTACTTTTTATACCTAAGAACTGTAAAAGAAGACTTGTATCTGGCAGATGTGATATCTTTTTTTTGTGTCTCAACCAGTGATGATCAGTTGGAGGACTCCGACAGTGAAGAGCATTCCAGATCAGAGTCTGTGACAGGTATGGAGCGCCATTTGTCCTTTGCAGGCTTGACATTTATTGAAATGGTTCAGGCATGCTAACTGGAGCGTGCTAACAGGGGTCCTACCACGCTTGTAGTTTTGAATACAACAATGCTAACGCTACAGTGTACCATCGTAAACAGCCGCAAGTCCTGGACTGCAGAGCAGACCCTCCTGTACATTGACTACTTCCGTGTTACCTGTATGAAGAGGTGAATTTGTATTGTGGGGAGCTTTCCCTTTAATCACCCTCTCCTCTCCCCTGTGCTTCAGGCCACCCATCCCAGAGGGAGAGTATGGAGGTGAGCCTGGGCGTGACAGCACTCAGCGTCCTGCAGCAGCCTGAGAAGCTCCAGTGGGAGGTAGTGGCCAGTGTGCTGGAGGACACGGTCAAGGACCTGGAGGAGCTGGGGGCCAACCCCTCCCAGGCCAAGGCCGACAAGGCCAAGGACAAGCCTCTGGAGCACCACAACATTCCCTTCCCCTGCCTGCTGGCCGGCGGCCTGCTTAGTTACCGCCCGCTCGCCGGCTCCACACTTGCCGCCCCACTGCCCACCTCCTCTCGTCGCACCATGGATGGCTCCCTCAGGGCACAGGGCCCAGAGCCCCTCCACGCCTGCCCCGACCAGGGCCCCATGGAGATAGAGACCTGTAACCACCCCACGGACCTGGGCTTGCCCAACCCCGCAGCCCTCCCCCCCGCTGTGCCCCCCGTACGCAGGACTATGCCCGTGCTCTTGCTCTACAGCATCAAGGAGACGGAGGACAAGTCGTCGGGGAAGGTGTTTGCCCAGATGAACAACCTGATGAGCAAGGGCCTCCACGACGAGGGCTTCACTGTGCCCCAGATCATCGAGATGGAGTTCGACACCCATGAGCAGCTGCTGCTCCAGGACCCGCCCATCACCTACATCCAGCAGTTCGCCGATGCCGCCGCTGCCAACCTGGCCGCCCTGGATGGGGACAAGTGGAGTGGCTCGCTGGCTGCACCGCGGCCCGGTGCCCTGGTGCAGTGCCTGCGGCTGCCCAAGCAGCTGGAGGAGGAGAACCTGTATGTGGACTCCATCACGCCATGCTCAGACGGCGTGCATCTGCTGGTGGGCCTGCAGCCGTGCAGTGTGGAATCCCTCAGCGCCATCAACCAGGTGGAGGCGCTCAACAACCTCAACCGCCTCCACTCGGCCCTCTGCAGCCGCCGTAAAGGGGAGCTCCAGCCTCTGCCGACGCTGGCCAACGGCCACGAGGCCCATCCCACCGCCTCGCCTCCGCAGACCCCTCTCATTCTGCCCCCCATTGACCAGCAGCAGCAGTCCAGGACGCCAGGGGGCTGTGGAGGAGGGGGCTACCTGGCCCTATATAAGCTAAACTACTCCACACGCATAGTCACCCTAGAAGACGAGCCTGTGAAGGTGCAGCACATCCGTGACCCCCGTGACGCCGTCACCTCCCTCATCCTGCTCCCGCCGGATGTCCTAGACGGGAGGGAGGACGACAGCGAGGAGGCCTCAGAGGAGACATCTCAGTCCGGACTCAAAAACGGCACTGGGACTGGCTCTGGGGCAGCCAGCAGCAACACCACCACTGCTGCCTCCAGCATCAAGGAGAAGCAGCGGGGGGACGCGGCTGGACTGGGCCACCTGGTGGTCACCACTCAGGCAGGGTACATCATGATCCTGGACCTGTCCACTTTGGAGGTCCTAGCCAAAGTGGAGCCTCCCAAGAAGGGTGGGGCGGTGGATGAGATGGACCCTTTCGTCTCTGTCACCTACTGCTCTGGGACTGACCGACTGTGCGCTTGCACCAAAGGTGAGGAGAGGCTACAGTAGCTTGCTTTGTTTCCATGGCAGGTGAAACCACATTGTCATTGTAATAGATGATGAATCACACAGGCCTGTTGCAAGAAGTTCAGCCATGGTACCCTCTTATTATGAGGGCTGTTTACTTTAAGAGAAAGTGATTTGTATAGTAGCCTGGTCTGGCAGCTGATTCCCAGTCTGTGCTACAGACTGGATAAGAAACAATGTTAACATTTCATAAAATTAATGTTTGACAGCAAGTCAAAAGGTTTGGTTGATTTAAAGAGGACATCTATTCCTGGAACTATATCTGAGACATAGTTGTCATGAAGTACATTTCTTAAGGCCGTGCAAACTTGATAAATTGTTTAACATATTTCATTTTCAGAAATGTGAGGTGAGTAGATGGATAAACAGGAAAAATATGATTGACGTGTGAATGAATTTGGGATCTTTCGGTGATATCTTAACTTAATTACCTCATCATGCTATTTATTAAGTCATATTTATCAAAACCAGGGGTAGGCCTATACACAGGGTTACACAGGGTTCTCACCAGGACTTTTGAACAAGATAATGCAGTCTAGCACCATCAAAACCGACTTTGGCATTTATTCATATCAAAATGCGCAAAAAATACAGCTAAACGCTAAATTTACTGAGGAACATAGTAACATTTTCGCTTTTAACAACAATGTTATTGCCGATCAAAAATAGTTACTCGATCATTACTAAATATGTAGTTTAATTTTCTCTGAAATGTTGACAGTGGCGTAGCGCCCCTCTCGCATTCTTGCGAACCCTGATACAGTATACATTATGAAATGACTGACAGTGGCTTTAATGAAAATTCTGCTATTTAAACATCGGCCATGTTTGACCTGAATCCTATTACATAACTTGCACTTCTGTCTTTCCTAAAATATAACACTGCCCCTTTTAAAACCTCAGTCAGACCCCAGCCAGCTGGTGTGTCTATCTTGCATTGAACAGCACAGTAAGCTCGTTGAGCTACAAAATTAGTTTTTAGGTCCTGCCTTATATATACAATAACTAATTCAGAGATTCCTATCTTTGAATTCCCTCCAGTTGCTGTGCTGCTAGTTGTGCTGAATTTGTGGTTCATACCTGGCGAAAATAATGCATGAGAAATGATTTGATTTGTATCTTTTAAAAAAAAAAAAATTTGTTGAACAATTAATCAAGTTTGTATGGCCTAATGTTGATGTCCTGGTCTTTTATCAAATCTAGTGGATGGTAACCTTCTCAACCAGGCTATTTTAATACTTAGTTTAATACTAAGTTTCCAAATAGAATGTGAAAGAATATTGTTGAGAGTGTTAATTTTATTTCCAATAACTTGACATGAAACATGAGTTTGCAGTCTCTGTACAGTTTTTCCTATTTAACCCCTACAGGTGGAGAGCTTCATTTCCTTCAAATTGGAGGTGTGTGTGACGATATAGATGACGGCGACATTTTCGTCGACGGCCCCCTTTCTAAAGGGGTGGAACAGCTATTGGAGGGGACAAAGCCCCCCTCCAACCCCTCGAGCCCTGGGATCACAGGTAGGACAGACCTGCCCCCTTTCATCAAGTCTTATCTCTGCTCACATTTCTGCTCTTAATCAGCTGTTGTTTTATGTCTTGTTTGCCAGTCATGAAAAGAGGCAATTACATGGGTATTTAGAAAACGTCTGCTCAACATGTCTTCACTATAAAAAAAAAAAAATACTAATCATATGGCGATTGACATAACAGTCCACACCATGAGAAGCAATAATAATCTATAGTCTGCTTTGTGGCCTCCTTTTTGAAGATCTCATGCCTTCTCCACTCTGTTCCCCGTACAGGAGTTGACCTCCTGGTGGACCAAGTGTTGGGTGTGGAGAGCCTGACGTCGCTGGTGGAGCTAACGCGCTTTGAGACGTTGACGCCGCGCTTCTCGGCCACTGTGCCGCCCTGCTGGGTGGAGGTTCAGCAGGAGCAACAGCAGCGACGCCACCCCCAGCACCTACACCAGCAGCACCACGGAGATGCAGCCCAGCACACACGCACCTGGAAGCTGCAGAGCGACAGGTGTGTGTGTGTGTGTGTGTTCGTCAGTGTGGTTGAGTATAGAAACATTGTCAAAGACACATTTGTGTTGATGTTGATGATGAACAATGTTTATACTCTGTCCTGTGTAGCTCCAGCTGGGACGAACATGTGTTTGAGCTAGTCCTTCCGAAGGCCTGCATGGTGGGCCACGTGGACTTCAAGTTTGTCATGAATGCCAACATCACTAACATTCCTCAGATTCAAGTCACCCTGCTAAAGAACAAGGCCCCGGGTTTGGGCAAGGTCAACGGTGAGGACACACTGCTTACTCTACCCTGCTTATTAAAGGCAGTGATACACTTGATCCCTTGGGCCTTAGTTTTATGCTTCATTTTCTCTTATCATATCTAAAATGATGGCAGCATGACGTGTTTCGGAGAAATATTGTTCTAATAATTTATTATCATGTTTGAAATCAAATCAGATTCTAATTGATCTTCTACCTATTTGGCATTGACCTACCTACAGTGTCTCCAATAACAGATGTTCTCTCTTCTTTATGCAGAGACTGCAGTTGACAGACAGATCTCCTTCCCCCTGTCTCACGTCCTCCAAGCCAATGGGGAGAGGAACGGTCAGCCACTATTGCATGACTTCACTGATGACATCCAGTTCATGGACATTGAGGAGACGCCAGGTAGAGTTAATACTATGGACCGACATTGGCCACAAGGGTAGATAGACACTGCTGTGTATTGGCTTTAGCCAAACTATTGGATACATACTTCTGGGACAGGAGTCAATCCTTGGGGTGGATTGAGATGCCTGGCCATTAGCACAGCCAGGAGTTTTTCCGGATTGCGTGACTTCACCAGGAAAAACTCCAGGCCCTCGTTATATCGTCTACAGTCTCTTGGGCCTAGAGTTTTTCCTTAGCAAAGTCAAATTGCAGAGACTCTTGGGAGGGGTTCATGCTAGTCCTCTTCCATTTCCTCCTCCAGGTTCAAGGCTCTGCTCCTTCCTGGAGGACCATAAGGAGGACATCCTGTGTGGTCCTGTGTGGTTGGCCAGCGGACTGGACCTCTCAGGCCATGCAGGCATGCTGAGCCTCACCAGCCCCAAGCTGGTAAAAGGTAACACTGCCTACCTGCAGCATTGTACATCCTGGCCCCTATTGGGGAAAAACTCAATATGACATTGCCATTATGTCCTCCCCGAGTCGGTTGTGAGCGTCTTTGTTTTTTTCACGGAGAGAAAAAAATAGGATCAGCATCTAAACTCTCTCTCAGTGTAGAACTGTCTCTCAGTTTTCTGCTGGTTTGTCCCAATCCCTGCAGGCATGGCCGGGGGGAAATACCGCTCCTTCCTGGTGCACATCAAGGCAGTGAGCGACAAGGGCATGGAGAGCCCTAGGCCCGTGGTGAGGATGCCCGTCACCAAGCCCCAGAGCAGCAAGGGCCATTCCCTCTCCACCCTGCTGCAGAGGGCGCAGGCCACCAAGGTACTGTTGGGCCCACCCATCCACCCTCACAATCATCAGAGCGTGACATGCACGCAAGGAAGGAGGCTGAGAAAAGCATGGTTATTATTGGTTATGGTTATGAGGATATTATTACATTCAAGCACAGTTAGCGTCAAACATCTAGGCTTTGAGTAAGATGCCTTACATGCTGAGTCATAGAAAGAAACAAAAACAAAATTTATTTGATGACATACGTCTATCAAAGTGACAGCAAATTGTATTTTCTGGTATCTTTCTCTTCAAAAGTGGAATGTTTAAGAGTACACTGTTTCAAATGTGCATGCAGATGTCTGCCTTGAGTTGACCTCACTCCTTTGCCTCCACCTGCTGGTAAAATAGTGCCATTACCAGATGTTTAGACTGAAGCACTTGGTGTTGAAGTAGTTTCCTCATACCAGTGTTCCACCATTCCACTCTCAGAGGAGGACATTTTTTCTCTGTTGCAGTGTTTAGCAGTAGAATTTAAATATGGCCATTTCCCCCATCCAGTGTGGTAGTATGCATGTTGTCCATATTTACACCGTCTCTCTGTACTGTGTAGGAAAAGGCCTCCACATCCAAAGGAGAGGGTCCCACACAGTCAAAAAAACCTGACAACCTCTGTGGCTGTGACCTGCTCCAGGAGGTGTCTGTCACAATCAGAAGGTTCAAGAAGACCTCCTTACCCAAAGAAAGGTGAGACCCCTCCCTTAGAGCCTAGACTAGGGCTGGGGTAACTCCAATTCAGGAGATGTGCTGTGCAGGCTTTTGTTCTTATTTTTACCCAAGTACACTTGATTACACTTGTCTTCCTCTGTTTGGTGGGCTTGTCTTCCTCTCACACTGAACCATCTCTTAGTTGTGTTGAGTCCCAACAGATTTGTCAATTGCTTCTGTTATCTTATTTATTTATTTTTTTACATCATAGCTGTATGTAGCCCCACCAATAAATAAAACAAAAAACAGATAAGAGAGCTAACACATCCATCGCCCTGATGTGTATTCCAGAGTCCAGCGCTGTGCCATGCTGCAGTTCCCAGACTTCCATGAGAAGCTGCTTAAGGGACTGTGTAAGCGGGCAGAGGAGGGCCCCGGCACAGAGCACGCCCAGAGCCTCATCCTGGACACTCTCTGCTGGCTGGCCGGGGTCTACTCCAACGGACCCTGCAGGTGTGTGTGTGTGTGTGTGTGTATTTTAAAGGATACTCGCATTGTAATGATGATGGGTTCTCCCCAGGATTTTTGAACAGCGTGGCACTGGATTGCAGTATCAAAACCTGACTCGCGTTTATTCATGTCAAAATGTGCAAAAAAATACCACTAAAATGCAGAATTCACTGAGGAACATCATAATGCTTTTGCTTTTGTTTTTAACAATGATGTCCTTGATGATCAAACATAGTTACTCTGTCATTACTAAATATAGTTTGATTTGGCGCCGGCAAGTTCACAGTGTGGTGCAGTGCCACTCTTACATTCTTTGGAGAGAACCCTGAAATTGTTTGGATAACTGACCTGCTCATTGTTTATAGCAGATGTGTTACTGCTAGAGAGCTAAATACAGTTAGCAGAAATATTGTCATATTTAATACAGATGTCATTATTACATTTTGTGTAATATTTAATACAGATGTCATTATTACATTTCCACATATTTCTTGCTCTCACTCAATATTAACATCTAATTTCTTTTCTCTGACAGCCTGAGAGAAGGAAGGGAGGGATTGCTGACGAAAACGAGGAGACGGCTGACGGACATTGTCCGGGTGTGCTTTTTTGAGGCTGGCAGGAGTATAGCCCACAAATGCGCGCGCTTTCTTGCACTTTGTATTAGGTGAGATATGTGTGCTTTTCATGACTCAAAACGATGTTGGAAGTGTCCCAATGATTTGTAACCTGCTTTTGTCATTTCCACCCCTCAGCAATGGAAAAGGGGACCCTGGTCAGCAGGGATTTGGCATGGGTCTACTGAAGGCTCTGCTGGACAATATGCCTTACTTACCTGCAGCAGCAACAGGTGGTGAGTAGGATTCCACATTGGTGGTAGTTACCTTCTCTCTGAGGATGCTTAGTTCCTGGCTAACTCAATGGTGATTTCCATCATATTCTTCTTTTCATAAAAGCACATACCATTTCCTCCCTGTCTCTCAGGGTCAGTGTTCTGGTACTTTGTGCTGCTGAACTACGTGAAGGACGAGGACCTGGCTGGCTGCAGCACAGCCTGTGCCTCCCTGCTCACCGCAGTCTCCCGGCAGCTGCAGGACCGCCTCACCCCTCTGGAGGCTCTGCTGCAGACCAGGTGGGCCCTTAGAGACCACTTTTCAGTCCCTTGAAAACTAACAGAGACTAGGATTGGAAAATCAAATGTTTTAACATAGTAGATGGCGTTTTAAAGAAGGAAAGCAGAAACTCAGAATAGCTGTTGCCGGTTTCACACACAACCACCTTATCTGGTGTGCGTGCGTGCTTTTGTGTAGAATCCAGCTTATTGGTTTGTTGGCGTTTCCCCACAGATACGGCCTGTACAGCTCCCCCTTTGACCCTGTGCTGTTTGACCTGGAGGTCAGTGGCTCCTCCTGTAAGAATGCCTTCAACAGCAGCATCGGTGTCCAGTCAGATGAGATTGACCTTTCCGACATTCTCTCAGGTATGCAACACGCACACATAAAACACCCATACAGACCATCATACAACCGCTCACATTTCTGATCACACGTCAGGGAACCTGACTGCTGATGCAACCCAGTCTCTCTGGATAGTGAGGTGTGATAAGAGACTCTTACCTCACTACTGATACTCTCAGATAACACATCAGTGTGCTCCCTGACTCTTGTCTTGCTGTGAACCGAGATCACATGATCTAGTCTCTCCAGTGAACTGATGGTGAGGTTCATACCCCAGTAATTCCTGTCTAGAGACACTTCTCAATGGCCCCTCAAATATCTGATCGGTGCAAACGTATAGCTTTGCACAGCCATCTAGTAAGCTGAGTGGAGCTTTCACCATATAGCTTACGTTTATGCCTATGCATTACTTTCATCAGGAAGTGTCAAGGGTGTTGGGGTTATGGGGGTCATACACCAACACTGTGATGAGTGCGTTGTCACCCGTGTGTGTTTTTCGTCCTCCCGTAGGGAACGGTAAGGTGAGCAACTGCGCGGCGGCTGAAGGCAGCTTCACTGCACTGACGGGCCTCCTGGAGGTGGAGCCACTGCACTTCAGCTGCATCTCCACCAGCGACGGCACCCGAGTGGAGAGGGATGACGCTAGCATGTTCACAGGTATTTACGTACACACACCCACGTGTCACCTTTCCATTTAGGTTTCTTCTCAGCATAGATATATGAAGGCCTGTTCTATTGTCAGAAATATTTGTTGATTTTCTAAACTACTGCACAAGGTGTATTCAAATGCTATGAAGATGAAGGTGTTCAATCTTAAGTTTTTCCAGGGTTCTTTCTCAAGGATGTTGGAATCGTCTAAATGAATGTTTTAGGGTCCTCAGTCATTTTGTTTTATAAAACACCCTCTGACAAATGCCGTCTCTACAAAGGGGTAAATGAGATGCATACCAGTTTGAACCTCTCCTTTTCTATCAGTGAGTACTTTCGGGGTGACGCCAGCAGTGGGTGGTATGTCTGCGGGCACTGTGGGTGAGGCATCTACAGCACTGAGCTCAGCTGCGCAGGTGGCCCTGCAGTCGCTGTCCCACGCCATGGTGTCAGCAGAGCAGCAGCTGCAGGTGCTGCAGGAGAAACAGCAACAGCTGCTCAAACTACAGCAACAGGTCAGGGACTCTAGCACCTACAGTATACTCACGCATTCATCTGACACACACACATTCTGCTCTAAACATCCACATTTATTCATTGTACCAAAGACTGTATGTAGCTGTGAGGATTGTATTATCCAAGTAGTAATCCTCTCTGTGTTTGGAACAGAAGGCCAAGCTGGAGGCAAAGCTGCACCAGACCACCTCTGCAGCCGCGGCTGCCGCCTCTGGTGTTGGACCCATCCACAACTCTGTGCCTTCCAACCCCACCTCCGGACCCGGCTTCTTCATCCACCCCTCTGACGTCATCCCCCCTACGCCCAAGACCACACCGCTGTTCATGACGCCCCCCCTAACCCCTCCCAACGAAGCGGTGTCGGCAGCCATCAGTGTGGAGCTGGCTCAGCTCTTCCCTGGCTCTATGATAGACCCGCCACCAGTCAACCTGGCCGCACACAAGAACAGCCAGAAAGCCAAGCCGGTCAGTCTAATACACTAGGTTTTTATGCATAGAACTAGAGGTTTTGAACGTCCCAATGTATGTGAAATAAATGACATTGCGTTGAGTAGTACAATGTTTTGAAGCTTTCCATCGTCTCGCCGTTTGACTTGAAAGTGACTGTTATTTTTCCTGTAGAACCCCATGGGTAGCGGCCTGGCTTTGGCCATCTCCCAGGCCTCACACTTCTTGCAGCCCCCGCCACACCAGTCCATCATCATTGAGCGCATGCACTCTGGTAAGAGCCAGCTGCTCAGTTGTGTCTTTACCTGGGGTCATCATTTTTTTTTTAATATGTTTTTAGGGCATTTCTGCTTTATTGGGATAGAGACAGTAGAGATTGACAGGAAAGATGGGAGAGAGAGGAGGGATGACATGCAAGATAGGCCGAGGGTCAGAATCGAACCAGGAACCTTGCGATTACGTGGTGAGCGCATTAGTGTGCTACGCCACTAAGCGCCCCCTGGGGGGGTCATCATTCTTGATCTGAAATGTATTATTTGATCACGACGATCATGACGATCTGTGTGACCAGTACGTCTCTGACCTCCTTTTGTCTTTGCCCCAGGAGCCCGGCGGTTTGTGACCCTAGACTTTGGTCGCCCGGTGCTGCTGACGGATGCTCTGATCCCCACTTGCGGCGACCTGGCCTCCCTGTCCATCGACATCTGGACCCTAGGGGAGGAAGTGGACGGGCGCAGGCTAGTGGTGGCCACGGACATCAGCACCCACTCCCTCATCCTGCACGACCTGCTGCCTCCCCCTGTCTGCAGGTTCATGAAGGTCAGTGGTAGTGATGGAGGGATTGATGGATAATTATTATATTGTCCACAATGAGAAATTCGGTTCACAGCCCATTGAACAGATGACAAGAAACATAACATCACAACACAGTAACATCTCAAGATCACAACACACCAGTTAGAACAACATGACCATACAGTGCAGCGCAAATACAGGTTATTATTTCAGGAACAAACGTTGCAATGCTTGCTCAAACTTTCTTTCCCTGCCACATCCTGCCACGTCTCCAAATGAGGTTCTGAGACTCATTCACCCAATCTATTTTATTTTAAAGCAGCTACAGCTCCTATAACCTGTCACCTTGCCCCCCACAACGCAAAACAGATCACTGTGATTGGTCGATACGGCAGCACCAACGCCCGGGCTAAGATCCCACTGGGCTTCTACTATGGCCACACCTACATCCTGCCCTGGGAGAGCGAGCTGAAGCTGATGCACGACCCGCTGAGGGGAGAGACTGACGCAGCCAGCCAGCCGGACGTGGACCAGCACCTGGCCATGATGGTGGCCCTGCAGGAGGACATCCAGTGCAGGTCAGTCAGTCAGAGTTGGAAACATTCCATTGAGATTCTGGTCCATGATGACATGATTGCATCACGCAATTCCTGCAGGTTTTTTAGGTGCACTTTCAAGCTGTGAATCTCCCCGTCTACCACATCCCAAAGGTGTTCTATTGGATTCAGATCTGGTGACTGGGAAGGCCACTGAAGAACACTGAACTCATTGTCATGTTCATGAAACTAGTTTGAGACGACTTTTGCTTTGTGACATGGTGCCTTATCATGCTGGAAGTAGCCACGCTTAGAGCGTGCACTTAGTTTTTTTTTTTTATAGTATGTTCTAGCAGATTATGTCTAGTAGAATTGTCCAGAATCATTGTTAAAGGATGGAGCTAGTAGTGAATTTATCTATTGTGTCTGGATGCTGCTTCCTGGATGTTATATGGCCGACCTGACACCCCTTCGGTCTCTTTAGGTACAACCTGGCATGCCACCGGCTAGAGACGCTGCTCCAGAATATCGACCTGCCCCCCCTCAACAGCGCCAACAATGCACAGTACTTCCTGCGCAAGCCAGACAAGGCGGTGGAGGAGGACTCGCGGGTCTTCTCGGCCTACCAGGACTGCATCCAGCTGCAGCTTCAGCTCAACCTGGCCCACCACGCCGTCCAGCGGCTGCGTGTGTCCCTGGGCGCCGGGCGCAAGCTCCTCCCCGAGGCCTACGACCCCCGCGAGCTCATCCAGAACTCGTCCACAGAGCAGCTGAGGACCACCATCCGCTACCTGCTGGACACGCTACTCAGCCTGCTGCACTCTAACAACGGTGAGGGAGTCGGGAGGGACGATCGAGGGAGAACCATCCAGATGGTTTCTGTGCCTTGGTAGTGGAACTCTGGGATTAGGTTGCTGTGTGTGTGTGTTGCCTTTTTCTTCTCTGCTGTGATTTTTGCATCGTATGTTGCATGTTTTTAAGCAATAATCTTTCAACTCATCATGAGCATGCACATTCTTCCGAAATATCAATAATTTGCAGCGTTCGCCTTTCTCTACCCCTGCTGCGTTTGTTTTTCGAAATGCATAATTAATCTATTCAATGTATGTATACACTCAAATCCATACACTTACTTTTATAAAAGTGGTCTGTTCATAAAACTCACTTTTCAAAGTAGTTCAAGGTTAACTGATAGCCAATGGCACCGTAAAGTGTGCTTAACAATCTCCTTGTTCTCTTACCCGCCCAATCCTCACTGGTACACACAGCCCATCATACGGCATCGTCATCCTCTCTTCTCATGAAAGAGAATAATGCATTATCCCCTCGCTAGCAGACGGGACTGCCTGTCTCTTCGTCTGCATCGTCTCCGTACCCCAAGTGAATTCCAATGAGCTCCTGTTCACGGCAGAAAAAAAGCCTTTCCCTCATTATTTTCCAGACCTCTGTAGTTGTCTATTCTGTCGTGAGATGGTGAGAGAAGCGGCACTTTATTTCCATGGCTGGTTTCAAGGGCTTGATTGGAAGGAAAATGTCTGTGTAGATCTCTCGTCACTGTAGTGATGAGCTGCTATTTGAGGAAATGGGTATAATTGTACATTTATTTGAAGTGCTCAATGATCAAAGTCTTGGAGATACTGAGCCTCTCACAAAACACATCAGTCCAGATTATAACTGGTGAAAATGGGCTTCTTTAATTTAGTGGTGGCTGTTTCTCCTCTTTGTTGTCCCTTTCCTTGCAGCTCGCTCCCTCATTATTTTACATTTTCTTCTTAGTTTTTCTTTGTCCTTGGTTGTTTTTTTACTATGTTTCTTTTGCCTTTGTCTCGCAATTAGTTTTTCTCTCACTCACTATCTCCTTGCCTCATTTGACCTCTCTCTTGCCCTCCCTCACCAAGTTATTTTACATTCAATAACACTCCTCTCCCCCCTCCCCCTCCAGGGCACTCTGTCCCACCAGTGCTGCAGAGCACGTTCCATGCGCAGGCCTGCGAGGAGCTGTTCAAGCACCTATGCATCA
This sequence comes from Argentina silus, assembly GCF_951799395.1. Taxonomy (NCBI): domain Eukaryota; kingdom Metazoa; phylum Chordata; class Actinopteri; order Argentiniformes; family Argentinidae; genus Argentina; species Argentina silus. The sequence goes on along the minus strand of NC_139653.1, from coordinate 2,019,578 downwards.
GCGGCACTCCCAAGATCCGTCTGCACGCGGGCCTCCTGCTGGTGCAGCTGTGTGGCGGCGAGCGCTGGTGGGGCCAGTTCCTCTCCAACGTCCTGCAGGAGCTCTACAACTCTGAGCAGCTGCTTATCTTCCCCCAGGACAGGTGGGCTTACGACTCCCCTACTTGTACTCTACCTCCACTCCATAACACTCCCTTCCCCTCATCAGTTGGCGATCTCCTCAAGAGCACCACACTGGAACACACAAACATGTGTAACTGCCTTTTGACTGTGTGTCCATGTCCTCCTCTAGAGTCTTCATGCTTCTGTCCTGCATCGGCCAAAGATCCCTGAGCAACAGCGGTGTGCTGGAGGGACTGCTCAACCTTCTGGACAGCCTGCTCTGCCCACTGCAGCAGCCCCTGGCATCCGCCCAGCGCAGGACAGAAGGTGGGGCTCTTGGTATGGGGGGCCCTCGGGCTGGGGTGAGGAGCAGGGTGGCCTGGGGGCGCTTGGGTCAGGCCAGGGGCTCCTGGTGTTCAGGACTCAGTCAGCGGACTCTGTGTCTGTGTGTGTGACAGGTGTGCTGGACATCCCCATGATCAGCTGGGTGGTGATGCTGGTGTCGCGGCTGCTGGACTACGTGGCCAGTGTGGAGGACGAGGCCTCGGCAGGCAAGAAGGGCCTGGGTGGGAAAGAGAGGGAGAGAGCCTATACAGGTACCGGAACTGAAGGGCCTGGTTGGATAGCAGGCCTATTTGTAAGGGGTTATGTCATAGGCTTTGATAAAACCTTATCATATTACTATTGGTCTCTATGGAAGTTTTCTAACCATCATGTCTCATCCTTTTTGAAGTATGAATATGATGTCTAGTAGTAGTGAGTGTTGTATTTGGACACAAATCCATCACATTGACTTTTTTTTCATCTCTCCATTGAATGAAGGTAATCAGTGGAGCTTTATCAATAACAGCCTTCAGTCGCAGAACTCCAGCAGATCAAACAAAGGCAACAGCAGCTTGGACCGCCTGTACTCCCGCAAGATCCGCAAACAGCTGGTCCACCACAAACAGGTAAATGTGTCCAATTCGGACATCGAGCCTAAATCAAACCATTCATAACCATTTGATACCCCATAAATTAGCATTGGATGGGATTTTTTTTTTCTATTGTTTTTGGTAATAATTTATTAACTTTGATTAATTTTAGAATTAATCTTGTTTGACTATCCATGAAGTACTTGAGGGTTAAATAGATTATCTGTACCAGGATGTCTTCCAGTATATTTATCATGCCCTTTTCATTGTAGCAGTTAAATCTATTGAAAGCAAAACAGAAAGCTTTGGTGGAGCAAATCGAGAAGGAGAAGATCCAGAGCAACAAAGGCTCCTCCTACAAGCTGCTGGTGGAGCAGGCTAAGCTCAAGCAGGCCACATCCAAGGTGACAACTGTCATATTAACCTCAATCACATCTTCATCTACAGAGGGAATGTGGTCCAAGCTTTCATTTTAAGTTTACTCGTACGCTAGTGTGAATACTCATCTAATCTCTCCCTCCCACTCCACTCTCTGGCTCTCACTCTCTCCCTCCCCCTTGTCCCTGCTCTTCCAGCACTTTAAGGACTTGATCCGTCTGAGGCGTACAGCCGAGTGGCCCCGCTCCACCCTGGACACAGAGGCCACGGCTGCCAAGGAGGCCCCCGAGGTGGAGCCGCTGCCCTTCACTCTGGCCCACGAGCGTTGCATCTCTGTGGTGCAAAAACTAGCACTCTTCCTCCTCTCCATGGACTTCACCTGCCACGCAGACCTCCTGCTCTTCGTCTGCAAGGTAAGAATATCCAAAACTTTTTTCTAACCAGATAGATGGTGGTTAATGCATGAACAACACATATCCACATTTGTTCCTGTTGGTAACTGACTCCATTGTACTCTCTGTATACTGGCTTTTGAGCTTCATGAAGAGATACATAGGTCCTAAAATGGAGCCTAGTGACAACTTGACAATTCGTGGTGTGTGTGTGTGTGGTGACTTGCAGGTCTTGGCCAGGATAGCCAACGCCACCAGGCCCACCATTCACCTGTGTGAGGTGGTCTCTGAGCAGCAGCTAGAACGCCTGCTCCTCCTCCTTGTTGGTACCGACTTCAACAGGGGAGACATCTCTTGGGGAGGGGCCTGGGCCCAGTACTCACTCACCTGCATGCTGCAGGACATCCTGGCAGGTAGGGGGCACAGTGGGAAACCTTGCATTACTAGCCATTTTCAAGATGGCTGCATGGTGCTAAACTATAGAGTTAAAAACACTAGATGGCGCGCTCCCCTAAGTTAACTGTGATTTATATGGGGGACACCATGTAGTCAACTTTTTTCATTTTCTGTGATTTGAGTGGCCGTAAATCAAATGTTGGTTATTCATATGTCACCTGCTGTCTATAGATACACCTACTGCGTTTATCCAATTGGCTGATGCCTTCCCAGTTTATAGAAAGTCCCATCCGAGTTGACTACATGGCTCCCCTCATGCTGTCACAAATGCAATGACTGTGAAAGGTAGCAGGTGCCTACTCTATGCACCTCTATGGTGCTAACCCCAGCACTAACTGTTGCCCTGTCCCCATTATCCAGGGGAGCTGCTGTCCCCAGGGTCACTGGATGGCATGGATGAGGGGGCGGTGGGCGATGAGGCGGGGGCATCATCCTCCTCTGCGGGGGTGGATTCTGATGATTCCATGCCCCAGCCCGCACCCATCCCCCTGGTAGAGACCATCGATGAGCCCCTGGCTCCAGATCTCATCGCAGGTACTCCCGGGACCTCCTCTGTTTTCCAAAGTGCGTTGGTAGGCCGGTCCTCGACCACATTTTACACATGGAGCCCCTCACCTCATAACCATGATGGATGCACATGTGTTAAATTGTTTTCTATTTTTCCCTTTTAGATGCATGTTGTTTTTTTCCTCAATGTTGATTCTGTATTTGTGTGGCTTCCTGTGCTGAATTTTATTTTTAAAAAGAGTATGTTGAAATATTTTCTAACCAGTTCAATTCTGAATTGACTTTTTGTTTTGTTTAATTTTTACTATTTGGAGGGGGAGCTCAAACAGTGCAGATTCATTGCCAGTTAATTTAATACCTATATAAAGGGTGTCTCTATGGGCAAAAGTTGCTATTCTTTAAGGCAGAAATCCTGACTTGAAGTTTGTTTTTGTTTTTCAATCTCCTATTCTCCTATTGACATCAACAGTGATCAATCGTACACAAAAGAATCAAGTCAGAATTTTGGCCAACTTTGTCAGACCTGGCTGACTAGACCAGGCAAAAAGTCAGTTGTCTGGACTCCCCCTCAACTGCAGAAAAAAGTATTTGTCTGCCTTAAAATTGCCTAGTAACTTCCTAAAGAAGGCCTCTGTGAGTTTGCTGTTTAGTGTGCTTGCTTGGCAATATTAAAGCTGTTTTCGTTATTCAAAGGTGCTCCACCTCTGTCATCTTTGGAAAAAGATAAAGACATAGACTTTGACTTGCTACAAGACCTCATGGATGTTGATATTGATCCTTTAGATATTGATTTGGAAAAAGATCCGCTCGCCGCCAAAGTCTTTAAGGTACGGACTGCATGACTTCACCTGTGTGTTTATTGTTCTATTCCCTAACCCTCCTTTTGTTGTTTTGAAAAGCTCTCTTGACATTTTTGACAGGACCACCACTAGGGTTACCTATTGAATCAGTAAGAAACACACCAACTTGAATGAACACAGCTCAACAAACTTCAACTCTCACTTTTACTTTTGATCAAAAGGCTGCTTGTAACATAACACCCTCACACCTCAACCTTTCTAATAGAATTCAATTTTAACCAATTGACCAACTAAAAAACCTTGGAAAGTGTTCTTCCCTTCAATATTTTATTCTGGAGAAAATGTTTCCATTGCATGTGAATGTGTAGACATGTTGTGGACTTAAAGTTGTATATTTCTATGTTATATCAAATGGGGCTTATTGGCACATTATGTAGTGTTAGTATGCATTTGAACTGCAACATACTGTAGGTGGTTGGGTCTAAGGAATGACTGCATTTGGTTTCTCTTCTTTCTTGTCCTTCTCCAGCCCATTAGCAGCACCTGGTATGACTACTGGGGTGCTGACTATGGCACATACGGTTACAACCCCTACATAGGGGGGGTGGGCATCCCTGTGTCCAAGCCCCCGGCTGCAGCCGAAAAGCCAGGGTCTCAGAGTCTCTCAGTCTCTGTGTCACAAGGTAAGAAAGGGCTGAGTGGGATTCTGCTCATCTTTGTATGTAGACCAAATTTGAGCTAAAGGCTGTACATGTTGGCCACAGTGTTCAGGATTTACATATTGTCAATGACATACTTCCATGATGAAATAATGCAAAACTAGGGATTACTCAAAGCGAATTTTGTTCCTTCCCTCTTGAACTGTGACACACATGATTCATTGACTATGTTTGACCTTTGACCCGTGACCCCTCCCTCAGCGCTGGATGCCCGTCTAGAGGTGGGCCTGGAGCAGCAGGCTGAGCTCATGCTGAAGATGATGGCCACGCTGGAGGCTGACTCCATCTTACAGGCTCTCACATCCACCTCCCCCACCGGTACGAACAGCATCATCCCTCATACCATACAGCTACTCACTCAAGTGCAGCCCTGTGTGAATATTACTGAAATATTTTGCTTGTCATAACAAGAGGTCTTTTTTTTCAGGCTAAACCAGATCCATTGCTAAGATTCAGCGCTATCAAAAATAGATACCGTAAACTTCCAATAAGGACAGAGTCTTCAATAATAGCCGGGCCACTAATGACTTTGTAACAAATTAGAGCTTGTCCCTAATAAACGCCGGGTCAAAATGAATTGTTTACCAGTGTGTATTCTCTGTTGATATTAGCAGATGATTAAATCAACTCATTTGATTCTGACCGACTGTTGCGACATTACCGGTATTTTCAACAGTCTGACAGCTCATTTGCGGCAGTCTTGTATGGGAACGATAATAAATGACCATCTGATTTACTGTAGGCTAATAATTTTGGTGGTCTTTGTTCTCAGTAGACTATGATGTATATATTCACCTCTGGCAAAAGCGGTGGGGGTAACAGAATAACCGCTGGTCTCCAATATGTGCCGGGGGGGGCTCCATGGTTAAAGCAAATAAATGGGCTACCAAAATATGTTTCACAGTATGCACATCATTCACTCATCTACCAGTGCTGGGTCAAAAAAGAGTAATCAAATAATGAAGAAAAAAACTTGACTAATATTTCAAGCAGACTGAAACATGCAAGATCGCTGACCCTGTCCTCCGTCCAAAGTGTCCCAGGCCTCCAATGGGACAGACGACTCTCTGCTGCGGGGGCTCCACAGCTCCCCCCCGGGGAGCAGCCTGATGATGGTCCAGGCCTCCTCCATCCCCATGCTGAGTGCCTGCTTTAATAAGCTGTTCTCCATGCTGCAGGTCCACCACGTACAGGTCAGTTCACCAGAGGCCCCGCTGCCCCAAAACACCTGACACTCCATTCGAACGACATATATTGCATGACTTGTGGTGTATGTTGTACACATCTCCTCCCTACAGCCTAGTAGTGATTAGACAGTGGAGGTAACGAAGGGTTCTCAAGAATACATATACGTAACTTGGATAGTGAGTGAACCTAATTAGCTCTAGCTAGCTAGCAAGCTAATCATCTGCTCTTTGATTATGACACTCGTATGATGTATCTCTAGTAGTGAGGTTATAGTAGTTTTTATACTGTTTGTTAAAACCAACATAGACATTTAACCAAAATAACCATGGACACTAAACTTTTTATTTACTTTTTCACCGTTTCACTACTCATGGGGACTGTTTTTATTCCTTGTGGATTTGCATGCTGCGAGACCGCTATTGTTTACTTTCGAGAACAGCTGATCACGTTAGCTCAGCCGGCAATGGTTGTCAGATGGTGCAATCCTGGCCATATTCATATTGAAGGAAAGCGTCTGTAGCCCGGACATCGAACTTTTGGACATAGGACTATGCCCATATTATTTGCCACGTGAGTTCTCATATGTTATTGTTGTGGTCGTAAATATCTCCCTCTCTGCCAACGCTGACTGTGAGGAGATGGACACAGGAGGCTGATGAGGCTCTGCAGGACTGTTTTGAGACTGGGAAGTTCTCTGTGAGTCACATGGGGAGGACATTGATGGTTTTTCACATTGCATCTCGGACTACATTAACTTCTGTGTGGAGAACACTGTACCTACTAGGAGGGTGCGGTGTTTTCCCAACAACAACCCAAGAAGAGAGCCTTCAGGTCTGCTGACAAGGAAGAACTGAAGTGGGTGCAGAGGAAGCTGAAGGAGAGCAGGGACACCCACAGGTGGGAGATGGAGGACAACCTGCAGGACAACAACACAAGAGAGGTGTGGAGCAGCGTGAGGAAGATCACCGGCTACAAGCAGGTTAACGACCCGCAAGTGGCTGGAGATCTGGACAGGGCCTACGAGTTGAACCAGTTCTTCAACAGGTTTGATTCTGGGGCTCATTGTCTCCCTCCCCCCACCTCCACCAATGACTCTCCACTCCAATCCTCCTTCTGCTCCCCCCAGCTCCTCCAGCTCTGCTCAGCTACCGGACAAGCCCCCCTCCCCTCCTCTTGCCCTGTCTGGACCCATTCACACACCTTACCTACCCCGTTGTCCCATCCAGTACCCTCTCCCTTCCCTCTCCCTCTCCAGCCCCTCTGACTCCATTCACACCTCCACCTCCATTCCCCTCCTCCTCCAGCTCCACTCCTCCAGCTCCACTATTTCCTCACTTCACAACTCTTCACCCATCTTTCTGCCCCCCCGACACCACTGCCACAGCCAACAACCCCCCCCCCCCCCCACTCCAGTGTCATCAGTATGGCTCAGGTGAAGAGAGAGCTGGGAAAACTCTGTACCAGGAAGGCTGCGGGCCCTGACGGTGTGAGCCCAAAGGTGCTCAAAGTCTCCGCGGACCAGCTGTGTGGAGTGCTCTAGTACCTCTTTCACCTGAGCCTCAGTCTGGAAAAGGTTCCATCAATGTGGAAAACATCTTGCCTGGTACCGGTGCCAAAGTAAAGGAACCTCAGTGTTCTGAATGACTATAGACCGGTAGCCTTGATATCCCACATCATGAAGACCATGGAAAGACTGGTGCTAGCACACATGAGGCCCCTGGTGAAGACATCCTTGGACCCCCTGCAGTTTGCCTTCCAGGCAAACATTGGTGTGGATGATGCCATCATCTACCTGCTACACAGAGCTCACTCCCATTTAGATAAGGCTGGCAGCACTGTGAGGGTCATGTTCTTTGACTTCTGCAGTGCATTTACTACTTGCGCATAAGCTGCTGAGGGTGCAGGGGGACTCCCCCATTGTTTCCTGGATTACCAACTACCTGACCAACAGGCCACAGTTTGTACGGCTGCAGGGATGTGTGTCGGACTGCGTGTTGAGTAGCACTGGCGCCCCCCATGGGACAGTTCTTGCTCCCTTCCTCTTCACCCTCTATACCTTGGACTTCAGGCACAACACAGATAGTTCAGAAGTTCTCAGACGATTCTGCTATTGTGGGATGTCAGTGGAGGCCAGGAGACCGAGTACAGAGGACTGGTGGACAGTTTTGTTGAGTGGTGTGAGCAGAACCACCTGCTACTCAACATCAGCAAGACAAAGGAGATGGTGGTGGACTTTAGGAGGACTAGGTTCCCCTGTCTCCTGTTTCCATCCAGGGAGAGGACGTGGAGGTGGTCCAGAGCTACAAGTGCTTGGGGGTGCACCTGGACAATAAACTGGATTGGACTGGTAACACACATGTCCTGTACAAGAGGGGCCAGAGCCGGTTTTATCTCCTGAGGAGGCTCAGGTCCTTTGGTGTGTGCAGGACTCTGCTGAACATTTTCTACCAGTCAGTGGTGGCCAGCGCAGTGCTGTACGCGGTGGTATGCTAGGGGGGCAGCATCAAGGAAGGTGACACCAAGAGGCTGATCAAGCTTACTAGCAAAGCCGGTTCTGTTGTCAGTGTCACCCTGGACACTGTGGAGGAGGTGGCCAATAGGAGGATGAGGACCAAACTCCTTGCCATCATGGACAATCCCTCCCATTCCCTACATGACACTGTGGAAGAGCAGCGAAGCTCCTTTAGCAACAGATTATTACAACCACGTTGCACAAAGGAGCACTACAGGAGATCTTTTCTGCCTGCCGCAATAAGACTGTACAACTCCTCCTCCGGCTGGCTCGATTGGTGTGATCAGACTCAGGCTAGGGGTTGTTAAATCATACTGGACTGTTCTTACTGTATATATTGTTTCAGATGTCTATTATTCTATTGTCACTTTATTTTGTTGTTTGTGATGTAAGCTGCTGTAACGCCTTAATTTCCCCTCGGGGATCAATAAAGTATCTATCTCTCTCTCTCTACACCAGCTGGAGTCTCTGCTGCAGTTGTGGCTGACCCTCAGTCTCAACTCCTGCTCCGGGGGAACGGAGGAGAGCGGATCAGACATCTTCATGTTCAATGCCAGCAGAGTGCCCGCCATCCCACTCAACCAAGGTCAGAACGGCCCCTATTTAACCCTCTCCCTGCATGTCCAAACTCACACTAGAGTTCTCTCGTGTTTATCAATCCCAGGTCCTAACCAGGCCATGACATTGACGCTGATATTCATGTACGTATGTTTTTGTGTTTTTGTCGCAGCCTCCATCAGCAGTTTCCTGACTGTGCTAGCCTGGTACCCCAACACGTCCCTGAGGACCTGGTGTCTGGTGCTACACTCCCTCACCCTCATGACCAACATGCCGACCAGTGGTGAGTTACCCCCCTTCACCTCCCAAAATGGAGATTGAGTCTGAGTAAAGAGTCAAACTGAAAATGCACATTGAAGATACAATTGCAACTGAAGATGAGTTTTAGTAGCTATTTTCTCTTCACTGTCACTATGCACTTGTGATGCCGTCAATGTGGCCTCACATTGAGATGTGGTAGAGAAGTGAGCACCTGCTCATTGGGAGTATATGAGTCTTGTATTATTTCAGAAGTTCACCAATTGGTGAATATACAGTAGTTACAACAGACTTACAATCCTGTCCAAAAATGTTCAAAAACAAATGCTAGGAATGTAATAATAATTTAAGAAATTTGCTACAATCTTAGTACATAAAGACTCCTTTTGGTTGTGCTCCTCTGTAATGGCGTGTGTCTGTGTGGTGTCAGCAGCCTCCAGCAGTGGGATAGTAGTACACGACAGCACGGCCCAACAGATGGTATCGGACCCCACACTCGTCCACGTGCTGGTGCGCTTCCTCTCTGGGAGCAACCCCCACGGCACCAGCCAGCACAGCTCCCAGGTGGGCCCCACGGCCACGCAAGCCATGCAAGAGTTCCTCACCAGGCTCCAGGTGCACCTCTCCTCCACCTGCCCCCAGATGTTCAGCGAGTTCCTTCTCAAACTTATGCACATACTGACCACAGAGAGGTAAGTGGACTGACCAGCGATGTCTAGAGTAATAGGTGGGCTACTCTCCTTGAGGGCCAAGGTGCATCCAGGGTTTTTTGCTCCAGCTCAGCATTGACTGACCTGATTCAGATCATCAGCTAGTTTCAGTTAAACCGTGATGGTTTAACTTCAGGACTGGAGTTGTCCACCTTTCTTTGAATCTAACATGATTTTACCAGCCATGTAGAATACAATGGTTTGCTTTATGGTGCTGTTCTCAATGGTGCCTTGTCCTCTACCCTCTCTCTCCCCCCCAGGGGGCCGTTCCAGTCTGGCCAGGGCCCTCTGGACGCCCAGGTCAAGCTGCTGGAGTTCACCCTGGAGCAGAACTTTGAGGTGGTCTCCGTGAGCACCATCTCCTCCGTCATCGAGTCCATCACCTTCCTGGTGCACCACTACATTACCTGCTCTGACAAGGTGGTGTCGCGCAGCGGCTCCGACAGCTCCGTGGGGGCGCGTGCCTGCTTCGGCGGCCTCTTTGCCAACATCATCCGGCCCGGCGACGCCAAGGCGGTGTGCGGCGAGACCACTCGCGACCAGCTCATGTTCGACCTACTGAAGCTGGTCAACTGCTTGGTGCAGCTGCCCCTGTCGGGTGACCGCGAGTTCAGCGGGCGACTGCCGCCAGCGGGCAGCGGGGCAGCGGACAGCAGCGTGTCAGACGAGGAGAAGGTGTGCGGCAGCAAGGAGGGGGCGGCGGGGGGCTCGGCGCCACACCAGGGCCCCGCGGCAGGAGTAGCGGACCTGGTGCTCGCCAATCAGCAGATCATGAGTCAGATCCTCTCAGCTCTGGGACAGTGCAACAGCAGCGCCATGGCTATGATCATAGGTAAGGCCTCTAGTGGAGTAGACAGATACCACTGCCGTGAACTCCTCCAATGGGAAAATTATTCATGGCATAAAAGGTTTATGCTCAAATAATCAACTTAGGCACTGCTACACATCACAGGATGCTATTAGCTAAGACCGTTAAGCATCAACATCTATACTCTTAGGAAGCTTACTTTATAAGGAGCACAGTTTGTACTATTTTAATTTGCTCGGTTATGGCTTTTCCCTGTCTTCAGGTGCCAGTGGCCTCCACCTGACCAAGCATGAGAACTTTCACGGAGGACTAGATGCCATTTCTGTCGGGGATGGCCTGTTCACCATCCTCACCACCCTGAGCAAGAGGGCCACCTCAGTCCAGGTCATGCTGCAGCCCATCCTCACCTACATGGCCTGTGGATACATGGGCAGACAGGTAACACTGAGTTCACTCAATAGGCCATGTTATTGGCCATTCCATGAGAACAGGGGCATCATTGAATTAACAATATGTTGTTGTTTTTTACTAATGTGTGAGTAGCTTTTGTGATAGATAAGTGTAAGGTCCTGGACAACAATGTGTAAGGATGAATTCACGATCCGAGTTGATCTGTGGAATTTTGGAAGTAAACCACAGAGGCAGGGCCGCTTCCTCATTTCTAATTGGATTAGAACATTTCACGTACAGACTCTTGTCATGTTGTCTGTCAACTGATGACTCACATGAAAACCCATTGGCTCAATCCGTACGGATATTACATAGTATTTCGTATTGACACAAGGCCATACTGGAATGTTAAAAGGTCAATGTGATAATGTACTTCTTCTCTCCTAGGGTTCTCTGTCCACATGCCAGCTGTCTGAGCCTCTGCTCTGGTTCATCCTCCGAGTGCTGGACACGAGCGAAGCACTCAAGGCCTTTCATGATATGGGTACACACACACACACATGTATATGGATCATGTTAAGGGAAATTGTGCAACATTTGCAACATGGAAATGTGTAGAAATATAGTGTATTGTAAGTTGTCATGTCTCCTCCCTAAGACGTAATTGGTATGTTTGTATTGTATTTTGACCTGTGTGCAGGTGGGGTCCAGCTGATCTGTAACAACATGGTGACTAGCACACGGGCCATAGTGAACACAGCACGCAGCATGGTGTCCACCATCATGAAGTTCCTGGACTCTGGCCCAGGGAAGGCTGCAGATGGCAGCCTCAAGGCCCGGGTCCTAGCCTCAGAGCCCGACAATGCAGAAGGACTCCACAACTTTGCTCCACTAGGTACGTGAAACGGGGAACAGGTGGCTTCTTCTGCTGTCATCTGATTGTTCTGCGCAGCACTTCAGTTACATTGGGTATATGTGATCCTTGCATGTTGTTTAGATAAATGTCCCCAACAATAAATGTATGGTTTCCGCAACCCATATAGTAGCCTTAAAGACTTTTTATGGCCAACTGTTGATCATTTTGAGAAGTTCACAAATAATTTTACCCACAACAAAGAACCAACATCACACAATGTAGGCTTATGGCCCATCCATAATCTAATGAGTTAAAAAGCTGTGATTCTAAGTGGCCCGATTGTCCCTCCTCCAGGAACCATCAACTCCAGCAGCCCCACGGCCCAGCCAGCGGAGGTCCTCCTGCAGGCCACGCCCCCTCACAGACGGGCGCGCTCGGCCGCCTGGTCCTACATCTTCCTGCCTGAGGAGGCGTGGTGTGACCTCACCATCCACCTCCCTGCCGCCGTGCTCCTCAAAGAGCTCCACATCCAGCCCCACCTGGCCTCCCTCGCCAGTGAGTAGTTGAACACAACCACATCTCTCCTCCTCAAGCTATTGACAAAAATGTTAAAAATAGAAATTTGTATTCAGCTTCCATGGCTTACAACACAACAAACCACATCACACATAAAAGACAAAAATTGAAAGTGTACATTGTAATGTAAAAAAATGTTTAAAACTACTATGGGCATAGTCCAGGGAGTTGGCAGTCCATTAGTACCCACCCTCAGTGTCTCCCCCTTTGTTGAGTTTAAAACGCTATTGCTCTAGGGATCCTCCTCATCACCCCCATTCTGTTTTATGCACGCCAGTTGAGGTGCTTTGGAATCATGCTCTTGTGATGAGGTAGCCCTGTCTGAGACATCTGAACTCAAGTGTCAAATGCTTAGGTCTGCCACATGGGAAACCTGGATTCGAACCCCGTTCGTCACTAGTGTGATTTCAGATATTAAAAACCACACATGGATTTTTCAAATGATTTGATACTGTACGCTAATACTGTACTGTACACAAGAATGTGATCTCAAGGGGATCACCTGTTAGGAATACAATACGTACATATTTGTTTGTCTGACCATGTAAACCTTCTCTCAGCCTGCCCCTCCTCAGTCTCGGTGGAGATCAGTGCAGACGGGGTCAACATGCTCCCTCTGTCCACGCCTGTCATCACCAGTGGCCTGACCTACATCAAGATCCAGCTGGTGAAGGCCGAAGTGGCGTCAGCCGTGTGTCTGAGGCTGCACCGGCCACGAGACGCCAGCACCCTGGGCCTGTCTCAGATCAAACTGCTGGGCCTCACTGCCTTTGGAAACACCTCCTCAGCCACCGTCAACAACCCTTTCCTGCCCTCCGAGGACCAGGTCTCCAAAACCAGGTAACACACACACACACACACACACACACACACCACATTCTGATTGGAAAAATAAGTATGTAAGGGTCTATGTTTTTATCTGGCCATTTGTGTCTTGGAACCTTGGTTTTCTACTCTCACAGAAACACATTACCGTAATAGCATTGTAAAGCTCATCAAGTATATACTGTACCTTCTGTATCTACACACTATCGACCTTTGACCGTGCCCCCCCCCACCCCCAGTATCGGCTGGCTGCGTTTGCTGCACCACTGCCTGACCCACGTTAGCGACCTGGAGGCCATGATGGCCAGCGCCGCTGCCCCCACCGCCAACCTGCTCCAGACCTGCGCTGCCCTGCTCATGTCTCCCTACTGCGGGATGCACTCGCCCAACATCGAGGCCGTGCTGGTGAAGATCGGCCTGCAGTCCACCCGCATCGGCCTGAAGCTCATCGACATCCTGCTGAGGAACTGTGCGGCCTCTGGCACAGACCCTGCCAGTACGTAGCCTTGCCGCCACGTAAACACTACAGTCAATGGTTATAATATGCCATCGCCTGGTTCTAATGTCTGTTTATACACTTATCCAGTGATGCTTAATCCTGGAGAGCCGCAATGGGTCAAGGTTTTTGTCACCACCAAGTGCTGTCCCACCTGATTGAACTAATAAACTTCTAAATCTGGTGTGTCATTCCTGAGCTGCAGTATTGCACCTCTCCAGGACCAGGATTGAGTATCACTGCACTAATCCCATCCAGGTCTCTGGCCCCCTTTTAGGGTCTTGGGTGATTAATACGAATGTTATAAGGTGTCTAGCTCAACATTTTCAGATTGTGATTTCTCTGTCGTTTTTCAGACCTAAACAGCCCTCTGCTCTTTGGAAGGCTCAATGGCCTCTCCTCCGACTCCACCATCGACATTCTCTACCAGCTGGGAACCACACAGGATCCTGGAACTAAGGACAGGTAATAATGACCCAATCACGTGATGTGATGTACCGGTTAGCTCTCAATAAGCTTTCAAATGAGTCTTCCTCCACGATGCATTATCACATTCTTATAATTGTTTAGAGCCACAAGGCCCTTTCCAAGTCTTTGACTTTCCCCCCCCTATATTCTAAGGTGATGTCTTGTCTTTACTTTATAGTAACCTCTTCCACAGGCTATTGCGCATATAAGCCTGGAATAACAACGACTCAAACCTACTTTATAGTACCAACAAAGAGGACGTCAGATGTGTGTGTATATTTATCATGTCATCTCCACCTCCAGGATCCAGGCCTTGCTCCAATGGGTCCATGACTCATCCCGGGTGGCGGCCCACAAGAGGAGCGGCCCCGCGGGCTTCATGGGCCTTGGCAGCGGCTCGACATCGCGGGAGTACGGCCTCCTCATGCCCTCGCCCTCCCACCTCCACTGCGTGGCGGCCATCTTGTGGCACAGCTACGAGCTGCCCGTGGACTATGACCTCCCAGTGCTGCTCAACAGAGAACTTTTTGAGTGAGTGACAGTAGCCCTTTGCACGCTTTAGTGTAGCGTGTCCCATTGTTAAGACATCAAAGGCAAAGTAGAGTGTTGTACTTCAGCATCTGTGTTTGAAGAACATTTAGCTCTTTTTGTAGTCTGGAGAGAATTCTGCTTCCTGATGTTTGTTATTCGAAGCTTCTCCCATTCCTCTCGTATGTTTAACATTTTACAGACATGCTCTGGAGACATGAATACTTCATATCTACGCCAAAAACATGAATACTTTATATCTGTCAGTGAGCACAAAAAGTTAAATATAATCATGTCCAAAGTTTCCAACACAGACAGAAACAGTTCACATAAGTTCCTGTCATTTGGAAAGCAATGCTACCATGCTAGTAGATCAGAGAGCTATTGGTGTGAGTGGTGTTTCTACCTGTTTATCCACCCTCTTTCCTCTCCTCCTCAGGCTGCTCTTCAACTGGTCCATGTCCCTGCCCTGCACCATGGTGCTGAAGAAGGCCGTGGACAGCCTGCTGTGCTCCATGTGCCACATCCACCCCAGCTACTTCTCCCTCCTTATGTCCTGGATGGGCATCGTGGCCCCGCCCACTGCCGCCGCCCAGTCCCAGGCCCAGCACCGCCTCTCCATGACGGACGATGGCAAGAAGCAGCATGACCTGAGCAGCGCAAACGCAGCGGCCGCCACCACAGGCCTCACTGACGACTCCAAGCACGCACGGCCGCCCATCGCCCTGTCGGAGTCGCAGCTGGCCACCCTGGCGGCGGCCTCCCAGTCCCCCGGCGCCATAGAGCAGCTCCTAGACTCGGGCCTGCCGTCTCTGCTAGTGCGCAGCCTGGCGGGGCTCTGCTGCGGCCTCCTGGCCAGCGCTGACCTCCCCCTGCCTGCGGCTGCCTCCGCCCAAGCTGAACGACGGCAGCACCATCACCACCACCACCATCATCAAGCCCATTCTTCCCCCCCTCACTGCAGGGCGCCCCTGTCTGCGGAGCTGGCAGCCCCGGTGTTGCGTTTCCTCACAGAGGTGGGGAACAGCCACGCTATGAAGGACTGGCTGGGCGGACCCGAGGTGAACCCGCTGTGGACGGCCTTGTTGTTCCTGCTATGCCACTCCAGTGCCAGCGCAGGGGCCTGTGCTGCCCACATGGGACCCCACACCACCACCTCCGGTGGTGCCTCCTCCTCCCGGCCCCCTCCTCCACCGCCGCCCCAGCCCTCCGGGTCGCGCTACTCCCTGTCGTCCTCTGTGCGGGGCAACGGGCTGACCACCCAGCAGAGGACCGCCTTGGAGAACGCCACGGTGGCCTTCTTCCTGCAGTGCATCTCCTGTCACCCCAACAACCAGCGGCTCATGGCACAGGTCTGTCGTCTCTCTCTCTGCCACTGTGGGCCATGCACATTTCCTAATGTTCCTCTCTCTGAATGAGGCTGTGCTAACCTCTAACTCGTCCATGTTAAAGGAGACAACAGTCAAGAACTCGAGTAATAAGCAGTTTTTCAATTTAGGATTCAATCAATCAAGCTTTATTTATATAGCGCCTTTCATACAAAATTGCAATACAAGGTGCTTAACAGTAAAATTTTAAATACATAAGTACAGAACTTACATAATACATAAGTACAGAACATACATAAATACATACATATATACATACATACATGCATATATACATAGAGAATAAAATAGAAATAGAAATAATAAAGGATTAAGAGGGTAAATAAAAAGAAAACAAAAATAGAAGTGCAAATGGATTAAGAGAAAGCTAAGCTAAAAAGGTGTGTCTTGAGGTTTCTTTTAAAAGTGTTAATGGATTGTGACACTCTAAGCTCATGAGGTAAGTTATTTACCCAAAACATGAAATGAATGGTGCTAAAATCAACCAACATGCACCGTGTCGCCTTTCTCTGAGGCTGCTGTGCTGTTGAAAGTGAATTCAAGGTTCAACATTCTCAACACAAAACATTGTGTTTTGGTCATCTAAAACACAATGTACTGATTTTCTTTATACTCCATCTTCTCAGAAGAATAGCACACACAAAAGTAATGTGCTTGAATAAAGTCCAACTGTGCAGATAGATGCCTCACTTACTGACTGTATCTGTGTTGCCCCACCCCTGACCCCCAACCCTGCAGGTGCTGTGTGAGTTATTCCAGTCGGCCCCCCAGCGTGGGAACGTGCCCATCTCTGGAAACATCTCTGGCTTCATCCGCAGGCTCTTCCTGCAGCTGATGCTGGAGGACGAGAAGGTCACCGTCTTCCTGCAGTCGCCCTGTCCGGTGGGTTTCACTTCCTTTGCCCAGCGCAGCTCTTCCTGTCAGAATGTGTGTGTGTGGGTGTAGAAGTAGTTGCTTGCTTGGTCTTAAAACTCCTCCTCTTTAGTTTCTGCTCCGGGTCGCTGTCTCACACTCACCCTACAAATCACGATGTTGGGTAGGTGGGGTTCAGAATGAAATGGAGGAATCAGAGGAGGCAGCTGTAAGAAAATAAGGGACAGTAACAAGTTCTGTGTTAAAGGAATCTTTTACCTGGTGTATCAGGCAGCAGAGCAAGTCCATACTCTGGGTCCAACCGTGTGGTCTTAGCTAAGAACTGAGTTTTCCATCTTCTCTTGTAGTGTCTTACTCTTTGATCTGTCACCCAGTCTAAGGCACTACACAAAGCATTAACATCTCCATGTCATACCCAACCTGTATGTTAATTGGTTTGATAGTTCTTGTTGCACTTAACTTGATCACTCCAGTGAAAAAAAACTGTTCCAAATGGTTGGCCTGGTTAGCATGTGTCCTAACAGTTTAAATCTTACACGGAGGAATAAGGATAGCTTGATTTCCTGCCTGTGGATGTCTCTCCCGTTCTGTCTGTAGGACCAGAAGCCAATAGTTGAGCAGACGGTTAGCCGGGAGCGTCTGTAATTTGTGATATCAAACACATCAGACTAGTTGGTTGAGGGAGGAGTGACGGGCTGTAAGTAGAAGTTACCTGTAGGCACAGATCCAGCATTGGCTTTCCCCACATTAACCGATGCCTAACCACAACCACAAGCTAACCTTGCTTCAGCATGGAGGTGGCAACTTCATCTTTACCCCCTCCTGACTTGCTCAGAAAGGACTAGAATACCATCCGAGTGGTGTATCCCCAGTTGGCCACAAGGGGACAGTGCAGCAGTACAGACCTTCACACTACACACTTCACTCTCCAGATTGGTGCTGGTCTCTGCTGGTGTGTATGTTCACACTACACACTTCACTCTGCTGGTGTATACTGCTTCCTCACATGATGTCCCATCACTCACACTCTGGTGGTTAGTTCTCATGAGAGAAGTTTCGGGAGCAGTCACGGGTGCTGTGGAGGAGAAGTCGGTTTCAATTGTCCCAAAGCTAATTTCGTTTTAACCTCCAAGCCTTCTTATAGTAGTCATTATTCTACACCACCCATTTTTTTCAGAACCTGTCTCGGGGAAGGAAGGGTGAGGGTCATTCCATGGCCAAGGTGAGGAATGACTGTTGTGCTTGTTATGCCAAAAGGAAGCTCTCTTGATTATTATGCGACACGCGTTGAACGTATCGAACCACTATAGTCCTAGGGAATCCTAAATTCACTGAAGGTTAGTCATGGATGATCAGTAGGTGATTAATGGTTTGGCGGACCTAAACGCTAATGTCTACACATTAGGTAAACACCAATTTTTTCACTCTGTTTCATAGTAATGTTTTTTTTTGTTCAACAGATTTGCAGAAAGTCAATTATATACACTGACATACTCAATTTATATTTAACAATATTTTCGGTTATTTTATCCCTCATCTGTGTATCTGACTTTGAGAGACCATGACATTCTGCTTTGCTGTCAATCAAAGACATCTATACTCAAAATGCTATACTATTCAATATGCCTCTACACCATATGAGTTCAGGAACACAACTTCTAAATTAGCTTAACGAGCTATATCAGACATACTATATAGGCAATAGACACCAGTGTTAAAGGTATGGCTACGTTTCAAATAGCTGATTATATTACGTAATGGTGGCTGGTTAGTTGACTGTGAGGAAAACAAGTGAGGGGGGTTAAGGTTGGTGTTAGGGGGTTGAGGTTGGTGTTTTGGGGTTGGTGTTAGGGGGTTGAGGTTAGTGTCAAGGGGTTGAGGTTGGGGGTCGGGTTTGGGGGTCTAGGTTGGTGTTTGGAGCTCCGTCGAGCTGTCAGAAGACCTTCGGGTGGCTGTGATGTTGCTCTGGCAGCTCCATGCCTGTCGCCTACAGGTTGGAGAAAGCCGTAAATGTCGCCCACATGTAACATTCATGCACAATGAGAAGCCATGTCAACTCTAATAAAGGCCAAGTTAGATGGAGGACAGGAGGGAAGGAGAAATGGAAGTCTAGCCAGTGCCATCTTCATTCACTATTAATATGGACTTATATAATACACCTGAATTGCTCTCATATTTCATATTTCCCCACCCCCACCATGATGTGTCTTGATCATTCATAAATTGGGGTTGGTCAGTCTTAATCTGATGCTCTAAAGTGGATGCAATAATATTTTACAAAACACAAATCCATTTTGCTATTACTTATTTTCTCACCTTTCTTTTCGCTTCTTTAGCTGTACAAAGGACGCATCAATGCTACCAGTCACGTGATCCAGCACCCCATGTATGGCGCAGGGCACAAGTACCGCACCCTCCACCTCCCAATCTCCACCACACTGGCTGAAGTCCTGGACCGCGTGTCAGGTAAGCTACAGGTTCCCCACACGCCCATCGCTGTTCTCCATTGACCCTTACTCAAACAGTAGAAACATTTTGTAGTCCAGAATACCAAGTCAAACAGTACACATTGTAACGACCCTGTATAAGGCCCGTTAGCATCTCCAACAAGGAAGTTAGCCCTCTTGGGGCAGTAGCTAGTGCAGCCATTTGGCAAGCAGAAGGTTGTAAGTTATGATCCCCGCTTAGGGCAAGCAACACCTCACCATTTTCTACAATATGGTATTTGATAGTAATACCTTACTTTTACAGTAGGCAGGGGTTTAATAGGTACAGGTCGACATTTCAGTGGGGTCTAAGTCCCATCGCTAAACAATAACCACCATCAGATTATTTTCATCTTCTGGAAAGTGTTTTACTCAATTATTTTGATCACTAATGAGCTCACACATAATGTGATAAATGTGAATTGTATCACTACATCGTGAACGGAGAAGATACACCTTCGTATATAGAGGGGGGTGAAGGGGGGGCTGTGTTGCTTATCACACGTTAAACAAACAATTCTGGTGACTTGACGGGCGCGTTTTTGTAACAACTCATACAGCAAGCTACAGTACAGTACTCTTGCAATGTAAACATATCCATCATGCTCAACGATGGTTGTTTTGCGAGGTGAATGACCTGAAAAAAACTCCTGTGACATCATCACACCAGTGGGGAGTTTCTAAACTTCTACCTACTGTACATAGGGTTTGGGTTAGTTACTCAAAAGGGTGAGTGATCCATTTGCAGTTTGCCAGATTTGTGAAGGGAAGTTACATTTGTTACTTGAAGTGTGTGTCACCGAATTCACAGGAAATTTGCTATGAAACGCTCTGCTTGTAGCCTCAGTATCAACCTCATCAATATTGTGTGGCCCTTGGCTAGAGTGCAGTAGAGAGACGAGTCCCCCTACAGACACACATGGTCAAAAAGGCGGGAAACCCACTGTCCTCACTCCACTCAACCATTTTATCCTGCTCTTTGACTCCTTGAATTTTAAAACGTATACACACACACAGACGCGCGCAGTCTCTCAAACACATACACACATGAACTCTCTCAAACACACACACCCACACTCACACACTCTCTCAAACACACACACACACACACACTCTAACATATGCACACACATTGTGTCAAAGCAGCAGTTGTCCCTCCTTCAGCTCCCAGGGAGTAAACATGGACCTCACAAGACGACTGCTGCGTCCCCTCGTGTTTCTTAATTAGCACCAATGCAGAAGAGCGTCGCCTGACATTGGCTGCTGGAGCCGTCTGATGAATTGCTACACAATATACCAGAAGGTGCAAACTGCATTTAGGGAGGAATACATACTAAACACTATATACTAAATGCTCCACATCTACAAGCCGAGAATTGGTGTCACTTACATGACACATCTTCATGCCCTGTGATTGCAACCCCATCACTGATTGAACAGTTTTTTGCATGAGCTGCACAGATGTGAAGTTATTAACTACAGGATTTAGTTGTTGTTTCTGAAAGCCCCTGAGTTATGCAAGAAGCACTGTCATGGCTCTGTTAATTATCTTGCCTCTAGAACCAAGATATTGTCAGCAATAGTCTCTCGCCATATACTACCCGTCCCTTCACCATTGGAGGGAAGAGTGTCCACCTAGTATCCACAATGGTTCAGAAAGCCCCTTGGAAAAAGGTTCACACCTGAAAATGTCGTAACACACAATGGCGTGTGTATTACGTTTTAATCTGGCCATCAAGGTCAATGAGAGAAGTGTCCAGCTCCAATGCGTATGATGGTTTGGAGCGGTTAGCATTTAGCCGTGTTGGCTGTGATAAATGGCTGTCCTCCTGGGACCTTGAGAACACCAGATAGAGCCGTGATACACAAGCGCCTTTATGAGGAGGGGGTGAGGGGTGTGGGTTAGGGTTAAGGGTTTGTTAGCTACAGCTAGCCAGGGTTCTTTCAAAAGACTGTTTGTTTGGCCCTTGGAATTGCTAATGCAACATTATCTGCTATCAAGTCCTTCTTATCTGACTTCATAGGGATTGGGAAGGGGGGGTTGAGAGAGGCTCGATCTTTTATTGATTGCATCTTGTTTGATTTCATGTATGTTCTGTTCTTGCATAAATTAGGCTTAATGTCAATACTTGAAGCTACAATTGGGGATGTACATATTAATATGACAATTATTGTCTCCTCTTTTACATAAAGTGGCTTTGATTAGTTCTTTACTGCAGGGGTGAAATGGGTGGCTCTTAATAACTGTCCTCTTGTCTCTCTCTCTCAGACACCCCCAGTATCACGGCCAAGCTGATCAACGAGCAGAAGGAGGACAAGGAGAAGAAGAACCACGAGGAGAAGGAGAAGATGAAGGCCGACAGCGGTTTCCAGGACAACTACAGCGTCGTTGTCGCTTCAGGTAACCCCCCTCCCTGGGCTGTCTTCACACTTCCCACATCTGTAAGCCACTCACTGTGGGCCACAATGTCCCCACCTGCCAATCATTGTGGCTGCGCGCAAATTGATTAATTTATTTACTCCAAAGCACAAATTAGAGGGCAGGCGTTTGTTTGCAGGCTTACACAGGCTTATGTTGATCTAATTTACCACATGAAAGTTAAATGATTGGGGTCTTTTTAATCAAAGTAAGAACTAATATATAATTGTATCCTTCATTACTTTACTGTTTGCATAAGCTTAAGTTAATCATGAATGGAATATTAAACAGTGTAAGGATGTGGCCAGGAGCACAGCTCTCAGCGTGACGTTCTGTTGTACAATTGTCTGTTGTAGCTAAAGTGCGTGTGTTTGCCTTTCAGGCTTGAAATCCCAGTCCAAGCGGGCCCTGTCCACCCCTCCCCGCCCCCCTTCCCGGAGGGGCCGCGTGATGAGCGACAAGCTGACCGCCTCCTCAGGTGTGGACCCCTCTGCCAAAACCATCAGCGTACCTGTTTTCCACCTCTACCACAAGCTGCTCCCAGGTACTCTACACACCGAGCTTCTCTCTCGCTCACACACACACACACACACACACACACACACACACACACACACACACACACACACACACTCACACACAGAGCCTCCTCTCAGCTGGACCCATTCCTTTCTCCACCCCCTCTCTGCCAAGGGAAGCCTATTGATCCGACCTGCTTAATGAAGCTGTGACCTCCCATCTCAGTCAATTCATTGAGCTTTTTTGGCTCGATCTCTGGGGTTCTGTCTGCTTTCTGTCATCTCAC
Source organism: Argentina silus (assembly GCF_951799395.1). NCBI lineage: Eukaryota > Metazoa > Chordata > Actinopteri > Argentiniformes > Argentinidae > Argentina > Argentina silus. The sequence continues at coordinate 1,997,167 of NC_139653.1, read as the reverse complement.
CTATGCTCCTCTCCTTGTAACATGTACAGGTTGTGTGTCAACAGTCGAATTCATATGAATTCATATGAAGTCAGTATTTTAGTTTATAGTGGGATTGGGACTGGATATAGGCAACTATCCAAGGCAGGAGAACATAATTTTTCTTTCCATGTCATCCTCTACTCAATGGAAAACAGTCAGGCCCGCAACCTAGACTTACAGGTCGTGGTTAAAACATTTGCACAAAGAATTGCAAGGTCTAGTAGTATATTCAAATAGCAAGACAGAAGGACTACACCAGGAGAACCGTCTCACGTGAGAATAGGCTGATTTAAAGTTTCATTTACATTTACTGTCCTCCAGATGAAATTGCGACATGTATGCGTTTGAAAGTTGGAAACGTTGCAGATTGTAAAATGAGTCCACCTCCCCAATTTTTCATAGCAACAGCGTAGCCTACTAATCAGCAACCAATGGATTGTTTTAGAATACACAGCTGTCCTGCTCAATAAGCCGTTCTTGAGGATGGCGCTCTCTCCCAGCTTGGACAAAGTTTATTGTATTGTTTAAAACCAGTCAATTAATGCCAAATAATACAGTTCACCCTCAAAAGACTATCTTACAGGGGATTGTTTCATTGTGCAGTGTACTATCTATTGCTATACAGTCTTTAGTTGGTATTTATAAACTTTCAAATTATACTTGCATTGTGATTGCGTGGGTGATGAATTCGATTTTATTACATTTTTGGAGGGAGGGGCACAAATTTCGACCTTGCACAGGGGCCCAGAGAAACTGGTACGCAGTGCTGTGTCCCTGGTCACAGTAAACAATGTTTATTCAGCAGTAGATCAGGGATTCAGATAGAACCACAGTACTGAAAATCATAGGAAACAATCAGAGTATTAGGAACTGGCATATATATGCATATATCAGGGTTAACCAGGGTTAAAAAGGATTCTTGAACAAGGTGACGCTGGATTGCGTTGTCAAACCGACTTGGATATATTCATGTCAAAATGCGCTAAAAATACATCTAAAATGCTGAATTACCTGAGGAACATAATAACGGTTTCCCTTTCGCTTTTAACAACTACGTCATTGGCAATCAAAGATAGTCACTCTGTCATTGCTAAATATAATTTTCATTTGCTCTGAAATTTTTTCTGTGTGTGTACATAATTCTTTTTAATTAGTTTTTATTTCCTTACCATGTACATTGGTTGTGCTTCTTCCATGATGTCTCTACATGTAATCACTGTAATCTAGGTCACCTCCTGTCATGCCACATAGCTGTCATGCAGCTTGACCGTAGAGTGACAACGAGCGGGTAGGTTACCCCCCTGGTGTGAACCGCTGTGTCTCATCCCTCCGCTCCCCCAGGTCAGCCCCTGCCGGCCGAGATGACACTAGCCCAGCTGTTGACTCTCCTCTACGACCGCAAGCTGCCACAGGGCTACCGCTCCATCGACCTGACCGTCAAACTGGGATCCAAGGTCATATCCGACCCAGGCCTGTCCAAGACGGACTCCTTCAAACGACTCCGCACCGAAAAAGGTATGGTGCGTGCATGCACACAAGCATGCCAAATTCCACACATGCACTACCATGCATCAACACTCCCACCCCGTCCGATCCCGTAGTTAGCGCTGGTCAAGTCTGATAATGAGCCCCTACCAGCTCTCTCCATGGGTCCCCTGACAGCCCATTCTACTCTTCTGTCTAAACAGTGGGGCTCACACTCTCAAAAGATGTCTTAAAGCTGCCTTTACTAGTCCCACAGACAGGTGGGCCAGTGTGAGATGTGCATGCACAAAAGGCTCCGGCGTAGCCCTCTTCTGCTCTTGTTCACCGTGTTGAGTAAAGGGCCGACGCAGAGCAGAGTGTATACATATCTACAATGATTCAGGTGGCCGTCTCTGGCCGGGGGTTTAGGTGAGGGAAAAAGCTATTATTGTTATGACCATAGTTTGTCCCCCATTGTAAGAGAATGATGGAAATGTGGTGCATGTCAGACATGAATGATGCAACCAGTGTTCAATCTCCCCAAATTTTCACCTCCCTCCTTCGCACCCTTCACTGGCCCCTGGTAGCTTCCTGGTAGATTCAAGACCCTGGTGCTCGCCTACCAGGCGGCAAAGGGAACAGTCCCTCCCTACTTTCAAGCAATGGTCAGCCCCCAAACTCCTGCCCGATCACTCCGTTCTTCCACCTCGGCTGGCCGCCTGGCACCGCAGCCTCTACGAGGATGTAGCAGGTGCACCATTCGGTCATGGCTTTTCACTGTGCTGGCACCCCGCTGGTGGAACGAGCTTCCCACTGCTGTCAGGACTACAGAGTCACTACCTATCTTCCGTTGTAAACTTAAGACCCATCTCTTCAGGCTCCATCTTGACTGTCCCTCCTAAAGACCTCTTCACCCTCCCCTGTACAGTTTCTCTACTGTAAATAATAATTTTTATAAAAAACACAGAAAACCCCCCGAATTCTTCCTTCTTCTAGCATTGTGACTGCCAATGGCCCCACTGATGTATAGATGATTCACTTACTTTAGACAAATGTACTTGTGAGTCGCTTTGGATAAAGGCGTCTGCTAAATGGAAAAAAAAAAATGCTATACATAGCTATGTATAGTTATGCTATACAAGAGGAATACAGGCCAGTCAGTGCCTTCAGTCTTTTCACATCAACCCCCCCATTCTAATAGAGTTATTTTGGTTCAGTCTTGCATCACCTAGGCTATTACCTGGTCTGCTTCGAAAGAAAAGCTTTGATGCTTGAAAGCTCTGGGAGCAGCCGGAGTAATGGCCAGCCTATCAGATTAATCTTCCTTCAAGCCCTGCTCGTTATGAAAGCTTTCGCAGACATTGATGTTGTTGGACAACATTTATATATCCAAGATTCATGTCTTCTATTCATATTACTGTAACCTCTCTATAAGATTAATGAATCATGTCCAAGATGGAGGTTTTACTAGCAACAACACACGTTTGTCTCGGTTTTATTTGGTTACAATGGTGAATGTAATCCTGTCAAATCCTTTTTGGTTTGTAGGGGAATTAGAGTTCAGGAGTGTGTTTCATTCAAGAGTGTAATTACCTCCAATTATCTGCCCTTGTTTGCTCCCCTTAACAGATCTAGAAGGTTTAGGCTTATGAACCACAGCTCACCACGTTTGCATACACCTACCACAGGAGGCACGTGGAGGTATAAATAAGAGGATGGGTAATGCATGGAATTAGGGATGCACCAATACCACTATTGTATTGGCCGGTACCAATCCGATAAAAGGCTATTTTTTTCTTCTTTTTTCTTTTGAAACAGCTGTATACAAGCTCTCTGTGCAGAAGTGCTATGCTTGGCATCATTCGTGTCCATCTAAAAACAGCAAACACTATGCTCCAGTTGGGAAAGGTTGAGATTAAAGACTCCATTTCATATTTTTGCATAAGAAGAAATACAACCGTGAATCTTAAAAGGTAGCCATATACATCACCAAAAATACAGGGGATCCCTTAGGCCTACAGTATAGCCTATAAAATATCTGTGCCTCTTTGAGCTGTCATAGTTCAAGTTTATTTGTCATTACATCATATACAAGTATACAATGCAATGAAATGCTTAAGGCAGAGCAGCTCTACAACATCAACAGTACAGTGTAATAAGTATAAAATGAAACATAAATATAAGCACTAAAAGTAGTAGCAGTAAATAACAGTACATAACAGTAAAGTCAGAATATACAGAATTATTGTAGCAGCAGTAGATACTAAAGTGTGCAGTGTCAGTGTAGTGCAATGTCACTGAGCAGAAGGGGGTTGTAGGTATCGTCCATTGGGGAGGAATAGCTTTAAGGGGGAGGATAGAAGCTATTCCGAAACCGTTTGGTCCGGGTCTGAATGCTTCAACACCGTCTGCCCGATGGAAGCAGGGAGAACTTCAGACACTGAGTCTTCAGACAGTCACAGAGACCTACCTGGCTGTCATATCACAGAGACCTACCTGGCTGTCATATCAGCCATGAAGTCTGTTAACTAACAGAGTGGAGGATGGCATGGGAGAGCCGACTCAGGAGCCTGTATGCTATTTTCCTATCCTTTACCAATCCAGCTGGAACCTAAAACACTGACTCTCAATGAACATTCCTCATTTTATTCTGTTATAGGTTGCATTACATGTCGCACCTATTATCAAAATACTGCTAAAACATTTCCCCCGCTTCTCTGTGCTGTTGTGTGTATAAAAGCCCATTTTACAGATAAGAGCTTCATTTAGATGGTAGAGAGAATGTGTGATATCTAGAACAAACAGCGAGAGTAGATGCAGACATTTTTAAAACACAATTTGTATCTTGATATTTAAACAATTCCCTGTCCTCACCTCACGTCACATTCTGATCAAACGGTTGTATCATTTCACCTGATCATACCACCCACACGAGTTCACCCGCTTATATTATTTTCGCTGGGCCGCTGAAACACAAGCAATGATTAGAGTGGCCAGATTTCATCTGATATTGCTTGTGTTGTGATTGGCAGTTATCAATAGATCATAATGTGTACATTAAAAGTAGTTTATGAAGTTCAAAAAGTAGCTGCTAATGAATTGGTAGTCAGCATTTTGGCTCCTCCATTTTGGCGCTTGTGGAACACACTGGCACTAGTTTTAGCAGTACATTAAGCAGTAACACCGGTGAACCAATAACCTTACAGGACAAAAATTCTATCTATATGATAACCTTAGAGTTTGACACGGTGGTTTACTGTAGAACCAGTGCACCATGACATCCCTACATATAACATGACTGAATTATACCAAACAACTTAGTTGTTGTGGCTGTGCAGCCATCACTTGACGACACGCGTGTTTGGCGTGTTTTTAGGATAGTTTGCGTCATGGCATCGGAATTTGCCATCTCCAATTCCCGACCAGCATTTTAGGGTAATACCGGCCTGATACTGATGCTCAATATCGGATCGGTGTATCTCTACTCGGAATGAGGAATGGCATCACATTACAATGAGCCCATCCTCCAATTTCTACCTCCACCAGCCTCCACTGACACCTACCCAGTCCTATCAGATCTTTGAAGGGGAGTGAATGAGGGCAGATTGGGAGGGAACCCAATCTTAGAGTGATCTATATTTAGCTGTCCCTCTCCTGGCCTTGTGGTCAGTGCAAGGTCATGCATGATGTGAACAGGATAGATCCGTTCTGAACACTGCAACGTCAGTGACAGTCAGTAAGCAGCACACCTGATTTCTCACTTTGATATGTCAGCATTCATGGATATGCAAACCTATAGTCAAATCCCTCCGCTCAGCTTACCATGAGAGATCCATATTACCTCAGGCAATGCTCGACATACTCACCTGTTATTATACATCCTATAAACATGTGTTCTCCCTTCAAGTTCAACTGAGAATGTGTTCAATGAAGCAGCTATCGTGTGTGTGTGTGTGTGTGTGTGTGTGTGTGTGTGTGTGTATGTACGCACACTTACAGTGGAACATTGGATGCTAGCAGTAGCCGTTTATGATGCTGTTGTCATGTACCAATCGAACACGTTAAACCACTACCCTCCCTGGAAGCAGCACACATGCTTATTTTCTGAAGCAGAACTAATAGCTGACAAAACAGAAGCTGCAAGTCAAGGTATTTGCTCGTCCAAATGTAAGAAGACAGGCGCAATCCAAACATCCATCTGATCAAAAAACTCTATTTACCCTGGCGAGTTCATCATTCACTGAGTCAGTTGCTGAATTTGTGTTCTTTCCACCTGCCACGCAGTAGTGCATTATCGATATTGTCATTAGAAAACCGGCTTTCCTGTCCCAGGCCTGTTTAGCCATTGTGAAGAGAAAAGGTCTTTGCTCCCCTTTCTGTTGGTGTGGATGTCAATTCTGCCCAGTGCCAGTCCACTAATGTTAGCTGTGATCCCCTACAGTCTGAGCAGCGGAGTGCATCCAATCCTCCCTGCAGTGCACCCCTTCCACCCCCAACCCCTGCATCTCACATCTTCAACTCAGTCGCTGCTGTTCTAGCCATCCGTCACACAGGGTTTGTTTGTAGGTTTGTTTTTAAAAGCCCATAAATGGCAGCTAGTTCAGCCAACCTTTGTTTTCTACCCAAAGAGTTTAGCTTTATAGTTACTGGCTGGCAAAAACAGTAAGGCTGGTACCCTGTATGTTCCTGGCTAATGAAAGCCCCTGTCTGACTCCAGCCCTATGTTGCAGAGGCAATACTGCCCCTCACCCAGATACTGACCACCTCATTAGGTCAATCATTGTCTTCATTCAACAAATTAACTTTCACCCCGTCTTGTTCTGGAGTACAGATCATTTGTTGAGGTATATAGATTTCAAGCTGGCTTGAGCAGAAGACTGCAATTTCAGTGTACAGGATAGAGAGATGGAAAAACAAAGGGCGTTTTGTTTGAATTTCCAGTTTATACTAGCGACATGTTTTGAAATGTTGCACGTTCCTTTGAAAAGAACACACATTTCACTGTGCAGTACAAAGCTTGTCTTGCCTGTTGCACGTACTTCACACCTACAGTTTCCCAGCATAGCATCAGAAAACAACCCCTTCTGGAATGATCTGTTCCTGTTGGGCTGATATGAATGGAAGGGGGAATGGTGACCCTCACTAACAGTCCTGGGAGAGTGAAAGAGAGGGAGAAATGTAGAGCATAAGAGCTTTAAACCAATGCTGAAGCTTTGACCAGGGGGAGCCATGATGCAGAATCCATTTACCTCCGCCCCACAAGGAGCCCCCCCCCCCCCCCCCCCCCCCCACACACACACACACACACACTAAAAGCTCTCAACCTCCGCTCTTCAAATAGGCCAGGCCTTTTAGAGCCAAATGGGTTTTGTCCTTCGCAAAACCATTTCAGGTCTCTAGGCCCCTACCTGATTTATCGGGTGAAAGTCACACACAGGTTTATACATTTGGTTCACCTTGCATAGGAAAGCTACTGTAATGTTATGTGAAAATATCTTCTCGCTGACACCAGAGTTATAGAATTGTTTGTCTTTCCCAATTTGTCCAGGAGAAATCTTTGTGATCTTATGCGATATGTCTCTCTTTAGTCTAATAAGTGTCTTCTCCCCCCTGTCCCCTTTGAGGTGCATTTGAAGCAGAAGCTATAACTCACTGGTTGATGCTGTTTAGATATTCTCGGTGTGGTCCCGTCTCTCCTTGCGGCCGGCTGAAAGACAAGCGTTCCACTTTCCATCACGACTAATCCTGTTTTGGAAGTCCAGGCAGCACAAGCTCCGTTACAAACCCTATTAGTCACAACCATGGTGACTTTTTAATTCACCATCCCTTTAGAGAAAAAAGGGGAGCAATGAATCATTATTCTCTTCTCCAGGAGAGATGATGTGCAGCTTTTTTGTAGATGACCTGTCAATCGACTCAGGCTTTTATATCATCATAAAACAGCCTCGACACCACAGAAGAAAAACAATAATGGGGGTGGCTATTTTTACCCTTCCATTTCATTTAGTTGTTCTGGCTTTGTCCACCAAGCCCCCCCCGAAACAAGGACAAGTGGTCTGTGTCCTTCATTTTTATTTTGTAATCAGTGCCTACTAACCCTCTGGAGTGGCACCTTCTTTCTCAAGTGCAGCCATTAGCTCATGTTGATGCATTAGCACCTAGCAGTTGAAATGGCACTCCATCCCCTTGTTTGGAAGGTGTCTCAGCCTCCCTCCTCCTCTCCTCTCTTCTTGGTTGCTTGAGCTTGATGAATTGGAGCATGATGGTCAGTTCAGTTCTGGTTTCTCTCTCTCTGGTATCTTCTCACGAGCGATAAAATATGAGAGGTATAATGATGTATCTCTCGTATGTAAACAGTGTTCTACATGGTGACACCAGTGATCCCAGGTTTGTTCTTAGGCGGGGACAGAGGCCCATGTATCGGCATTCAATGTTGTCATTACCAATATTTTCTATGGAGTTTTATGTTAGCCAAAACATGGAGGATATTCATCTCACAGCCTTGTGAAACAGAAGGACAGACAAGCACAGTTAAAAGTCACAAGTACACAAAGTATCACAGTGAAACAAGTGTATGAAAGTCTATTGATACTAGCCCCTGTTACGGTGACCCACTGTCCTCCCTCTCTCCTCCAGTGGAACACTGTGACATGCTGAGCAGCTGCGCAGAGGACGAGCCCATGACCCCGGGCGAGGAGTGCCTGGACGCAGCCATCGATGAGTCCCTGCTGGAGACCAACCCCATCCAGTCTCCCCTGCAGGTGTTTGCAGGCATGGGCGGCCTGGCCCTGATCGCGGAGAGGCTGCCCATGCTCTATCCTGACGTCATTCAGCAGGTCAGTCTAACACCACGTCCACAACCTGCCATAGACATTGGGCATAAAGGGGAATTTAAAAATTATATGCAAGTCTTGTCAGTCCAATAAGGTCTCAAAATATCGTTATTTTGGTCTCAAAATATAATTTGGGCTGATGTTTACTTATTGGAAAAGTCTCGTTGTGATCATCAAATTCATTTTGAGTAAAATGTCACTTTTAAACTCTGACACAAAGTGGGTCAAACATCTGTATGAGGGGGCAGGAGTATTTCCTGATCATTGTTGCAAAACTAGTATATTTTCTGTATATGAATTTGAGATGTATTTGCTACATGAATAAAACTTCAGGGGAAAAACATAATCATTTTGGACCCTGACTATAGAAATCCAAAGAGATCTTAAAGACTAGCAGAAGTTCCGCTTTCCCTGGGCCCAGCCTATTGAGAGGGATGGCATGTCGCCAGATTTACCATTCAGTCTAAATCTGTATTGTCTCCCTGGCGCTCCCCCGGTGCTAAATCATGCCTAGTAAATGAAAGTAAATTGATACTTGAAGAAGTAATTGAGAGAGCACATTGACAAGGTGAGTAGCTGGAATGGATTCTGAGAGCTGCCAGGTACTAAATCTGTTTTGTTTTGTTATCCCAACCCCCTCCCCCCCCTCCCTCCCCCCTCTAAATTGTTTCAGCGAATTGAGTTATTCAGGCAGTCTCCCAGAGCTACTGGTGGTTGGCACCAGGCTCCCCACAACGGCCACCAAGTGAGATGATTTTGTTATGCATTTAGCATTGTGATAAACAAACAAAGAACATTGTTATATGAATATCAAGAACTGTCGTATGATTAGGTACATCGTTCAACAAACAACTTTTTCTTAGGATGGTTACTCAACCCTTCCCTAGATTAGCCCCATTTTGTGTCCCTCTGTTTGTAGGCCAAGCCTGTAAAGGCTGTGAATAATTCAAGTGTTGCACTCTCTCACCCTGAGTGAGAACATTTGCAAAGTAAACTAAAGGCATCTATATTGATGCAGGTGAGGCCTTTTAGACGTGAGGAGTGTTGTTTTCCTTTGGGCGGCTAGCTAAGCAGTCTGACCCTGTAGGTGCTGTACCTGTGTGTCCCACTGCTGGTGTTTAGCTGTGTCCTCTGGCCTGTTCTGGAGAACCACTCTGGGCTGCTCCGGTGTTTAGTGCAGCTAAGCTTGAATTGATTGCACAGATCACACCTATGCATGTGTACCGTAAGATAGGCTTGTTATTTCCTACAGCTCAGATGTGTGGAGACTTGCCTTTTCCTTTCGAGGTGTTTGTAGTTATGTTTAGAGTATTGAGGTAAAAGAGGCAAGAAGAGGGTATGAGAGAGTACAAAGGTTTCTCCAAGGTTTACTTTAAAGAATCTTTCAGTTACCCTCTCTTCTTCACTTCAGTCAGATATTATATGGAGTTCAGGAGCACCTTTGCTCAGACTGAAGCCCAGGCCCACAGCAGTATTATGAATCTGATGTGTTCTCTAGTTCCTTTTAACCGCAGTGTTCAAACACAACACATGACATTGAAATGGCACCCAGTCAGCACATCTCTCAGCGTTTGTCTATGCGTTGCCCCATAAACCCGCTCTAACCCTGTGATTGTCCCCCGATCGCCCCTGTGCAGGTGAGTGCTCCGACGGTGCCCTCCACCACCCAGGAGAAGCCCAAGGACAGCGACCAGTTCGAGTGGGTCACCATTGAGCAGTCAGGCGAGCTGGTGTACGAGGCGCCCGAGACCATCGCCGCTGAGCCGCCGCCCATCAGCAAGTCGGCGGTGCAGACCATGTCACCCATCCCCGCCCACTCTCTGGCAGCGTTCGGGCTGTTCCTGCGGCTGCCCGGCTATGCCGAGGTGCTGCTGAAGGAGAGGAAGCACGCCCAGTGTCTGCTCCGGCTGGTGTTGGGGGTCACAGACGATGGCGAAGGCAGTAAGTGACCTAACACCTCACTGTGTTTTAGAGAGGGGACAGAAGGGTAGTTCCTGTGTATCTATATGGCTGTCTGGGTAACACACACCTATTGTTAATGAAAGTGTGACAACACAGAGGACTGCTTTAGGATTCCTGGGTACAAACATTTGCTGACCCCTTAATAAGCAGCAGTTCACTTTCCCTCTCAGCAGTCAGACTGACACTCTGTAAACAGTTAATCTTATGTGTGTGTGGTGCGTGTGTGTGGCGCGTACGTGTGTGTCCATCCAACACGGCACTGCTTTCCCCCTGCAGTCCATGAGACCAAACCTGCCTGCCAGCCTGTGGACGATTTAGCCAAAGGAATCACATCAGCGTCTTTACAAGTCCTGCTCCCTCATGCATTACAACTTTTCCACAGCCCAACCTCTACTCTCATCTGCCTTCATTATTGATGCCTGTTCAGTTTTCCCTCTCCTAGGGGGGAAGGGGGGACAGAGAGAAGGGGGGGAAGGGAGGACAGAGAGACAGGGGGGCCTGATAAGGGCCCCTGCTAATGATTGATGGAGATTGCCATCTGCCAGCTCATTCGCTAATTCTGGTCACATAGCACACCATCATCTGTTGTCTTTCTCGAGGCCTCGTTCACAACTGCTAAATGGATCCTCCATGACCCATCCATTTGCATGACCCCCAATCAGGTGGTCACGTCTCATTCCACGTATTTCCATTGAGCCATTTGCGTTTGACTTGTTTTTCATTTAAAGATATTCAATGCCGCCATAATTCTCTCAATTCTGACAAGATTTTTTGGCCCCTCCTTTTTCTTAGGTCACATCCTGCAGTCTCCGTCAGCCAACGTGCTGCCCACGCTGCCCTTCCACGTGCTGCGGGCGCTCTTTAGCACCACGCCCCTGACCACGGATGATGGCGTGCTGCTGCGCCGCATGGCCCTGGAGATTGGAGCCATCCACCTGATCCTGGCCTGCCTGTCTGCCCTCAGTCACCACGCGCCACGCATCCCCAACGCCAGCAGAGACCCCTCCGAGGTGAGTGAGGCCCTCGACCCGTGATGTATGGTTATGAAAGTGACACAGTCTTTATATACACCTATGAGAGTCTCATATGAAAGTATGTATACTCTTTATACTCCATGGCATCACTGTGTGTATTTTTGTCTGCTGACTTCATATATAGTATTTTATGTGTAGGCCTATGATGAGCACAAAAAGACACACTCCATATGAAACATGGACAGCTGTCAGTGTGTGTGTATATATGTGATTTGGATGTCATGTGTGTTCATGAAGCAAGACCAGATTGAAGCAAAGCTGCTTTGGATACTGTTTACAAAGAATAGCTTGAGAAATTACATGAGAGATTCGGAAGCTTCCTCAGATCCATTTGGCTTGACACAATAGGCCAGTCCTCCTTTCAAGAGTGACTGAAGTTATTTTTGTCTTTCAGTCAGTGAGAAAGCGGTTGTGAGAATCAGTCATATTATTAATGGCCCCACCGTACCTGCCAGGGCTTTAATCACAGCCTCTTCTGCATGTCTCCCACCGAGTCCTTTGGGTAATTGTTTAGTCTGAACGATAAGAAGGCAGGTCTAGCTTTGGAGAGAGGGACTTGTCCTTTGTATTAATGTCAGCTCCAGGCGGTAGGAAGGGGAACATCATGAAGAGGGATTGAATCACGGGCTCACCCGACTGCCATGCCTATTAAATGGAGTGATTAGTCATCTATTGAGTGATCTGGTGCTGTGCTTCAACACTCGCTCCAAGGCCCAAATTCATCTGCCACAGATGACATTTTATATAGTAGCCCAGGCTATTACAGTACTACCCTCCCCTACAGTGTTGCTGTGGATTGTCTCTGAGTGCGCTCCCTTCCACAGAGCTGGGCGGATTTATGGAGTTGTCAGACTTGAGGACAGATCTTGGGGCCGACGGCTTGAATGCTGGCCAGAGTACTGTCACAGCGGTAATGGTTGTCCTTGAGGCCACCTCCCGGCCTGGTTGCTGTAATGTGAGCGGGGGTTTGGCCGGAGATAAGACACAGACTTGGGGGGGGGGGGGGGGGGGGGGGGGGCGGCAGAGCGGACACTCTGTCCCCACCCACTCCTTCTTTATCGGGGGAAAGTAAATGATTCCCTTCCCTGATTTATGTCCCTGAGCCCAGTGATTAGTGTTCACCCTCTTACCGCTGAGAGAGTGTCAGGACCGGAGACACAGACAGAAACACACACACACACACACACACACACACACACAGACACAGACAAACAGAAAGTCTGTGTGTGTGTGTGTGTATGCGCGCCTCTGTGTGAGTGTGCATCTCTGTGTGTGTCTGATGCACACTGACACACAATGAGTGACTGGCTCACACACACACTGATTCACTGACAGACAGACACACACCGAGACACACACACACACACTGACTGATTGATTGACTTACATTAGGGCATGAAGAGGTGTGTTGGGTGCAGTTACATCACTGTTGCCAAGACACAGCAGTGGAACTTTTCAAGTCTAAAAGACAACATTAGAGCAGTCTCTCGTCCACTTCAATGTAAATGTTGAATTAATGACAGATGGACTTGACAGTGATCTCTGCTGGCAGAGGTGCAAACATTTCCATTAGGCTCCTCACATTCCCATAACGCTATCGAGCCAGGTCATGAAATGTTCCCGGGCCACTATTAAATACCTGGAGAACATAGCGTTAACCACATGTCAGTCCAGTGTCGGAAAGGGACAAAGTGCAAAAATGCCCTGAAGATATTCAATAATCCCCCAGAAATCATAGATACAGGGGAAAAACATGCCCACAAAATGTTTCAGCGCAACTTTGTTATTAAATTTCATGAGATTTCCGTGCTTTAGCGGTATCGTTCAACAAACTGCTGCTCGTGCACGACAGTCACCACATTTACGACTAGTCTACTCGCTGAAGTTTCGCTATGCCCCCATGAGCAATTTAATTACCCCTTCTTTCAAGCACTTTCAGAACACATTCTCCTCCGAGAGTCACGCAGCACAGATCACATGATCTAAATCAGACGGCAGACGGCTATCAACCAAGAGTTGTCAAAAAGAGCTCAGTTATCAGTTCAGTTGCTAAGTTTACATTTAATGTGAGCTAATACTGTAGTCTGCAACCAAATGACAGCTGTAGATCGCCAGCTTTTGAGAAACTTCTTAATGGGGTAATGATGTTTTATGGGATTTAAACAAACCGATTTTAAAACGGCAATGACAGAAGCTTAAAGTTGTAGCTAATAGAGGTAGAGCTGCATTCAATACAATACAATAAAGAATTAGGTAACATTTTACAACACACTAACCTAGAGCTTTGCATGACCCCCAATCAGGGCAAAAAAAAGAACACCTGCCATTTTGGCATTGGCGAGTAAATCTATAAATATCACCAGCCACGTTGGTTGGTTGGTAGCCAACAAAGGTTTGCGAATAACTATGCTTCAATTTAAAAGCGGAATTTGTGCCATCCGCATTTCTGGCCACCATTGATTCAACATTTGTGACAACACTCCTGCTACTCCTGCCTCCTCCAGCTGACTGTAACTGCTGTGCATCTCACTCACGCTTCTTCTGACTTTCAAACAAACCCCAGAGACTATGAGCTTTCTTAGTTCCAATATAAAATAAAGCATTAAGTTCAATTACATGCGACAGCACGAGATATGAACTTTAGAAAACAATTTAGAAAACAAATATTTTGACAGGGATATGCGCGAAACTTAAAGCCTACTACAGGAGGTTCGTTCTGTGCAGGAAGTCATTTTTAATGCGTCAGGAGTCACGCTAATATGTGTTCATTTATTTATATATAAAATAATATTTCTATAATAATATTTGCCGTAATGGTGGTTTAAAAAAATATATATATATAACGCCCAAGAAATTTGTCAACGGGCATAATTTGCCCCCAATAAAAAAAAAATCTATATTTGTTACACTATGTCAGTCACCCCTGTCGTAACCTTTTAAGATCCATCCAGGTGAACGTCAAAACGCCACGTCAGAGAAAGTGCAGTCTCTAGACAGCTGCCTTGCTCTTCACACTCACTCAGAAGGAACGGCAAGGGAGCATCCTTTCATATCCATCTCTCCTTTCTCACTATATAAACACGTCCTGTCGTACCTTAGGGACCTCTTGTTGTTCAAATGACACGTGCACACACACAGTCACACCACTGGGTCAGCAGTTGTTTAGCTAAAGTACCCTCTCTCTCGCCCAGAGAGACTCCGATGCCTTTCATTTGACAGTTCTCACTTCTTTGTACTACCCCTCCAGTGTACGAGAGGCGAGGTCAATCCTTTCTGGGAATTGCAACTTACTCATCACATCTGGCGCCATCATCACATGCTTTCAATACAAAATGTCTCTAATTTCCTGTCTCTGCTGGCAAAGGATGGCTTAGGCCTAGTAGTTATGCTTGTCGTTACAGTGCGTTTCCGTGAGCAATAAATGTGCATAGAAAACCAGCAAGCACATACAGTTTGAGTGTATACCTTTCAAAACAAAACAAATGCCTCAGTGGTTGAGCTTCACCACGTGACTCGCTGACTGCTGCTTTCACAACTTTGTCGGTACCCAGTTAGCAATACTTCCTAAATATAGGGATGTTTCAGATTTGTCCTTGACGTATCAAGAAGTGCTGTATGTAATAAGCCAGTAACTTAAAAAGATGTGTTGACCCCAATGCCTTGTCTGTGTGTCGGTCTCCAGCCCACAGTGTCCAGCAGCCACGGAGGAGGCACCAGCGAGGAGCAGCAGCTGTACTGGGCCAAAGGTACCGGCTTCGGTACGGGCTCCACAGCCTCTGGCTGGGACGTGGAGCAGGCCCTCACCAAACAGAGACTAGAGGAGGAACATGTCACCTGCCTGCTGCAGGTATGGACACCTAATGTTATGCCGGGCCCAGTATGCCAGGAGAACACTTTTATATTTATTTTTTATAACTGTGATCCACACTCCTCGTCCTGGCGAGCTGCAGTGACACATCTGGTTCAGCTCAGGCCTGGACAGGAAGGCTTGTGCACTTGTCCTGGATTGTTTTCTAAAAGACCACAAAGGCTTCTAGCTCACTTTCAAAAGCAAGTCAGGTCACAAAAACTTGCCATTTTTCTTAAATGGGCAGTGCTGTTGCATTTTGAGACTTGAACGCAAATATGCAAAATGGTAGCCTCCATTTGTCAGATTCTCTTCATGGTAATAATAATGATTTTTATTTGATAAAGTGCTTTCTTGCACCCAAAACACAACAACACAGTAAGAAAAACATACGTCACTTTACAATCACCTATTTGGTGCCTGATGTTTACAGGCCGTTATGTCTTCAGCTTTCAGACCAGTAACAAATCCTACTTGTCCAAAGGAAGCAGCTAAAAAGATTAATTTCAGCCCTGCAGCTAATCAAGGTTTTGATGATTTAGTTGATTATTTCAACCAGGTGTGATAGCACTATGCTGGGGCATGATCCAGGAACCTGCTGCTCTCCAGGACCAGGTTTGAGTATCACTGCTTTATACTGTATAGGGGGCCGTGCCCACCAAACACGCTTCTGCCTACAAAAGATACAAGATTCTGTATCTGAAACAGCGGACTTCAAACCAGAGTGGAAAAAGACATGACTGTTGTCACGAGGCTACCTGATGCAGTGCTTGAGCTGGCAAGGTAGCTAGCAATGATTAGCGATCATGCTAACATGAACTTCGTAGGCATTTCTATTCTAGTAACAGAGTAGTTTGCTAGCAAGAGGGGGTAAAATACATTTAGAGTGTTTTTGTTTTCATTCAAATTTATATTTCAGAAACTGTAGTGGAAGATATCCTAATCTTCCACTGAAGTAGTTGCCATCTTGCTGTGAAAATTTGTTTTCCCGCCCTTCCGTCAATTTGGTTTATTGGCCCAAAGTGACATTGATGCGCGGCGCTCCCTTCCCAAAAGTGAGACAAAATTCAATGTGAGAGCGCCTGGAGTGCAAAACGTGTCCTTCCCATTGAAAACAACTGGGAGAAGTTGCTGGCAGATTGAAAAATGCAGCCAGTGGACACTAGGTGCTCCTAGAACTACCAAAACTCAACTTGCCTCTCCATGTTAGACATTGTACTAGAGTAACTACTTGTGGGATAAATTGTTACTATGTAACAACTGACTAAGTTAATTGAATTACCACTACTTCACTGTTCTCACACCGTTAATACTTTCTTGGAAAACAGAATTGAAGAGCTTATAAATGTTTATATCTTTTGACAGTATGAATATATGATTAAATCCCTTAAAGTTACCCTGCAGTCATGCCTATGTGAAGTACTGTGGAGGCTGTATTGTATGTGTGCCACCTACGCTCACCCTCCGGTCTCTTAGGTGCTGGCCAGCTACATCAACCCAGCGGGCTGTGTGAGCCACGAAGAAGCCCCTGCGGGGGAGAGCAGGGGCCACAACAGTAACGCCCTTCCCCCAGTCCTACAGGAGCTGCTCAGCCAGTCCTGCCTCATCCCAGCCATGTCTTCTTACCTGCGCAACGACTCTGGTAGGAAAAACTGTTATCCTCTAGTCTGTGTCAGTGTTGGTTTAGGGTGGTCACTCACCCATAAACCCCTATCTGTCAAGGAAAGCAGTGGATCTTGGTTAACTTGTATGATCCTGTTTGGAAGCTCTTTGTGTCAGGTATGGGATGCTCTCTCTGGTGTAGCTGTTTTATTTCAGTCATGTATTTTTCACTGTATTTTCTGTGTTTTGGTTGTTGTGGCCTCCTTGGATCATTTGTGGAGGTTGAACAGGGAAACATGAATAACTTTAAATGGAGAATCAGCTTATCACAGCTTGAGTAAATCCTGAAAAAACGGGACAGAAAAGCTGCACTTAACTGATGTTCCGCATCCATCTGTTAAAAGACGTGTGTGTGCAGATCATTTCTTTATGAGACAGCAGATGGAGCTGCTGTATCTCCCTCCCATCGAGCCTGTGCGTTTGTGGGTCGACGCCTTGTTCCAATTTAAGTTCAATAAACTCGAAGCAATTTCAGTTAGATGAATCCACTCTTTCAAGATACCCATCCACTCGTAATTCAGTCCTTTCATGCACATGAGCAAAAATGTTTAATCCAATTTGATTAGTTGTTACTTGTGACTTAGTTTGGTGGTAATTATTGTGTGGCAAATTGGATTAAATGTTATCATTTCGTCTGAAGATGGGAAACATCTCTTTGTGCGATAAGAACTAATTGTCTATGCTGAATTAAACAGTTCATTTTAGATTTTTGAATATGCAAGGAGCATTTTCGTTACTCTCTGTGATGAGAATTAATTTTGGATTGTTTCAAGTTATGAGCAACTTTAAGAACCTTTTGTCCCTTGAGAAGCAATGGTGCTTCGTTCGATTGGTGGTAATTCTAATTCCAAACATGTACCAGGATAATTCTTGAGGGGAGTGTGTGATATTATCCATGGGTGAAAAAGCCTGTATTTGAAAGCAGGATATACTGGTAATACTCTAAGGTAATCCTCATTCTCTGGTGTAAAGAGCTGACATAGAGAGATCACTGATCTTACACCTGCGATATCTCCACTACTGTACAGTAGTGAATTTCCAGAAAGCTTAAGTAGTACTTTATCTCATTTAGCAATCCAGGCCCACTCCTTCCTTAAACCAGCAAAGTTCTTTGTCAGTTTGCTAGTTTGGTTCACGCACAGAAGATTGACTAGCAAACATTTGATTAGACAGTTACTCTCTTGCCGCTTTGTGGCAGGGTTGTTAGGTCATCTGTGAGTTCAGCGGAACATGCGTGCCTAGTATGTTCTGTGTGTCGGATAGATGGCATCCATTAGATTTATTTCCAGCAACCAGTTGTAGAGTTCAGTCAGAGCAGATGTCAAGGGTCTACTACAGTTTGCATAGGCATTCAATGTTTCGTCAAGGTGTGGAGTACAAAGAATTTTGTTGTTTTTTGTTTTCGTTTCCAGCATCGCCTCCATTCACAATTACTTGCTGTTGTTTATCAGACTGTGGAGCTAATAGCTCTGTGTACCTTAAGCTGTCACACAGCCTCTGTCCGATGCTGTTAGCAGGTGTGTTCACAGGAGCGTGTGTGTACATGCTATTAATGTGCCCCTGCTCTCATAATTAAATAACAACAGATAAAGGGATCAGTATTGTAATTGCTCCTCATCATCTGGTTAAATGCCTTCAAAACTAACGTGTGTGTGTGTGTGTGTGTGTGTGTGTGTGTGTGTGTGCAAACATGCAGCAATGGAATTGTATTAAACGGAAACAAGTTAACAGCCTGCTTTCATTGTCACTCCCCCCGTCTTTTGTGCCGTAATGATGACACGATTCCTTTTAAAATGGCAAATGGTGAAATAGTTCCATGCTTAACACCCAATTTGATAACCCATAGTGGATTAATAATCAAAAACACTGTTATACATGGCCAGTTAAGTCTGTGGCATTCACTTGGTGAACTCTATTGATGGAAGTCAAGTGGCTCCTGTCCTTTGTATCAGCGCCAGCCCTGCTAGCCATTAATAAATGTCAAGAGGGTCTGGTGGTGATGAAAACGTGTGAAGAGACCTAAGAGCACTCCTGCCCGCCGTGTCTCTTTCTTAATAACCTTAAAATAGGGTACTCCTTCCAAAATGCCTTAAGAGCCAGGCTGGGAGCAAGCAGCCCAGTGGTAGGTAGAAGTGCGTGCATGTCAGTCAGTCAGTAGAGGCAGACCCGTTTGGAATGGTGCCACTGGGCCTCTGTGTTTGATTTCTGGATATGATATTCTGTTCATGCCCTGTGTTACTTCATGCAAACACATAGGCCTTTAACATTCACCTAGCTGAGGGTGCCACCCCATCATTACCACTGCCTCATTTGTTTTGGTTTATATTATGGAAGATTATGTGGTTGAGATTGCAGCGGCAGCTTAAGGTATTACTTGGATTTGAACCAGAGCATTGAATACATTACCCTCATCTGACAAGTAATAGGAGCTTTTCTTTCCTTTTCTCTCATCTGAGCTCCCCTTTTCTCCAGTAGCATCAGGCACGCACACTAAGATGGTTCTGGAAGCTTTGACGAGAGAGAGCATTGAAAATGGAGGACGTCCCCCTTTGTAGTATGCTAACGTAATTAGCTTTTTGCTACGATGACATTTATTTAATGAAGCTTGTGGGGAAATTTTATTTAACACTAGAAGCATAATTGGACCTACTGTCAAACAAATGGTCAAAAATCATTGTTACCCTATCCGTGTGAATAAAAAGGCTAGCATCATCAATGCAGGGAAGGCTGGTGGAGGACAGGCTAATTTTTATGCATGGAATGAGGAATGGTACAGTATCAAACACTAGCCATCCCAAACGGACGTCCACATGTGTGATGTGACACAGTCATAAAATAACTCTGCCGTTGTAAAACCCATGTCCCCCCTCCTTCCCTGACTTTTCCTGAATGTCTGTTTTTAACATAATAGTGTTATTACAATTTCAAAATCACACACACAAACAAATCTGGAAGCATTTTCATGACCACCACAGCTTTTAGCCAACATCTACAAGTAACATCCTGAGGTGCGATTAACACCTGCTCCCAAAAGTCATGTCGTGCCTGCGTGCATCAGTGATCATTAAGCCTTCTAGCATTAAAGGGGTACCCTACCAGTGATCATTAAGCCTTCTCTCCGTTCCTCCTAATCCTCAGAGCGGTGCTCATCTTACCTGCTGCAGTGCTGTGATGTACACTCACCGAACACTTTATTAGGAACACCTGTACACCTGGAACACCTGTACACCTTCTCATTCATGCAATTATCTAATCAGCAAATAATGTGGCAGCAGCGCAATGCATAAAATCCTGCAGGTACAGGCCAGCAGTTTCAGGTAATGTTCACATTGTGTTCACAATGTGATCTCAGTGATTCTGACCGTGGCATGATTGTTGGTGCCAGATGGGCTGGTTTGAGTATTTCTAAACCTGCTGATCTCCTGGGATTTTCACGCACAACAGTCTGTAGAGTTTACTCAGAATGGTACAATAAAGAAAAAACGTCCAGTGAGCAGCAGTTCTGCGGACGGAAACGCCTTGGTGATCGGAGAATGGCCTGACTGGTTCAAGCTGACAGAAAGGCTACAGTAACTCAGATAACCACTCTGTACAATTGTGGTGAGCAGAACAGCAGAAGGCCACGTCGCGTTCCACTTCTGTCAGACAAGAACAGAAAGCTGAGGCTGCAGTGGGCACAGGCTCACCAAAACTGGACAGTTGAAGAAACAGTTGAAAAAACGTAGCCTGGTCTGATGAATCTCAATTTCTGCTGAGGCACACAGATGGTACGGTCATGAATCCATGGACCCAACCTGCCTTGTGTCAACAGTCCAAGCTGGTGGAGGTGGTGTAATGGTGTGAGGAATGTTTTTTTGGCACAAGTTGGGCCAGTTAATGCCAATCAATCATCGCTTGAATGCCACAGCCTATTTGAGTATTGTTGCTGACCATGTGCATCCCTTCATGGCCACAATTTACTTCTATCTCTCTTCTCCATTTTCTAGTGTCTACTTCCAGCATGATAATGCACCATGTCACAAAGCAAGTCGTCTCAAACTGGTTTCATGAACATGACAGAGTTCAGTGTTCTTCAGGGCCTTCCCAGTCACCGGATCTGAATCCAATAGAACACCTATGGGATGTGTTAGAACGGGACATTCACAGCTTGAAAGTGCATCTGAAAAATCTGCAGGAATTGCATGATGCAGTCATGTCATTATGCACCAGAATCTCAAAGGAATGTTTCCAACATCTTGTGGAATCAATGCCAGAATTGAGGCTGTCTTGAGAGCAAAGGGAGGCCCTACCCACTATTAGTATAGTGTTCCTAATAAAGTGCAAAGTGAGTGTGTATCTTTGTGTTGCGCGCCCCTGCGCTCTCTAAGAGGATCGGGGGAAACCCCCTGGTGTGTCTCCTTACCACTGCCCTACTCCCCTCTCTCCCTCGCTCTCCCCCGCCTCAGACCTACCTCATTTCTCCCCCTAATCTCTCTCTCCTCGGCCACAACGCACCGCCCCATGCCCGAGTTCTGCATTAGTCATCGGTGTCTTTCCGATCCTTCTGAGATGCATTACGCCCACCCCAGCACACTCCATCACAGGAAGATAAGCCATTAGTGGGAGGTAATGCCTTTTAATGTCAGAGCGAAACTAATTTATTTTAATTGAAAATTCCATTTCTTTATTTCTTTTGTGTGCGCCCGGCGCATGTCTCTGCCCCCACCACTGACCCACCTCACCTCCCCCACTGGCATATGTGTGCGCAAAATAGGACCCTTAATTAGGTAGATGATGTTTATGGGTAGCATGAAGAGACCGGTATAGGAAGAAGTTACTCATCGGCCGAGTTCTTCGATTGCACACACAAGGATCATGTGTCGAGGGTTGTCCCTCCTCTCCTCCTTCCTCCTTATTCCTCCCCTCTACAACAGATTTAAAGTTATTCTAGGCTGAATCTGGCAGCGCCACAGAGAATGGCCATTTTGGCCCATCATTCATGTTTAGTACGTCTGCACATTGACGTTGGGGGAGGGGGGGGCTGTATGATTCATGACCAAGACCGCCAGAGACGTGGAAAGACCCTCGAGGGGACTGTGGCCCTATGTTCTTCTAGTCCCCCCTCCCCCTGCTCCACTACAAGGTTTTCCCCCCCATTACTAGACCTGTTGTTAGCGGATCCACAAGGTGAATGCTCAAGAACTACCGTCTCCAAATTCATGATACATCCCCCCACTGCTGTTCTCCAATAATGTGATTTAGCAGGGGTGGAACCCCCGTTGTCAGCATCATGGTCAGAGTTGTCTTTGACCGTGATGTCCTCTCTTGCGTTTGAGCGGAGCTCTGTGGAGGAGATGTTGTGCACATGAACAACACATTTGCACATTAAACCCAGTTCCTCGGGCCCTAGTCGAACCGTAGCTGGAGAGAAGAGAGGTTAGAGGAGGGCTAGAAACACATGAAGTCACCATGAAGTCATAGTGCTGTTTTGCTCTGGGTGGACTAGTATGCCTTTCTTCTCAGTATGAATGTGTGATGCTGTGCTTTGTGATTTATTCATTGCAGCACCTGGTTGGTCTTAAAGCATGCTGTGTGTTTTCCACGTCAAATGACCAAGAATATGTAGTGTTTTCTAGCCTAGGTCCTGCTACCTCCCTCCTCTTGTATGTCCTTGGGCCCTGTTGATTCGCTTGCATGCACAAATGCAACATGCACACACACACACACACACACACACACCCATAGTGGCAATGGACTCAATTTCCCTATTGTGCATTTCAGATGACAGTAGCAGCCAACACATGTTAAATCCAGAAGTACAAAGACCTACAGTTTCTCGCCACTGTTTCTCATTAGAATGCAGGGTGTGATGATGGTGTAGGTTAATTATTTCCCCTATGGGAACTTACTACCCTGACCTTTTAGATACCTGAAGAAGACGTTCTCTGAAACCCAATGGATATCTTTAGAGAGAACCATAGTACAGGGACATCACGTTACAGTACATGCATGCTTTAAGCATAGCCCCCCTCTCCCTCCCCACTCTTCCATAGGAATCCATAATAGAAAAAGCTTGAGGCTAGCTTGAGGCTAGTCTAATCGATATATATTTTTTATTTTATTGTTCAAATGTCCCTATTGCACAGTACATCTAGTGTTTATTCATGTATTTATAAAATATTTTTATACAGAAACAGGATCGCTCACACACGACTAACCCTTAAATCAAAGTGAACATATTATACATCAAAAGGGACTTGTTTTAACCCCCCAACAACTGAACAGAAGGTGGAAAGAGATGCAGAAAGAGACATTAGAAGGGTAGTTCTGTTATGTAATAAATGCTGAATGGAGCTTTTTGTCTGGTCCCCTTAAGGTCCTTTCCTTCACTCACTATTTTCTTATAAAAAAATCTCTCTCTTCCTTTTTGTTTCTTCCTTTTTCTCTGCTTTAATTTTTTATTGCAGATAGCCATCTCCAGTTTCGCCTTGAAGTACAAGGTGGTGGTAAGAATAGAAATGTGTCCCCCCTCGTTACGGTTGCCACTGCTTCAGCTTTCTCCTCGCAGATTAGTTCAAGTGGAGTGTTTGTATACTGTAGATGGACATCTCTTTGTTGCCATCCTCCAGAGCCATGCTGCCCGGGAACCTGCGCTGTGGTGGCTGCCAAAGCTGTAAAAGCGCTGCCCCTGAAGATAATGGGTTGGACACAGTGGCGAACGGTCCCTCTGGAATGGCTTCCCAGTGCAAACAGTCCCCTCTCGGGGGGGGGGGGGGGGGGCAGAGTGCACGCAAGCACATCTCCATGCCCTGAAACCAACCAGCAACGTTGTAGTGTCCATGTCAATATTTTTAATCCATTTGAGAAGCAAGGGATTCGTCAGTAATACTCAATTTCCATCATCCATCCAATGAGTCCCAGGTGAAGTTGGTTTCCTCCCTAGGCTGTATGCCCAGGGCCGTGAAACCTAACTGGGGCCTGGGCCAGTGTCTGTGCCCCGCCTCCTTCTGTATCCAGCACAGTCAAGGTCCCGGTGTGGCCGCCAGCCCTCTGTTATCTCCCCGGCTCATGACTGTGAGACGACACTGTGGCGGCCTCGTCCTCATCCTGCTCCACAGCCCTGTCCACCCTCTCTCCTCCAGTTGGAAAGCTGCTCATGTCTCACTCTTACCACCCCTCAATTCGGAATATCCCCTCCTTTACCTCCCATCAACTCTGCTTTTTGGAATAGTCTAGTATCCAGTTAAGGGGGGGGAGGGTTTGTCGTTGTTGGGGGGGGGGGGGGAGATCCCCCTCACAGGGTGGTGTAGATGTAAACAAAGACGATGACGAAGAGGTTGAGGAAGGTGCCGATGATGCCCAGCAAGGCCAAGACGGACTCCTCCTGTTCCTCCTTGCCCTCCAGCTCCCGCACGTCCTCAATAGTTATGACTGTGGTGCCCATGGTCCTGATGCTCACCCAACCTGGCAGGGGTCCTGCTGGCACTTATCTGGGGGGGAGAGAGAGAAAGAGACCACACACAAAGAACATAAGCCCACAATAAAGACAGAACATGCAGACAATAGAGGCTGAATTTAGATGCTGCTTTTAAGGGTGTTCTGCTATTATACTACCCCCCCCCCTCCTCCCCTCCTCTTCAACATGTGGTCAATACGACACCCTGGGGAAAACAGAAAACTGGCGAAGAAATCAATGCTGATTGAACCAAACAATGGAGATTATGCTGTGAACGCTGGTGTTTTATTACCTGCCCTAGCTGCGTCTCCCACTACAAAAGCAATGTCATATTTCGCTCTTCCTTATTGGCTATTCATAATGAAAACACTTAATGCCCTGCGATATCGCTCATGTCACAGTGAATAATGATTTAATGCTCTCATTTAGAGCCCCCCCCCCCCCACCACACACACACCCTCCTTTTTTTCTCCAAAGGTGGTAAATAATTCGCTGCCAGCCAACCCTCCTCCTCATTTAAGTAGTTGTCCTGAGGGTAATGCTCCTATCCCTGTGGAGGGGTATGAAGGGGGGGGGGGCAGGTGAGGGACGACGCGGCAGACCTTCAGGGAAATATGCAGGAGGATGTAAACATTCGAGGGGGGGGGTTAGTTCAACACGGTTGCGCAGAGCTAAAAAGCTACAACGTCAACACCTACAACAATAACCAGAGCCCTACAGCGCCACAGCCCTCTCTGAATCTCAAACAGGCAGCTCCCTGCCGTGGGAGGTAGGGAAGGAAGAAAGGAAAGAATGAGAAATGGCAGAGGAGAGAGATTGAGAGTGTTGTGGATGTAGCGTCTTACCCTACGGCGTGTGAGGATCAGGATGACATCCTTTTCGGTCCTCAGCTGAGAAGCATGGCCTCCTACAGGGGGGGCTCCATGGGGGCGGGGGTGCGTGGGGGGGCTGGCCGTCGTAGCCGAAGTCCCAGTGCCACGGAGCGAGGGAAGGAGAGAAAAAAAGATAAAGGAGAGCAGGGTTCCCGGGCACTATGCGTAGACGCTGGCTATATGAAAATCCACCTCCTCTCCGTCCGAATCAATTCTCTAGTCCTTGGCGCCGGGTTAAACTGATGCCTCTGTTTCTGTCGCTGTATTGTCCCTTTTTTGTTATTGTTTATTTTCCTCAGGTCTCCACTGCCAAAGCTGAGGCACTGGCAGATTACATTCAGGGGGCTTGGAGAAACCCTCTCCCCATACACTCCCCCTCCCTCCCCACTTCTCTCCCCATCCTCCCACCCTTCTCCCTTCTCTTCTCTCTCTTTCTCGCTCGCTCGCTCTCTCTCTCTCTCTCGCTTTCCTTCTTGCTCTTGCTCTCCTTCCAACAAACTCCACCAAACCCCCCCCCTCCTCTTCTTCCTCCTCAGCTCTTTCTTATCTCTGTATGACCCTCTTAGCTGCTCAGAGAAAGCAGACAGTCTCGGTGACAAATGTACACGCCCCCACCCCCTCTCTTCTCCTCTGCTCTTTCCCTCCTTCCTTCTCTCCCTCCCTGGGGAGCAGCGCAATTAGTGCCTCTCAGAGGCGCCTCACTTGTCGCTGAACCCCAGAGCCACAGCCGTGCATGGTTAACTTTCTGGAGCCGCTAGCGCTCGTGGCGGTGGTGGCGGCGGCTAGTTCCGCGCCTCTGCTCAGCTAGGGAAGAATCCGCTGCTAAGGACAGTCCAGTCTAACAGCAGGTGGTATTCCAGAGAGGGAAGAGGAAATGATATGATCCCAGAGAGCTGCGTGGAGAACCGGAGCACCAGAATGCTGGAGTGTCTCTGTCTCTGGGTGGCAGCTGTGTCGTGGCGGGTCCCCAGCACACAGAGCCGTGCCCTGGTAGAGCTGTGCATTGCATAACCAAGCAGAGAGAGAGCGAGAGGCCGGATCCTGGTGGCTGTGGCGCGAGAGAGAGAACGATGTTCAAGCTTACCGCCGCCGTCTCCTCCTCGTCTATATCCCTTTGTCAGACGCTGGTAGTCGCTCAGACCTGCAGAGAAATGGAAGGAGAGGGAGGAGGAGGTGGGGGGGGGGACAAGAATAGGAGGTGGCTTAGCGATGAGGCATGGGGGGGGGGGGTGGGGGCGGAGGAATCTGGTGCTAACGGGTCTCTGCTCGCAACTCTGAACAGCGGTAGCAGCAAAGCAGATGTAGTCGAGCTGTAAGGAGACAATCAGCCTTTTGTGTTACACCCCCCTTTTTCTTTATTTCTTTCATCAAAAGGGTTGTTTCATGGATGGGTGTTTTGTTCTCCCTCCTGTATTCACTGTCATGTCGGGCGAATCCTTCAGCGCCACTGGTGGAATGGAATAAACGGTACCCCCCCTCCACACACACACACACACACCCTCATACCATTACACCACCTGCCCATATGTAGTCGTGCTGTGAGTAACATTGACAACCACCACAGTGTTCCCTTTTCCCTCTAGAGAAGCTGTGTTAGTGCAGTAGGATTGTTTTTTGCATGTATGTCAATGTGTGTATGATCCAGTCAGCAGGTTTTCCTTCAGCACACTGACTCATGCATTCCGGCCCGTCCTCTCTGTCTCTCTGTGTCACTCTCTGTCTCTCTCTCTGTCTCTCTCTCTGGGTGTGTGTGTCTCTCTCTCTCTCTCTCTCTCTGTGTCTCTCTTTAAAACTAACCTTAACCCTGTCACTTTTGTAGTGAGGTACATTGTTAGTGTTAATGAGGTCTTGATGCATGAGTTATCTTATTGTTGGTTTCCCACAATCATATAGAAGGAATCAGGGGAGGCTGGTGGAGGTAGAAATAGGAGGACAGGCTCATTGTAATGCATGGAATGTATTGAGGAACGGTATCAAACACGTGAGTGTCATATCCTGTTGTCTGAGCAACTTTTTAGGCTGTGTCATTAGCTAGCTGTCACTAGAGCTGGCAACGAAACTCTGTATTGATGCTGTGTGCAGGGATTTGAGATGGCTACCCTATCCAAAGAGATTCGCCAAATCACCACCCAAAGTCTTGGATTTGAGAGTGGAGCAATGTGTACTACATTGAGATGGGCTACATGTTCATGTGTGAGCCAGACTACTCACTGCACATGAATTGGGTGTATGATGGAAAACCTTTGATTTCCTCCGACCTTGATACGCTTAGTTAGTAAACCTTCATCAGCCAACGTGTGCTTTCAAGCCCACGGTAGAAAACTGCTCATCCCCGACTTTTGGCTTTGTAGTGAATGTTGTACTAGCTTTGACACACACCAATCCCTGTAATGCAAGGAAATTACAGGGCAGGGCAATTATCAGCAGCGCTAATTCTACAGTAGCTAGCAGCTTCCACACATCTCATCTATCTCCATTTGAAATGGGCTCAGTCCTAGGAGTCAAATTAGAAACTGGAAAGATGATTAGGATCCCCAGTGTTTTGTTGATCTCTGATTAAACTGCCTGTTTTCAAGAGGGGCTGGGAAGGTATTGGACTTAAAGTGAGAGTGCGCCTTCCAAGATATGGATGAGGTTCTTTGATTAAGATTTAGGACTTTTAGCTAGAAGCCTGGCCAAGCGAGAATCCATTTACACCAACAAAACAATCTGTTTACTTTGCTTTCCACTTTTTCAATGAGGTGGTATCTCAGGCCCTTATTTCCTGGTTCTGGCATGCATACAGCGTGTTTACCCTCATCCTCTAATTTTACAGCATGGGTGTCTGCTTCTCTAAACAGGTGCCCTTTTTAAATCCTTCTCTCCTGTGTGGGTAGTGTGGATCCCTCTGCCCCCCCCCCCCCTCACTGTGAAATACCAAATGTCAGTCCTAGAACTGTCATCTGTAATTATGAGGAGAGGTTTTTCTGCTCTACTGGGTTGACAAGGCAGAAGGGGCTCCAAATTAGGCGGAAGGTAGTACAGGAGGGAGTAGCCAATGGGCTTGGGGGGTTCATTAGAATGGAGGGGGAAAAAGGAATATGACCTTTCCTCTCAACCTCCAAGTATCCCTTTGACCTCCATCTATGGGCCACTGTAGCTTAGTTAGTGGTGCTCTCTGAATTGAACCATGGCCATGTCTTATAAAACATAGTTTTGATTGTCAAAACCTTTAAAAACAGCGGTTTTAGTAGTGTCTAAGATTAATATCTGTTTCCGCCAAAAGAAAGAAATGAAGTAGCCCATAAATATGACAATATATAGATTATAGAATTAAGGAGAGATACCATACCAATGACAGTCCTAATGAAGAATGGTGGTAGAAAAGAACGCCTGGGGATAATGGGACTTTTGAGATGGAAAGGTGAATATGTTATATTTTCCCTTGTAGCTCATTCAAAGCTTTTATTGCTTCTCTGAAACATAGGGAAATTATGCTGCTCTTACTTGGGACATTACCACAATCATATACTTGTTCCTCTGACTTTCTGTCGATGGGGGGGGGGGGTCCATTTCTCCTCTATTAAATTATCATGAGGAGTGTGAAGTAGGTCATTATGGAGTCATTTTGTAGTGTCAGCAACATTCTCACCTACACACATTAAGCCCACCACATGCAACAAATTGCTTTGAATAATCATATCCTTGTCACCAGTACCATAGCAGGTGGGTCCATTCAACTTATTTCAAAGCAGTATGATACAATCTTACTGATCATAATTTTACACTGAACTGTGCACAAGTTTGCTGGCTGTAACGGCTATTGTCGCTGAACTTTGTTTAGATTTGTTGAGCCTTATAGGCTAGGCTAGGATCTACCACGCTACTTTGGGGGCACTGAGTTGACTGTGACAAAACCGTAACGTTTGGCAGTGACAGACAGGGATTCCCTGCAAAAAGGGGCGTAACGCATCATGGACATGGGTGGTCCTGTTTTACCATCGGCCTTATTCCTTTTGACCATTTGGGTCTTTGTTTCCCCTGAGAGTTGACAGTGTTGCTACCTCCAGCCCACCTCTACCAGAGCCAGACCCCCAGCTGTGGACAGAGGGGTGCAGGCTGGACACCGACCCCAGGGGTACCTGCAGGAGGATTGAGCAGGCTCTGGTGACCTACATAGAGGCCCCTTCTCCCATGTGCATGTGTCTGTGCCACTTAGCATTCCTCTCACTCTTCTCTGCTTTCATTCCCACATCCCTCTGAGCCCAGGACGCGGGGCTCCGGTATATGACACATTCCGTTTAGTGGCAGTATGGGTAGAGGAGGGGGAGGGGGTGGAGAATAGGGAGATTGGGGACAGTATGGTGGCTAGATTTGGCTTGTTCCTCTTGTTGAAGCTGCTAACAGCGTCAGAGGTGGTGAGAGAGGGGGAGGAGGAGGAGGCGCCGCCGACAGCACTCTTTATCTGGCAGGATTGTACCAACACTCATTCGGTCCCTCTCCCTCCCCATTCACAGCAGCACAGGCCTCTTGTGTTTGCTCTTTAACTTCAAACCCACTGCTAGGGGGTGCTGCTTTCATTGAAGGTATGATAAAATAGGTGGGTAGGTACAGTAGGTAGCTGGGTGGGTTGCACGGGAGGCTGTTGGAGGTAGAAATCGGAGGACGGGCTCATTGTAATGCATGGAATGAGGAATGGTATCAAACACATGGGTTGAGAGGTCAGGGCTAGACCAGAGTGTATGCTGATTTTAACACTTGCTCAATATTGTTTTAATATGGAGAGCAGGGGACCAAAGTAAACGTATTAGGTGGGAGAAAATTATATGGTTTTGGAATTCCGATTTGTTAATGTTTGTTATCTGTTGTGGTTGAAAGGGTTTCCAGAAATACTAATTGTATGTTTCTTCCATCTACCCTGTTTTTGCATCATCACTTGATGACGCACCCAGAAACCTCGAAGAGGCTGCACAACTGTGCACAGGGGCTTACACCTTTTTGTTTTGCACCCAGAATTATTATTATTTTCTTTTTTTGTTAAATACAGCCCTACAAGTACAAATATTCAGCGTCCAGAGAGGGCAAGACTTCTACAGTAGAAAGGCTGGCTGCATTGACACACTGCTTTAACAGGACTTCTGCTGGTGTGGGAGAAACCCATATTATCCAAACTTACCTTAATGTGAATTATTGGTTTGTTTTTAAAGCCTGTGATTTTGACGCTCAGGGCAATTAACATTCACAGCCAATGACACTCACACGTTGGTTACACACGTCTACCTCTTGATGAACGTTATAATTCAAAGACCCTCCCCTGCCACGTGTGCTAAAGTTTAGTGGCGCTGTCGCTCCTCATCCAATTTAGACAGGAAGTGAAATGAGATGGAAAGCAGAAGGATCCAGCCCAGCTCAATATTTTCTATTTAATGGCCCATTAGTTCCTGAGGTATTCTTGGAATGGATCTTTTTAGGATATTAAAGAGGATAGTTCTTGATGATGATGATGATTTCAGGTAAGGCTGAGGTGTCACCATAGCTGGGTGTTAGTACTTTTTAATTAGTTTTATGTAGGTGTGGAGTTTTACTTGCATTGTATCTTTAGTGAATCCTCAACTGAGTATGCACTGCCGTCTTCTGAGTGTTGTATTCCACTATCACACTTTACGATATCTCAAGTGGTTCTCATTTTGTCTGATTTTGGGTGTAGAAGTGGTAACTACTGTCTGGGATGGCTTTCGCAGTTCTCCCTTGCCTTGTGACTTTTTGGATGTCTCTGAATTGTTTGTGTCGTTGTTGTTCCAGCCAAGAGCCATTTCAACCCATGTCTTCTTGGCTCCAGTCAGTGCCATATTCTCTATTCCCATCAAATGTTTCATTAATGAATTTGCATTTTGTATGTTCTCAACGTCTTTCCCCTGTTCCTCTTTCCAATCCATAATGAATATGAATTACACTACTAACACCAGTCAGCCAGTTGGCCCAGAGTTAGAAGACCATGTCTGCCTGGCCCTGCAGTGCCCTTGGCCAGAAGACTGGCAGTGCCACCCTCTCTGTGCCTCAGATAACAAGTATTGTGATGAAACCCCATGCGACCCCCCATATTCTCTCTCAAGTCAGAAGTTGTGCGCACTGTGAAAATAACTGATTAAACTTTACCCAGCCCACAGGGCAAAATCCAAGTGTGTGTGTTTCCAGTATATTCAAGGGGGTTGTGTGGCATTCTTCATAACTGGACCTGACCTCTTCAACCCAATGTTAAGCTGTGACATTTCTGAGGGTTTTTCACATGGCATGCACAGGGACTTTCTGCAAGTGGAAACGATAAGGTGTTCTAAACTGTAGCACCCTTTGCTTTTCCTGGATAGCCTAATTATTATAATATATGGAGACTTGTTTGGTACTCGGCTATATGTTCAGTAGTTGTGAAATGAATACATTTGAATTATTTAGAATTATTTGTGTGCGTCATTGCAATGCACAGGCCTTGTATTTTGAGGCAGGCTGGTTAGTTGACAGAATGATTTTAAGAGGAAAACATAAAGAATGTTTATTTTCTAAGAAAGCTTGTTCACAAAAAACCCCTCAAACTATGGTAAGACGATTTATGATGTAGGCCCGGGCTTTGTAAAGAAACTTAGATAATCTCTGGTTTGCTACGTGTCTTTGAGAGATTGTGGGTTTCCAGAGAACGTGTCAATGCTGTAGCCCTCCTCCTCCTCTCTCTTTGACACTTTTTTCTATTAACCTCCTCCTGCTTGTCTCACTCCCTCGCCTCTTTCTGTGTCTCTGCCCCTCTCTCTCTCACTCGTATCTGCCTTCTTTTCCACCCTCCCCTCTGGTCTGTTAATAACATGAAAGAAGCCCCAGTATCCCTGCCGGGGGGGGGGGGGGGGGGGTAGATTGGATAGTGAAGGTATTTCATGTTTGCTCTTCTCTATCAGCAGAGTTGATGGGCCTCCCCTGATGTCACACCACCCCAGGCACCATATTGATACCCAGAGCATCCACCCAGTGTGTGTACCACAAGTCACATCCAAGACTCACTTAGAGGCGAGGAAGGGGCTGTAACATCAAGCCTTATTTTGGGTGGCTTTGTGTTCTCGTTGGAGTGTATGCGCGGACAGGGAGGCATTATGCTGAGTGGGAGTGCTTTTATTTCAAGGACCGTACGCAGGGCCTGACTCATCACTACCTCTCAGGTGGAGACTTTAAGTATGAATCATTAGACACATCTGCAGCTCTCTGTATGCAGCACCTATCTACGGATGGCCTCAAGGAAGCCTTTAAATCAGCCGTGCTCAAGGCTTTCTGCTCCTGTCAAACCCCTCTTATGACTTAAGGTCAATCTCCACCGGCCAGTCGTGGTTAAGATGAATGTCTGCTTTGTTTCAAACCTTTTCCTGTCTCGAAGTTCCAGCTTCTGGATCGTTTCCTTACCTCGATCTGACTGGGACTGATTGACATTACGGTCTGGGGTTACATCTGTTTATTTAGGGTTTATGTGGAAATGTGTGGGGAACAGTATCATGGACAGTGTTGCGTTATCATTTGGTGTCCCCCCCCCTTTCCTCTCTGAGAAGTCCATTCTGCTGGTTGTAAATCACTTAGTCCAAATTAAGTTATCATGAACAACCGGGAGAGGGACCTGACTGTGAAACAGATGGAAAAAGAGGCTGACATTGTGCAGGTCTCCTAGGCGTCTCCTCCTACACACACACGCGCACACACACACGCACAACTCCACCACTGGACACTTTAGCCCAAGGCGAGCAACATCAATCATACCAGTTACCGGGGCCTAGCAATAATTGCTTAAATGTATTCAGTAGGGTAGGGATTAGGATTCCGGGCTGTACACTAGACACTGGAGAGGATTGGAGCGCAGATTAAAGCTGAGGGAGGTCAACGTTGTTCAAATTCTAGGAAAGGAGGAACGTCAGGGCCGGGAATTCCAATATAAATGTAAAGCAGGCCGGGGAGTCCAAATGAGACGCCGCCCTGCTCGATTTGAGTCTGGCACAAGGCGAGCACAGGGGTGCGCTGGTGACACACACACACACACACACACTCTCACACACTCTCACACTCAGCCTGCTGTGTAACATACTGAAAATGGGCATTCTTGTACAGTCACCTTCAAAATATTTACTCTCAAACAAAGCCTGGACGTGACTGAATAGGCCGACTGGCTGGGTGTTACTGGTTTTCCTCTGTCTGCCTATGGCTTCCAGGCCACCATTCCGTGCCAGTGTTATTTAAACTTCCATTATGGGTGTGAAGTGGGAGCTGTCAGGCCCAGTCGCCATGGGGATAAGAAGGGGGCCTGTATGGAATCATATCACAATGAGAAAGGGGAACAGCTGAGGTTGACTGGCTCTCGTCTGAGCCCTGTCACCGTCGCTTCCCTCTTCATCTCGCTCTGTCTTTCTCTCTCTCTCTCTCTCTCTCTCTCTTTCTTCATCTCTCGCTCTCTGTCTCTCTTCATTCTTCTCTAGTCATTTGTTTCTCCCCCTCTCTTTCTCTCTTCCTCTCTCTTAATCCCCCTCTAGTCGTTTGTCTCCCTCCCCCTCCTCTCTCTTTCTCTCTTGGACAATGACTAGCCTGCTGCCTTGATTTTCCAATCTTTCATGCTAGCTGACTTGTTCTAGTTTCTCAAAAATGACAGTGAGATTCTATTTTATTTATTTCCTTTTCGATTCAATCTTGTATTTTGGGGGAGTTAGAGGTTGCTTGCTAGGCCCAAGGCGTCCTCTAGTGCCCTTCTGACTGGCTCCGCTCAGCTTGACTTTGAGGGACATAAACACGGCGCTGTTCAAAGTTGCGTTCAAGGACACGTGGTGCTGTTGCAGGGAAGTCTGCTGCACATTTGTTTGTGAGGAGTCTAAATTGAGTTCTGGACTTGGTTTTGGCCGCCTCAGGGCTGTTCCCGGTGCTCGAGTTTCATTTGTCATTTTGTCCATTCCTGGAAATATAATAATCTTTAATATCCCCTTTCACCAGCTTGATGCTCCCTACCATTCATCTCTACGCCTCTCTGTTGCCGCCCTTCTTCTCTTCTCTCTGAGTGCAATCTCTGAGCAATCTGGAGCTCTCCTCCTCTCCACCCAGATCTATCCTGTAGAATCAGTCACTTAGCATTTCTATTACGTGTCCGTACACACACACACACACACACACGCACACACACACACACAGACACACGCAGGCACACACGGTTCATTTGAGTCCAGGAAAATGCAATGTTGTTTTCTCATGTTCTCCGATATTGAATACATTTTTCACTGACATCTTGGAGAGAGAAAAAATTTATATGTAAACTTGGCAATGTGTTTTCAGACCAGTCTGCATCTTTCCTCAACAATGCACAGTCAGATAGTAGGGGATAGAGTCTGGATTAATGTTTTTGTTTGTGTGCCTATGTTTTAAACCACATTTTTATTAATTGATTCAAATATACTAGAAATTACCGCTTCCCTTTTTGCCCTCTCACATACCTCCTTAAATCCTCAGTTTTCATGTTCTCCGAAGCCTTATTTTACACATCTTCCTAACCCTGCTGTGTGTTTGCCCCCCTCACTCTCTCTCTCTAGTGCTGGACATGGCGCGCCATGTGCCCCTGTACCGGGCCCTGCTAGAGCTGCTGAGGGCCATCTCCACCTGTACTGCCCTGGTGCCGCTGCTGCTGCCCCTGTCAGGAGACCCAGAGGAGGACGAGGATGATGAAGAGCACTCCGAGGGACAAACCTCCGTGGGCATGCTGCTAGCTAAGATGAAGACCTGTGTGGACACCTACACCAACCGCCTCAGGTGGGTACAGATGCACAGACACACAGACAAGCACACACAAAGAATGGACTGGCAGGTGTACAGAACACAGGTTAGCATGATAGCATATCCCCATTTCACTGGCTCTCCTGGGTCAGCCACACTCCCTTTGCCTTGGTATCTCCAGTTGTTATCAGCCGTAAGCTTGTAGACCTAGAGGGTCTGAGGATCTGTGACATACTTTTAGTCATAGCAAGCAGGAAGCCCGCGGCATCCCCCCACCACCTCCATACATAATACTGCAGGCTACACCAGGACAGGACTCCTCTGAGGAGCCCTCTCACACTCCACTCCAGCACTCCGCCGAGGAAAACATCAATACTACATGGGCACCCATCCGAGGAGTCAATATTTAAACCAACAGATGGGCCCTGAACATTACTCGGTGCCGAAGCATGTATCAAACAGTCCCTCTTCGATGCTCTTGCAAATCAATGTTGAATTTCCGAATTGATGAACATTTGGTTAGGGTTTGGTTAAGGTCAGTTTTTATCTATTTGGGCTGTCAATGGGATGCAAGATCCATGGCAAAGCTGTTTTAATGTGACATGACTCGCCCAACCTCCCACCATCGTAATGTCTCAGGTTTACTGAACTTGGTGGCTCTCATCAGTGGCTATCAGATTACTGGGGGATGGAGGGTACTGTGGTCTATCCACCCGTGGGGGGTCAAGTAGAAAGGGAGACTGCACTGGTCTGTCGTATCAGCTCAGAAAACAGTGATAAGGCAACCCTCATACTGTAAGCATCATATCCACAGCTGTCACATCAGGCTGGTGCTCTGAGGGCCGGGAACCAGGACCCAGACACACAGACAGCCCTGTAACGATGGCAGAGCCTGGGGGCGGCAGGCCAGCGCCAGCCACAGAGATTGTGTGATCAGATCGCCATTGTCTTATTTAAGTGTCTCTCCCTATCTGTGTCCAGCCTGCCATGGCCGATAGTGTCCTGTCTGTTGTGGAATGGCAGGTGAGGAGGGCTGGTGGTGGGAGAGGGGGGATGGGCCTTGGAGAGTGGTGGTACTGTCCCTGGCGCCAAAGCTGAGGATTCTGGGGACGGAGAGGGGGAGGAACTGACTGATGGAGGTTGCTTGGCCAGTGTTCAGTTTCACAAAAGGTCATGCAGAAAAGTGGCTTTCTCAACCACCCCTCGTTTGCACAGCATTTGAAGCACAAAGTTAATTGAGGCTACAGCGCTTTTCCCTCCAGCGTTTTTTTTCATATATAGGTTTTACCCACTTAAACCCAGGGACTTATGTTGTGGTTATTTTGAATGCCGAGATGGTTCCCATACACACCTCAAATGTGTCCCTACTAAGAATAAAAAATGTTAGCACGATTCTCCTATTCTCCTAACTCCTATTCATTTTGATAATGATCATAATCACAATATACATTAAATAATACTCTTAAACAGAACCAAAATGTTTCAAGGCAATACCAGACAACCAAACATAGGCATGATAGGCAGTAGGCATGTACCGAGGTGTCACTGTCTGTATCTGTTATTCTGTATGTATGAAATTAAACAAGAGAGACCCTCCTAGAAAATTATAATTTAGGTCAATAGGCCTAGGACCATTGAGCAAGACAGGCTGTGTAGTCAGCAGAAGGCCTAACGATAAAAGAAAGTGCTTATATCAATTGTTTTTGTATAAAGCCATAAAACAGTTTATATATGATACTAGTAGTGAACAATAAATGATAAACAATAAATAAATGAAACTGATTAGAATCCTACAAATGATTGAGAACCTGATTCTGTCAAACTAATCAATCAAAGTCAGTGCTGGAGCTATAGCCGGTTCAAAGTAGACACAAAACTGGCAACTTTCAAAATCTTGTGAACAAACTGGAAGGCATGTTAGTTACCAACAAACCAGCAAAAAAAAAAAAAAAAACTTTTCTTGCTCTTGTCGCTTTGTATCATTTGATCGCTCAGCCGTAGTCCCTACTATCTTATTCTGTCTCTAGAAAAAGTATTTTATGCTGCGAGGGCTGCACAAAAGCCCCCTTTTAATTATTCATTGCACCTGGGCAGTGGAACACTAGCGTTGCCCCTTGGTTCTGTCGGTCTGAACATCAGACTCTCCTTTCTTCTCAG
Source organism: Argentina silus (assembly GCF_951799395.1). Lineage (NCBI taxonomy): Eukaryota > Metazoa > Chordata > Actinopteri > Argentiniformes > Argentinidae > Argentina > Argentina silus. The sequence continues at coordinate 1,960,130 of NC_139653.1, read as the reverse complement.
GTTTGAGGCTTTGCCCTCCGCTGTTCACTCCTGTAATGGCATGAAAAATGCAGTTTCATTTTTTGTGTTTGCGGTGCCCATACCGGTAGGGGCAGAGTGGGGCTTGTGCTCTAGGGCTGCACCAGGGTCATGAGTCTGCGAATGTTGGAATGTAATGTAGGAAATATCACGAAGGGGAGAGCTAGTTGGGCATCATGTATGAAGGCAAAGAGAAGTCTTCATCTGAGAACAGCGTATTCCTATACTATTACATTACCAGTAATGTAGGATTTTGGCGAGGATAACAGTGATTTCTATTCTCTCTCTGGTTTTTGTTTTTCATCCTCTTTCTCTCTCTCTCTCTTCCAGGTCAAAGAAAGACAAAAGCAAAGCCACGGTGAAGCCCGACAGCTCAGACCCGGAGCCCGAGGGGCTGACCCTGCTGGTGCCAGACATTCAGAGGACGGCTGAGATCGTCTACGCCGCCACCACCAGCCTGCGGCAGGCCAATCAGGGTGAGACGTGGCACACACCTCACGCTCATTTGCCCAGGGCCAAACCTTGTCAAGCTGGGAAACAGTTAGTGGTCTCTTTTGAAAGCCTCTCCTTTCTATGTCTCAATTTGTATTTGACATTTCAACCTGAAGACCGGGTGAGGATAGGGACACATTAAAGGCATATACTATATCTCACAACCTTAGAGTTTTCTTCAGATCATTAGCTAGTGAATTTGTCATCAACTATGGGCTACTGATGATGAAAAGAGATTCGATTCAGTTTAAAAGTGCATTTCACACAGGATTTCGCATTTCGCAACACACTACATTAATATAAAAACACGATAAAGCTATGGTGAGAAATAAAATGACTGTCACAAATAGCTTCACATTCTATTGCATGTATTCCTGAATGAAAAGCATACTGCAAAAAGGGCAGCCAGCACAAAAAATAGCTATCCACCAATTTCTCCCAGACCCTCTGTCCAAATTATTATTATGATTATGGATTTTATTGCCAATGATTATGCACTAGGTTTAGCTGAAATGTCACCACTGAGTATGTGTAGGGGGCCATGCTCTTACAGAACAAGTCATGGAACAGGACTTCCACTCCAGACATCTCATTCCCTCAAACGACAGATATTTGGGTCAAGTTAAGGATGGAAAACGTCCTTACTTAACACCCATGTTAGTATTCTAAAAAAAAAAAAATCCACCCCCCCATTGAATTATTGAATTCAATCATTATTTTAGCAGGTCCTATCTCTCTTCCTACTCTCAATGTTTCTCTTGTGCCTCTCCCTTTCCCTTTTGTCCTGTGTTCTTAGGACAAGGACGTGAAAATGGGTCTCTAAGTTTAGTCTAAATTCCCCCAACGCTGAATGGCTACAGCCCTTTAGTCTTAATCATGGGGAAATGGCCTGTTTAAGGCCTGAACATCTCCAACCCTCACCCCCTAAATGGTGACCTGGCAGGTAAAAAATGGCCCTATATCTCTTACCTCTCCCTGAGGAGAAGGTGTCTATGTGGAATCGAGACCCTGATGGATTCTCCTTTTTGAGAACTTGTTGTCTTACGGTCCCCAGAAAGGCCCAGTCCCCGGAAGGTATTGTGAGACAGTCAGTCCTCCCCAGTCCCATAGAGAGACTTCCCTTGCAGTCCGGGGGGGGGGGGGGGCTAGAGGGAGGGAATCTCCTACCAGCCATTACTCACCGTTGCTAAAGAAAGCAGCACGTTGATGCATCGTATGGTGCATGATTGAACGTAACACCTCCCCCGTTCCTTCTCCCCACTATGCAGTGAACATTATTAATTAGCTCCCCTACCTTCTGTGGCTCTGTGTGTTAAGGCCCGTTAATGGCAGTCAAAGTGATCGCTGAGCCAGGGGTGGGTTTGGATGAGGTGGTGGCGACATGCCCAGATGAAGATCAATGCCACTGTCACTTCCGAAATCCATATTATAACTGCCGTGTGATTCAGGCTCCGAAAGGGAACAGACAGTTGTGTATGGGGCGTGGGTGGGCTGGTTGGGTGTGTAATTGTTTAATTAGTACTTAGTCTTTAAGAAATGGCCCGAAGGCAGGCTAACGAGAGAGCCAGGATTGGACAGCGGCTCTGTTCATACAGCCGTACAGTATTGACCGAGGGGAAACGTTCTAGGGAGCATCAATATCCCGACGAGAACGTGCCAACAGAACTGCTAAATGAAGGCATTGACGGTTCTGCTTTTTCATGCCTTTCTCGCATCCTAAAGGCTAGAGCCAGTTAAATGCACCAGTAATTTAATGGTAAGTACATCTGTCCCGGTACAAGAATTTCCTAACAGAGGATGAGAGAGGAAAGCTCCAGCACTGTAAATATGCTATATATAGACATTTAATTATGTTGACCCATTAACAGCCCTCTGTCCCCATCGCCCCACAATGTTTTATTGGTGGAGGAATTGGTAGGCATAGCCATTATCGTTTGTCTTCGACATGGTTCGGTTGTCGATAAAGAAGTGTCAGACTTTGAAGGAACGAGGGAGTGCAGGGCGATCCCATGTTAGCATCTCCTAATGATGGCAGTTTCATTTGTCAATATAACAAATGTGAAGGGGAGGGAGGAGGGTGGCACAGTTTTGGTGAAAGTGGTAAAAAGGTCTCTGGACAGGTCATTTGTTGAAAAAGAACTGCCACTAGTTGTTTTTTTTAACGTTTGCTCTTTCTTTCTCCCTTTCTTCATCAGAGAGAAAGCTGGCTGAGTCGTCGAAGAAGGCAACAACACGGCCCAAACCGCTCTCCATTCTACGCTCCTTAGAGGAGAAGTACGTGGCTGCCATGAAGAAGCTCCAGTTTGGTGAGTGTGGGTGGGTGGGTGTTAATCATTTGTGAGTGTTTAGACATGCAGTAGAAAGGGCTCCTCTTCTCTCCTAGCCTGTGTTTGTTGGTTCTTCCTCAGTGCACAGATGGTGCCCAGAGCACAACACCCCCCCCCTTCCTCCTCCTCTGAAATGATACATAAGGCCGTTATGCCTGCCTGTCTGGGGGGAGGCAGGGCTCCTCTGTCTGCTACTTCTCGTCCCGCCACGCTGTGATTGATTACGGGACTTTTGTTGAGCCGCAATTGATTTTGCGAGCGGGCCGACGTCTAAAGTAATCGCAAGTGACATGAATGTAAACAGGTTTGCTCCGGTCTAAGTATAAAAAAAAAAAACAAGGAGACGGATGAAGGAGCCCACGGTAACAAGGGTGCACCGTTGTGCAATGTGATTAAAGTACAGGAGATAAGGGCACGGTGGTATGCCGTTATAGAACAGAGATTTAATGCCAGTGACATAGTGAAGAAATGGAAGTGGCTGTATTCATAGCGTATGTTCACAGGATACTAAGTGACTTGATGTTTTTCCTCTGATGTCTAATTCAATTAAATAAAAAAATTAAAACGTTATTGTTCCCCAAGGGGCAATTACTTCAGGCACATTCATTCTAATACGCTTTTAGTTCATTCACATTAATAACATGCTTTCTTGTGTCCATAGTGACATGACGATTTGGATGTGGAATGTGTATTGAACTTTGGCATTAACCCCATCCATCCCTCTGTGTGTTCCTCTCCCCTCCTGGCAGACACCTTTGAGATGGTCTCGGAGGATGAGGATGGGAAGCTGGTGTTCAAGGTCAACTACCACTACATGTCTCAGGTGAAGAACGCCAGCGACGCCAACAGTGCCGCCCGCGCCCGCCGCCTGGCACAGGAGGCCGTCACACTCTCCACCTCGCTGCCTCTCTCCTCCTCCTCCAGCGTCTTTGTCCGCTGCGACGAGGAGCGGCTGGATATCATGAAGGTACAAGCTTTCATACATCAGAACTGTTTATATGTAGTGCCATCCGTGGGTAATGGGACAGTGAAGCATTTTTTTTGCATTTGAAATCAAGCAATTACTACGTATTGAACATATTGGTTTCACCAATTTGTAAATGGCTACACTTTTTATACATAGTCCCCCTATTTCAGGGCACCAAAGGTAATGGAACAATTGGGTTGACGGGTGAGTCTGCTGTTGATAATCAACATGAAGACCAAAGAGACCTCAATGAAAGTCAAGGAAGCCATTATGAGGTTGAAATATCAGAACTAATTAATCAGAAATATAGCCAAAACCTTAAATAATGACCTTGAATAAACAGTTGGGAACATCATTCAAAAGAAAGAAGGCACTTGTGAGCTCAGCAATCGCAAACGACCTGATAATCCAAGGAAAGACGACTGTTCACCATAATTAAGAAAAAGACAACTGTCCAACAGATCAGAAACACTTTCCAGGCGTGAATGTGTCAGATACTACCATCCGCAGTATAAGTCACCAGCCGAACTACAGAGGCTTCACTGTAAAGTGCAAACTACTAGTTATTCTCAAAAAGGATGGTCAGGTTTGCTAAAAGTACTGAAAAAAGCCTGCAGGTGTCTACAAGGTATTGTGGACAGATAAGCCAAATATTATCATGTACCAAAGTGATTGCAGAGGAAAGTTTGGAGAAAAAAGCATCTGACCAGATCTATTTTTACAGCATACCACCTCATCTGTGAAACATGATGTTATTGGGCATGTAAAGGTGCTACTAGAACTGGCTAACTTGGCTTAATCGATGATGGAACTGCTGACGACAGCAGCAGAATGTATTCTGAAGTGTACAAAACATTGTGTCAGAACAAGTACAAGCAAATGCCTCCAAATTCATCAGATGGTGCTTCACATACAGTTAGACAATAACCCCAAACATACTGCCATAGCCACTAGGGATTTTTTCAGGGCCAAAAAGTGGAAAGTTCTTGTCTGGCCGAGTAAATCTTCAGATTTAAACCCAAATGAGCATGCGTTTAATTTTCTTGAAGATACGATTTTATGCAATAAGCCCAAAAAAACAAGAACAACTGAAGATGGCTGCAGTACAGGCCTAGCAGAGCATCACCAGTGAAGATACCCAGCGTCTGGTGAGGTCAATTGGTCGCAAACTTCGGTAGATTGTCAACCAAATACTAAACACGAGTGCTGAATTTGGACATTATATCAATCTGTCCCATTATTTTTGGTGCCCTGAAAAAGGGGGACTATGTATAAAATGTGTTGTCATGTCCAAATGGAGAAACCAATATGTACACAAATAAAAGCTGATAATCTATCATTTAACCTCATGGTAATTGTTTGATTTCAAATACAAACTTTCAGAGTATAGAGCCAAAAGAAGAAAAAATGCTTCACTGTCCCATTACTTACGGAAAGCACTGTATTTTATGGCAGCTCCTTCAGCATGTTGTAAGGCCTTTCAGGTTAGCAGTTGCCATTAAATGTAGGCTATCAGTTATAATAATAAAGATTTACAGGCATTGTATTATTATTATTACCACCAAAACATATTTGAATATGAATAATCTGACTCCATTTCACTAACTACTCTATGTTTTCAATGTCTTTGACATGCCCCATCCACCGATCTTTCTCTCATTTGACTATTTCCTAGCCACAGTCACACCCACCTGTGTGATTGACATTGTACAGCTCCTCCATCATGTGTTCTCCATGCATCTATCTTTCCAAGTCTCTTTTGACCATCTACCACGTGATTCATATTTAATGTCCTGATTCTGGGTCCTGTATGGGACATCTGTCCAATGCTATTCAAGGTCTTTATGAAAAAGGCCTTATTGGGAACCCCATCTCCCCATATAGAGATGGAGCCTCTAGGAACTGCCAGATGATGATTGAATGCTTTTCAATTAACATGCCTATTACAAGAGAGCAGGGTGTTACAACAGTCAAATAGTTGGTGCCGGGCAGTGCAAGAATGGCAAGACTCCAGTTATTTGCAGTTATTGAGCACAGGAGGGTGGGGGACAGGGGGGCTGGAAGGGATGTGTAGGACTAGGACAGGGGGGCTAGAAGGGATGTGTAGGACTAGGACAGGGGGGCTGGAAGGGATGTGTAGGACTAGGACAGGGGGGCTAGAAGGGATGTGTAGGACTAGGACAGGGGGGCTAGAAGGGATGTGTAGGACAGGGGGGCTGGAAGGGATGTGTAGGACTAGGACAGGGGGGCTAGAAGGGATGTGTAGGACTAGGACAGGGGGGCTGGAAGGGATGTGTAGGACTAGGACAGGGGGGCTAGAAGGGATGTGTAGGACTAGGACAGGGGGGCTAGAAGGGATGTGTAGGACAGGGGGGCTGGAAGGGATGTGTAGGACTAGGACAGGGGGGCTAGAAGGGATGTGTAGGACTAGGACAGGGGGGCTGGAAGGGATGTGTAGGACTAGGACAGGGGGGCTAGAAGGGATGTGTAGGACTAGGACAGGGGGGCTAGAAGGGATGTGTAGGACAGGGGGGCTGGAAGGGATGTGTAGGACTTGGACAGGGGGGCTGGAAGGGATGTGTAGGACTAGGACAGGGGGGCTAGAAGGGATGTGTAGGACTAGGACAGGGGGGCTAGAAGGGATGTGTAGGACAGGGGGGCTGGAAGGGATGTGTAGGACTAGGACAGGGGGGCTGGAAGGGATGTGTAGGACTAGGACAGGGGGGCTAGAAGGGATGTGTAGGACTAGGACAGGGGGGCTGGAAGGGATGTGTAGGACAGGGGGGCTGGAAGGGATGTGTAGGACTAGGACAGGGGGGCTAGAAGGGATGTGTAGGACAGGGGGGCTGGAAGGGATGTGTAGGACAGGGGGGCTGGAAGGGATGTGTAGGACAGGGGGGCTGGAAGGGATGTGTAGGACTAGGACAGGGGGGCTAGAAGGGATGTGTAGGACAGGGGGGCTGGAAGGGATGTGTAGGACAGGGGGGCTGGAAGGGATGTGTAGGACTAGGACAGGGGGGCTAGAAGGGATGTGTAGGACTAGGACAGGGGGGCTAGAAGGGATGTGTAGGACAGGGGGGCTGGAAGGGATGTGTAGGACTAGGACAGGGGGGCTGGAAGGGATGTGTAGGACTTGGACAGGGGGGCTGGAAGGGATGTGTAGGACTTGGACAGGGGGGCTAGAAGGGATGTGTAGGACTAGGACAGGGGGGCTAGAAGGGATGTGTAGGACAGGGGGGCTAGAAGGGATGTGTAGGACAGGGGGGCTGGAAGGGATGTGTAGGACTAGGACAGGGGGGCTAGAAGGGATGTGTAGGACTAGGACAGGGGGGCTAGAAGGGATGTGTAGGACAGGGGGGCTGGAAGGGATGTGTAGGACAGGGGGGCTGGAAGGGATGTGTAGGACTAGGACAGGGGGGCTAGAAGGGATGTGTAGGACTAGGACAGGGGGGCTGGAAGGGATGTGTAGGACAGGGGGGCTGGAAGGGATGTGTAGGACAGGGGGGCTGGAAGGGATGTGTAGGACAGGGGGGCTGGAAGGGATGTGTAGGACTAGGACAGGGGGGCTAGAAGGGATGTGTAGGGCAGGGGGGTTAGTGGGGAGCCTGTTCTCTTGCATTTCTGCATTCACGCATCTGGTGTCGATCATGTTTTTTTGTGTCCAGAAATGCCCAATGTCATTGCCAGTCTTACTCATTTTCCAGATGACATTTTATAAATGGCTCTGACCCTGATTTTGATGAATGGCAAAACCTCCTTCTGTAAATGTCAACAGCCCTTGTCTGTTTAGGTCCATCTCTGTGTCTAGAACACGGTAAACTCCTTCCTAAACAGAGAAACGAGAAAAGGCCCTTAGTTGACAGACTGGTGACCCATCCATTGTGGTTTCCCCTTAATTTGAGGTGTACACATCCCCTCTAGCCCCCCTGTCCTACACATCCCCTCTAGCCCCCCTGTCCTACACATCCCCTCTAGCCCCCCTGTCCTATACATCCCCTCTAGCCCCCCTGTCCTACACATCCCCTCTAGCCCCCCTGTCCTACACATCCCCTCTAGCCCCCCTGTCCTATACATCCCCTTCCAGCCCCCCTGTCCTACACATCCCCTCTAGCCCCCCTGTCCTACAGCACCAGTCTAGTCATCATCAGTCTCGACCGGGAGCGTCAGCATCATGCAATCTTTATAGACATTAATAGGGAAGGGCTCCCCAGCTCTAGATTGACTCCACTTATGTTTGAAGTGCACTAAAAGTGTTACCGCCTGAGTGACACTAGGTGCCCTCCAGCAGTCTTTGCGAATGCAGTTGCTGAGCCGGATCGGCATTACAGCCCCTGACATTGCTACTTGCTCCTGACGCTGGTTAGACAGGGGTCAGGCAGCAGTACACACACACGCGCACACACACACACACACACACACACACACACACACCCTTCAATGTGTGCGTACCCTCGCACTTGTTTTGCGGCAACCTCCCCTGGTTTCATTCGGTTTGTCTTTTTCTATCAGCGGACCTCTCTTTGTAGCACCCTGGCAGTGTCACTAGTACACACTAGTCCTCCTCCTCTTCTCTCTTTCCTTTCAAAAACAGCTGCCAGGGTAGCTTGCCTCACACTTCACTCTAGACACCTTGTTTGTTGATATAAGAACACGGATTCCCTCTCTCTTCTGCATTCTCCCCTTCTCTCCTTCCTTCCCGCCTTTCTTTTCCTAATCCAAATACTGTCAACTAACTGAAACTCAGTCGACCACCAGAAGAAGAAAAAAAAAGAAAAAGTCCAGGTTCCTTTTTTTTCTTTCTTTTTTGTCTTTTTTTTTTAAAAGGCTGAGATGCACTTGAAACAAGGTCTCTGTGCAGTGGGTTTCACATTGGCTTAGCACCGGCGGCGTCAGGGCTCCCCACGAGCCGGCTAATGCGGAAAATCGCAGCCCCCCATTCAAGCACGCCATCCTTGAGCTTGAATACCTGCGACTGAGTAATAACCCGCTCACTTCTTGAGAGAAGCTTCTCTCATCAGCATGTGCAAGCCAAAGAGAGCAGGAAGAGGGGAAGGAGAGGAGAGGGGGGAAAGCAGGCTCCTCACATAAGAGGTTTTCTCTGCATCGATCAGACAGAGCCACTGATACAGACACAGGCTCTTTAGTTCCTGGGTCACTGGAAGTACAAGGATGTTCCTGCTGCATTAACCATAACCCTCTTTTTTGCTTTAAACATCTTCCAAAGGCTTGATGTACTGTTTATTTTATTGCTGTTAAATATGTATAGCACTCTTTACAATGACAATTGTCTTAGAGTACTTTACAACAAGAACAATACAAACAATATAACATGGTAGTATGTTAACCCCTTCTGCTCTGCTCCGTCCTGTAGGTTCTGATCACAGGCCCGGCGGACACACCGTACGCCAACGGCTGCTTTGAGTTTGATGTGTACTTCCCCCAGGACTACCCCAACTCCCCGCCCCTTGTCAACTTGGAGACCACCGGGGGCCACAGCGTGCGCTTCAACCCAAACCTCTACAACGACGGAAAAGTGAGTTAGTCGTGTTGCGACACTAGCAAACCCGCTAACCGCAGCTGTCTTCTCGACCTAGCTTCCATCAAACATATTTAGTTCAAATGTTAGCCTGTGGCTCATGAAAACAAATTATACAAATAAAAAATAAACACTTTCCGCCTTTCACTAGGAAGCTGCTCTATTCAAGTGCAAAATTAACCCTGATTTGTCCTGAATGATCCTTGGAGTCGCTATCAACCTATTTAAACTCAAACAGTAGCAGAGTAGCCAATAAACCATTCCCTCAAGACTTCTGTATTTTAGTATGGGCTCAAAGAATAAGCTGTCCCTGTCCCTTCTCCCCCGGTGGAGAGCAGTAAAGGTGCTGGCGCCTGCCCCATCTGCTCCTCCTCATTAGCAGGGCTTTGACAGTGAACATCTATTTTCATAATGGAAGGAGACATCTGTTATAAGAATGACTGTGGGCTGTCCGCATCAGACATGCCTCTCCAGTGGGCAGGGCAAACGGCCTTTCAGCTCTCCGCTGACGGATGGATAGATGGATGGATGAAGGGATGGATAGAGAGAGGGCCTGTGCCCTGTGGATGTTTACCTGACACCGGGTCATCCCTCTCTTCTTTTGAACTGTTAATCTGCTCTCAGGGGAGAGTTCTCTGTGCTTAACTGTTTCTGTGTTGTTTATTTCTGTCTTTCTTCTTCAGGTGTGTTTAAGTATCCTCAACACATGGCACGGTAGACCGGAGGAGAAATGGAACCCACAGACCTCAAGCTTTTTACAGGTGAGTCACAAATCCATTACATTGTGCCACCTTCACCCTTTCACTTCCCATTGTCCATCCTGGTTTCTCTGTTGAACCCTGAGTCCATCTGTCAATAGTGATCATCACCCTGTCTCTACGTTGCCACAGGGTGTTTAATAGGTTTCGTGTTTTGACAGCACTCATGAAGGATCCTTGGTACTGCCATCCCATTAGTGTGCGTGCGTGGGTGGGGGGGTGGGGGGTGGGAGGGGGTAGTAGTGTGTTTGTGGGGTGGGAGAATGTCCATCATTTAATCAAACAATAACATGTCGACATCCATTACTTCTCTGGAAGACAGAGATGGGTTACTTGGAGCTCCAATCACAGGCTTTATTACAGGCCAGAGTTTCCCATGTGCTTGTGATGGTGATAACTGTGGTGAATCTCAAATGATGCCCTATTCCCCATATAGTGTGCACTATTTAGGGCTCTAGTGAAAGTAGAAAAAAGTGTGGGGGAGAGTGAGAGAGTTATGTTCCCTGTACATTGATCTGATGACAAGCAACAGCAAAGAGTAATTGGAAATGGCTCTTTTTTTCTTTTCTTCCTTTTTAAAAACAATCTTCATCCCTCATTTGTGAGGTTGGAGGTTCATACAGATGTCTCCATTGATTATCATTCTAGTTAATGTCTGCCGGATCCATAATGGAAATAGAAGGCTAAACGAGGAGGAGGGCTGGAATCAAGTGAAAATCAGACAGACAATATTGGCTCTGAAATCTAGATCTGGCAACCATGTTTGGAGGGGGGAGGGGAGAGAAGGGGTGGAGCGGGGCTAGAGGTGAAGGTCATCAAGGTCAAGACCTTCAGGGACGCTAGCCTGGTGACCGTGGCTAGAATAGCACGCAGACATCCAACCAGTGTCTGTCTGGCTACGGTGGTAATAAAATATGCTACTGGAGGACAGCGCAGTGTCCTCCAGACAGGCTGGAAAATTAATTGAATCATTAATAAAGATACGTTTTTACAGGGGATAAAACATTCCTGCATGGTCTAAGCATTTGAAAGCCACCGCAAGGTGGAGGCAAGAGCTGTAAAGGATGTTTGAAAAGATGCATCCTTCTGTGATCGAAATGACTGACAGTGTTGACATCTGTGTTTCTTAAAGTGAACATGAGAGAGAATGGTTTGTGATTGCAGAGCCTCGCTTAATCAGCTTGCTAGATCGATTACCTCCTCGCATAAATTACATAATTTCTCCTATAGCCGATTAGGCCAAACAGAGTTGATTAGCAGATTGGCTCATGATTACAGGGAGATGAACAATGGTAATTGCTTAAATGTCAAGTTATCTTAACCGTGTTTTTCAAATAACCTTCTATACTCTAATACTGTTTGTTGTAGTCATCATGATAAGTCAGAGGTTTATAATGCATTAAATTGCAAGTTATGGATTAAAGAATGAAGGAATTGTCATTTTGGGGTTTCCATGGGATTGAGACTGGATAGAAAAGATGATGTGGTGGACAGAGAAGATGGAATTTTCTCTCCCATGCCTCAACTTCAAGGCTGTGACAGAGATGTCTATGTAGTGCATTGTGCATAGAACGCAAAACGTGTTTTGCAATGTTGAATTCCCTCTTCACCCCCACCCATTTGCTAACAATGGCCATGGTGAGAATAGCCTAACGACCTGCTTCAGGTTTTCACCACCTAGCTCATTTGGGTGGGGTGAAGCGGGGGGAAATGCTGGATGTGGATTTTTTATACCACACAACCACCCTGTTGTGCATAACTGCTAATTTGTCAACATTCCGTTCCTATTAATTCGTATAGGCCATATTGGATGATTCAAAACTGAAACCACTGTCAATATCAATGACAATTTATCTCTGATGTTTGGAACATCGCACAATGCCGTTTTTACCAAGCCAATGTCTGCATTTGTGCCTCTATTCAAATGTATTTGATGTATACGTGTTATGTGATTTACAAAAATAAACATTGATTGATTGCTTTCAAATAATACTGCCCTTGGGCTTCTGATGAATTAAATAAAAATGGGCCAAGAGGCAACATCCACTGTACGCACAACTGATATTTTTTCTGGATGCTTTGGCGTGTTTTCTTCTGCACTATAGTAGTATTAGAGTTACTGTCCATGTTGATCTGATTAATTAAAATAAATTGACAATTTGTCAAATTTTTTACTGGGGAGGGGGTTGTAGAAATGTGAGCATTAACGTTAAGAGCTTATTCAACTTGCTTTATGGCTTTACATTCTGAGTCTTTGGCAGGTTTTTTTGCCCACTAAATGTTTGAATTGGTTCTATGTTTTAACGAAAAGTCTAGATGTACTAGTGATATAGCCTATAGCTGCTCTCTATTACTATCCCTCCCTCCTTCATGTGGAGTGGGTGTTACAAAACCACACAGTATCTTGCAAATTACATTGGTAAAGGAGATGATTGCAATATGATTGCTGTGAGAATAAACGCCTATGTTTACTATCAGAATAAATTACTCACATTATATAATATATTTATCTCATAGTATGCTCAGATCAAATACATTTGGAATTGAGTGGTGAAGCCTGTACTCTAGACTAAGTAAATTTAATTTAATCTGGTTTTAAAATCAGTGTGGTGTTGGTAGTTTTGCTGGGGCTATCCTGCCTTAAGCTCTGGGACCTAGTTTCTGTTGAAGGCTATCTGTTTGAAGCCAATTGCTGTCAATCTCCAGTGGGAGGGCCTGAAATGTTTTTGCAAGGTATTTAACTCCTACTCACCTTGGACTAGGACTAAATACATTTGAAATTGAGTGGTGAAACCTGTCTGGTCGTTAACTGATCGTTAGGTGGGAGGGGCTGCAACCCTGTTAGTCATCAACAATTACAGAATCTGCATTTCTATCTTGATGGTCAAAGAGCGACAGTCTCCTGACATGCAGATGAATCTGTGGAGTCCATCGAGGAAGGCCTGAGAGGAAGGCTAAACTAAGTATTTTTATTCTGTTTGATTCTTTTTTTCAGTACTCTGTGTGTATTGAGCGCGACCTACATCTTGTATTGACCACAAACCCTCTATCTCTATACCGGCAAATATCACAATGTGCTTTCTCCCCATTCCTGTCATTTCATCCCTCAGGAGGACACATCGACACTACACTGCCCCTCGCAACCATTCCAACCTAATCTATCCACCATGCTCAACTGACCACAACCTCACTGTTGGGGGAGACTTTGGATCTGCCAGTCAGCGGTCCGGAAAGCAGAGGCTATCTCAGCCTATGCCTGCTTCATGTCCCTCCACTTCCTTGATCTCACAGAGGCATGGATTACACCAGAAAACAAAGCTTCTCCTGCAGCCCTCTCTGATGCCTACTCCTTTTCTCATTCTCCTAGACTCTCTGGTCGAGGGGGAGGCACAGGACTCCTCATCTCACCTAAGTGGTCACATAATGTCCTTCCCCTGTCACACCTGTCCATATCCACCATCGAATTCCATGTTGTTTCTGTCACCTCCCCAGTCAAACTTCACATTGTCGTTATCTATCGTCCACCAGGTCAGCTTGGCGACTTCTTAGGTGAGATGGATGTCCTTCTCAGCTTCTTCCCTGAGGACGGCACATGGCTCTCACGACTGGGTGACTTCAATATCCAGTTAGAGAAGCTTCACTCGTCTGGCGTACTTGACCCTCTCTCCTCCTACTACCCTTCCCGTTTTCAATCCTCTGCCTCTGACCCAAGGAAACTGTTCTCCACATTTTCCTCACTCCTCAACCCACCTCCTCCCTCCTCCCTGTCTGCGGATGACTTTGTCACCTACTTTGAAAAGAAGGTTGATGACATTAGCAGCTCTTTCTCTCTACGTCTCGCCAACACTGCTACCACTCCTCCCAAACCCACTGTGCTACACTCGGTCTCTGATTTATCAGCTCTTTCCCCCCTCTCCCCTGATGATATTCTAAAACTGGTCACATCCAAGCGGGCAACCACCTGCCCCCTCGATCCTATCCCCTCCCCCTTTCTCCAATCCATCTCCAAAGACCTCCTTCCATTCCTTACCACCATAATCAATCTGTCCCAGCTGCCTTTAAGACAGCCAGTGTCAAGCCTCTTCTCAAGAAACCAACTCTTGACCTGTCTTCTGTCCATAACTACAGACTGGTGTCCTTTCTCTCCTCCTTATCTAAAACCCTTAAACATGCTGTCTCTAACCAACTGTCTCACTATCTCCTTCAACCTCCTTGACCCTCACCAATCCGGCTTTAAGGCTGGGCACTCTACTGAGACTGCTCTTCTTGCTCTCACGGACGCCCTCCACTCTGCTCGAGCTTCCTCCCTCTCCTCTGTTTTCATTCTTCTGGACCTAGCTGCTGCATTCGACACCACCCAATCCTTCTCTCCACCCTCTCAGAACTGGGCATCTCTGGCTCTGCACTCTCCTGGTTTGCATCCTACCTGGCTGATCGCTCTTACCAGGTGACATGGATCGCTGTCCTCTCCACGAGCCCCCACCACTGGGGTCCCCCAGGGCTCTGTCCTAGGGCCCTTACTGTTCTCCCTCTATACCAAATCTCTTGGCTCTGTAATTTCCTCACATGGTTTCTTCTACCACTGCTACGCAGATGACACTCAATTCTTTCTCCACCTTTGACTCACAGGTAGCAACACGTGTCTCTGCGTGTCTTGCAGACATTTCCGCTTGGATGTCAGCCCACCACTTCAAGCTCAACCTTAACAAGACTGAGTTGCTCTTCCTCCCGGGGAAAGCCTGCCCTCTCCAAGACTTAAGACTCCATCACAATAGAGAACTCGACTGTGACCGCACGCTCCTGTAGATTCTTCCTCTACATTAGAAGGATACGTCCATTCCTCACCAGAGAAGCAGCACAACTCTTGGTCGAAACACTTGTGATCTCTCGCCTACTGCAACGCACTCTTGGCCGGGCTCCCCGCCTCCGCCATCAGACCTCTGCAGCTCATCCAGAATGCTGCCGCCGTCTGGTGTTCCCCAAATTCTCCCATGTCACCCCCCTCCTTCGCACCCTTCACTGGCTCCCGGTAGCAGTTCACATCAGATTCAAGACCCTGGTGCTTCCCTACCGGGCGGCAAAGGGAACAGCCCCTCCCTACTTGCAAGCAAAAAAAGCCCCCAAACCCCTGCCCACTCCGCTCTTCCACCTCGGCTGGCCACCTGGCACCACCGCCTCTACCAGGATGCAGCAGTCGCGCTACTTGGTCACAGCTTTTCACTGTCCTGGCGCCCCGCTGGTGGAACGAGCTTCCCACTGCTGTCAGGACTGCAGAGTCACTACCTATCTTCTGCCATAGATTCAAGACCCATCTCAGGCTACATCTTAACTGTCCCTCCTAAAGACCTCTTCATCCCCACTACCCCCCTGTACAGTTTCTCTACTGTAAATAAATTAATTGGTCCTAGCATAGATTACTTTTTCTTATGATGACTGATGGATAGATGATTCACTTATTCACTTCACATTTGTCTAAGTAAGTCGCTTTGGATAAAGGCGTCTGCTAAAGCCGTAAATGTAAAATGTAAGATCTTCCCTCTAACCCAATATTAGCGACTTCAATGAGTGTGTCATTGAGGTATAGTAAGCCTATCCATTCGAATTGCTCAAAGATGACCAAAGGTGGCTGTTTAGCCGAGGTGTAATACCCCCAAAAAAATGTGTGAAAGGCATATAGACTCGCTGTCGCAGTAACTACACTGTGCCATTGTTGACAAATGATGTCTTAATATATAATTATCATATTAAACACTAACCTACTGTACTTCTGTATGGGTGTTTACAAACCTTCTTTTGTTTACCCTGCTTCTCTCTCTCTCTCTAGGTGCTGGTGTCGGTGCAGTCTCTGATCCTGGTGACGGAGCCCTACTTCAACGAACCGGGCTACGAGCGTTCGCGGGGCACCCCCAGTGGCACCCAGAGCTCCCGCGAGTATGACGGCAACATCCGGCAGGCCTCCGTCAAGTGGGCTATGCTGGAGCAGATGCGCAACCCCTCGCCCTGCTTCAAAGAGGTAAGTGGCCCTGGAAATATCATCACTTAACGACTTCACCCCCACCCCTATATTTAACCCTCGTCCTTCCTGACACTTAGACTCAGCCACCATCACCACCGTGTTAAACGTTGTTGATTATGGTACTCTCACCACTCTTACTAAGTATCACCTGCTTCGGCTCTCAAACTCATGACAGAGGACAGAAAACAGTGATGCTTTTGGGGACACTATCTGGACAGTGGCAGATAATAAATTCACTGTATATTAATTCCCAGGTAGATAATACCCTCTGGATGTTGTGCATTTCCCCCCCCCCGTTTTCGATTTCCTCCTGTCCTTGACACAGGCCGTGCAGGCAGATTGTGATCAGTCACCCGCACTGCCTAGAGAATTGGAGAGAGAGAAAGGGAGAGGGAGGGGAGGAGAGAAGGATTGAGATTGGAAGAGAAAGGGAGGGAGGGAGGGAGGGATAGATGGGTATGGAGAAGGAGGGCAATTGGGGGGAGGGGAGGGGGGGTGTATAAATGGAGAGATAAAGAGCGAGGAGGTGTTAAATAATTTCCTCCAGGCAGGCAGGTGTCACATAAGGCCTTGTGTTGGTGCTGCTGTGTGAAGGCACAGCCGCCACATGAACACACTGCTACAGATTGGCTCTTACATGTGCAATATCGAATTACTCTCAAATAAAATTCAACCCAAAATATCTCACTTGCTCGCTCTCTGGGTCTGTCTTGGTCTGTCTCGGTCTGTGTCTTTCTGTCTCTCTCGGCTTGTCTCTGCCTGTGTCTGTCTGTCTTGGTCGGTCTCTGTCTGTCCCAGTCTGTGTCTGTTTGTCTGTCTGTCTCTCTCAGTCTCTCTCTGTCTTTATGAAAGGAAATTACTTTCATAAAGGCAGTCATTGGTTTTTCTCTGTCATTCACCAGCCTGTGTGTGCACGCACGCACGCGTGTGAGCGTGCGTGTGTACACACAAAGCCAACATCGATTAAAATATTGGATTCGGGAAATGTAGCCCTGGATGAAAACACAGAATTCAATTAAGATCCCAGATGCTTGCCCCACTGCCAAGCACCCTTAGCTTTTGCCAAACAATAATGTATTTCTCTGGTTGCTCTCTACCTGCAATCAGCAAAACAGAGAGAGGATGTCCATCTGTGGGCCTCAACCTGAGCATCCCGACAAATGTTTTCTTTCAGTGAGACATCATTTAGCAGGGCCTTTAGACATTGGTGATTAGGCTTGTGAGCAGGCCAGACTGAAATATGTAGGTTGCTCTGGGATCTGTTGGCCGGAGTGACCCCCCATCTCATATAGATGATGACTGTGCCTGGAGAACTCTCCTCTTTAATCTCAATGGGATTATACACATTGTCTGAAGCACAACCAGAAGGATACTCTGTGATGTTCTAGTCTTGCTGATATAAGAGACTGAAACTGCTTGTGTAACAAATTTCCTTTTAAGGTACATTATGTATATTGTCAGAGCTCAGCACACACACACACAAAGCCTCAGTTTCCTGCAGTATTCCATGCTCTGTGGAGGTAGCTGTGCAGGTTCCTGATCCATGCCTGTAAAACACAGGGTTCTAACCTCAGAGGAGCGAGCAGTGAGATGGGCCATTGGAGCTGGTGCTGAGATAAAATAGCCGATTGTCTCTGCAAAACTGCCTGAATGAGCGCTCCCCTGCTCAAATTCAATTAGGCTTGTAGACACTCCCGCACGCTCCTGCCTGCAACCAACCTTTTACTGTACCTCCTGAACCCACGGCAGAAACACAGGGAACAACACTGGCAGGCAACATCAGCATCTGAAAACTATAGCAGAGCACACACACACTATAATGTCTGGTCACTATAGCAGAGCACACACACACTATAATGTCTGGTCTCTATAGCAGAGCACACACACACTATAATGTCTGGTCTCTATAGCAGAGCACACACACACTATAATGTCTGGTCTCTATAGCAGAGCACACACACTCTATAATGGCTGGTCTCCGCTTTAATGATGCTGCAAGCTCATCATTGTCTCAACCGTGAACCCTATGACACCGTAGAGACATTTATTTTTGGCCTACCCAGTCTATTGTGTGTGAGAACCCATAGTTTCCATGGCCCTATTATTAACCCCAAAGGTAAAGCATAAGAATCAACCTTGAATTATGCAACAGGAAGTTGTCAGGTGGAATTAGGGAGAAAAGATTGCGTGCTGAAATATAGATCTAGCTCTCTGTGCATGTGCCCGTGTGTGTGTGTGCTAAGGAGCTGTCCACACACGCAGCCAGCTGGAGTGTGAATGGGCCATTACTGGAAGCTGTATTGCAAGTGCGACCTGGCAAGGAAGTAATAGCATTGTGTACATAATGTGAGTGAATATGACTGAGGTTATGATATGGAGAGCAGAGAAGACAAGCTGGTTGGCGTGTTGACCTCTCCCGGCCCTGGAACAGGTGTACAGACACAGCAGGGGATATTCACAGCCCGGGGAGCACGCCGCAGAACAGATGAAGGTAGAGAGCCTCCTTAAGTGCCCCTGTTCATTTGTCATGCAAACAAGACGATAATGCATCAGTGGAGGGATATGCGTGCGTCCGACGTCCCACACAGATACACACACACACACAGAGCAGTGCTGCTTGCCCGTCCTGTCAGGGAAATGAGTCATTGTGTAGAGCACACTCCATTACAGTGCATTATTGATGGGTTTTTAGCGAGACACCTCTGCCCAGTGGGACCCTTCCAGGCTTGAGTGTTGAGGCTCTCTCACGGTGTAAGGCTTAAGACTACAGCAGTGGGAGATGACAGCAGTAGAGGCCTAACAGTCTGGAGGAGGGAGGGTAGGGCTTAAGTGGTGGGTTTCGTGACTAAAGAAAGGGATAAAAAACTTGCCAAGCTCTTTCTCAAAGCACACACACACGCACACACATCTAAGCACAGACCAGGGAAAGCCAAGAGAAGAGGAGCAATGTGCCACAGCCTGCCGGGGTTGCCATGGTTACACTGGCATGGAAATTGATCATCCTTCACTCTCCCATGGCCCAGTTCTGTAGCAGTGACTGCTTCCCTCTGCAGATGGGCTGAGAGTGTCAGTGGAAAGTGATGGCGGAGGCTTTAGAATGTCACTGTTTAGTCAACAGGATCTTTGTGACGGGTAGAGGGGTGGGGCTTGTCTTT
Source organism: Argentina silus (assembly GCF_951799395.1). NCBI lineage: Eukaryota > Metazoa > Chordata > Actinopteri > Argentiniformes > Argentinidae > Argentina > Argentina silus. Next base: position 1,940,861 of record NC_139653.1, on the reverse strand, counting down.
GCCAACATGCAGTAGGGGGATGGACGCAACTTGTCTCTGTCAAGAGAAGCCTCGTTGAGAGGCTTGTGACTACCTTGTGTCAGCGGCAGTGATTGAGAAAGAAAAATTCTCACACACCCACACACAGCGCTGTAGTGCGGGGCCAGTGGTGTCGAGCATGGGCTGTTGTTCCTGTCCAAGCCAGACCATCTGCTGTGCCTAGTTTGGAAAAGAAGGCCTTCTTTCCAGCCCCCCGGTGCTCACCCTACCCCAACTCACCCCGCCTCAGTCCCAGCTGGAGTCTCAGACACACACACATCCTGTCCCAAACCCTGGTGCCAAGGAGTGTGACTAGGTTTCGCAACAGCAACACATCACTTAGTTTACACCATTGGAACAATCGATCTGATGAGTTGCGTCTTAGTGACGTGAGCTATTCGACCGACGTGGCAAATTTTAAGATAGTTGTTGATGAGGTTTGAGAGACCCTGAGTTGTAGTTCTCGTGGTAACCATCAGTCTCAGTCCCATGTAGTAGCTTGTCTTCCACAGCTTTTAATACTTTACTGTCACTTGACTATTACATTTAGTTTACTGGGACAATGCACTTTATTCAACATTTCTGTAAATGTGCCAGTTTTAGCCAGCTGGCTAATTTACAATTGTAGTCCCTGGGCAGGTGTTAATTGACTACTGGTCTAACATGGTCAGGTGGAAGCAATGGGGGGGGGGGTCAGAGGGAGTACTTACGGTGCAGTGTTGGACCTGATCTCCAAGGTCATGGGCAGCAGGAAGAGGACCACAGGCTGAGGCCACACAGTCGTGGGTGAACAGGCAGTACAGCAGAGGTCTGGAAAAAGGTTTCAGAGTGATAGCAAGTGGGAAGTTTGGAGAAAAAAGGATCTACCCAAGATTTACAACATACATGGTAGAGGGGGTGTTATGGTTGTGGCATGTACAGCTTGTCTTAAATGATGATGTAACTGCTGATGGGAGCTGCAGAATGTATTCTGAATTGTACAGAAACATCTTGTCTGCTTGAGTGCAAGCAAATGCCGTCAAATTCATTAGATGGCGCTTCACATACAGTAAGACCATGATCCAAAACATACTGCCATAGCAACTAGGAAAAAAAGTGGAAAGGTCTTGACTAGCCAAGTCAGTCTTCAGGTTGAAATCCTATTGAACATGCATTTCATTTCCAAAAATACCTCAAAACAAATAACTACAGATGGATAGATTGAGAAGGTACCCAGCTTCTGGTGGGGTCAATGGGTTGCAGACTTCAGGCAGTTATTGCATGCAAAGGATTGTCTGCCAAATTCTAAACATGAGTGCTTAATTTGGACATAATATGAATCTGTCCCATTACTTTGGTGCCTTTAAATAGAGGGATTATGTTTAAAGTGTTGCCATTTCTAAATGGTGATATCAATATGTACACAAATACCAAATAAAGCTGACAATCTGTACTTTAACCTCATAGTAATTGTTTGATTTGAAATCCAAACTTTGAGTATAGAGCCAAAAGAAGAAAAAATGCTTCCCTGCCATTACTTACACAGGGCAGTGTGTGTGTGTGTGTGTGTATACACTCGCCGGCCACTTTATTAAGTACACCTGTTCAACTGCTCGTTAACGCAAATATCTAATCAACCAATCACATGGCAGCAACTCAATGCATTTAGGCATGTAGACATGGTCAAGATGACCTGTTGAAGTTCAAGCCGAGCATCAGAATGGGGAAGAAAGGTGATTTAAGTGACTTTGAACGTGGCATGGTTGTTGTTGCCAGACGGGCTGGTCTGAGTATTTCAGAAACTGCTGATCTACTGGGATTTTCACGCACAACCATCTCTAGGGTTTACAGAGAATGGTCAGAAAAAGAGAAAATATCCAGTGAGCAGCAGTTCTCTGGGCGAAAATGCCTTGTTGATGCCTGAGGTCAGAGGAGAATGGACTGGACCAGACTGGTTCGAGATGATAGAAAAGCAACAGTAACAATGTACTGGGGGGCAACTCGTTACAACCAAGGTATGCAGAAGACCATCTCTGAACGCACAACACGTCGAACCTTGAAGCAGATGGGCTACAGCCGCAGAAGACCACACTGGGTGCCACTCCTGTCAGTTAAGAACAGGAAACTGAGGCTACAATTCACACAGGCTCACCAAAATTGGACAATAGAAGATGGAAAAACGTTGCCTGGTCTGATGAGTCTCGATTTCTGATGCGACATTCAGATGGTAGGGTCAGAATTTGGCGTAAACAACATGAAAGCATGGATCCATCCTGCCTTGTATCAACGGTTCAGGCTCGTGGTGGTGGTGTAATGGTGTGGTTACACTTTGGGCCCCTTAGTACCAATTGAGCATCGTTTAAAAGCCACAGCCTACCTGAGTATTGTTGCTGACCATGTCCATCCCTTTATGACCACAGTAGACCCATCTTCACAGTCACCAGATCTCAATCCAATAGAGCACCTTTGGGATGTGGTGGAACAGGAGATTCGCATCATGGATGTGCAGCCGACAAATCTGCAGCAACTGCATGATGCTATCATGTCAATATGGACAAAAATCTGAGGAATGTTTCCAGCACCTTGTTGAATCTATGCCACAAAGAATTAAGGCAGTTCTGAAGGCAAAAGGGGGTCCAACCCGGTCCTAGCAAGGTGTACCTAATAAAATGGCCTGTGTGTGTGTGTGTGTGTGTGTGTATATATATGCATATACTCACACACACACACTCACCGGCCATTTTATTAGGTTCATGCATATACTCACTTACTGTGAACACACTCCCCTGCCCTCTGGAATAATGAGTGGATACTACAATTACCTAAAAGGTCACTTTGTATATCTGGAAACGGGGCCACATGATCAGCAGACCGTGTCCACGACTGCGGACATTTGTGCATTTGTCTGTGTATTGCCTGTGTGTGTGTCCATCCAGTGCACCTTTTAAAGGTCATTTAACAAGACACCCTAATCCAATGAGCATGCATGTTCAGTGTTCAGTGATTTTGGGATGTTTACACACAACGCTCCCATCCATGGCGTGATCGATGTGTAAACCAAATGCCAAAAGTCACATGTACACCGCCCTCACTACTTAAAAACACCTCAGGGGACATCGTCCTTTTCAATTGGCATTTACACATGCCTGTGTTTAAACAGAGGTCTCCCATATAATGTCACCTATTCATGTATTATGTCTCCCACATAAAACCAGGTATTTGCCTTTCACTATTGCACATTTTCTATTGGATATCTTAGCTTGCAGGCCGCTGTTCATCGTAGGGAGTCTCATGCAAACGTACACCAACATGGCAATGTATCGATATCCCGTCTGGGGAAAGTTGAAAGGAGAGGCACTTTGTTTGTCAACCACTACAAGGGAGGGCGACAGGATCGCTCTCCCCCATGTTTACCCCGTCTTGACATTGAAGCGTTCCCAGCAATCAGCTGGCGAGCATCGGAAAGAGTGGGGGGAGGGAGCTACTAGCCCTACTCTCTGGACTTCCACTCCAGATTGGTCTCGGTAAATAACAAACCAGCGTCCATGATAATAACTAATTTCTCTAACAGTCTGTGAAATGGACGGTGAAGACCAGTAACTGAAGACCAGTAACGGACTGTGAAGACCAGTAACTGAAGACCAGTAACTGTTGCTTGGAAGCAGGGAGGGCAAGGGATAGGGGCGCTTTATCCTGCCTGGTGAGTTGGGTGATGAGGTGAGGGGGAGGTGTAGACTAACAATTGTGACATCACTCATGTGCAGAGTGGTGTACGTGCACCTGTGTGCTTGTGGTGTAGAAGGTGACAGCTAGAGGTGGATGACTGGATCATGAAGCAAGGTCCTTTGTGATGTCAGAGAGAGAGAGGGAGGTGGGGGTTAATTTAAATTTAGCCCATAGTGAGGAGGTGAGACTGTCTCCCTCTCCAGCCCCTCTGACTCCATTCACACCTCCCCTCCATTCCCCTCCTCCTCTAGCCCCACCATTTCCTCACTTCACAACTCTTCAGCGCCCCCCCATCTTTCTGCCCCCCCAACACCACTGCCACAGCCAACGACCCCACCACCCCCCGCTCCAGTTTCTTCATCAGTACGGCTCAGGTGAAGAGAGAGCTGGGGAAACTCCGCACCAGGAAGGCTGCGGGGACTGGCGGTGTAAGCCTGAGGTGGTCAAAGTCTGCGCAGACCAGCTGTGTGGAGTGCTCTAGTACCTCTTTAACCTGAGCCTCAGTCTGGAAAAGGTTCCATCAATGTGGAAAACATCTTGCCTGGTACTGAAGAAAAGGAACCCCAGTGTTCTGAATGACAAAAGATCGGTAGCCTTGACATCCCACATTATGAAGACCATGGAAAGACTTGTGGTAGCACACATGAGGCCCTTGGTGAAGACATCCTTGGACCCCCTGCAGTTTGTCTACCAGGCAGACATTGGTGTGGATGATGCCATCATCTACCTGCTACACAGAGCTCACTCCCATTTAGATAAGGCTGGCAGCACTGTGAGGGTCATTTTCTTTGACTTCTGCAGTGCATTTACTACTTGCGGATAAGCTGCTGAGGGTGCAGGTGGACTCCCCTATTGTTTCCTGGATTACTAACTACTTGACCAACAGGCCACAGTTTGTACGGCTGCAGGGATGTGTGTCGGACTGGGTGTTGAGCAGCACTGGCGACCCCCAAGGGACAGTTCTGGCTCCCTTCCTCTTCACCCTCTATACCTCGGACTTCAGGCACAGCACAGATACTTCCCATCTGCAGAAGTTCTTGGACTATTCTGCTATTGTGGGATGTGTCAGTGGTGGCCAGAGGAGTACAGAGGACTGGTGAACAGTTTTGTTGAGTGGTGTGAGCAGAACCACCTGCTACTCAACATCAGGAGATGGTGGTGGACTTTAGGAGGACTAGGTTCCCCTGTCTCCTGTTTCCATCCAGGGAGAGGATGTGGAGGTGGTCCAAAGCTACAAGTACCTGGGGGTGCACCTGGACGATAAACTGGACTGGACTGGTAACACAGATATCCTGTACAAGAGGGGCCAGAGCCGGCTTTTATCTCCTGAGGAGGCTCAGGTCCTTTGGTGTGTGCAGGACTCTGCTGAACATGCTGTTCTACAAGAGGCTAAACAAGCTTACTCGGAAAGCCAGTTCTCTTGTCGGTGTCACCCTGGACACTGTGGAGGAGGTGGCCAATAGGAGGATGAGGACCAAACTCCTGGCCATCATGGACAATCCCTCCCATCCCCTACATGACACAGTGGCAGAGCAGAGAAGCTCCTTTAGCAACAGATTATTACAACCACGTTGCACTAAGGACTACCGCAAGGTGCACAAAGGACCTGCCGCAATAAGACACAACCCCTCCTCCTCCTGGTTCAATTGGGGTGATCAGACTCAGGAAATCCTACTGGACTGTTCTTACTGTATATAATGTTTCAGATGTCTATTTTATTCTATTATTCTATTGTCACTTTATTTTGTTGTTTGTGATGTGAGCTGCTGTAATGCCTTAATTTCCCCTCTGTGATCATTAAAATACCTGTCTATCTATCTAGACACTGTCAACCCTTCAGCTATCTGAATAAGATGAGCTCAGAGATTGGTTGATGGGATTTAAACACACACACACCCTATATCAGTGTAGATATACTGAAGATATGAGTCCTTGGTGGTTCTTATTCATCGCTGTACATCTTTTCATCAATTCAATACCCAGCATCATATCTCAGGCTTGAAGTATCAACACAACACACAGTCAAGAGGAATCAAACTGTACCAAGCACTCCTCCCAACTTGTTTCAGTAGAAAGAGATGGTGTTTTTATTTATCAACCTGCTCCACCAAAGCAGCCTGCCTGCAGAGATCCAACTCCCTTCCCCAGCCAGAGTGAAATAAGACCAGTCCATCCTGCTGGTTTGTAGCACAGAGGAGATATTTTCAGAAGTTTGGTTGTTTCTTCACAACCGCCTGTTTTTCTACCTTCAAAGTTGCAATGGGGAAGGGAGTTGGAAAGGGCCTCTCTGTGAGTGCCCAATCAAAGCTCTTCCTACAGTAACAAAAAGTTTTTCAGTGTGACTGCACGCACTTGAGTGTCCTACTACAATACAATATCAACCGTGGTGGAATGTTTCACAGATTTTTATCTTCCAGTTGGCCTTAAGTAATCTGTGGCCAAGGATTGAGGTTTTAGTAATGATATCGTATGTTTAGATTATAATGAAAATCAAGAGAAGGAGAATAAAGGGCAACATTAATCATCCTTGCATTTTCTTTTCAGTGTCCCCACTATTCAATGGCAGTTGATGCACAATTTTTATACATCAGCATTTTATACAGTAGATGCATTCACTGATGAATAAATTAGAAATTAAGTGATGTTCTTCAGAGTTGAGTTGTTTTGTACCTCATGTCTGTTGTGTGATCTCAACCAGTTTTATCTGGTCTGACCTGGTATGATCTGGTTGTGACCCCCTAGGTGATCCACAAGCACTTCTACCTAAAGAGGACCGAGATCATGGCGCAGTGTGAAGAGTGGATCGCTGACATCCAGCAATACAGCAGCGACAAGAGAGTGGGCCGCACCATGTCCCACCACGCCGCTGCCTTAAAGGTAAATGAAAAGGATTATACCGCTCAGCCACAGCAGACTGCTCTCTCAATCCTCTGTGGTTACTCATGATCGGGAAGGGGGCCATCTATCTGTTTAACCCCAATGAGGGATTCGTTGGCGTAGGTAATCATGTTATCAGGCTTTCCTGAAGAAAAAGATGGAAATCTATTCTACTCTACTGCTTTATGGGCTCCTGTGGTTGAACGGCGCCAGACTATAGCGGTGGAGCACAGCACTGTTATCATTCAAGACATGCCTATGGTGAAGCTGAGAACTTAAAATACAGCAGGGAGCTTGGTAGTGTTGGCACGTTGTCACACACACATGGACTGACACACACACGTCTCTCTCACTCAGTCTGTGCTGTGTTAATGAAGTCTGAATTGGCTGCTGAGGACAACATCCCTGCCGATGAAGTAGGGCTCCGTCAGGCCTTGATTCATGTCCCAGTCAGCTTCCCTCTCTAAGCCAGCTGTGGAGGAGCAGATAACAAACCTCAGACCCCCCTGCTCCCTCCGGCTGTAAATAACCACAATTAATACCCACTGTAAATAATCCCACCAGCAAACAGATAAAGACGGAGAGGCCGTATACCGGTTGTGTTACAACTCTAGCTGTGGCAGCACCCGGTCCAGAGAGGGCTGTATGTAGTCTGATTTCTTGCTGGTTTATTTATATGGTGCTCCTTGCAAAACAGGTCCCTCTGAGATTACTAGGTTTGTATTCAGTGTACATTCTTAGATTTTTTCTCCTGTTAGATTTTTGGAAAACGTGATGTGCAGGTAGTAGTGCCTTTGTTTGCTCTCAGACATGGAGACACTGCTTCTGCACAGACAAGGGAAAAATCCAATGAATTCATGTGAGCTCCAGAGTGTTTTGGACATGAAATGTAAATGCTGGGGCTTGAAATTTTTATTGGTAGGGGAGAGCACTTAGAGTTCACATCCCCTTTCAGTATTGTTGGGGAGAGTAAGAGTCTCTTAGGTTGTCATAATGTATGTTTGCTCTCATCCCCAGTGCTGTTAGTGCTTTTCAGATACATACAGCCCTGTGCTACAAGGGGACCCTCTTTCCTTACACCATATGCTGTGTTTCATATCGCCGCCATGGTAAACAAAGCCACGCACACAGTGTTTATAGAGTGCCTGACTGAGCCTCTCTCTCCTCTCTCTGTCCCCCCTCCAGAGGCACACAGCCCAGCTACGAGAAGAGCTGCTGAAGCTGCCCTGCCCCGAGGGCCTGGAGCCTGACGGGGAGGAGTTCTCCGACAAGGGTGCCGCCCTCCTGGTCAAGGAGATGCCCAATCAGGATGCGGAGAAGCCAAGTGGCAGCCAAGATGGCCACAGCAGCGAGGGCCAGCTATGAGCCCACACCCATCCCAGCACCCCTCCCCCTTCATAGCGGCGGCCACTCCTCCACACGACAATTACTGTTGTTATTGAATAGACTTGACGGCTTCGAAGCAAAGCCACCATTTTGTCAATATTTGTATGTAAGAATCTAATCATGTAATAGCTGAAAAAGAGAGGACAAAAAAAAACAAGATGAGAATGAAAAAACGCTTACAAACCAACAAAAATAAGACAAAACTCCGAACTATGCTATGCCCTTAAGGAAACACAGTTGACAAAAACAAATGATCTTTTATTTACCTGTAAAAGAGTGTAAACTGTTTTTGTGCTTTTTTTTTTTTCAATTGTGAAATAACCACTGATTGGTATGTTATTAAACTTGTTTCTGTATACATAATGACATAATGAAATCGCAGAATATATAAGGGAACTACCTTTAGAGAAGAATGTTTACTGAATGTTAATTTCCTCTTTTTTTTTGACTGTTAAGCAAGGACAGTTGTAACCAAGAATATATTGGTCATTCTTTAAAGGATGCTATTTAAAAGAAGAAAAAAAAAACACATACACTTTCCTGAATTGGAAACATTTTTTGTTTGCCCATTGACATCGCTTATTTTAACAGGATCAACATGATCCTATGTAAACTTCAATAAAGGCTGAAATGGACATTCTTAATTGCTATGATTACTTGTTACCCCGTTTTTCAGGCTGATCAAGTGCTATGAATATTTTTTTTTGCCTCACCAATTCTCAATGCAAGTTTAATAAATGCAACCTGTTTTACTTTGCTGGGATACATGAATTGGTATACTGTGTTTAGATCTATGAGTGTGTATGTAAGATGCAAGTTGGGATATGGATGTGAAGTCTTGTGCATGTGTACTGTATGTGTTTTGTGCGTGCTCCACAATCCTGGTACAAAGCTTTGATGTGACTTTGATTCTACATTGCCATTCCACCAAACACACTGAAAGAATCCCTGTTACTCATTATCTGAGATTTCTACAACTAAATAATTCAGGTCTGTCTGGGATTTTAACCCCCAAAAAATGCTTTGACCTTTATTATGTTGATACCCGTTAAAGGAAAATGCACTTTATATTTTTCCCATTTCCAGTGCTCTACAGTCACACTCATTTTTGGTAGTACATTAAATGGAGCTTGAAAATGTGGATTGATTGTGCAAATGCTTGTTTCAAGTCCACTTGGACTTGACCTTCTTGCCTAATAAAAGATAAACTAAAACCATGATACCAATCCACTTGGAGTAATGACGTACTGTTAAGTGACACTGGAGACTCAGTGCTTACTGCTTTTTCTAGTGCAGGGAAATATTGGTCATTTATAATAGGATGTAAGAAACTTAAGTATTTGGGTGCTGCTTTTTCTTCCTATTCTTATGATGATGCTTTGGGGGAAGTAGATTACTCAATTGCCAGGTTAGCCATCCACAGTTTAAATGTATCTACAATATTAAATTATAACCCAGTTTGCAATCTGCCCGCTGCCCCACCAAGGAAGAAATGGTAATTTATCGAAGACTAACATTGTCTTCCTTGATGCAGTGTCGACTGGCTTGTTGTGTAAGTTACTGTGGGCAACTGTATAGGAGACAAAATATATTATTTATATAATATTTCACACATCGCCACAGCTCACACACCCCACAGAATAACTTTTGAGCATCCAGACTTTTTCTGTTGTTGTTCATGTTCTAGAGAGAGCTTTGCCGTTGGGAGCGCCTGATGAAACTCTTGTACAGCAAGCTTGGCTACACAGGGATTGTGGTGTAGAATGAAGGGAAAATAGCCTGCTGGATGCGCTTCTGTGATTTAGCCGTCTTACTATACATTATTCATCAAGCGCTCTAAACTCCACACTGAAGTCGAGGGAGGGAAAGAACTACTATAAAATGTACTGAGGTGTGTGTACTGCCCAGCATGGAGAAGCAGCTCACAACATGTATGTGATGAGCCTATGGGCTAAAGTCAGTAGGATTCATGTACACATATTACAACACATTCATAGTCAGCTGGAAGAGAATGGTTAAGATAACACCACTACTTGAAATGTCACAAGATGAAGAAGTTACCTGCATTTTGAAAGATGGACATACTCAGGATATGCTCTTGAATGTCTGTTCATGAGACACACTGAAACAGTAATGTCTTTTCATGAGACACACTGAAACAGTCACGTCTGTTCATGAGACATACATTGAAACAGTAATGTCTGTTCATGAGACATACACTGAAACAGTAATGTCTGTTCATGAGACATACACTGAAACGGTAATGTCTGTCCATGAGACATACACTGAAACGGTAATGTCTGTGTTTTCATGTTACTGAGCTTGAATCCTGCTTTGTGTTGGGAGCTGTTGTTTCTAGGAGACCAATCTTCATCAAGGCTCATCAAGATACTGGCTTTTATTTTTTGTAATCCACTTTCCTTTTCTTTTTTTCAAGTTCAGAGAGATGTACAATTAGTGACAGAGAGGGATATTGATAGATGTCCATTGATTACTCCTGTTACAGTTATGATTTACCCCACATAAATACACAGTTATATTGGAGATACTACTACAGTTGTTTATTATTGTTATTCCCTAAATGGTGTATATTATTCTGATTGATTTAACTGCCCTGTTTTATCGTTTTCATCACAGATTTAGCTATACTTACGATAGAGAATATTACAGACAGAAGATGACTCCGTCATCTGTATTGGGCCAGGTGATTGTAATTGAATGATAGTGTTATTTATGCAGTGTGTGGTTGCTTAAGAAGGTCTCTCACAGCATTTTAAGACGTTAAGGGTTTGTAAGTAAGCTTTGGCAAAGTTGGCCGGTGTAGTGTGGCCAAGGTTATGTGCCAGTGTGTACAAACTTAAAAGGAATATGCTCCATTTTGAAAAAGCAGAGCTCAGCGCTTTCCTGTAGGACTGAGGTAATGTTTCATGGCTGCTCTCAGAGCAGGAGCCAAGCTGCAATAGGGTTCCAAACAGGCATAATTCAGACAGCAACAATGAAATTAAACTCCTCTGTAATCATCTTCCCAAGCAGGGACGTTCCCTCCTTTGTATAGTTTTATAGAGCTGTAAAAAAAAACACAAAAAAGGGGTGTCTGGGGGATTGATGGGAATGATTTCTCCTCACACTTCTCATCAGACAGCATTTGCACACTGCGGTTGTCAGGGCTCATCTTTAACAGCAGATCTTTTGTTTGTTTCCCCTGGGTAGAAAAGTCTTGAAAAATAGGTTCTCATCAGTTGAACACTAGTGTGTCCTTGACATCTCTGAGTTAGAGGCAAACTACTGGAAAAGTAGGAGTCTGGACAGTGAAAGCGTATTATTCACCTGGTGCATTGTGGTATATTTTTCCTGAAATAAAAACTCCAAAGAGCCTTTTGAAGGGCCTTCACTTGTTTGATTTTGAATTTCATGATATTCTCGAGCTCTCCTCTTAAATGTCATCCACAAAGAAGATTGTGAAGTGGAAGAGATGGGGAGGGAGAGGAGCAGAGAGAAGAGGAGAGGAGCAGAGAGAAGAGGAGAGGAAAAAGAGTGCAGAAAACAAACCTTAATACACTGGAATCCTCCACGCATTGAGAAAAACAGCCCTGAGCTCCCATCAATGTGCCATGGTGCTAGCGGGGCTCTGAATCATTCAGATGTTGTTTGTGTCTCATGTCAAACAGAGGGTTTACTCACTGTCCCTGTCTCCAGGAGCAGTGTGTATACACTACACTCTCGCTGAAGTAAACCACTGACTGTGGATGGGAACAAGTGACTTATTTTTCCTGCTCAAGAAAATGTTTAAATTGGAGACCTCTGCACACAGACTCATGTCCTCTCATGTTAATTGAATTAGTGGGGACATAGTGTTGTGAGGTCATGTATAATCACTGCTGTTCTCATTCCGTAACGTATGCTGCAATATCTTGGGGTAATTACCCTGTAGCCTGTACCCTGTTGGAAATTGTGTTAGAAATTGGCTTTGCCTCCCTTCTGTCCATTTTCAGACCTTGAACCCTCCAAACATGCACATACTCACACACAAAAATGCTCACAGACACGTAAAAGCACGCACGCACGCACGCACACACACACAAACACACACACACACAAAATCTCTAACCCCCTCTGGGAGCCTCTGCCACTTAGTATAATCAAGATAAATTGCTCATCTGATTTTTCAACAGAGCTCACTTCCAGTTCCCCAAGGAGCCTGCAGACAGATGACAGACTGCCTGAAAGACACGAGCACAGGGGTCATCACAGCCATGGTCGTTGATCACCATGAATGGTAAGTAACCATATGTTAAGCTTAGTACTATTTTCATTATCATCAGGTCATCCTCTCAAGAAAAAATTGCTAAGTTTAGTAGGGTAGCCTACTAAATACAATATGTGTTCTGAAATTCTGAATTTGGGTTCTGATGTCATTACATATATGTGAAAATGACCACGGTCCCTCAAGGCATACTCTGATAGAGTTTCCCATGATGCATTGCGTATCTGTCATGGCTGCACACTGATGCGATTTACAGCACATGGGTAGAAATAAACAAATTATTACCATTGATTTGAAATAGGCTACATAAGAGCGGCAAGGACACCTACAGACAGTTTTAAGAAACCGATCCTGACTGGAAAGTACCACTGATTTCGTTAGTATACCGAAGCAAGTGCGTTGTATAATGATGCGGGATGTTGAGATTCCCCTACTCCGGGGTTTTCTGAAACCAAGCGAGGTAACGGAGTGGAAGCAGAATATATTCAGCTCTGCAGGTGAGAGATCATGCCATGCGACTGGAGCACGTATTCGCGAGCAGAATTATCTTGTTACATAAATATATCATAATTGATGCATCTGTTGGGAGAGATTAAGCTCGTCAGGTACTGTACTAGGTGTATTGTACACGTTGTTGTCTAGCCAGCTAACGCTAGCCCGCTCGCTAGCGAACGTTACTTGTCGCCAGGCGGAGGAGATGTTAGCCACAGCCAGTCAGCCTGTCGTGTTTAAATCTGAATGTTTAATCACTGGTATGACAACTGTAAGCAAGTTAGCCCGTAGTTCCACTAAAATGACTGGTTTATCGATATACTAATATCATAGCTTTTTAGCTAACATTTGCAGGCTAGCTACCTTACGTTAGGTGTAGTAATGTCACATGAGACTAACAGCTAACTGTTAGCAACACATTACAGAAACATTATTTTAATGTAGATATTTGCTAACAGTGCATCTCGATGTGGCAAGACAGCAAGGTATGACCTAATCTTGAGTGTACATACACTGCAGGTCAAACCGGCACGCATGACCAGTTAGTTTACGTAGCTAGGTGATTTTTAATCCCGAGATAGTTTGTCACATGCCACTGAGTGTTGCGTGTGTAAACGCGGGTGTCAGATAGACGACGGCTCTAACCCTTTCACCCAGGCACGAAACCTCAGGTGAGGATGCGACTGAACTGGTCAGGCTAACTGCAATGTGTTGAGATCATGACGATGGACTTATGTCCCTGCTAGTTCTACTGACAGAATTCTGAAGTGATTGGTTGCAGTCAGGAAGTCGGTTTGCAGGCTGCACCGATCGCAACTCATACCATATTTTAATGTCTACTGATTTGAAAAATAGTTGTTGCGAAATTTGTTTTTATTTATTCATCTCGCATATTATAGCCGCATTTTATTGTAGTGGTAGTCTGTTTGTGTTTGGTCAAACCTCTATGTGACAGTGTGGCGAGGCATCGCCCCGATGGGGATGGTAAATGTTTTCTTTATATGGTATGTCAGCTATACAAAGATTGACTGACTTTCCACTGTAGAAGCATTATAAAGTGATCTTATAAAGTGAGGTTTGTGAGAGCTTGTCTTGTCAGATGCAAGAGATATGAGATATTGAAATGTCATCTAGTTTGGTTTGTATTCTCTCACTGTCAGTGTCACTGTAGTGAGAGAATCCCAACGGCAACTGTAGCTCATCATGAATAAAGCAATAAGGACGATTAGCCTACTCCATTGATTGCTTTTTAGTGGTTATTGGAGAGGAGACTTGGTAACTTGGTATAGCCCCAAATCAATGATGTTTTAGGAAAGTAATTCTGCTCCTGGAATGTCAACAGAGGTGCTAGTATTTGCATGTTAAAATGCATTTGTTCCAATGTTTTACGTTTTGCTTGTGGCCCTGCATTCTGAAATTATTCAGTGCTTTTGAGCATCTTGATATGAATCTCAAAGTTTTATGCATTGTGTGTGTGTGTGTGTGTATATATATATATATATATATATATATATATATATATATATATATATATATATATATATATATATATATATATATGTGTGTGTGTGTGTGTGTGTGTGTGTGTGTATATATTTCACATTCACACTTCTCATATATTAACAGGCCTCTATTTCAATGGATCTAAACCCCTCCATATGTGCATGCCTTACATTAATGACTGCTCATTGTGAAGACCTTAATGAATTATAGACTAATTTGTGGTCCTCCACCACAATTATGTTCCATAATTGCTGTTCCTTGACAAAACAGAACAGTAGCTGAAATGTTACTAAATGTCTCCCTCTTCCTACCTCCTTCTCTCCCTCTCCCCTTCCCTCTCTCTGTCCCTCGCCTCGTGCTATTACTGCAGCCCCTGGGTTTCATTAGATCTGTAGTGAGGTGAAATATCTCCACATCTCACAGGCCAGCCATGCAGCGATTGCCTATTAAAGCCCACCAGCAATCGTATGGGAGAAGGGGGAAATCAATGGGAACTGCTAACACAGTTCTCATTTTAATGTCTGTGTTTGATGTTAATGATAGGCATCTGGAAATTGTTGACATTTTATTCAGCAACGACGAGGGAGCCTGTCAGATGCTATTGAAGTCATTCTCTCAGAACTCATTTGAACTGACACTTGCACAGTGTTATTGAAATGCAAACACATCCAAGATGGTTTTAGAATCGGTGTCCTATTTTTCGAGTATGACGTGCTCACGGCAGCGTTGTTATTCTTTTTGATGAAAATATGTCATCTGTCTTCATTTGTCATGTACAGTGCCCCTGCATAAGTAATGTGGCAGTGAAGCATTTTCTGTTCTTTTGGCTCTACACTCGAAAAGTTTGGATTTGAAGTCAAACAATTATTGTGAGGTTAAAGTAGAGATCAGCTTTTATTTGAGGGTATTTGTGTGCATATTGGTTTCACCATTTGGAAATGAACAAACACTTTTTATGCATCGTCTCACTATTTTAGGGTAACCAAAAGTAATGGAACAATTGGCTTGGCGGGTGCTTCTGGTAAGTGAGGTGTGTTCCGTTACATAATTTGGGCAGGCATAAGAGATCTGTAAGTGTCTCGTATTGATTCTAGGCTTTGGGTTTGCCTTTGGAGTCTGCTATTGTCTGTCAACATAAGGACTCAGTGTCAATGAAAATCAAGGAAGCCCTTATTCGGGCTACAATGAGTGAAGATGGCTACAGTACATGCCTGGTAGAGCATCACCAGAGAAGATACCCAGTGTCAACGGGTCGCAGACTTCAGGCAGTTAATGCATGAGTGCTTCATTTGGACATTTGATAAATCTATCCCATCATTTTGCATAGCACTATGCATAGAAAGTGTTGTAATTTCTGAATGGTGAAACCAATATGTACACAAATACCATCAAATGAAAGCTTAGATATTACTTTAGATTATACTTTAACCTCATAGTATTTGTTAGATTTAAAATCCAAACTTTCGGAGTATACTGCCAAATGAAGAAAAAAAATGCTTCATTGTCCGATTACTTAGACAGGGCACTATATATCGGATGTCAGTTTGTGTGAATGAAGTGTAGTCCTAGTGTAAGTTGTTCAGAGTAAGCTGATCTTCTGCTCTGCTATATACACCCACCTTCTCTCTCCCTCCTCCTTCTCTCTCTCTTCCCTCCCTCACTCCCACCAGGGGAGCACAATGCAATCAATGCTAATGGGCCCAGCCAGCCTCCCTGTGCAAATAAAGAGCTAATGAAAGCCAAGCACACAACCAACGCAATTACACCAGGCCTAGAGACGTCTTGGCCTCATAGCTCCAACAATCAACACCCCCCCTCACCATCTTTTAGCAATGCCTGTACAGCTGCCAAAAGCCGAAACATACATACCCACACACCAAACACGCTAGTCTCTGGAGAAGTGTTCAATATGCCCATCTGCCTAATAGATTAATAATGTTGTGGAGGTGCTGAGGGCTTTGGAGTGAGGCATAGTGCTCCACCCATAGGAATGCTTCATTTTTTCTGGTAATAGTTTAGGGAAGGAGGAGAAATTCAAGGAAAGTGTGCAAGACTGTTGAGGGACAACCATGACGGTTATTAAGTCTGGTTTTGATACCTTTGATAAAAAACAAATAACAAGGTAATTGATGTAAGTATTATCTTGGTAGGCTATATGGAGAATGCATCTCTATTGGATCCATGGAGAGAAGTCTAGCTCAGACAACCTCACCACCACCACCAACACCTCACTGCTGCTTTCTTTCTGTCTCAGAGGCGGGCCCTCTGCTCCAGTCCCTATTGGAAGGGAGCTTTGAGGCAGTGCTGCTGAGCCCTCAGGCCCTGGACCTGCTGGGAGGAGGAGACAGTGACCATGGAGAGAGCCTGGAGGCCTACCTGGAGAGACGGGTGCTGGCCTACCTGACTGACAGCACTGAGGATGAAAAGGCTGACAGGTGAGACAGTATGCTGGTAGGCCATCACATGTCCATGACCCTTGAGGTGGTTTTGTTGGAGGACATAAGAAGTTACATAAGAATGAAGTAATCTCAGCCCAACTGACAACTTGATGATATGACATGCCATGATTTAGCACATAATTCACACTAAGTTGAGGTGCTGGACCACGATTATGTTTAAGCCGAGGCGATGCACGCAGACTTTTATTGAAGGGGCATGCGAATTGCCAGGCACTGGCTGTTCTCTCGCTGAAAGGAACTGAGCTTTACCACTGAGCTTTAACACTAACCCTCCCTACCGCAATGAATTATTAATTTTTAATAAGGAGAACTTAACATCTCCCTTCTCTTTCCTGTGGGGATATCTGTAGGAGAATGTCTATGTCAGCATGCATCATCACTCTGTCTCTGAATCTAGTCTCTTTGATCCCTCTCTCCTTCCATCGAACTCTCTCTCCATCTATCTATCACTCTCATCTATCCCTAGAAGCTGGGGTATGACCAGGGGTAAGGAGTGGGGCAGGGGTAGAGACTAGGGTAAGGGTAAGGACTGTGGCAGGGGCAGGCCCAGTGGTAGGGACCAGGGAAAGGGTAGAGGAAGGGGCAGAGGTAGGGACTGCGGCAGGAGGGCAATTGGAAGCAGGAGCAACAGTATTGTACATGTTCTCCATCCTATTTCTCCATTCTGAAGTATGCACTTGTGCACTCCCCCATATAGATTTAAAAGGGAATGGAGTAAGAGCCTGTGCCAATCCTATGCTTTTATAATCCATGTGGGGAAGTGCACAAGTGTGTACTTCAGGAGAAGCTCCCCTCCTAGTCAGTCTGTGCTCAAGCAGCCCAGATGTCCTATTGAATCAGTCTCATTAGCCTAATTTCCATTATCATGTTGTGTGGTTTCAAGGCCAAAACGATGTGCCAAAGCTACTTATAGCCCTGTATATTTTCAAACGACCAGGGCTTGGTATTGAGGCCTTTACTATAAAAGCCAACGGTTTAACTTGACTTTTGAAGTAGGTTGTAAAGTTTGTAAAAGTAGGTTGTAATACCGCTCAATGAGTGGCAGAGTGTCTTTCTGACATTTAAAAAAATCTAGAATTGTTCAGGTGATGTGGCGTCATGCTACAATGATGATACCTGACATATTACGATGCAGAAACTGTGGGAAAATGAAGAAAACTGAAAAAAAAAGAGATGGCACACCACAGGCTGGTACTGATGTGATTTGCGGTGTGGAGAGAGATTACATGGTTATATCTTAATTGTCTGGTATCTTTCTCTACAAACACACTCTTTGGGCTGTTTTGTTTGCAGGTTCTTCTCTCTCAGCTCTCCGTGGTTTCGTTTTGTTCTCTCTTTTTTTCATTGTTGTTTCCCTCAGTTTTTTTCACTTCCTTCTATGTGTACTTTTCCCTCTGGTCTCTGTCACTTTTTCTTTCTGTCCTCCAGACTCCCTACTTTGTTCTGCCTCTTAGGTCTTTTTTGTCTTTTTTTCTCACAACTCTCTCTCTCATGCACACACACACAGGGAGAATGCCCTGCTGGCCGTGGCGGTGGCCTGCCTGCACCTCTTCGCCCAGAGTAACTGGACGGGTCCCCCTGTCAGCGTCCACGTCCCTGACCTGCTGCTCCCGGCCCTCCTCACATCTTTCACAGAGGTACAGTAACATTACTATTACCCCTCCTCCTCTTAAAGTCATTATATGGAACTTTCAACCTATGGGACTCTTGGGCTATGAGGGTCTCCTAAATAGACCGGTGGGTCTCCTAATATTGTCATGAACTGCAAGGTGTAAATCACTAATTATCAACAGAAACTGGATGGCCAGATTCATTTGCTAAAAAGTACCCAAAAGAGCCTGTAGAGTTCTGGAAAAAGGTCTTGTGGACAAATGAGTCAAAGATGTACCAGAGTGGATTCAAGTGTAAAGTGTGGAGAAAAAAGGAACTGCCCAAAATCCCCAGCATACCACCTCATCTGTGAAATATGGTG
This sequence comes from Argentina silus, assembly GCF_951799395.1. Taxonomy (NCBI): domain Eukaryota; kingdom Metazoa; phylum Chordata; class Actinopteri; order Argentiniformes; family Argentinidae; genus Argentina; species Argentina silus. The sequence continues at coordinate 1,922,185 of NC_139653.1, read as the reverse complement.
GAGAGGGTGTTATGGCTTGGGCGTGTATGGCTGCCTCTGAAACTGGCTCTCTTGTCTTCATTGATGATGTAACTGCTGACAGCAGCAGAATGAATTCTGAAGTGTACAGAAATATGTTCTTGTTTTCTGAAGTACGAGCAAATGCTTCCAATCTCATTAGACGGTGCTTCATCATACAGTAAGACGTAATGATCGGTAATGATCCCAAACATACTGCCATAGCAACTGGGGAGTTTTTCAGGGCCAAAAAGGAAAGTTCTAGAGTGGCCAAGTCAATCTCCAGATTTAAATCCAATTGAACATGCATTTAATTTGCTGAAGAGAGAACAGGTCTTGCAGAAAATCACCAGAGAATATACCCAGCGTCTGGTGGGGTCAACGGAGCAGACTTGCATGGAAAGGATTGTCGACCAAATACTAAACATGAGTGCTTTATTTGGACATTATATGATTTTTTTCCAATACTTTTTTCTGGGAGTGTGTAAGGAGTATAGAGCTAAAAGAAGACAAAATGCTTCCTCTTTCCAATACTCTTGGAGGGCTCTGTATACACTGAGGTCAAATCAATACACTAAAAGGTTTAGTAAACACTATGTAGTTTGTGTGGTTTTACCCATACATAATGTTATTAGCTATCATCAGCTAGTCCCATGGCATGATGGGGCTAAATCACACCTAGGCTATAGCTTTCACCTAGAGTATGTGTATGTGAAAAGCTCCTGGAGGAAAGCCCCTCCTGCCTAGCGATCAAAACAGGAGGTGAGGCGTTTTGATAATGGCTATATGGCCAGGCTCACCACTGTTCCGTTCATGCTCCTCTGTGACAGTCATGTAAATAATCCATAAAATGCCAATGGCATAATACGTCCTCCAATGCCGGTGATGTAGTAGCTAGGTTCAGGTAGTTAAAAAGTTTGCACAAGTTGACCTTGACAAGGGATCTTTTTCCTTGTCGTTACTGTCTTTTCAATGCATAAAATAAAAGGGAATACCCAAGAATAGATGTAAATGGTTCCTCAAAGTTTAATAAAGCACAATCAGGCTAGTACTGTGGCCATAGTCCATGGCAAATAAGTGGATGCTCTGCGACATTCATTCAATTTGTGTTGGTCAAAACAATCTATATATATAATGTCACTATCTCACCATACCAGCCTAATTGATCTCAGGATGGCTGGAGTTTTGTTTTGTATCCAAACATGTCAGCCACTGTCATTTATGAACAAGCCTAGTTCTTAAATGCTTGTGCTTTTCTAATGGGATTGTCTGGCAAGGATAGTGATTGGATCACACCTTCCGGTGTAAAAACCCTGGAAATTAATCACCAAAACCAAAGTTTTAACTGAGAAGTTATGACTAGTCAAAAACCACAAGACAGGAAATGAGCACCGCCACCATAACTTAAACTATGCACTAATAAGGTTTTCCAGCACACAGCTTTGATACCTGCTATAGTGCAGTATGTTGGTCTACTGTACTTCAAACAACATGTTCACCACTGGCCAGGTTGCTTAGGATTCCAAGCTTCTCTCCCACAGCCTAATTCATACTCTTGGGGTATTTCTTTCCAAAGATAGTGATTTATATTCTGCATGACAAGATAAAAGTTCCTTATATTGCCACACAACCTAGGTTTGTGGAATTTGTTTTCTAACTTTATTTCCTTAACATTCCCCATGTACTCACTGGATAGACATCACTTCTTTATCAAGTAGTAATAATAAGCTAATAATGCCTGTGTAGCCGTAGTGTTTATGCGTGTGTGTTTTCACAGTAAATCTGGTTGTGTTACAACCATTTATAATAAAGTCAGTTTCTATGTGAAGGTTTGGCTGAGACTTTTGGCTATATTTTGTTAATAGCAAAGCTTATCTAATATTGATAATCTGACTCCAAGTAATGTAATTATGATTTAGTGCAAGAATGATCAAATAGAATGAATCAAATGAGGCTTTAATAATACTGTATACTTATACAACTATTACAAGGCAAATACCTCGGGGGAAGGGCTCTCAATGTAGGGGGACAGAATAGATCCCCCTTCAGGCTTAAGCTCTATTATATTCAAATACATTATGTGTGTAAACCACAAAACATTTCCCTGCATCAGTGTTGCCTCATCTTTCTGACCAGTTCAATGGAACACTGACCTGCATATTCTTCTGTATGCAGCCTGACCTCTATGGGTTTGTATTATCACTCTAAAGAGTATGAATTACTCTTATTTGAGAGAAGCTTTGAATCCTAAGCAATCTGCCCAGAGGTGAGTACATGTTATTTACAGCACTATATGAACATACAGCACTATATCAGGTATCCAAGCTGTGTGATGTAAAACTTTGTTAGTGTATTTGTGATGAGTAGAGCAATACTTTCATACTTTCATAGTCTGTTTCCCTCCTTTTTCACTTGCACACGCTGCTTGTTAAAATGCATCTGCAGTCCCCCCCTACCCCACATCTGAGGTGTGTGTGTGAGAGAGAGAGAGAGAGAGAGAGTGAGTGAGTGTGGCATCAAAGTGTGCTTTAGAGGGGAGGGAGTTTGTGTGTGTGTGTCTCTCGCTACAGTGATGTCTCCCACTTACACAGTATGATGAATGGAGCGGACAGGTGACCCCCCTCCTCGCCCCTTTGCTCTGGGTAATAAGGATGTATAGAGCGACGACAGGAGAGGAGGAGAAGGGGGAGGAAGCGGAAGAATGAGTGAAAGGAGGAGGGGGGGGTGGAAGAGGAGGAGGGGAGGGCTGGTCCAATAATGAAGCCTCTCTGGGCTCCCAATTATGCAGGGGTGAGGAGAGCATCTTCCTACTGCGCCCACCTGGAGTTCTCTGATTGGCTGATTTAAACCCACATTACCCCAGAGGAAGAGCTGATTCTGCTGTCTACGAATAATCCAGGTGGTGATTTATCTGTCCTGTCGTGTAAAGGACCCTCATAAGCGTAGTTCCTGGGTTTGGGGACTCTGGAGATCATTTTGACGTTGTTAAAGTGCTACTGGTAAATTCCAGTTTGAGTGGTCATTATTCCAGGCTCATATACGCTGCTAGCCTGGGGACGAGGTTAATGGGTTGCAGACTTCAAGCAGTTATTACATGCAAATTATTGTCGACCAAATACAAAAGAATTATGCTTTATTTGGACATTATATTAATCTGCCCCCCCCCCCTCCCCTCCAGCCCCAGGCCCTGAGAGAGGCCATCCACAGCAGCCTGCTCCTGGACGGGGAGGCGGTGTACAGCCTGGTAGGGAACCCCTTCCTTTTGCTGTTGGCCAGGGTCCTGCTGGTTAACTGCTCTGCCAAGATGGACAGCCTCCAGGTAAGACCATGGTACACGCCCCCCCCCCCTCTTCTTAATCTGTGTGAAGCCAAGGTGTCAATCATTATTACAGCTAGCAAAATAAAAAAAAAGATTTGAATACACACACATACGGTGTCCCAATTCTCCATCCTCTTCCCTTAAGTGTGCACTCCCCCCTACATGAAAGCATCAGATTGGTGTAAGAGCCCATGCAAGTACTTATTGTACTTGGTAAGGTACATGTAGTATATAAAATGCTTGTAATGGACTTGTATTATATTGGTTAATTAATTCATTATGAATTCTATTTTTAGTTCCAAACTTCAGATGCCCACCGATAAACCATCTTGAAAATAAGGTTTTGAGTAGGCTTGAGTTTGAGTAGGCTACTGTAACACTGAAATATTGAGCTTTGTGGAAATGAGGCATTAGGTGTAGGGTGAGGATAGGCTACTGTAATATCAACTATTGTAATAATATGAGGCGCCAGTGCACACAGCAGTGAACATTCATTTAGTTTTTACTAACAAATGTATTGTTTATTCCGGCCTGTGTGGTGCAACCAAAATGAGTTTGACACCCTGGCTTAGATGAAGCCTGTTAAGAATTTCGAGAAGGGATTTTTCCAAATCGATTTTGAGTCCAGGTACTCTATGTTCAAACCCCTAATGCGCACACACGCATGCATGCATACACAAACACACACATACTATCCCTCTGCCCCTCTCTCCCTCCATCCCTGGCCTCACCTCCCATCCTCCATCCCTCCACTCCTCCATCCCTGTCCCAACCTCCATCCTTCCACTCCTCCATCCCTGTCCCAACCTCCATCCCTGTCCCAACCTCCATCCCTCCACTCCTCCATCCCTGGGCCGATCTGCATCCCTCCACTCCTCCATCCCTGGGCCGATCTGCATCCCTCCACTCCTCCATCCCTGGGCCGATCTGCATCCCTCCACTCCTCCATCCCTGGGCCGATCTGCATCCCTCCACTCCTCCATCCCTGGGCCGATCTGCATCCCTCCACTCCTCCATCCCTGGGCCGATCTGCATCCCTCCACTCCTCCATCCCTGTCCCAACCTCCATCCCTCCATCCCTGTCCCAACCTCCATCCCTCCACTCATCCATCCCTGTCCCGATCTGCATCCCTCCACTCCTCCATCCCTGGGCCGATCTGCATCCCTCCACTCCTCCATCCCTGGGCCGATCTGCATCCCTCCACTCCTCCATCCCTGGGCCGATCTGCATCCCTCCACTCCTCCATCCCTGGGCCGATCTGCATCCCTCCACTCCTCCATCCCTGTCCCAACCTCCATCCCTCCATCCCTGTCCCAACCTCCATCCCTCCACTCATCCATCCCTGTCCCAACCTCCATCCCTCCACTCCTCCATCCCTGGGCCGATCTGCATCCCTCCACTCCTCCATCCCCGGGCCAATCTGCATCCCTCCACTCCTCCATCCCCGGGCCAATCTGCATCCCTCCACTCCTCCATCCCTGTCCCGACCTCCATCCCTCCACTCCTCCATCCCTGTCCCGACCTCCATCCCTCCACTCCTCCATCCCTGTCCCGACCTCCATCCCTCCACTCCTCCATCCCTGTCCCGACCTCCATCCCTCCACTCCTCCATCCCTGTCCCGACCTCCATCCCTCCACTCCTCCATCCCTGTCCCGACCTCCATCCCTCCACTCCTCCATCCCTGTCCCGACCTCCATCCCTCCACTCCTCCATCCCTGTCCCGACCTCCATCCCTCCCTCCGCTGATGAGACGGCTGTGTGCGTGTGCACATGTTTGGAATATTGATTCTGCGAGACAGACAATTAACGGTCCATACGGCGACACAGGCCAGAGAGCAGGCAGCATGCATGGCAAATGAGACAGGAGATATCCTCTCTGACACACAAATGGGCTTTTTACGAGCTTTCGGAATGCAGGACATTGAGGAGGGGATTAAAGGAAGAAGAGAGAAGAAGCCCTTGAATGGCTAGAAGCTGTTATTTTCGCTGCCACTTAATATTTTGGTCAGAGAGCTGAAAAGATTTTTGTAGTTTTGGTGTATCAAAGGGTGAAAATATCATCCAAGGTCCTGAATTTGAACAACAAAAATGCACTTGCCAAGACCCTACTCTTCTGCCCAAATTTCCTTTTCCAAAATATTCAGGACGTTTCTGGGCATCTGCCACTTGCTGTAACCTGCGACTTGCATGTGTGTGGCTCATTGTGTGGCTACCTACTGTACTGCCTGGGAGCCACAAGCATTTCTCAGTGCTGGAAGTTGACCTAAGCAATGGATGTCTTCGTGTGCAGATAAGTTTCAAGGTCGTTTAACATTCGCTGGGTGAAATATGGATTACAGATTCATTGTTTATGTAGTTTGCATTGAGCAAGGTGAGGGAGAGAGGAGGAGACACTATTCTAAATTATCTTTGCAATTCCAATTGCAGTGAAAAGAGGGCGCAATTGCATATGGTGCCTTTAAGAGTTGTGTCATTATCTAGCACTAACAATAGTAAACATATGGCTCCATAAATGCTCTGCAGTCTTTTTAGTTAAAGTGAGATGTTCGGTCACACTTTACACCGCTCACATTAGTGTAGTTATTATTGTTGGTTACTCCTAACATTCTCTCTAGGGTTCTAGCCTGTTAGGGCTAGGGTTAGGGCTACAGTCAAGGCTAGGGTGTGTGCTTTTAAATGGTGTTGGGCAAGTTGCAATAACATGTTAGGCTAAATTTGTCTGCACTAAAATAACGTTGATTAATTTAGATTCATCAGTGCATATGCATCTGAAATAGTCTAAGACTAAAATGACCAAATTACAAGTATCTTTTTGTAAATTATATTTTACTGAGAATGATTAACTGGAAAATAGAGGGGTTACCCCATATTATCATTTTCATGGGACTTAAAACATGGATTAAAAACAGAATTTTATTTTCAAACCATCATTAGATTATAGTTTATAACACATACTGATCAGTATTAAAATTTGAATGTATGTACTTTAATTTTTTCCACTCCTTATAAAACCTTATACGTCAATTGTCTGTGTGTACAGTAAACGTTGTCCAAGCCCTAGTAGTATAGTTATTTAATTAGTAACCTACTTTCTTGTACTTTGAGTGACCCCCATCTAGTATGTATTGTTGTTGCCCGACACAAGCACTCACTCTCCCATTCTCTTTAGTGTTCTTTCACTGACATGCGCCTGACTTTACCTGCTTCGTCATTCCTGCTCTTTCATTCACTTACCCACTAAAGCACTCTCAATTACTTGTTCTGTGGTTATTTGTCTCTTCTCACTGTTTCTCTTTCGTGTGCGTGTGCGTGTGTGCGTGTGTGTGTGTGTGTGTGTGTGTAGCTGCTGCCATGGTGGACCCTGCGATACGTGTCCCTACACCAGCAGGTTTTGGAGGAGCGCTCCCCTCAGCTCCTCATTCTGGCCAACAGCAGCATGGAGAAAGGTCAGAGCATATACACACACACACACACACACACACACACACACATGCACACAATCAATCTCTGTCTCTCTCGCACACACTCTCTGTTTGTCTGTCTGTCTCTGTGTGTGTCTGTCTGTTTGTCTCTGTGTCTGTCTCTCTCTCTCACCTATGAGCAAGACTCAGTCACTAACTTTTTTAGGATTGGTACTCAAGAAGTGTCTTGGTAAGAATGCTTTTTTTGTCTTGTTTGTTTATCAGAAGGCCCCTAACCAACAGGGAGCGCACTGCTACACAATAGGAGCCTGTTTTTTAACCATTGAAGGCATGAGATAAACTTTTGGGTTTGACAGAATAGAGGATTAATGCTGCATTCATTTGCTCCTCGGAGCTAGGAAATTAAGACATTTCCAACTTGGCAACTTCTGTAAATCTGAGTTTCCCACAATGAGCTCAGAATTAGGAAATAGGGAGCCTTATCCTAAATCTGGGTGGGAAGCTCTTGAGTTTCTGAGGAGCAATTGAATGTACCATAAACACAAGTTGAAAAATAATGAAGAAAAAACATTCCTGTTCATTTGTTGATGAGAGCAAAGCTGTCCAGTCCCATATGGCCCGGACCTCAAAGCTAAGCTGCTAGGTGAGAGGTGTACAGTATTTATCTCATTCTGGTCTTCTCCTTCATGTTGGCCTTACATGGGAGGTCTGTCAGTATAAACACACAGAAGAGAGTTTAGAGGTGAAATGACACAGCTGCTGTTTCCAATGAAGTTGCTGTCTTTGAAGTGGGTTGATGTCACCAGTCATTTGTAGCGGGTGGCCCTCTGTGTTCTTGGCAGGTTGTGTGTGTGTGTGAGGGAGAGAATGTGTGCACATGCACATCGATGTGTGTCTATGTCTGGGTGTGTGTACTGCGTAGGCAAAGACTAGCGGGGGATGGATAGTCTTGTACCGGCCGCGTTGCTGTGTCGGCACGCAGCCGACTGAAGTGGACATCGCTCCTCTAAATTGGACTCTTCTTTCATTTGTGGTGGTTCAGCGTGCTGTTTGGGTGAGCACGGCTGACCGTTTTAAAACTAAAAGTAGATCCACTTAAAGGAAAAGCCAGCTGTAAGCACTATTCTATCCCCTATCACTGGACCACCTCTACTAGTTTCCAGATAAGGCCTCACCAGCACACAGACGCAGTTTGTACAGGAGATCTGCGCATTAAAGACCCCCTTCAGTCAAAATCAAGCATTTAAAGCTGAAAATAGACGTTTTTAAGTATAAGTATATCAATATACAATATATTTCGGTCCATAATAAGCGATTTGGTAAAAAAACAAAACATATTTAGACTCAAAGTCCAAATCATTAAAATATGTGCTGAGATACAGTTCCATGTCTAAGTAATGGGACAGTGAAGCATTTTTTCTTCTTTTGGCTCTAAACTCCAAATGTTTGGATTTGAAATCAAACAATTGGCTATGGGCTTTTTATGGTATTTGTGTACATATTGGTTTCACCATTCAGAATTTAAACAACACTTTTTATGCATAACCCCCCTATTTCAGGGTACCCAAAAGTGATGGGACAATCGACAGGTGTTTCTGGTTTGTCAGGTGTGTTCCGTCACATCAGTTGTACAGGCATAAGAGACCTGTCAATATCTAGTATTGATTCTAGGCTTTGCATTTGCCTTGCCATAATGAATGTCTGGGAAGCCATTATGAGGCTGAAATATCAGAAAAAATATATCAGAAACATAGCCTAAACCTACTAAAATCAACAGTTTGGAACATTCAAAAGAAAAAGTGAGCCGAAGAATGCTCACTATAATTAAGAAAGAAACTTATGCTCCAGTAGATCCAACAGGAGCCATCTATTATTTCTCTCTTCTGCCATCCCATCTTCTGTGTCTACTAAATCAGTTCAGGGAGATTTAGAGCGTGGGGCACAGAAATAGAATAGCATTTCACATCGGGTGGGGGGTTTGACACATGATTTCCCCCCTTAATGCGCTTGATTTCCCCCCTTAAAGATGACATCCCCCGTTTTCAAAGTTGACACCTCAGCGGAACGCTAACCTTTTGTTCTCTCTCTTCAGTGAAACACATTTCTGGTTGGGGAGAAGGGAACCTTTTGAAGAATGGCGAGCGTTTGTCAGCCAGGGCACAAAATAACAACTCTGTTGGTGTTGTTTTGCCTCTACTCTTTCCGAACTGTGATGTGATGTCTTCATTGGCTCTTGAACATGGCTTGTTTGGTGTGTCTGGTTTACAGACTATTGGAGTTTTGAATTATTGTCCAGGAAGCGGCACATGGTCAGAAGCAGCACACAGTAGGTACAAACACAAAAGCACGTAAGCCCAGAATTAGAAGGGGAAGGAGTTTAAAAAAATAGAGGTTAAAAAATAGACTTGACCAGATAGACTCAACTAATCAACTAGTTGCTAATCATCTATTGATTGAACAAATTATTTGAAGAGATATGTGAAAAGCGAGACAAAAGTGTGAAATTTACATTATCTACACCTTCACCTTTGTTGGAGTTTACTTCTTGAGTAGCAGTGAAGTCCTGTTACAAAATACATATGTCAAGCCTTTCTCAAGAACCAGTTACTTTTCATTTTAAATGTTTTAATATATGTAATAAGACTGACAATCTAAATGTTCCTCGTTTATCTTTATAGCACTTCACCCTGGTCTATTCACAATAAGTACTCTGCTTAACATGTTCTTGTGGTGAGAAAGTATAATTCCAATAATGTATTATTAATAACTTCAGGTATGGCTAGAAGTGTACATCTCTAATAGCCACATGGTTATTACTCCTCTTGCTCATAGTTATCTTATTACAGTTACAGTTAGCTCGTACCTTGGCTTTCTCCTAAACCTGGTCTGTTGAGGGTGTCTGAGTGTCAGACTGTGTGTCATGTGGGATTGGAGGGTTTTCCACTGGGCAGAGACGTTGCTGTAGATTTAGGGGGGAGCTGGAAAAGTGTTTCACCTAGTTGGCCTGCTCCCGGGAGAGGCAGCGGCATCAGGCCCCAGGCCCCATCTTTATTCCTGGAAGAGCTGAAGAAGAGAAGGTTGAAATAGAACTAGAAGGAGGGATAGAGAAAAAGCAGTGTAACCAGGATTTTATTCCTTTTATGGATCAATCTCTCTGTGCTGTGTTACCCCTACAAGACAGACAGGCACAGAGACACTCACCCAGAGCCACACACTGCATGCTTATTCATCATCCATTATTACAGGTTCTACCAGTACATGGCAGGTAGGAAATCTATCAACTGGAAGTCTGACAGTGGTGTTTGGCCGTATTGGACATGGCTGTCTCTGCCCTGGTCGTGTAGGGTGCAACGTGTGTATCTACGAGTCTCTATATAGATAACCTGAATTATGCCTAAAAATTACACGCCACCAGTGCTGGCACCTTGGCATTCCTCAACACTCACTGTCTGACTGGCAAGGAGCCTCACCCACACCCCTCACTACCCCTCACTGCTGGTGACTCATACTTAGGGGGTGTCTACAGGAGGGAGGGAGAGAACCAGGAAGGGAGGGAGGCAAGGAGAGGAGGATGAGGTAATTTAGGATGGTCGAGGAGAGAAAGCATCAACCCCGCCTCCTGGAGAGGAAGTCAGCTCCAGTCTGGCAGGGGAGCAGCAGACTGGTCTAATCAGACCACAAGAGACCAACAGAGGAGCCCTGAAGCCCCTCAGCCATCATATGTTAGTGAGAGAGGGATCTGAATACACTGGCACTACCAGCCTCCCCCTCAGTGACTATATTAGCCCAGTAACGATGGAACCCCTCATTTCCCAAACAATGGGAGACAGGCAGGCCTTCAAGAGCTCTAAGCAGGGGGGGAGGACTGGTTTCATGAAGGAAAGCAATAATAGTTCTTTTTTTATGTAACCACACTGCTGAAACCCCCCTCTGGCTCTCATGGAAGTGAATGGTAATGAGTGATAATGAGATGATCATCAGTGGTGTGCTAGGCTAGCTAGAGGATAACGATATGGGATGGATGGTTAGAGAAGCTTCTAAGGATGGTGAGAACCACTGCTACTGAATACAGAACAGGCTTCATTTGAGTGGCAGATAATTATGCTACATGAAGGGTCATGCCTCCCAGCTGTTCGGGTGACTAACCAACCACACACACACACACATGAATGTTATCTGTGTGCTTCTGCAGAAACAAGGGGGAAGGAATACACAGCATGTTGACACCTCCAGTGCTTGGCCACATTTATACGTCACCAGCTAGGGTGGAAATTGCTCCAGTTTGAGCCTCTCTCCGGCCAGCCCTCAAATCTGTCACTGCTGCTAGGCCGGGACAACCAGGCTGGCGCTCAGGAGGGGCTGCTGCTGAGGGACTGCTCCCTCGGTGCTGTAGTTACCCTGCCCCCCTCTGTGCTGTAGTTACCCTGCCCCCCTCGGTGCTGTGGTTACCCTGCCCCCCTCGGGTTGGGTTGGTCAGTATGTTATTCAGGACGAGCTGTTTTTTTGTCTCTCTTTTTGTCCCTCTCATCAGTCAAACACTTGTGTGTGTACGTGTACACATATGTGGGTGCACATGCTTAACAGCGTGTGAAGGGTGAGAGGGCTCTATGGACTATCAAACAAACAGCCAGTCCATTCCTGAGAAGCAGCCAGTGAAGGACTACACAATCCCTTTTACTGCTCGCTAGGTGTGTGAGTGCTATGGTGTGAAAAGCATACTCTGTGCCTACTGGATATTTGTCTGAGAATGGATTCCACGCGCCCAACCAGTCACGACTGTGTCGCACAACCCACAATGCCTTTCTGTTTATTTCTTCGTTCTCTGACGTTGGATTAGGGCTTTAATCCTACATTTATCCCTCTGTTCCTTTGTGTCATTGTCTTTGCCAATGTCAAAGGTGTAGCAGCATAACACAATGCTGTTTTTTGTTCTTTCTTCATGTGCATAGAAATGTGTTCCCCACACATCACAACAGAGCAGGGAGCTAATGTCTTCCGGTGTGAAATCAGTGATGGGTGAAGGTGACACAGAGGCATGAGAGTAAATCTCCCTCGCACGGGCACATGCCGCCTCATAAATGTTGAATGGGAGAAACGTGAGCAGACACCGTGTCATGAGTTATACACGTTCTTCTCCCCTGCCCCACCTCCATCTCCCCGTGTTAGCAGCCAGGGAGATGATATCTCCCATTTTCACGCTGCAGCCTTCAACCAAACTGATAATCATACTGGACCGGGGGAGGGAGCGAAGGATGAAGCCAAACTACCTCTTCTCTGTTCTGCTCTTCTTTTTAATGTGTTGTCTCAAGGTCTCTACTGCTCAGCTTGCAGTGGTGACCAATAGCCTGATGGAAAGGTTCTGCAGGAGTTCATATGGATCACTGGATGGTGTTTAAAGAACATCAGCCGTTAAGACGATGTTGAGATGACGGCTTATGTTCATAGAGTAGATATGAGTAGATAAGATATTATTGGTTTGGTGCCAAAATGGGGTGTGGGATGGTAGGTTTTGAGATATGTCTGAATATTTGATGTGGGATCTAAAGGAGTGGTCATCTTGTTCATCATTGCAATGCCAAAAAGAAATAATAAAACAAAATCTAAAATATAATTTATAATAATTGCTATACCAACAACGTGCTCTGTGCTTGAACAGGGAAATGATAAAGACTTGCTCTTCTTCTCCTCTAAACTCGTTCTTTCTTCTCCACAGTGTTGAAGTGTGAGTCTCTGTTCACCGATGGAACCCACCGGAACCTGGCCATCCAGTTCTACCTGGAGTGTGGCTACGCCTACCTGACCTACTATGAGTACCGGCTCGCCAAGGAGAACTTCCAACGGGCCAAGGAACTGTCTGGGCTGGAGATGAACATGATAGGTACAGAACACGTCAAACCAGTCTCAACTTGAAACACATCAGCCTGGCCAATGAGATGGGGAGGATGGTTGGTGGTAGTCTAATTGTGGACTCGCAAGGCAGCTAGATGTTGAGATGTTTAACATGGGATCTCTGCTCCACCGCAGGGGCTCTTGGCAAACGGACCCGCTTCCAGCAGAACTTCCTGGCCCAGCTGATCCTGGAGGTCAAACGCAAGGACGATACCCCTGCCCCGGTGGCTGACAGTGACCTGAGCCCTTCGCCCACCCCACTGGCTAGCCTGCCAAAGGTACACACTCTCCCTAACCTTCACCTTCAACCTCACTCATGGAAACGGGTGGGGGGCAAATCCAGTGTAATACTCAGTGTCACCACTAGAGGGGGACCTCCACTCCTAGTCTATATTTGTTGTGTCATGATGTGGCACAAGAGGCTTCGTAGAAAAATCTCTCTGCAGCCACTTTTCTCTCTGTCAGAAGTCATTGGGAGTAGGTTAATTGCACATTCTTAAGCGTCTGTTGGGTTCCCGTGAGTCAAGTCAGGTTTTGTGCTAGCCTCTGGAAGGCTCTTCTGGCTGGGACGTTGAGGTGGTTTTCTGGCCCTGTTTAGAGGGAGCGTTCCTCAAATCCTCCTGGGTCAGGTTGTGGATGGTGTGCTGTTGATCTCTTTACGTGATGTTTTTCAAACGTTTGTTAAATGTTCCTATATGGCGTGTTACTGGCAGTTGAATCACTCTCCCTAGGTAGGTGTCACAGTTTCACTTGACCTCACTCTCTGAGACTAGACCACATACCATCGCTCATATCGTCTTTGGAAAGGGGGGAGCACACGCTGTTTTTACTCCTCATAGTGATCAAGGTGTGTACGTGTGTGTGAGAGACTCAGAGAGTAGATATTTTGCCAACCACACTCACTGTGCGGGTCACTGCATGTGGCTACGGCCCTATGATGTCAGTGAGCCCATAGTGGTGACGGGAAATAGCCCAGTAGGACCTTGCGAGAAGAAACGAGTTACTCTGTACAGGCTTGTCAGCTCTGCCTGAATAACACCGTAGACCCACTTACACACACAAACACACACACACACACACATATACACACACACCTGCACCTGCTCCTCATCCACTCCATTCACCACTGCAAGGCACCTCAACCTCTAGCTGCAAGATCGGAGGAGACGCCTATCTGCACAAATTTGCTCTGAAGTTCTTTGTTCTAAATGAGATGAAACATGTAGCTACGTAGCACGGCCAAACAATTATGTGATCCCGGTAGGGATTACTACTACTCCTGTATATAAGCTTTATCCTTTGGGATTAGCTCCTGAAATGCTGTGGGATCGAAACGATGCGGGACATTCCTGATGCTCTAGAAGGAAATGGAATTAACGATAGAAAGCTGAGATATTTGGTATGGACGTTATGATGATGGATATCTGAAAATATGATTCTCATGCAAGGACTGTTCCCCTGCATTACCCTGACCCATGTGATGCCCCCCCCCCCCCCCCCCCCCCCAACCTGGGAACAAAGATGAAGAATCAGGGTCTAGATTGGTCAGGAGTTCCAGCTCCATCATGAGATGATGGGTTTATGGTCCAGAGGTATCATGTGAGGATCTGACTCTATACTCTCCAGCACGATCGGCAAGCATGGATATGTGGATGGGAGGGGTGAGTTCTGCTCTATCCTGTCTGTCTCCTCAGCCCCTGTCTCCCCCTGCTATAGCCATCAGGGCTCCATTCACTAGTGGGGTGCAGAGGTGATGCTCCCAGCTGTTAAACCCTCACCCCCGGCCCAGACAGTGTCACTTCTCCCATGATGAAGTGCCTATTAGAGGCTGACTGCACGGTGTACACACACACCCACACCCACACACCCACACACACACACACCCACACCCACACCCACACACACACCCACACACACACACCCACACACACACACACACACACACCCCCACACACACACCCACACACACACACCCACACACACACACACACACCCACCCACACTCACCCACACTCACATAGTCCTGGCGAGCGGAAAAGGGCCCGACCATGGCCAAAGGCCCCATGGTGTTGTTTGGGCCCCCAGTTTGGGGAGATTTGATAGTGGGGGTGGTCACTGAGTGTTATGAACACACACACACACACACACACACACACACCCACCCACACTCACCCACACTCACATAGTCCTGGCGAGCGGAAAAGGGCCCGACCATGGCCAAAGGCCCCATGGTGTTGTTTGGGCCCCCAGTTTGGGGAGATTTGATAGTGGGGGTGGTCACTGAGTGTTATGAACACACACACACACACACAACAGACTTGACAGATGTGGAGGTGGGGGGTGTGTGGTGTGTTAGGAGGATGTGTGCTTGTTATTTTATTTAGTTAACCCTCCTCCTCTTCCTCTCTCCATCCCGACCTGCTGTCTCCACCACCACTGTGATCAGTCTTGTTTTCCTCACTTGTATTTCAACCCTGCTTCATCCCTGCATTTCTCTATTCTGCTGGGTGTTCTGTTTGGACTGCTTCGCATTAAATCAGGGACAGAGTGTGTGTGAAGTGTGTGTGTCAGGGGAGTCGACTTCATCTCCCCCGGAGCCGATTCACTCATTGTCGTCCGGTGCCCCTATCTACTTTGGCCTCAAGCCTCGCTTGTCAAAAAGGGGAAATTGATTCATGAGAGCATAATTTCAGTTGAACAGTGAAAGTGACTTAGAATCTTAGATACACAACAGTCATTCTCCCCCCCACTGTAGGTTGATGTGTAGACGAGCCATGCCCCTGTGTTAGCCCCCTGCATTTTCCCCCTACATTTACCCCCTGTGTATTAACCCCAGCCCCTACTCCCTGTGCTCTGTCTCTAGATCTGAAAGGATTGGATGGTGTTAAGTGATATGGTGAATAGTCCACTACAGCATATCAGAGCCATCATCACCATATGGTCTCTCAGATCGGCAAGACTTGCCCAGAGACTAGGGATTGTTTTGGAATTGGGCACTTGACTGTTTGGAAGTTGCCCACCCGCCCTTTCACAAAAGCTCATCTCCAAACACAGTGCTGGCGAGAGTAGCCCCCCACCCTACCTCTCACTGCTCTCTCCTGTCCGTTGCTGTAATCCAGAGAGTTCCTCAGGCTCTCTGCTCAGACCACTAATGCCCTCATTACTGGCTGAGGGGGAGTAAATGGTCTCAATCAAGGCTGTCATTAGCCAGAGCTCACTGGCTGGCTGGAATGGACAGAGCGAGGGAGAGAAAGAGAGGGAGAGGCAGATGCTGTAACTCTTCAAGATGGCCGTGGGCCATGTCTGTCCGTCTCTGTCTCCCTGGCCTTCAGTCTGGCGATACTGCGGAAATATCTAGGATTCACCTCAAGACTTTTAGTAGCAGAGTATGGTGGCATGGAAAACCCAATGTTTTTTGTTATGACAATGTCTAGGAGTTATTCCTGACCAGGAAATCACCTGGCCCTAGTCTTGACCAACCTCATGTAGGTCTAAGGTTGAGAGATACCATCAGTGTCGAAAAGCTGGATCGTCCAATTATACTACAAATACTCAATATTTGATCATGTTTAAGAAATGCCCTGTGTATCCAGTGTTACTGCTCAGCTAGCCAGCAATTGTAAACACGCACTCTGTCTGCTTTGATCATTTGCCAAGTCTGCATTGTAAAATGCAGACAAAGCATCTTGTCAATCACCAAGGAACAGGGAATTGGACTTCCTAGATTTTCATAGAACATTGCATGTTCTGCACCACTGAGAAGGGGGTTGTGTCAGAGGAATGTCGATGAAGTAGAGGCACTTGATATTGTATTTCTATATGGGATTTGGCTCCAGATTTGTGATTAGCCACAGATGGCTGGTTCCTTTATCAGCTCGTGAGAGAAAGCAGGCGGAGGTAAAGCGATTAGGAGAAACATCACAAACTGACTCAAAGACTGAGTGAGGGAGAGAATTACAAGATGAAAGGGCAATAGAACAATACATTGGCTTTTATCATCAACTGTCTCAATAATGTCTGGATGCAGGTGAATGCATAAATCTGCCAGTCAGTGGTAGGATCGTTTTTTGCTCTCTTAAGTGTGCGTGTGCCTCTGTGTGTGTGCATGTGCCAAGTGACTTAGAATCTTAGATACACAACAGTCATTCTCCCCCCCACTGTAGGTTGATGTGTTGACGAGCCATGCCCCAAGAAAGTGTGTGGGACTTTTCCACCCTTTTTGATGGGTGTTCCTTGCAGTCAAACCCCATGTGTTTAGGCTGACCAAGGAATTTGGGTTGGTTTCTGGTTGAATGTGTGCACTGGACTTGTTTTAGCATACAAAGATCGTCTTTGTTTACTGTGACTGTAGCTCACAGTCATCGTAAGCACTTAAGAGAATGTTGTATGTGTCTAAGTAGAAATGTGGCCCATCGGCCTCTTAAAAAGCAGTTGAATGTGTTGGAGTTGAAACTTCCTCCTGGAAGCAAATGTTAAATGGGCCAGTTGCATTCCAATTACATAACAAAGAGAAATGACAGAAAAGTGTAAAATGGAGTAAAGAGGGAGAGTGTGAGAGGAGTGATTTTGACTGGAGGAAGCAAGCATTATTCACTACTCCAGTCAGGGATAAGCCCCCACCAAAATATCTCTTTTTTATAACTTTGACTCCAACTCCCATAAATCTGTCATTCTTTAGTCACCGAAGGTGGAGATCCACTAAGCCCGCCTGGTGTTTTGTTCTGGGCCTGTAACCCCCTGTGGTGAGCTTAACTAATTGTGTGCGTGTGTATGTGCGTGTGCGTGGTGGGCCCACAGGATCATGAGCTGGGTGATGACACGGTGCTGAACAACATCATCCTGGCCGAGCCGGCCCTGCACCAGCTGCCTGACTTCAGTGCCGAGGATCAGGCCGTCATCCTGGGCATCTGGTAAGTCACAGACGCACCCCAACGCTCATTGTTTGATACCATTCCTTATTCCGTTCTATGCATTACAATGGGCCTGTCCTACCTCCACCAGCCTCACCTGCATTACACACAACCTGACAGACAGGTACAGACACAGACGGCTTACTGCTGTAGATTAGTGGTCAAAAGCAGTCAATATCAAGACACTTTGGGTGGAAAGCTGATACCAAGGCTTTGCATGTTGATTACTGATCTCTGCACCACTAGTGACCAAATCACACAGACGCGGGATAAATTCATGAATGTACCTCTGGTCAATAGTCAATACCAAGACAGTGCCATTGAGAGAACGGATGTCAAGGGTCAGGATGACATTGCATCCAATAATTGATATATTCTATTTGATGACATCTATCTAGACACAAGCTAAGCTTACACAAGTAAGCCGAAAATTTGCATAAAATAGAGATGGTTCCTATTCTGATCATGTCGCCCTACTGTCAAATGGCTCAGATCACTGGATGTCGTCGACATACATAGAAAATTACTGATCGGAAAGCTGCTTGTCGTTAGTGACCAATTCTGGTGTGAATGTACAGTGAGGTAAAAAAACAAATGTATGAAGTCAAACCGAACATTGTGAGTGAAAACAGGTAAAGGGATGAAGAGATCAGGTGGAGGATGGAGGTGGGGTGCTGCTGTTGCTGCCCGGGAGGCCTGGTGATTAACGACAGCAAGGCTGTTCGTCTGTCCCACTTTCACTTCTGCCCTGAACGACTGGAAAGATGGTGTCTGTGCGTGTCTGGGGCTCGGCTGGCTCCAGCGCTTCTATTATAAACTGTTTTTAGAGTCGGCCTCTCTGCGCGTGTTACAGATTCATTTTTGTCAAGTCTGGTTGTCAGTGGCCCAGCCACACACTTTTTTTACAATAATGGTTTCTGCAGTGCTTCTGGAATAAGCCTTCCTCTTGACAAAAAAAAATTAAAAATTAAAAAAAACAACCAGATGAGGCCTTTTTAAGATATTCAGCTTTTTTTATTTAAGCATTATTATTATTACAGCTCAACGGTAAAAAAAAAAAAAAAAACTCTTATTATTGCTTATTTTTCATTGCTAGTTCTTATTGTTTTCATGCAGGTTTTCTTTTGTTCCATTCGGTATCTGTTTTCCAAAGCTTCCAACCTGAGACTTCGCTCTGTGCTCCTGGCGTTTTCTCTTTTCCTCCCCCTCCAGAGAGGTGTCAAAGCACAAGGCGATGGTGAGCCTAGTCTCCTCTCTCTTTCTCTCTCTCCCTCTCCCTTATTCTCTCTCTCACTGCTAACTGGTGGGTCGAAGAAATTTACAGAGTTCAGAGCAGGAGCAAGAGAAAGGACAAGGATGGATGAGGGGTGAGAGGGTTGCTGGAGATGATTGTTTGGTAGATTAAGACGATTAGGCCAATGCGCCGTCATCTTTATATTGGCTTAATGAAGACCAACTTTAACGCATTGGTCCACCAGACCTTTTGCACATTATCTGGGAACAAGACTATCCCCCTCTAAATCCCCCCTCACCTGTTTGGATACCAAAGTAAACCTCACTGCCTGCTAGAGATTGTCGTTTGATCTCTCATTCTAAAGGTACCTGAGGGTCTAGAAGTGACTCCTGGAGCTCATTGACTCAGACACCCCGCTAGCCTCACTTACCCGTCATCCTACCGGGCCACGCTCCGATGTCGCTCTTTAATTGGAGAGCTTGTTGTTAAAAGGTCGTCATCTCGCCTCGCTGCTGTTAAGAGACGGGATTGCAGGCATGGAATAATTAGCCAACATAATTACGCAGAGACCGGGATATAATTGGATTGACTGATCGTTCAAAATGGATTAAGAGCTACTCTCGAGAGGGGAGGTGTGTGTGTGTGTGTGTGTGTGCGTGCGTGCGTGTGCGACCATGGTAAATAATGACTTGAACCCTCCCTGGAATTTTGATTCAATGCGGTTTTGGAGTAGAAAACAAAAGCAACATCTTTGGGATGAATAATGGACATGTAATATCCTGCTGAGTTTTCCCCCTAAGTTCGCTGAATGTCAGAGGACGTTCCACACATAATACTCCCTCTTCCCTCTCTCTTCGCCGGCGACGATGCAGAATTGCTGAGATGACAGCTTTCAACAGCACTTTTTGGAACCTCACCTACATTACCTGAATAGCAAACTAAATCCTTGGATGAATCCCACCTCTCATACACCCCATACCTCTCCCGTTGCCCCTAACCAAATCACTTTGTTGTCAAGAGAGTTGTGTACCTGCTATAAGGGTAGAGCCGAAAGTGAAGAGGAGAGAGGGTAAACAGCCCTGGCACAATTCTCTCCGCGTGTTGGTATAAAACAAACAAACAGGAAAAGCAGACCAACAAAGCACTCCCTCTGAAAGTGTGTGTATTTGAATAGTCTAGGCTGGACAGGGTCTAAAGTCGCATGTCAAAGTCAAGTGAATTCTGAACAGTGATGTGTGTCGGCCTGTTTGCAGCTGTGTGCATGCACACACACACACACACACGCACACACACTATCTTTAACAGCATCTGGTCAAACAGCCTTGTAGGGAATTAGTTGAGTATAAAGGTGATAGTCTTGGCTGAGGAACTGTTACAGCCAGATTGAATGTCTGCACTGTAATCCTCCAGTGACTTAAATGGGGAATATCAATGTTTTGGCAGGAAGGTCATGTTTTACATGAGAAAAAGTATGAGATGAAATAGACTTGATCAGTGTAGAACTAACTTGAATATGCATCGGCACCGTGTCTGACCAATGGCCAGTTTGTTTGTCTTGTTTGAGAGGTTGCAGTGAGAAAAGGCCATTTCTATAACACAGGGTCAAGTGGCTCTCCACAAATCCAACCATTTTAAACATAATTGGAGTCCCCCACCTCCAATCCTCTACCACCCAGCCTTCGCTCCCAAGCTCTAGGCGTGTATCAGAGAGTCCAGCACGCTCCAATGAAATCTGGGAATGTGACCCAGTCTTGAATCTCCCTTCCTCCCCTTCCCTCGACTTGGGCTCCTGCCATCACAGGGACCTGGCAGCTCTGTGACATCCCCCAAAATACACTCCATCCTTCACTACAGAGTACAGTGGTACACTGAGAAAATAAAATATCTGTTTCCATACATACAGCCTACTGTATGCAACAGACACTACAAACTCTAACCCATGCACATCTCCATCCCAGCCAGTGTTAAGGTAGTGTTTAAATATAACACTGGCCAGTGAGCTCAAAGATTGAAGAAAACTAGGATCCAATAAATCTAAATTTCAACAGTTTTTCATTCAATTCAAAGTAACTGTCCGCTAGGGCCACCAACCAGTGATCTACGTCTAGTGGAGGACCAGGCTGGCTCCATGTCTGGTAGTCGGACCTTCACAGGAGGACTGTGGGTACTGGGTAGCGTTAAGTGATGGCCAGTGACTAAGGTTTCCGGGTCTCGGTGGGAACATGGCTTGAGTTCAATTCACCTGGCAGACTCCATCCTTAACTTTGTTAAAGTGGAACAAATAATAAACTAAATGTGTATAAGAGAGCTGGTTATTATCACACTTCAATCTCCATGAAAAAATACCCCCCCCCCCCCCCCCCCCCTGTTTTTGGGTAGCGACTCTCTGCCAAAGCCAGCGTTGGCTTTCTAGTTGGTTTCCATTCGGGCAACACTAATATACTTGAATGTCATAGACACAGTCAGTCTCTTTAGCTGTTTCTCAATTATCCGAAGTGGCTTCCTGTCTTTCAATTTTACTGGTCTAAAACACTGGCTCGGTGGAAGCATTATGGTGGAAGGAAGCCTTCAAAGAATTTGCTTTCAGTTTGCTGAGGAGGGAAAAGTACAAGGAGAGGAAGCCTCATTAGACTATTGAGATGCACCTGAGGAGCCTTGCCTTGGCTAGGTTGCTTCCTACCCTTTCAAGAGATTGTCCAGGCAGGCCAGGCACAGGAGTGAGTGATGGCGATGCCACACAGAACTCTTAATCAAAACGAACCACAAACGCGATTTGTTCTGAAACCTATCGTCTCTCCTCAGATGGTGCAATGATGTAGATTAATGGTGTCCTAGACTCAGGGGGACAACAATAAAAGCACTTTCTATCATAACACAGGTAATTCTGTCTGATAGCCAACCCACCAAAGGCTCGTCAGCGATATGAACCACAGCATTCAACCGTTAATAAATCAATACTGAGAGGGGGAAATTATCCTATGTTGGACATTTATGATCTATGGGAGAAAACACTGCAATCAACAGGGGGGAATGGAGGGACTGGCTTGTGCTCCATGTTGGTAATAGTGTGTTGTCTGTCTTGTCTTGCAGCACTGATTTCCTGAAGAACAACCCTATTCACAAGCTGACTGAGGAGGAGCTCCTGGCCTTCACATCAGTAAGCCCCCCTTGCCAATGTTGTTTATTAATTTCCACTTTTCTGAAGGGGACATCTTGCTTTGTCCGACCCATCACTAAACCACAGCCATTGTTTCATGTTCAGTTCCTTGGGTATTCGGTTCAGAGAGGCGGGGGGTTTGAGAATTGTCGGAATCTAAAAAATGTTGGAGGCTGATGAGAGCAGGGGCAGCATGTGGTCTCTCTCTCTCCCTCTTTCTCTGCTGTTTCCGTCTTTCCTCCACTGTCTACCTCTCTAATGCGGGGGTCATGTCCCCTCTCCTCTCACCAGGAGGGAAGTATAATTTCCGCTCCACTCCTGTGTGTCAAGACCAATGCCAAACAACCATGCTCCCCTAGATGGATTTCAATCCTCTGCACCTTGCACCAGCTCCTACCATTCTCCACTATCCCTTACCACTACCCCAATCTTCCCCTTTTGCTCTGTATCCCCCAGCCATGTCCCTCAGAGGGTCACGTAGCTGCAGGTGTGGTGCACTGCCCCTGTCGTGCTCTCGTCATGGGGAAGCTGTAAAGGAGAACACAAGGGCCATCCCTGCCTTGGCTACACTTGCTGTCAATGGCATGTTAATGTTTCCCCATTTTCTCTGCTGGCAAATCACTGAAATGTGTGTGCACGTGTGCGTGTGTGCAGAGTTGGTTAAGTTTGTAAGAGTCTTTGACTGTTTTTTTTCTGTTTGGAATGAAAGGATATGGCAGGCCTCAAGGCCTCATAGTTGTTCCCTCAATCACGTTGTTTCCACATGGAGCTCTCTCTCTCTCCATCTGCTATTCTGAACTTTTTCCTTTTTAGCAAAACAAATAATATTTTCCAAAAAGCTTTAGATAAAATGTGATCTCAAACAAACAAACAAAGAAAAGTGAAGACATCCGACTTCATCGCATTTCACAAGCTGTTACGATGACCTTGACTCAAAAACTATATATGGTCTTGTTCTCCAATAAAACACTATATAGTCTTGTTACACCTTTACTATATTGCCTTATGCTGTGTACATTGTATTTTATATTATTAAAAAAGCTCAATGTCAATGTCAAGCCCCCACTTAATGCAATGCTGTCTGCTTTAATGAGCTTTCCAATGTGATGGAAGAGCGATGTCTTCAGTATGGTTTTATTTAAGCAATAAGGCACGAGAGGCCATGCTTTACCGTGAATAAACAGCTGAGGGGTGTTGTTAGACAACCCATCAGCAGTGACTTTATTCACGATAAAGCACGGACTTGAGTGCCTTATTGCTTTTATAAAATAGTTACAAAACAAAATTGTGACAAGAAAACAATGCCGTAAATATTTATTTTGTGATACATTGTGGTAGTTTCTGCCCTGTGCTCAGAAATATAGTTCCCAAAACAACCACTGTTGTCAAGGTAACGTGATAAACAAGTGTGTTAGTCATTCGCGTGTTTGTGCTGGGATATTATGGCATGTATAGTAAACAGGTAAAGCACGTCAGAGCTGCTACTTTATCCAGGAATAAAGCACGGCTGCGAACACTTCTCGGCTAAACATAATCCTTGTCCTGATCAAACCATTGTATAATTTAAATTCTGAAGTAAGTGGTATCCATTTACATTATTTTGTTTAGCAGACTAAGGCCTTTTGTAAATAAGCTGACAACAACAAAAAAAATCTTGACTTTAATATGGTACATTGTGGATGCGCCTGTACGTTTTTTTTTCTAACCCTAACCCATAATTCATGACACTTCAACTTTTAGTTAATTACTATATCAAATGGATATGATTTACATCTGTGCCGATATAGATCTCAATCACTCTCACCCTCCCTATACAGTATCTTACATGCTAGACATATTATGTGTATTATATTCATGCATGTTCATGGAGAAACTCTGGCTCCTCTATTTCCTTACCTACCTTCCTACCACTATATTTAGAGAAAGCAGTACTAACTAGAGGCCCTGGTTGAAGCGTGATATCTCTATAGCTTAAGCAGGGGGAGAAGGGGCCCTGGCCTCTGGAGTTTGGCTTGGGCCTCTATACTGAGGAGAATGTCTTAAACATACAGGGGTCGATGCCATCTCTCAGCTTTAAGTCTTGGAAATTAATGGTATTATTACTGGAGCGGCTGCCTGCCAGCAGATACCTTATCCTGACAAGAAGGATGCAGCATCCCACCCACCGTCTGAACTCATAACCTTCCTCTCCCACTGCTCCGCTTGGCGCTGCAGCCCCAGGCTCAGGTGGATGCATGGTTGTCCCATTGTGATGGGAAGCGATACTAATCCTGAAATGATCCCAAGAACCACAGAGAGATCATGGCTGGGTGCGGTTTCTCACAGCTGTGGTTTTCCATCGCTGTAACTTTGGATGTTTTGCCGTTTTGGCAAATGTTTCAAAGTGGAGTCAAGCTCCTTTTTTCAACACCCATAAGCTTGTTCGTAGACGTTCCCCACTTCAGAGACGTCATGTTCAGTAATCAGATAGCCCACTTGGCTGGCTGAGTGAATACCCTTTGGAAGAGCTCCATGAAGGTCCATTCGGGGCAGAGTGAGAGCTCGGAAGGAAGGAACGTGACGGACAGGAAATTAAAAGCAAAAAGAACAGAGAAAAAACAGTAATTCTCTTGAGGCTGACCCACGGGTTGGCATTGCCCAGGGCCAAAAATCCTTTTTGCCACTCAAGATCAGTCTCTCTGGAAAAATAATCACCACTTTCTGAGAGGATCTGTGAATTTAAACATTTGCTTCCTGTGACTGTGCACTGGCGATTCTGCTCACTGAGCTAGGCAGAGAGGTGAGACAGGGGACCGGGTGGGTCTCTCTTCTCACTGAGCAGAGAGGTGAGACAGGGGACTGGATGGGTCTCTCTGCTCTGTTGCTACCATCAGCATCATGTTTACACCTGTAAAGGTAGGCCTGTAGGTTATTGTAGAACTTTCACATTAAGCCAGGTGAAAAGTAGTCCTTATCAGGCTGTTTTTTTTTTTTTGCTCTTCTCATCATTTTATGGTCAATCTCTCTTCTTGTCAGATACTGTATGTGTCCCTTTTTAGTCACCATGTGTCTTCACCAATTTAATTTCTCATTTCTGATCACTGACCTGAGTGGACATCCAATCTTCCCTCTGAACCCCCAAAGGAAAAGCATGGAATTGGAATGTCATGCAGATGAGATTGCAAAATGTTGTCATACAGTATATCTAAACCTGTAACTCTCTGGTGATGAATTATTTAAGAATCTGATTAAACCATCTCCACCAATCTATCCAGAAAAGTACATTGTAGGTTTTGCTGGATGAAATCAATGGCTCTTTTTGTCCCTCAAGAGTGACAGATTACTGCCATTTCTGCCGTCTCATATTTAAATGCATGGAATGTACATCCTATTTTATGGGGAAGAGGGAGTCCAAGAATAACCCGCCCACTGGTGCAGAACGGGAGGTGAGATTCATAATTCACCAGGGACACAGCTATTTTTCTCTGCTTTCAGATTAAGTTTTGGGGAGCACTGAAGGAAACGATAAACGATAGCACAGCTGAGCTAGCACTTCTGCTGAAATTAAACCCAGGAGACCTTTTTCACAGCCTGAGTCATTCAGTGCTGTAAATGCCGTTTTTAAAATGGTCATTTTGTTGGGGTCAAAGTTAAAATGTCTGCTGGTAAATGGAACTGCTCATAATTCTGCATGCTATATTATGTGTATGTACTCTTCTCTTAAGCTACGTGAGGACCTGGCAGAGGGTAGATGTATGATGGTTTAAGAGTTTTCAATCGCACAAGCTCTGCAGATATGTCTTACTACAGGATACTATGTTCTGACATGAATACCACACTGTGTTCTCTAGATACTGAATTTTTGGGTCCGATACCAATTTATGAAGGGCAAAATTCACAGATAACTGATATCTGCCAGGTTCCTTTTTAGAACAGTTAAGAACATAATGGCAAAAAGATGCTCTCAATAATCTCAATAATGACCTGAAATGATCTCCACTGATAAATAGAGAAACATTTATTTATTATATGTGCATAGTGACTTGTACAATGAATTCAGTGCATTGCATATTGATATCAGTGATTTGCTGTTCAATTGCTGTGACAATTTGATCATCCACTGAATAAGTTCTGTATAGAAGTTAGCCATATTAACAGGTGAAATAAATGATTGGTAAATAATATAGATAGATAGATAGAAACTTTATTTATCCCAGGGGGAAATTCAGGTCGTACTATGTGACTCCTTATGCCGAATAACTCTCTTCTTCAGTCAACATACTTTTAGTTAGCAACTGTACTAATTGACTGCAGTCCAAAGAATTAATGTTACTTTGCTAAATTCAGCCACTTCAGTTGGCACTCCAGTAATAGCAAACGTCAATGAACAAGTTTATTAATTTAAAAAAAATCCATATGTGTATGTTTTGCCCTGGAAAAACCCAATTCACAGATTTTCTATAATTTCTGACGCACATCTTTGGTGCTTTACTGGTGCATTATCGGAGGAATATGTGCCGATACAGATATTTCTGTAAAAGGCCAACATCGGAACCTAATTAGCCTATAAGCTACACTATTCTAATAAGAAAACAAGTAGTAAAACTGTCAGTTTCCTGGCGTTAGTTACAACCTTGGAGGTCTCCAGGCATTCATAGTATGATACCTCCCATTGTGATATATATTGTAATATTATCGTAATGATCTAACGGCCCTTTGCCTCAGCACCACTCCCACCATTGTGGTGTCTGCTCCAAACTTGATCTCATCCATTACAGCTCCCCTTCTGAGGCTAGAGTACCGCTGGGGTGTCCTGGCCTGCCACGCTATGCCAATGACGTGACATGTTCTGGTCCAAAGCCCAGCTGGCGTCATCAACTGATCCAAACGTTGGCTCAGTACACCTGGACAGCTGTCATGTTTTTCCTCACTAGTCAGCACTCCTTGTCTCGTTCTGGCGACGAGAGCCTGAACTGTCACCCATGGGTGTGTCGTCAAATCCGAGCTGCTTGTGTCAGCGATTTGTTTCCTATTATTGTTGAGTTTTGGGACTGGCTCTGTGGACCCTAAGTTATATTTTCCCACACCATTGGAACAATGATGGTGAGCCACGTCATGCAGTCTTGGACCTGTTTTGTTGAATTGGGTTGTTTCCCTGTTCTGAATCCCCTTTACGCCCCAGCTTGGGTTGATCTCACTAACAAAGGGAGGCCAAGGCCAGAGCGTTCCCAAAGGTGATGCTTAAACCAAATAAAAAACAGCTGGATATAAAAATAGACACCATCTTAAAGAATACCGTAAAAAGAAAATATGGGCCAATTTTATGTGTATGCAGGCTATACAGTGTTACAGCTTACATAGGTGTAGAGCAGTTGCCAATGAGTCCAATTCTACAGCGATGAGTCAACTATTGACACAAATATCCATCTCAGCCCATCCTCTGAGGTGTTGTTGGAGCACAGAGTGAATGATAAATTGTTTTCAGATGATATCATCTGAGCATATAAAAGGTTGGAGCAGAAATCCCATCTAGTGCTGATCATCCCTGACCCTATCCACTGCGAAACAGCAATTTGCTCCCAAAATAAGCTGTTGTCAGTAGTAACGTGGTCTTCTGAGTGGAAGTTACTTTTCTGCTGAAGGAAATATTTTCTCTGTCTCTCGCTCTGCTGCTCCCACCCTCAGCTAGACGCAAGTCGATTGAGAAGAAAATAAAAGAGAGGGAATAGAGAGAGAAAGAGGTGGCGGCACTAATTGATAGGTGAGAAAGGTAATCTAGCATTCTCTCTCAGGCTGAAAACATCTGTGTTTGTCACACTGCAACTTCCTTTTAGACACAAAGTGTCAAGACCTTTGTCAATGGAGAGGTAATTACTTGGGGTAAAAGCCGAATGCTGCGTTTGTGAACCTCTCAATAAGCCACAGAAATCAATTACAATTTTGGGTGAAATGAAATGTCAAGGCTATGAAGATAATTAACTTTTAATTGTTATTGGATTCTTTTTCAAAAGCTTAATGACAGCCGATGGCAGCATTTCAGTGTGCCTTGGCATCTCTAATATAAACACGTTTTTGGAGAGAACTTTGAGTTCAGTTGTTCTGTAGTTGTCTGCTACTTTGTTAGGACTTGCAGGGGGTAGGGGGGTTTGATGGGTGGATGGGTGGATGGGTTGAGTTCCTGGCAGTGCTGAGGGACTGCGGATGCGTTCAAGGAAGACACACCTGAATGAGTCATTTTCCTCTCATTGGACAGTCACTTCCTGAATCTGTGAGTGATTGATCCCTCTCACTGTCCAGATGATGGGAGGAGATATGTTGTATTAAACAACTTTAGCATTTACAATGAGTGAAGAAAATAAGCTTGTTAAAAAATTGTGGGAAAAGCTGGTGGGAAATTATGGGTTAGGAACCAACCCTTGTTCAGAGGGTTGATCAGAGAAAACTGAAACCATTTGTGATGGTTGTTAATGAGAGTTTGTTATTCTCTGTTTGTGTGCTTTTATAAGACTTGCTTTTATCATTGATGGTTTTTACACAGAGTTACTGTATACCAAGACAACTGCTCTTGAAATGACCAATCTTTTGGAGAATGCGACAAAATATGTCCGTTCTTTGGTCATGCAAAATGGCCAATGTTTTTTATTTTTTTATTTTTTATTTTTTTATCAACATTTTTTCGTCAGATGATTTCCATCCAACCTTTAGGGCAACTGAAATGACTAGCTGGCACCATTTAGTTTGTTGTTGAGTGTGTGTGGACTCCTCTGAGCCTCTGCTGGCTGTGTGAGCAGGCATCTTCCCAGCCTACATGTGGATCCAGGAATCTGCAGGCTGGTTAGATGGTTGTCACACGGCTAGCCCTCCTCAACTACTCTACTTATGTCAGCTTCCTTGATGGCCATCTGGAACTCTCTCATAAGCGTAAACCATCCGGTGCAGATACGGTCGTTGAAACTGTCACTTAATGATCTTGGTCTCAGTTAGGCCAGTCACCGTTAGGAGTGTGTTGAAATGTTAGTTCTTTTACAGCAACAATTCAAAATGGTAATAGACTTGTATATTTTAAACAAGTAACAGTAAAGTTATGCACTTTGTTCCTCCTTATGAGGGGTTAGGGGAAGAGGGGAGACTACACAGGGAGTTTCCAGGCTCCATGGGTTGAACGGTTATTGCGCCACTAGTTTTCCACTTCATTATTGAGTTATGTTATTAGATGTGTATTTAGTGTAATCTGAAGAATAAACTCATAATTAAAACAACAGGCCTAAGGGCTTGTGTCCACCAAATGCGCTTTTTACTATAAAGGAGCAAAGCGTGACACATTTCACCCTTGTGATATAAGATGTCTTTCAGTTCTAAAAGATTTTAGTCAAGAAATTAGTTTATTGCCCAAGCAAAATAGTATTGTATGGTACACCGGGTAAATGAAAGGCAGTTCAAATACGATTATATGTTTGAGAGGCACACAATTATATACAAGAGACCCCAAAGGTGTGGCTACCCTGGAGGTGGGCAGTGGTTAACAATGATAGGGGGCAAGGTCAATAGTAACCTGTCCATGTCAATGAAAGGAGAATAACAGGGTTTTGTCAGTCAGTATCAGGCAATCAAGTCGTTGATCAAGGGCTTTGTCAGTCAATGCCCTCAACAGAGAGTTCTAGTGTTGATTCTGATTAGGCTTTGCATTTGCCTTTGGAGTCTGCTATTTGTGTCTGTCAACATGAGGACCAAAGAGATGTAAATGAATGTCAAGGAAGCCATTATGAGGCTGAAATATAAAAAAGATTTATCAGAAACAGCCGAAACCTAAGACTTACCAGAATCAGAAACAGTTTGTAACATCATGAAAAAAATGAAGAAAGCACTGGTGAGCTCAGCAATCGCAAATGGGCTGGTAGGCCAAGGAAGACTTCAGAAACTCCCCAAAACAACTGTCCAACAGATCAGGAAAACTCTCCAGGAGGTAGGCGTGAATGTGTCAGAGACTACCATCCACAGAATACCAGCCTAACTACAGACGCTTCACTGCAAGGTTCAGATCACTAGTTATCCTGAAAAGGGATGATCAGGTTACAGTTGCAAAAAAAAGCAGAGGTCTTGTGGATAGATATGACGAATATTATCATGTACCAGAGTGATCGCACGTTTGAAGAAAAAAGGATCTGCCCAAGATTTACAGCATACCACCTCATCTGTGAAACATGGTGGAGGGGGTGCTATGGTTTGGGAATGTATAGCTGCCACAAGAACTGGCTAACTTGTCTTGATTGATAATGTTGCTGCTGACAACAGCAGCAGAATGTATTCTGAAGTGTACAGAAACATCTTGTCTGCTCGAGTACAAGGAAATGCCTCCAAATTCATTGGATGACGCTTCATCATACAGTAAGACAATGACCCCAAACTGGCCAAGTCAATCATGACCAGTCAATCTTCAGATTTAAATCCAATTTAATTTCCTGATGATAAAGGCAAATGTTTAGGCAAAAAGACCTCAAAACTAACAACTGAAGATGGCTGCAATACAGGCCTGGCATCACCAGAGAATATACCCAGCATCTGGTGGGGTCAATGGGTCGCAGACTTCAGGCAGTTATTTCATGCAAAGGATTGTTGACCAAATACTAAATATGAGTACTGTACATTGGAGATTGTATGATTTGTTCCATTACGTTTGGAGCTCTGAAATAGGGGGGAGTGTGTCCCCCCTATCGTGAACCCAAATCGTGAACCCAATCTGAAAAAAAACATTAAATTAAAGCTGAGAATCTCTACTTTGACCCCCTAGAAATGTTTGATTTAACTTCCAAACTGTTGTAGTATAGAGCTAAAAGAAGACAAAATACTTCCTGTTTTAAATACTTATGGAGGGCACTGTATCTGTGTTCTCCATCAAGTCCTAAAAGGCCTAAAAAAAAGCTGCAGATTTGAGCCACTAACACAACAGCGGGAGGGGTGGGGGAGGTGAATTCCAAACTGCGACAGCTCTACGGGTGGATAAAGCCCATCCCAACACCTGCAGAAGGAGGATGTCAAAGAGGGGCCCCCTGGTACTGCACTTGTGTTCTGTTCCCTAACCATCGCCTTGGGTCCTCCAACTGCCCTGCCTCTCTTCTCCTTCAAACTCTTCAAAGATGTCAAAGCAACAAGGGAAATTAAGAATGAGGCGGTGCCATCTCGGACCATAAAACAATAAGTTATGATCCGGTTCCAGACGTATTGAACTCTTTTAATGGCGCCGATAAATAAGATGGATTTCCTCTGTGATGTTTTTGTGTTCCTTGAAATGGAGACAAGGGGTGCTCTTGAGGCCCCGCCTGTAAGAAAGGATCAGGTTGTTTGCAGAGTGCAAACTACCAGCTTTTGTGACCGTTAAACTAATCCTGCAAATGTTTACAGTAATACGTTACTGTAGCAATATACTGTACCGTAGATAAACCAAGTTTGGAAACAATGGAAGGTAATAGCTAGTGGTTGTACAGTTTCACATCATAGGCATCATCATAAACGGCACCATATTAACTTTAATAACATAGCCAACATTTACCTGCAGCCACACTCATCTGATTGCCATTGTGATACTTCTGATGTTTTTCACGGACCACTATTGTCTCACTGGCTCACGTTCCAGGAATGAGCCGATGGTTTGTCTCCAATTCGAAGAGCCGGCTTAGGCTTCACTCAGTGGGGAAAAATCTCGGAAATCTATTTGGAAAGCCCAGGTCGGTCAGAGAGAAACGCAAGAACCGCCACAGAGGTTAATTTATTGCCCTGGAGTTTATGTGGCTGTTCCGCTGTAAATCTCCACCGTCCACTCCAGCCTGATGTCTTAACCAGAGCTGGCTTTTTCATGTATATTTTTAAAATGTATTTAAATATAGTTTTTAAGTGGTTTTCAAAGTTTATTAGCAGTTTAAGTTGTCTCTATGAACCAAGTACATTTGCACATTTAGTTTCTCCGCACTCTGGTAGTCTTTTCATCAAGGGTAGATTTATATGATTCCATGTATTAGATACAGTACGTTCAAGCTGCTATGTTCTCTGTGTAGTCAGATAAACAGAGGCACACAGTGGTTTGCTCTGTGTGCTGCTCCCCTTTGACAGGGCTTGCCTTGTCACTTTTGTGACTTGTCACTTGCCTTGTCACATGGCTCAGTGCACACCATACGACCCATCCCAGGAGGTTAAATGTCCCCTCCTCTTGTATGTCGCCTTGATTTCGATCAACATACACAGTACCTCAAAACAAATTATTTCTCCCCCTCATCGCCGAGGCAAAACAAAAGTGTGCCCCCCTCGGACTGAGCCAGAGCCAGGTCATGAGAGGTGCTGGGAGTGTGAAGGCAGTCTTGTCTCTTTGAATTAAAGAGAGAGAGAAAGAGAGAGAAAGAGAAAGAGTGAGTGAGTATCCCCCCCCCTCCAGAAATGAAACACCGTTATGCTGCTCTCACTTCTGGTTACTTTTTTTTTTTTTTTATCACCCGGCCCACATTTAAGAGAAACCAGCGAATACAAACAAAATGTCTCTAGGCAAATCAGATGACAGTGATTGTGTGGATTCCTAGGGATTGGAGAGATATGTAGGTTACTGTTGTAGCGCGGCTGGGTGGTATACCATTTTTTCTTTTTTGTTATACAGGTATGATCCATGTTGTGATATGGAATTTGACTATACCATCAAAAACGTTGCTCCTCTCGTCATAGCATAGCAGATGGTGTGCTGCAATAGTTTAATTCATAACTTATGAACATGAATATAAGACCCACTGTGACACCATTGAAATGTTAAATCTCATCTTTAACATGAGTCATGCTTTTCATACATCTGACAGTGGAGACGAAATAGCGTAGAATTGATATGAGATTGACATGCTATAATAACATGAAGCGACACATTTCCATGGAGATGAGTCTGATTTTAGGGTTTGACACCGGAAAGGAAAATAGTATCCAGGACAGGAAAAGATAATTTCCCTTCCCATGCCATTGATCCTCTACTGTGAATGGTTAACAGACTGCACAGTGCATTGTGCATAAGCTTATCAAATGTGCGACTGTCTGAAGATTCACAATGACAGCTTAAGAGGCACAAGTTCTTTGCCAAAGACTTAGGGTACTCTCTATATTTTTGCTGGTAATATTTTGAAGCGAGCTATGCATTGAGTCAAGTTATGCATACTCGTACAACATATTTAGAACTTCAATTATTAAGAAACAAAAAATACTGTCATACCGTCAA
This sequence comes from Argentina silus, assembly GCF_951799395.1. NCBI lineage: Eukaryota > Metazoa > Chordata > Actinopteri > Argentiniformes > Argentinidae > Argentina > Argentina silus. Next base: position 1,889,037 of record NC_139653.1, on the reverse strand, counting down.
CATTTTTTAAAAATACCGTGATATGATATTTAGGCAATATCACTCAGCCCTACGTCATCTTATGTCCATCCTCACTGGTTGAAGGGTATAATCATATAACTAGTAGTGATTTTAAATAGTGATCTGTTATAAAGCACACATTTCCCCTTCTCTCCATTTTGTCTCTCAGAACTGCCTCTATGATATGCAGAATGTTAATATAGTTTGCAGAACCTTTAGATCACCTAGCCCCTCTGAAATGATCAAGTCATTTTTACAAGAGGTTGCATCAGAAATCTGCTCTGTGGGCTCTAGAGATTAAAGGATCTCTCCTGGTTTGAAAAGTGCAGGGCAACAACAAAGGAACTTCCCCAATTTTTTATGAAGTCACTGATGATATATCACAGATTTATTATATTTGGCATTTATAAAAAGGATTATTAAAGATGGAGTAATGTTAGACATGAGAGCAGGAGAGTGCATTGTACGCTTTGCGGAATGCGTGGGTTGCTGCTTTGACTACGCTGGCAGTGAAATATGCTGATAAAATCGTGATGGCTATGAGCTCATGTCTGATTATTATTAATTCAGGGTTGTGCACACTTTACCCTGTTGATCAAACTCAACTGAAAACAGAAAGCTTCAGCAGAGAGTGGAAAGTCTCCACTCTCAATGCACAGACGCCTTACTGGATATCTTTAGTTTAAGGCCTTATACTTGTTTATAACTAGTTGTGAGGTGAGTGATGTGAGGAGTGTTCTGGCGCAAATTGTCTGCAATGCACCAACCATGTGATGTGGTGTTACACATTGGTTGTGGAGGAGGACATATTTCACATAATCCATCATTATTATGATCATTACAGTAATGTGAAAGTATTTTGGTTATGTTGGAGACAGCTGGACACAGTGTCAAGGACAGGATTGAGAAACTTCCCCATGTTCACGTCTAGGCTTTCTCTAGACTTTTGAGTGTCAAACGAGTTGGCAGCAGCATGGACTGTTATTTCATAAGTGCGTTCGAGGCCAACAAAAGTACAGTTGGGGAACTTAACATTTGATATTCCCTGCCCATTAGCCAAGAACTTAACTTTGTCTTTGATATGTGGATATTCTCACAGGTCAGGTTCATGAAGTTGAGTTGTTGTGAAGGTAAATGGATGTGCTCTGGCAGGTCAATTCCTAGATCCAATGAACAAAAGATTTTTTTATCAAATTAACATGGCAGGTTAGAATCAATAATCAGTCTGAATAATCTGACATTTTAAGGCAATCTACTGATACCGATTGCTGACCGATTAATCGGTGCATCCCACACACACACACACACACACACTACAGATTCTCTTCTGGGAAGTTCATGATTGATGTATTTTTCAAGGCTATTTCAGGGCAATGTTGACATGCATTTCACATCCCTTGTTTTTTAAGTGAATTGCTTTCAAAGCCCATCACTTGTTTGCATGATTGGTTTCATGAAAAATGTTCAGTATCCTTATCATCTGATTTTAATTGCTCAATGATTAATGTTGTTACTACCTGCTAGCGATGCTGCAACATGATGATTATGATGATTTACTGTTGAGCGACTCGTTTAGCATTCACAAACACTTCCTGCATCACGTGATTAGCGTTTGTTTACCTCATCAGCATCCTCATAGGTCACGACTCTCTTTCGCATATTCCTTTATACTTATTGCTCTACGTCCTCTTAATGTGTTTTTTAATGAGTTGCTTAGCAAGTCTAAATGCAAATCAGATATGTCTAGTAATCTACCAACATGTCAGCCATATCATTTACAGTACTAATACCCTCACTGAGGTTTACCACCAAAAGGAGTTTGTCACGTTTGGTGGTGCGATAAAGACCTTGAGGTGTAATGATGCTGGTGAGCCGGTGTTGCTGATCTCTGACCTTTCTCTTCCCCCTCTGTATTACCGCTTTATTACCACACCGCTGACGGAGGAGCTTAGAGCACTGCGATGATGGAGATAAGATCACGCAGAGATGGGAAGGAGAATGGAGGGAGAAGAAGGCCTCATTACGGCCACATTCCACTAGGCTAGCACTAGATCTCAATCTCACTGTCAATGCAGGTTCTCCCTATACTGATGGAGGATCTCAGGTCTTAATATTAGTACTAAAGCCTTATCTTTGACAAGGAGGTATCCTCTCCCTGTACTGTAGACACAGCTCACCTTGTTTTTCTGATCCTGGCTGGAAATTAAGAAAGATGCTTGGAAAAAATTTACTGTAATAAGTGTATGTCCAAGAGGGACATTTACAGCTCTTTGATCATATCGCACTCAAACCAACAGTGTCAGCTTCCTGAGTCAATAAAATCAATGATTATTGTGTTTGTTTTTGGCCTGCCAGGGATTGTAATATTGCAGCTATAAATCTCTTTAAACGTGATATCTCTGTGAGGGCTGTTATTAAGATGAGGCTACACTATTCTAGTGAAGAATTGATAAAACACTGAAGGATAGAGAAATGACTGGACAGGTTAAGAATAAAGACAGACATAAAGATATTCCCTAGTACAACTTCAGACGGTTATGGACATGATAAAGCAGACTCTACACACAAGTGATCACATGACCAACTAACACAAGTTAACATTAAGTTATATATCTGACTCCAAAAGATATGTTATGATTGATAATGATTTCCTCCTGTGTGACAGACACTCAATCATAAAATCCTAGATTCCATTAAGAGTACCCAATATGCTATTACCATGCTCTCAAGTTAGAAGAAATTGTGAGGAGTTTACACATGGTCCAATACCTGAAGCGACTGACTCAATTTTACGCGTTGTCAACGATGCATGTGACCATTAGACATTAATGACCTGTGATAACGATTGTCGTGTTTTAACAGAACCTTTATCTAGCGCACAACATCACATTAATGCACATAGAAAGAATGAGAATAGAGTATCAACAAATTAACCAATTTAATAGGTGAAAAGAAACATGTAAAATAAACAAACTGTAGTAAATGAATTGAAGTTTAACTATAAGTCTAACGCTGTGTGTGTCAAAGACACACAGGAGAATGGAGCTCATCACAGGCCTGAGCCAAAACTTGAAGAATGAAGGTTCTGTATCTTCCTTAAATATCCTCCAAATAATATAACATAGGTGGGAGAGGCCTGCCTATGCTCATTCAACAGTAAATGCAGTAGGTATCCCAGAGAGAGGGGGGGGGCATTGATCACCACAATGGAAGATCAGACGATCACTGTCTTTGTGTCAGCCACATTTTATTTTTATTTTTTTAATATATTTTTTTGGGCATTTCTGCTTTTATTGGGATAGAGACAGTAGAGATTGACAGGAAGGATGGGCGAGAGAGAGGAGGGATGACATGCAAGATATGTCGATGGCCGGAATCGAACCAGGGACCTTGCGATGATATGGTATGCGCCTTAGTGTGCTACGCCACTAAGAGCCCCATGTCAGCCACATTTAAACACATTTAATCACATTTAAATCACATGGCTGCCGCCACCAAATCAGTCTAAACTAGTTTCTACCTTGTTTATTGTTGGTCAGTCTACAAGAGAACAAGTTTTTTACTGGATAGAACTTTTTCACCTTTGTTCTTATGATCCTGTCCCACATTATTCTGCAATTGTGGCTCTTCCTTTTTAGGCTAGGTTTGCCATACACAACAGTGGTCCTAAGAACCAGACACACACACACACACACACACACACACACACACACACACACACACACACACACACACACACACAGAGTCAGTGTCAAAGTGTCTTCCCAATGTCAGCAAATGTGTGGGAGTTACCATAAGGGGCTGGAAGTAGGATTTCCTCTGTGTCATTGATAAGAGTTAGTTAAACAAAAATTCCCAGACAGATTTTTTTACTCTTCTATCTGCACAGATGTGGCAGCCTCATTCATAACAGCGCCTAACTCAATAAAAGGCGTCTGTAGTGAAGTCATGGCTGGTCCAGGATAGGATCTGCTGTGTTCTGCTAAATGCTGCTCCACATTCAGTCCCCCCCGTCGCTTCTCACTGAGGGCTTCTGGGGAGGAGTTGCCATAGCAACGTGAGTATGATGGAGGAAGGCTAAGAGGAAGGGGAGAGGCATAGGAAAGGGGTGAGTGTGGGAGGAGGGCCATCTTAAATTGTTATTTTTTCTCTGGCCCCACGGGAGGAAGTTGCTTTGTGATAATCATCTCACAACTTGGCACAGAAAAGAAAAAAGAGAGGGGGTGGGGCTTCCCAGGAGGGGTCCTGTTCTAGCTCCATCCTCCTCAAGGCATGTGCTGCTGCTGTCCCACTGTCTCCACTCCACCACCTTCACTGATAATAGGACTATTAGATTTCTTTACCTCCTGTATTTCATACAGTACGTCTCCACCTCTGGGATCTGGTTCCATGACAGCTGTCGAGTAGAAGGTGTAGATGTCCTGCTATCCCAGACAGGCATTAGTTTGCTACTAATTTGGCTGATTCGGATCAGGGCTCATGTTCAGACAAGGCCCAGAGGCCGGACGCAGCCAGCCCTGGGTAGCCAGGGGAGAACACGTGTTGACTCGGCTCAGAGGAAGTGAGCTCGTCAAAGAGACAAAATATCCCATTGCCTTTGCGGTGAGATATGTTGAGCCAATGTCACACAATGATTCTGTGTGAAAGTCTCTCCCTGGATTATCAGTAGTAGTGAAGCATGCCGTTGTTCATTTGACAAACCATTGCCCTAATAATTCTCAATTTGACCATTGGTATGACTTGTAGTGAACTGAATGCTCTCTCTCTCTCCCTCTCTCTCAGACACAGGCATTTTTCTATTTTCCTGTCTCGTTGACTCTCTCTGACTATTTGGCGTCCTCCCTAAGCCTTTTGTCTTAATTCTAAGGTCAGTCCAGGATGGGGAAGGAGGGTGGAGGCTGTGACCCAAGGAAACAGATGTCAATGACAGGGAATTCCTCAATATTTACAGCCTCTAGTGTGTATTGAATTTATTTATTGTCTATTTGCTCCCTCAGATGATAAATTGTTACTACCAATCAATAATCCACACGTGGTCTCCTAAACCAAATCCATGATGGTTATCTAAAGATTGAGTTAGAATAAAGTAATGTAGTCAACAGCGGCCCTCCATAATAATGGGCCTTTCTCTTAGGACCTAATGCACACACAAATTAACCACTGAGGAGCACCTTGTGTTCTTAGGTGCATGTTAACCAGGGGAGGCTGGTGGAGGTAGAAATCATTCCATGCATTACAATGAGACTGTCCTCCTGATTTCTACCTCTACCAGCCTCCCCTAACATTAACACACCAACACAGCTAGACTGTGTCAGCCTCTCTCCCTCCCTGGCCGTCTGGCCTCTCCTGGGTGTGAAGGGAGCCATTGGCTGAGCAGACAGCACGGGGACCTGCTCTGTGAATGTACGCAGCACAAACTCCTGCCGAGCCAGCCGCTGGCCAGTGCCCGTGACACATTCCTTCATATCCACAGTTTCCTTCACCAGAGCAGTCTGGATCCAAGAATGCTATGTGCAGCATTCCCCAATTGATAAGGTTCCGAATTAAATGAATTCTGGCAGGAGTCTTTGCTCTGGCTTTTAATGATGTTTGCCGTGTACAGTAAAACAATGTGTGTGCCCAGAACTGTGCAGCACAGAGCTTGGCCCTAAACAGTTTTTTGGTCTAGCTTTTCAGATTTTGAACAATACGGATATCCTCGTTTTGTCCTGACCCGATCAAATTCTTTATATAGCAAGGTAGCAATGATATTGTGAAAGGTCAAGTGTGGAAACGCCCCCCCCCCCCCCCCATTCTGTAACTTCAGTAAACATGACCTCAGCCCTGCACACAAGATGGGAGGGGTCACTGCTTCACAGTGACTAATGTATTTCCTGTGGTGGAAAGGAAGTGGGACCCGCCTCCTCCATCCTTGCACACACAGAACAGATCCCGACTCCCCTCTCAGAGCCCAAGGACAGTCTACAGGCCCGTCCCCCCTCTGGTTAGAGTGAGAGGCCTTCAACAAGCTTACCTACTGTGTTTCCTGTGTCCTGCTCCCCTCTGGGAGAACCTGATTACAACGTCACTTTTCACTGATGGGAATGTTGCCATTTCGGAGTAAAATCATTAACAAGGTTGAGGATGTCAAAGAAATGAATATGTTCCTGTTTTATCAACGTTTGTGTGTCTTGTAAGAGATTGTCTCTCAGAGGCCAGTCCAATGCACCTGTAAATGACCCAAGGGTGAGGTTGTGAAAGTGTGTATAATGTGGTTGTGAAAGTGTGTATAATGTGGCTCTTTCTCACTGTCCCCCCTACAGTGCATACTGTCTCAGCCCAAGTTCTGGGCGGTGGAGGTGGCCGCTCTCTGTCTGAGGACCAGGCTGGAGAGGGGAAGCTCTCGGAGGGTGGAGAGGGCCATGACACAGATGCAGGTGAGAGAAGGGGAGAAGGGGAAAATATTTTTAGAAGGCAAATAAATGTACATTACCTGATGAAGGCACCAGCCCACAACAATGTATAATTTCAGGGGTTTAAGCTCAAAAGCAAGCAATTCATCATGTGTGAGTGAAGTTGATTTGCCTGGATTTACACACGTCTCACACGTCACTTCATTATCATAACACTGCACTATAGCATGAAAAATATACATCAGTTATCTCTCTGATCCATACAGGCAGCCAGACTCTTTAAATCAGTATTCCCACTGGGAACTGTCTGTTAAAGCGGAGGGGACTTGTGAATAACCCTGGGGAGGACAGACACACTCTCTGTGCCGGGTTCCTGTCTCCGGCAGGATATTTGTCATGGGTTGTCTGTCTGTCTGTGAAACCAACCTCCAACCCCCCCCCTCCCCTCCTCCCTCCCTCCCTAGCCAGCGTGGAGCGAAAAGGGAAGTCACAGGTTGTTAAAGCCCCCTGGATGCCTGGATGGAGTGATTTAGTGTGACACTGGCAACCTGGGAATGTACAGCCCCTCTCTGCTGTCTGTGATAACAGAGGAAACCCAGAGAGCTTCCTCCTGTTGTGGTGGGCTGTCTAGGGAGATAGAGAGGTGTGGGGGGGGGGGGGGTTGTTCGGTCAGTTGTTGAGACGTGCTACGACCTATTCCTGCTTCCCACTTTTCTCCAACTAAAGCACAGACACACACACACACACACATAATGATGTCATTCTAGTGCATTGTGAAGCAACCCTGAAGAGAGTTTAAATCTCTCAGATCATACCTGTGTGAGAGTGGTGTTCATGCACATACACTGCTCACTGTCTGCAGCCACGGCTCCAGGTGTTCAACGGGCTATCAACCCGAGACAGATGAGGTCATAATCAAAAAGCAGGGAGTTTGGTCCTGGGATATGATGGGCGTCTGGGTATAGAAGAGCAGACTCTTGAAGCAGCCAGACACCATCAAGCTGCTCTACACTTTTCTGACATAAAGTAAAAGAGAAAGTCTGGTTTCAATCGCCCTTGCTTCCCCTACTCTGTACACAGCGCTCTGCAGACCTATCGGAAACCTGATTTGACAGATGGCGCGGCGGGCGGGGGGGGGGGGGCACCCTCCAGGGGGGAGCCGTGACAGGCTGGGGGGTTCTGGGAGGGAGCTACGCAGGAGGAGGAGGAAGCTCATGGGAAGACACGGGGAGCCACTCGTCCATCACAGCGTGAGGAAGACATCAAGCACTCACTGATTCCTCGTCACCTTGCTCCAATCCCCTATGAGACCCACATGCTCAATCACTGTTTCCCTTTGAATGGCAGAGCCCCCCAAAAGAGAACCAACTGCATCAGAGCAGGATTGACAGGCGGCGCTCACACGCTCCGATGACAGAGGAAAGAAAAAAAGTTTTCCCTCTGCTTTGTTTCAAATTCTTTCTCCCTCACGGCAATGTGTTTAGACTTCTAATCTTCTTGGCTGCTGAAGGGGAGAAAAAATGTGCCGTTGTTTCATGTTGGAGCAGGCATGATGACAGTGCTGCGACTCCAGCAATTGCTCAGAGGAATCTGCGAGCCGGGCCCTAAGGGACCCTGTCTGGCTTTTGTTTATCGCCTTTTCCTGTGCTATCTCCAAGCCTCCTCATTGGACGGAATATATCAGTTACCCTAATGGCTGCTCGGATTGCGTAACTTAATACACCCGATTATAAGCACCGAGCACTGTTGACAGAGTTTTCGTTGCTTTCTTGCAGCAACTTTTGATTTTGATTTTACATGTTTGGTGGGCTTCTTCAAAGTTGCTTCTGTGGGACACAAAAAGCTAAATAAGGATTACACTAGCTGAATTAACACTACTAACAAAGTACACAGAGTGAGGTCCGGAGATGTCCATTTGTTGACAGTAATAGTGCAACAGTGTAATCAATGAATTAGATCAATACCAAGCAACAAAAAATCACTGGTTGATTTAAGAATCATTAGAATACCACATTTTTATCTTTGAAAGAACTTAAATATTGAATATAACATTTATTCACAGACATAATTGGTGTAAATGTACAATACTGTAAAACACACCTACGGACGTTTTGTCAGACTTTGGCCTCATTACAGAAATTTTTTAGATAAGTAGCATTTTTTAATCAGCATTTTATCTCTGCAGTCTTTTTATTTGAGAGAAATGGTGGTTTGGCTGACCCTGGTCAGACGGTCGAATGTGCTTCCACCTCCCATCCCCCAGTTGGCTTGATTAGGAGATCAGTCAAGTACTAGCAATCTTTGTTTTCATTTCAACAATTTTCTACTTCAGATGTACTAGATGCCCTGCTTAAAATTGATGTAAAAAAATCCATTGGGGCTGACCTCCTTGATCCAGGCCTATTGCAGCCCTCCTGATGGAGTCATTGACACATATTTTTAATTTGACTGTTATCTCAGGTGCTGTCCCCAAGGTTTGGAAGGCAGTCTATATGCTCCCTCTCCATAAAGGTGGTGACCCCTCAAACCTAGTTAACTACCACCCAATATCCTAGATATCTTCCCTTTCCAAAGTATTAGAGTCCCTGGTCAACAGCTAATAACTTTTTTTATCTTCTCATTCTATTCTAAATGTGCACCAATCTGGCTTTTAGACCTGGTCATTGCACAGTCTCAGCTGCTACACTTGTCTCAGATGATGCGTTAAATTGCCTAGATCAGAAAAAAACATTGTGCTGCCTTATTTAAAGATCTCTCCAAGGCATTCCATACAGTCGACCATTACCTACTCATTCAGAGGTTATCTTAAATTGGCCTGGATCAGGCTTCATGTAGCTGGTTTGAGAAGGTGTTAATTGCGCCTCAGGACGTGACTTGGAGATGTTGGCTATCAAAAAGGTGTGGTAGTCATGAAAATGCTTCCAGATTTTTTCTATTTGTGATTTAGAACAATGCTATTATATTAAAAACAGCAACATGGGTTTCATAACGACAGAGCTGCCCCTAACCCTAACCCTCCATTTGGGACGACGAGTGATAAATGTACAAAGCTTTAAAAAATAAAATTAAAAAATCCACTTTTTTACCACTTTATTTTATCAATTTGTTAACTTCATATCTTCACATAAGGGGTTGAAATGTATTTATTCTTTCATACAACATGCAGTCTACATACATTAGAGTAACTCTCCAGCATTATGTCTTATACGACGGAATGAATGATAAACTGAAAATGTTTGCTTTGAGCTTGTTAAAGTAACACTAAAATCAATAGTTTCCTATGGATAGAATAATTGTCTATATCCTTATACAATCATCCATACAGTCATTTATAGTCATGTCCTAAAGCCCTAATAACTTTAAAAAAAAAAAAGGTCACTGGCTGTACAGTAATGGAAATGTGTCTATTATATATTAATGATATGAACACCCAAGCCAACACCCATTGTGGTTTATGATGGCCCATGATGACAGTTGGCTGACTTTCCTAGCTATTGTCCTTATTTAGTAGAACAGCCAACATTTTTGGAACTTACTAGGAAATGTATGAGACATTTGTGGCTTTCCAAATATGGTCAGCAATCCTCTTTAATTTCTCAGTAAATATGGGTATTAAATATGCGCTTTATTTTTCTGTATACACCTTCTATATTATGCAGTATATGTCTGCAGCTGGTCAGATAGTGGGTTGTCATAGATCATTCTTAAATCAGAATTACCATATGTTTGTGCCACATTGATGTTTGACATGCAGCCCCTCAATGAAAACAAACAGACATTTGCTGAAGTTTGTGTTCAAGGAGCAAATACTGTAATAACTCAGTTCAGTAAGTCTGGATTTGTTTAATTCACCAATTACCATCCCACCCTCACCCTCACCACCTCTCTACTTCTCTGAACCACTCCCCAGTAGTCTATGGCTCTCTCTCTCTACATGGCCTATGGTTTACCAGAGCTCACCACATGCCGCCCCTTGTTTATGCTGACCACTGGCTGTGGAGCTACAAAATTAGTTATTAATCATCTGCAGTCTGCTCTGGAACAAACCTCGCTCACCATTAAGTGAAACTGATTGAACCAAGCCAACTGGAATTTTCATTTCCAGATGAGGTTGATGCTCATCCCAAAGAACCTTTGTTGCCCCTCCTCCTCCTCTTCCCATCCTTCCTTCAAACTGCAAATGTGTGGAATTATCTTCCTGCTGCTGGTTGTGATTTCAGACGAGTAGCTTTCACACACTAGGCAACCAATTCAAGACATTTTTAGCCCAGGTTTTGGGGAAGTGGGAGGGAGTATTTTCTCTCCCATCTTACCTCAAATATTCAGCTGTGTGCACTCTTCCCTGTCTGTAATATACCAGCAGATATTGCTGGGTGATTGACATATCCCATTTTGGGAGGGATGGTGGGTGAAGGCACAGAGGAAGAGGAGTCAAAAGAGCTCTTCCCTTTAATCGTGTTGAGGTTAAGATGTCAAAGCCCCCAATGGATCACAGGAGGACTGACACAGGAGGACTGACACATACCACATGGGTGATGCTTACACGTCTGTGTCATGTCTGTTGGTCTCTGTCTGGCTCGTATCTATGTTTTTGCCCTACCTGTGTCTTTGTCCACAAGAAAATGTAATCACTGACTCACTTCTTTGGATTTTGTCTATCCCAGCCCATAAAATATCCTGTTACACTCTTGCCCAATTTCCTCTTAATTTCCTATACAAGGGAGCCCCAATCACATCCAGGCTGCTGAAACTCCATCCCCTGTGTATAATTAAACACGATCCTGGGCAGTCTGGCTCTAAATCTCATTACTGTCCATGTCCTCCTGATAACAACCATAGGACCCAGGCGTCGTCTGGGATTGGTTGATAAGTCCTCTCTTTATGAGCCATGGTGTTGGTTTTTATCACATTTTGAAATTAAGACACAATCTCATCATTGTTAACGGTATCCCTGTGAGTCAAGACCAAGTGTAGGCATAGACAGATATCTCCTCTCGGATAGCTACAAGTAGGCGAGTGTGAGGTGTTGCTCTGCATGACAGCGCTCTGATAAAATGACTCGTCTTGCCAGAGGAGACGGAAGAATGAGACAATAAACAGTTAGCTAGCAGTCAGCTATGGCTCATTTAGTGTGGCTGTGAGAGGGTTGTGTTTACTGTTTATTCCTTGTCTTCCTGGATGCCCTCCGTCAGTGCTCATTGAGTGCCTAACAACTCCTCGCCTGTTGCGTAAACCTGTCAATACAAACTGGATTGAGACAAAACACTGGGATCTAAACTAGATATCTAAGAGTTGGCGGTGTGTCAATGAGCTGTTTTGGCCACTGCATGGTATCTATCAACATCTTTAGTGTAAGTGTCACCTGAGGTAACGTCCTCTCCCCACAGTGTGAAATGTAATGACAGAAGTGCTCTGCCTCCTAGCACTCTATTCCTCTCTTTTTGGGGATGGGGTTTTGCTGCTGTTGGTGTTATTTACTTCTTTTTTGTCCTTTTATGGAAGTTCCACTCTTTTTGTATTTTTTAAATCAGTTTATTGGATAAAGACAGTAGAGAAAGTAAGGAGAAGAGGGTATGTCAGCAGTGCATGGGCCGGACTCAAACCCATACTGAGGTGGGTACACTGAAGGCCATGGTACTAGACCACTGGGCCACCCCAGGCCATGTTTGTATTGTTGTGTTGTTAAATAACAGTCAGCTTTCAGTTGCTGTCATTGGGACCCTCTGACTGAGTATGACTGTCCAGTTGATGATTGTTGGTCTTCTTTCTTCACTTCCAGTCGATAGCAGACCACTTCGAGGAGAAGAGCTGTCCTGCCATGGAGCGTCTGAAAATCTTCTACTGCTGCCAGGCCCCTCCTACATGGGCCATCCAGGTAATGCCTCCTCCATTGACCCCATCACTGGTGATTGGTTTTCTGATGCTGTGAACATGAACATTTCTCTATGGAAAGACATAGTGGTCAATCAGTGCCACACATCGTAATGCACTGTTGTCCAATAGGACCACGAATAAACAATAGCCTGCTGTCTCATATCTTCTCATCGCTGTGCATCCACTCTTATCTCCCACACCTTGATCTAGGTAGTGTTAAACTCTACCAAGGGTGTGTCGTTCGGTGTGGTGTTGGGAAGGCGTCCTTCCAACCTCTTGCCCGAGGTCCACTAGCGTCATGTCCCCAGAGGAGATGCATCCATCACCATGGAGGCTGGTGATTTGTTATTAGCTAGCGCGTCATGAGCCCTGATCTAATCTGGACACTTGGCATTCAGACAATATATCTGTGTCAAAGCTGGAGCGCCAAAGGCCACCTGATGGCCTCTCCACTGCAGCCACTAATACAGTACTTCTTTGTCCTCCATCAAGTACCAGACAGTTAGGGCCCCTCAGGGTAGGCACTGCATCAAACTCAGATTATATCTGTGCTTGCATGCATGCGTGTGTGTTTATGTGTGTGAGGCTTGTATGCTTGTGTATATTTTCTATGAGAGGAATAGTGAGTGATCTCTGTTTTTGTTAATCTGTATTTGTAGCTCGTCGAAAGATGGTTTGTCGAGCGTGGCAGTGTTTATTTGTGTTCTTGTAGCACCTTTCCTGTCACACAGCCAGTTTCTCTTTCACATTCACTCACTTTTCAGCTGGTTGTAAATGTTTCACAGGGTTTAAATTATCTCCTTGCCATAGTCCAGAAACAGAGTGCTCCACAAAACAATTAATCTCGATTACCATTCTAGAGCACCTGCAATCTCTAGTGCTTTCCATTGAAATTAAGGGTATTAAGGTAATTGGCACAGATTCCATCTGCACAACTACACCTCTCTTCTCATTCTGGTTCAGACTGTGTAGGTGCTTTGTTCATGGTCTGTGAATCATTGTGTAGGCATGTAAAGGACACTGCTGTCAACAGATAGTCATTCGCCACCCCGCATACAGAAGGCCGGAGTTTAAAAGGTTCATACTGCCATCGCAACAGGGGTCTACCTCAATGTTGCTGCCGCAGCAAGCTGTGAAAACGTGAAGTGCTGCCAAAAATCACCACAAGGTGGTGACAAGAGCTGTGGAGGATGTTTGAAAAAGAGAGACAGGAGTAAGGATTTTGGGTTTCAGTGGGATTGACTGGATAGAAAAGTATCCACTCTTTGGAACACTCTCCCAAACCACATCAAAGAATCCAGCAACGCTCTCCTCCTTCAACGATCCCTCAAAATCTTTTTTAAACTTGCTTTTAATCTTTAACGATTTTTGTTGTTGTTTTTTACTGACTGTGCTTTTGTTTTACTTTTATTTATCTATCTATTATTGTTCTCTCCCTGAAATTGAGTGTCATTGGGTACTAAGAAAAGCACTAAAATAAATGCATTATTATTATTACAGTTATCATTAAAAACGTCATAATATTTACTTGTACATTTAGCAAATGCTTTTATCCAAAGCAACTTACAACAAGTACATTTGTCTAAAGTAAGTGAATCATCTATACATCAGTCATCATAAGCAAAAGTCTATGGTAGGACCAAGCAGTCATCATGCTAGAAAAGGGAAGGGTTCTTTTTTTATTTTTTATTATTAACAGTAGAGCAGGAACTGTACAGAGGGGTAGTGGGGGTGAAGAGGTCTTTAGGAGGGACAGTCAAGATGTAGCCTGAAGAGATGGGTCTTTAGTCTACGGCAGAAGATAGGTGGTGACTCTGCAGTCCTGACACCAGTGGGAAGCCCGGCGTTACAGTAGTTAAGGCGGGAGATCATAAGTGGAGATCACAGATGGACGTATCCTTCGGATGTTGTAGAGGAAGAATCTACAGGAGTGCAATGTCGTTGTGATGTTGTCAAGGGTCACTCCAAGATTCTTGGCTGTCTGGGAGGAGGCCACAGTAATGGAGAAGTCTTGGAGGTCACATCTTGACTGTGATGGAGAAGTCTTGGAGAGGGCAGGCTTTCCTAGGAAGGAAGAGCAGCTCAGTCTTGTTAAGGTTGAGCTTAAGGTGGTGGGCGGACATCCAAGCAGAAATGCCACCTGTGTGTCAGAGTGGGAGAAAGAGTCAAATAGTTGAATGTCATCACCGTGGCAGGAGAAACTATGTGAGGAAATTACAGAGCCAAGAGATTTGGTATAAGAGGAGAACAGTAAGGGCCCTAGGACGGATCCCTGGGGGACCTCAGTGGTGAGGGCACATGAAGAGGACAATGACCCTCTCCACGTCATCTGGTAAGAACGATCGGCCAGGTAAGATGCAAACCAGGAGAGTGCAGAGCCAGAGACGCCCAGCTTTGAGAGGGTGGAGAGAAGGATCTGGTGGTTTACTGTGTCGAATGCAGCTGACAGGTCCAGAAGAATGAGAACAGAGCAGTGTAAGGAAGCTCGAGCAGAGTGGAAGGTCTCCATGACAGCATGGAGAGCAGTCTCAGTAGAGTGCCCAGCCTTAAAGCCGGATTGGTGAGTGTCAAGGAGGTTGTTCTGAAGGAGATAGTGAGACAGTTGGTTAGAGACAGCACGTTCAAGGGTTTTAGATAAGAAGGAGAAAGGGGATACCGGTCTGTAGTTATGGACAGCAGACGGGTCAAGAGTTGGCTTCTTGAGAAGAGGCTTGACTCTGGCTGTCATAAAGACAGCTGAGACGGATCCTGTAGATAGAGAGGAATTGATTATGGGGCTTAGGAACGGAAGGAGGTCTTTGGAGATGGATTGGAGAAAGGGTGAGGGGATAGGATAGAGAGTGGGAAAGGGTAAGGTCAAACGAGGAGAGAAGGTTAAGAAGGTCAGACGAGTGAAACTCCTCTGACTGGATGTTGAAGTCACCCAGTAGTGTGAGCGGTGGCCGTCCTCAGGGAAGGAGCTGAGAAGGACATCCATCTCTTCCAAGAAGTCACCAAGCTGACCTGGGGGACGGTAGATAATAACAATGTGAAGTTTGACATGGAAGGTAACAGAAACAGCATGGAATTTGAAGGTGGATATGGACAAGTGTGACAGGGGAAGGACATTATGTGACCACTTAGGTGAGATGAGGAGCCCTGTGCCACTCCCTCGACCAGAGAGTCTAGGGGAATGAGAAAAGGAGTAGGCATCAGAGAGGGGTGCAGGAGTAACTGTGTTTTCTGGTGTAATCCATGTCTCGGTGATAGCCAGGAAGTGGAGGGACATGAAGCAGGCATAGGCTTTCCGGGCCGCTGACTGGCAGTTCCAATGTCCTCCCGTGACAGCGAGGTCGTGGCCAGTTGAGCATAATGGGTAGACAAGATTAGATGGGGGGGTATAGCATCTTTGTGTCCTACTGAGGGATGAAATAACAGGAATGGGGAGAAAGCACATTAAGGTAGTTACACCTATTGGGTTAGAGGGTTTGTAAGGCAATATGAGATGCAGGTAGCGCTAAATACTCAACAGAAACTAGCACTCTAGGCTTCTGGCAGGATAACTACACCAACACACTGAGTCTAAACAAGATTAATTTAATTTACTAGTTCAGCGACAGAAGTTCACCACTAAATTCAAAATGTACTTTGTTGCAGTGTGGAGCTGGCAGCCATCTTAAGTAGTTAGCAAAGTTGCAGCCGCTCCCACCAGTAATTGACAGCGATTGGCTTCAAACACAGTCTATTCTCAACAGAAACTAGCAAACTAGGCTTCTGGCAGGATAACTACACCAACACTGAGTCTAAACAAGACTAATGTAGTTTACTAGTCTAGAGACAGAGGTTCACCACTAAAGTCAAAATGTACTTGATTTTAATAGGGTGCAAATGTCCGCCTTCTAAAACACTGCTCAATCAAATGTCTTTCTATCATAACAGGTTTTAATATTTACATTTAATATTTGTGGGATATTCAGTGAAACTGAACCAGCTCTCATTTCAGTCATGTGAAATACGTTCAACATGAACTTGCGCACTGTGTCCATATAATCTACTGCTGAAATGTGTTAATTAATCTGCAATTTCGTGGATACGCTGCCACATTTAAGGTTTATCCAAGGACATAATTTCTTCGACCAAACAATAATTTGTCCTTTTCCAAACTCATAAGCTATTCTTCACATAATTCATCCAGGCTGCCATTATTCTTAATTCAGAATTAAACACTAATGCGCTTACCACGTAATCGCAAGGTTCCTCGTTCGATTCCGACCCTCGACCTATCTTGCATGTCATTCCTCCTCTCTCTCCCATCCTTCCTGTCAATCTCTACTGTCTCTATCCCAATAAAGCAGATATGCCCTAAAAACACATTTAAAGAAAAAAAAGCAGCTCACAAATTGGGCAAGTGAATACGCAAATATGAGCTACTGTTTCACAACAAGCACATCCATTAGATTTGCTCAACCATGCCCCCTGGTGGTTGTATTGCCGTGGTGAAACACCTAAACTAAAATCTTTGGAGAAGGCTAGTTTACTGCCGCGGTATCCCGGCAATATCGTTACTGTACCGTCATCATGCATTCTCTCATATGTGCCTTATGCGCAGACAGCAACCAATGTGGTGGCAATGCAAGCTATGGATTACAGTATAAAGTTAGGAATTTTCATGTCAGACAGGACTAAGGACAGCAGAAGATGACTGTGACATCAACAAATTCGCTCACCTTCCCCCACTTCAGCCCTATATTGGAATTTGCTACCCATTACAGACCCGTGAAACACTCCCTTTGAAAAGAGAGATTGTTCTGTCTCTTTGAGTTACTGACCCACCCCCCCCTCCTCCAGCATTCAGCCCGCTAAATGTTTTTTTATTTCTTTCCACAACGGATAGTATCTTCAGTAAGTTTTTTAAACTTTTAAGACAGTATCCTGGCGATATCGTCGCACAAGCATGAGCCTTTTAAACTCTGACCTACGGTACACCCATCTGAGGCAGGCCACCCCCCAGTGAGAACCGTCATCCCTGATAGAGACACATGGGAGACGTAAAGAGAGGTTTATGAGGGTTGGAAGGACTGACAGACAGACAGAGGGGTAGAGCGAGGCACAGATACAAAACAGATGAAGGGGGGATGGTGAGAGATAGAGTGGAGGAAGAGAAAGATTCAGGGGTGGGTAGAAGAGAGAGATTGAGTGAGAAGGGGGGAGGGAGAGATCAGTCGGCTAGGAGACATTACCCAGGCGTGGTGTAATAACGGCGAACAGCAATAAAACTGGAAGTGAAGGCACCCTATTGCTGCCTAGGGAATTGAATGCGCAGGCAAGGGGGCCATGGTGATGCATTCTCTCCACTGCCAGACCCGTGGCTAGCATGTAACGAAGGCCGTGCCTGCGCACACAAGTCGTGTCAGGAAGTGGTGGTGGAACGGAGAGACGGGTGCCGATGGTTATTATTTTAGTTTTTTTTTTCCAGGATTTGCTTACTGAACTAAATAAATCCTCCACATAATGAAACACTGCTTCAGCCCTTCCTGCTCTTCAGGGAGATTTAGAAACCGAATACACTACAGAGTATTCTGGAAATGGACAAGGAGGAAGGGGGCATAACTTTCATCTTTGTGTGTGTGTGTGTGTGTGTGTGTGTGTGTGTGTGTGTGTGTATAATCAGCCTTTGTTTGCTGTTAGTGTCACATTCTGGCTCCCATGTCATCCCTGGCCACATGACCCAGGCGTGTTGACAGCAGAGGGAATAGATTCAGATTTATGGGGTCCATCAGACCCCTGTGGGACGTGATATGTCATCCCTGAGCCAGGGATGGAGGAGAGGGGCTGGGCCAGGGGTGGAGGAGAGGGGCTGGGCCAGGGGTGGAGGAGAGGGGCTGGGCCGAGGCAGACACGATAAACCCCAGGATCCAAGGATTTACTCCAGTACATGACATGTACCACCAGTGGTCCATGTTTGGACAACAACCTCAGGTGAAAAGAGAAGAGGCTGATTAGAAGAAGAGGAAGATTACAAGATAATGAAGAGAGATCTGAGGTCATGTTGGAGAGACTGTGGGTGGATTCAGCAGCACAGGCCACCAATGAGGCTGACCTACAAACAGCACTACAGCTGGGAGGGCATACACCGGGGATTTATGTGGCCGTGTTTAAATATTTGTTTGCGTGTGTGTGTGTGGGAGAGAGACTGTGTGTGTCTGCGGGTGTCTGTGTGTGCATGTGCGTATGTGTGTCTGTGTGTGTGTGTATACGAGAGACCTGTAAATACCCAGAAACAATGAAATTCTCTCCCTCCAGATTGGACTCATTAATTACCTCAGCTTTCCCTGAACATCACACACCGCGAGTAAACAAACCCGCACTCTCCCTCTCTGCTCCTAAAAGATGTTTATGAAATGGAAAACAGGATGGCTGCGGCCTAAATACTGTTAAACGGGCAGCAGCACATATTTGCCCCCTGGTCTGTACATGCCCCCCCGTTGAAATACAGTCGGCCAGTGGAGAAAAACTCCCAGGCGTCCTGTGACAAACTGTGGCTTTTATTGTTATGAATCATTACAGATTGAGCTGTGGTGGTCTGTGTTAGAGCCCAACACATATATCGGAGCACCGATATTTTCGGCTGATTATATCTGTATCGGCACATATTCCTCCAATAATCAGTCAGCCTGACATTCTGAAATGATAGAAAATCATTGTAATTGAGTTTTTCCAGATCAAAATATATACATATATGTTTTTTTATGAACGAATAAACCTGTTTATTGGTGTTTTCTGTTACTGGAGTGCCTACTCAAGGGGCTGAATTTAACAAAGTAACGTTAGCTCTTTGGGCTGCAGTCAATTAGTACAGTCGCTAACTAAAAGTATGTTGACTGAACAAGACGAGAGTTATTCGGCAAAAGGAGTCACATGGTAAGATATTATTTACCAAAAATCCTAAAATCATTTATTTCACCAGTTAACAATTCTAGCTACATTTTTTCATAAGCAGCTTGTGTGGTGTGTAGTTCCAATTAACCTTATCAGCATGGACTGCACAAAGCAGGTTTGTTTACTCTTGTGAAGAGAGCAGAATGTACCACTTTGATAAAGTTTGTCTTGGTGAGGGGGAGGGCTGGAATATAATGCGTGTGCGTGAATCCCCTCTCACTCTTCTCTCCTCTCCTCCCTCCCATGCAGAAGCAGCTGGCCAGCCTGATGACCGACCTGGGCTGCACCAGCTCTGCCCTGCTCATCTATGAGAGGCTGGAGCTGTGGGAGGACGCCGTCATCTGCTTAGAGAGGATGGGCCAGCACGGCAAGGTAACACCACAACTGCTAGACAACCAACCCTCATTCCTTCTATGGGGTCATTCTATACCTCTCCTTGCAAACAAGCCCATTTTTCACACTAAACGTGCCCCCCCCCCCACACACACACACAGAAAAGCTAATCTCAAACCCAAGCTGGCAGAACTGGGTTAATCGGGTGAATATCACCTCGTTCATCCTATTAATCTCACCCTGCTCTTCCTCCCTACCTCCATCTCTTCCTCCCTACCTCCATCTCTTCCTCCATACTGCCATCTCTTGCTCCGTCTCCCCCTCCCTTGCCGTCTGTCTGTGTCTCTGTCTCTGTCTCTGGTGAGCACCTGCTTATGCACTCGTATGTGCTCTGGCGCTTCCAGATGTCATACGCATCAGCCACCGAGGGATCTGGCTGGTTTTCCACTGGCGTTATTATTAACCTGTCTGGCCCCCAGGGCCCCTCTGAGATGCACACACACACACACACACACACACACACACACACACACACACACACACACAGAAATATAGCATGTTTGGGTTGGATCTCACTCTAACAGGGCCCCTTGTCCCCCCAGTCAATGGTATCCTGTTGGTGGCGCTGATTGAATGTTAGCTATGGTTATGCATGCTGACCACATGGCCTAACAAGGTCCTCGCTATAGCCATGGTCTCATAATGGGGTGACAACCTGCAGTGGGTACACATGGTACAGAGGTTAGAGAACCAATGGCACCAGTGTATTTAGCAGTGCACTATGTCCAATTATGAGACGGAATCAAAGGCGAAAGATATGGACGTACAGCATCAGTTTATTTTGAGTCGGCTCTCCTTGTTGATAGTGGATCGTTTCTCCCCCGCTTTTATTCAGTACAAATGTTTGCACAGGTGCAGTTTTTCTCCCGACCTGAAAGGGCTCTTGGCCTGAATTTACCGCGCTAATGAAGCAAGGCGAAAGGGAGAACAGAGGTGCGGCGACCTCCTCTCTCGCTCCCCTGCACCTGTCAAAAGATGTCCTGTCAAGTCATGGCAAGGTAGCGGAGTGTCTCACGAGGCTGAGATAGCCCTGTAACACAGTTCGCCATTTCAGGATTTCGATTTTTTTGGGCAAATGAAAAGTCGATGAGAACCTGTGCCAATTATTTTATACCGCTGCGTTGGTGTTCTCCAAAAACAGTTACATAATGGACATCCGGTTAATTGCTGGTCAGATTCTTCTCACAGAAGTGTTTAGTCTCCATCTCCATCACCCTGTGTCCTCTCAGTCATTGACCTGGCGGAGTGACCTCTCGGGGTGAATCTCATGGCTTCTCGTAAGTAGAGTAAAAAAAAGAGTTCGGTCTTGACAGAAGGATACATTTCAAAACTTGTTATAGTTTTCTGTTCTTACGAGACTTAATAAACACACACACACATCATACACGCACCAAGCTGTGCACGCACATAGAGTGCCCTCCATAAGTATTGGAAAGAGGAAGCATTTTATCTTCTTTTGGCTCTATACTCCAACAGTTTGGATTTGAAATCAAACAATTACTATGGGGTCGAGAGTAGAGAATTTTTCAGATTGGTTTCACCATTTAGAAAGTACAAGATTTTTTAAACATACTCTAATACATGTACTATTTCAGGGCTCCAAAAGTATTGGGAAAAATGTTATGTCCAAATAAAGTACTCATGTTTAGTATGTGGTCAACAATCCTTTGCATGCAATAATTGCCTGAAGTCTGCGACCCATTGACCCCACCAGATGCTGGATATATTTTCTGGTGATGCCAGGCCTGTACTGCAGCCATCTTCAGTTGTTATTTGTTTTGAGGTCTTTTTGCCTTGAGTTCTCTCTTCAGCAAATGAAATGCATGTTAAATTGGATTTAAATCTGGAGATTGACTTGGCCACTCTAGAACGTTCCACTTTTTGGCCCTGAAAAACTCCCTAGTTGCTATGGGGAGTATGTTTGGGGTTATTGTCTTGCTGTATGATGAAGTGCCATCCAATGAGATTGGAAACTTTTGCTCATACTTCAGCAGACAAGATTTTTCTGTACACTTCAGAATTCATTCTGCTCCTGTCAGCAGTTACAGTCAGTTCCGGTGGCAGCCATACATGCCCAAGCCATAACACCCCCTTCCACCAAATTTCACAGATGAGGTGGTATGCTTTGTTTCTCTTTGTTTCATCTTTGTCTCATCTATCTACAAGACCTTTTTCCAGAACTTTACAGGCTCTTTTAGGTACTTTTTAGCCAACTATAATATGGCCATCCGGTTTCTATTGCTAACTAGTGTTTTACACCTTGCAGTGTAGTCTCTGTATTTCTGCTGGTGACATATTCTGTGGATGGTAGTCTCCGACACATTCATGCCTACCTCCTGGAGAGTGTTCCTGATTTGTGGGACAGTTGTTTAGTTTTTTTTTCCTAATTATGGTGAGCATTCTTCGGTCATCCACTGAAGACTTCCTTGGCCTACCAGGCCTTTTGCTATTGCTGAGCTCACCAGTGATGTTCAAAACTGTTGTTGTTGACGAGCCTAAGGTTTTGAACATGTTTATGATAGTTTCTTTCTGATTTCTCAGCCCAATAATGGCTTCCTTGACTTACAGTGACAACTCTTTGGTCTTCACGTTGACAGACACCAATAGCCCACTCCAAAGGAAATGTAAAGGCTAGAATCAATACTAGAAATTCACAGCTCTCTTGTCTGCACAAATTTTGTGACAGAACACACCCGACTAACCAGAAACACCCGTCAAGCCAATTTTTCAATACTACTGGTTCCCTGAAATAGGCAGACTGTATAAAAAGGGTTGTAATTTCTAAATGGTGAAACCATTAAAAGCTGAGAATATCTACTTTTAACTCTCATAGTACTGGTTTGATTTGAAATGCAAACTGTTCGAGAATAAAGCTAAAAGAAGACAAAATGCCTTCTATTTCCAATACTTATGGAGGGCACTGTATATACACACACACACACACACACACACACACACACACACGTCCTCCCTCCCTCCAGATGGGCAGGGCTGACCGGTTCTTATCTGCTCCTCACAGTCTCGACCCCTGCATGTGATTCCTCTTGCCCTTTGTGAACTCTTATTGAATTTCAGCTTGTTTTGTCCTTCAATCTGATTACCCAGATGCATTCTAAAAAAAATACTCCACTCTGAAACCATGTGCTTTGGCACAAGCCAAACGCTCCATGTAACATGATCAGAAACAAACACTAGGCAATCGTTTTGTCTGGAATAGCTTCGGTTGTGTCCTACCGGTAGTGTCTTTGCTACTAAACACGTTGTTCCCGTCTGTGATGTCAAGAGCCTGGATGCATACTTAATGTGAACAAGCCTGACCTGGGCATGCCCTGAGAAAGAGAACAACACAAATGGGGTCCCGGAACAGAGACAGTGAACCCATTCAGAGAGTGTATGTTCATGCCACATAAATGTTGTTCAAATTCTTTAAATATTCTAGGCCTGATTGGATGTGCAACCGCAGTGTGGAAAATGTCTCTTCCCTCCTAGAAATGGCCACGGCTAGCATCATAAGACAAGGCCCATTTAGAAAAGCAACAGATATAGCCAAAGGGTGATTCCACTCTGCCCTTTAGCAAGGGGGTCAGAGAGTTCAGAGAACTCCTTATGTGGTTTGCTGAGCACAATAAGGGTGTCTGTACTAGTGTACTTGGAGGAATACTGAAGCTCTCCTTTTCTCCCCTCCTTCCCTTAATCTCTCCATCTCTCTTTATTGAGAAGCATACAGGGGGGCTCTAACTGGTGACCATGCTCTAATGCACCCTCCCTCACGTCTCTACTGTAGGGGTGAATGTTACCTCCCTAACATGCTTACATAGATTGAATTTTGATACTGTATCTTTTCCTTGCTTTCCGGGCAAATGTCAGATATTTTTACCCCTCTTTCCCGGGTGCTTTTAGCAGCTTTCCAAATATCTGAATTGCCACAGCTATTCAGTGCACTGCCGTTTGACAGTGAAACCGTTTTCTGTTGAAGGCCAGGCCTTGGCTGGGATCCCTGGGGCGGTGAGTGTGTGGTCTGGAATAGGCCATTGGAGCCCAGTCTTTCTTTTTTTTTTTACATTTTGATCAGTAGCGTTTACTAGCACTGATGTGATGGCAATTTGTTGCCCCTGAGGATGATATTGATATTTGAGGGGGAAATTCAATGGAAATTGTTTGAGAATGACCTGGAAATTGTTGCCTAACTTCTTCAACACTGGAGGAAAATACATTTTCCCACTAATTGAGTGTTCATATTGTACAGTATGTGCCTAGGAGTGAATACAAATATGTGAAATATGAGAATGGAAGGAAATGACCACAGCAATCACATCGCAGCCACTAAAGTTATGAAATGTGTAATCTTGTGTGGTTGAATGATTGGAGAAGCAAAACGAGGAGAAAGACAGCCTGCTGATAACATAAATGCTGATAACCCTCCGTTGGATTTTTTTTCTCATATAACCGCTGTTAGACAGTTTATTCAACTCCAAAGTGACTGTCACCAGGCCTGAAAATTACATGGAGTGGGAAATGCTATCAACACTATCGACTGTAAAACAATGTTTTTGAGACTGCTTACAGGGCTCCAGACTAACGTTTAAGTTTCAACATGACTCATGACTTCTCATAATCAATAGAGTGCATTCGATTTATGTGTCCAATGCCCAACCGTGCACCTGCCTGTACATAAAATCTAAGAATCTATGTATAGAAAGTGTTATCCAAACTTTTGGAGTATATAGCAAAGAAGAAAAAATGCTTCACTGTACCGTTATTTACAGAGGGCACTGTATAACATTTTACACATGTATTAACTAAGAGGAGAGAAAGAGAGAAGGAGATACTTTTCGTTTTTGTTTCTTTAAATTCTGTTTTTTTGTTTGATTTTTATACAAATTATTATAACAAACCAGTCCGCTAACTATCTATCTTGCTAGCTAGCTTCGTCAAATATCCTGAGGTGATGTACACTCCATTACCAGTGTCAACTCTCTCCTGACATAAACAGCATTAATGTTTCCTCTCCAAGCCCTGTCAAATTTTCTCATTATCGTATGTGAAGGGGGAGCTATTCTGTCCCCTGCATTGAGAGCCATGATCCCCCGAGAAGATGATGGCTGTGAGCTCTGTGGAATGTCTTGAGGAGTGTAAGAGCTGTGGTGTCATCAGTACACGTGATGAGATGAATGGTGGTTCGGTCTCCTTGAAAACAGCTCCTAATATAAATACTGTGGTTGTAGAGTGATATAAAAGCAGAGGTCAGGGAATAGCTTGTTCTCTCTTTCTTTGTCCTGTTGTGAGGTTCTCGTCATGAGTTGTGAGTAGCATTGTTTGAATGACCTGTGGTCATCTCTATACCTCTCTCTCTCTCTCTCTACTCTCTTTATTAGAGTGTACAATTTTTCTATTAAGTATTTGCCTTGTAATAGTTGTATACAGTATTATTAAACCACTCATTTGATTCATTCTATTTGACCATTCTTGCACTAAATCAGCAGAAACTCAACAATTCTTAGCACATAGTGATAATTACATTGGAGTCAGATTATCAATATTAGATATGCTTTGCTGTTAACAAAATATAGCCAAAAGTCTCAGCCAAACCTTCACATGGAAACTGACATTATTATAAATAATAAAGAGTCAATCACATACACAAACACAATCACATGGTGTTTGTCTTCACAGTAAAATCCTGTCCTGCCCTGGGTGGAAGAGTTCTCTTCTCCAACACCATCCATCCGTGATCCTGCACACTTTCATTCCCTATATTGTCCCCTTAATTATCCCATTCCCAATAATATTTGACTATAAATGTCTCTAATAAACGTTTTAGGTTAAGATAATTAGTTTTAGACAATGTTTGAAACAAGCTTTGCCGTCTATGTGCGGTCCGCGCCTAGCTGTGAAGTCTCCCATCCTACATTTTTTTAAGCCACCAGCCTCCACTGGCACACAATATACTGTGGCTAAGGCTCCATACAGTAGAATGAACCGCCAGTTTCAACATCTTGATTGAGCCAATTGAGCCTCCCTTCCCATTGAGGGGATTGTGGCAGGCTGGAGACCAAAATTAAAGCCTGGTCTTTGTTAGCAGGGAATGTTAAGTGTGCTGCTTTAGAGGGCCATAGGGAGAACAAAACTTTGTTGAATGGTATTTCAACCACTTAACTTTCTCCCTCTTATCTCCTCCCCATGTCCTTTGTTTCCCTCTTCATCCCTCCTCCACCCTTACTCTTTACTTCCTCTTTCTCACACTTCTTTCCTCCTCTCTTTATTCTTTGTCTCTCCCTCTCTCCTTCCTCCCCACCTCCCTCTCTCATTTCTCCTCTCCATCCCCTCTCTCTATCTCTCCCCCACCTCCCTCTCAGGCAGAGGAGATCTTGCGGCGGGAGCTGGAGAAGAAGGAGACCCCCTCTCTGTATTGCCTGCTGGGTGACGTGCTGCGAAACCCCCAGCACTACGACCGCGCCTGGGAGCTGTCGGGCCAGCGCAGTGCCCGCGCCATGCGCTCTAAAGCCCTGTGGCACCTCCGCGCCAAAGAGTTCCAGCAGTGTGTGGAGTGCTTCGAGCACTCCCTCCGCATCAACTGCATGCAGGTAACCTACTCTATATAGCCCTGTTGTGGCTGGCTTCTTCTGTGTTATGTTGTCTAAGCCAAGCCATGTCTTCAAATTCATGATATTCTGAGGTCCGGACTTGGAGTCTAGCCATATCTGGGCTAAAAGTACCGGATCTACATTTGAATGTGTGCTCATTCTTGCAAAATGTTTTAAAGCTGAAGGGAATGTGCTACTACTTGCCACACACACACACACACACACACACACACACACACACACACACACTTCCTCCTTTTCCTGGCTGAGGAAGTAGTGTCGGGACACTGGTGTCTGGGACATTGTCGTTCCCAAATGACACAGATGGCAACCAACCCCTGAAACCACACAGAGGAGAGGGGAGGAGGAGGAGAGGGGAGATGGGAAAATAGGAGAGGGCGGTCAGTTTCACCTAGGCTCTCCCTGGGTGTCACGGGAAAAGTAGTTTCCTGTTTTCCTTCATTCCATTGCCCTTTTATCCATATTTAATCCTATGGGTCAACCAGCAATAGGATGTTTTAATGTAGTTTGTTTTGCTACAATGACCTTCCATCCATTTGCTAGGGGGAAGTTGAAATATTGCGATGAAGATATAATTATATACAGTTAGGTCCAGAAATATTTGGACAATATTTTGTCTCTGTATATCACCACAATGGATTTGAAATGAAACAATCGTGATGCAATTGAAGTGCAGACTTTCAGCTTTAATTCAATGGATTGAACAAAAATATTGTATGAAACGTTTAGGAATTGCAACCATTTTTATACACAGTCCCCTATTTTCAGGGGCTCAAATGTAATTGGATAAATTAACATAATCATAAATAAAATGTTCATTTTTAATACTTTGTCGAGAATCTTTTGCAGGCAATGACTGCCTGAAGTCTGGAACCCATGGACATCACCAAATTCTGGTT
Source organism: Argentina silus (assembly GCF_951799395.1). NCBI lineage: Eukaryota > Metazoa > Chordata > Actinopteri > Argentiniformes > Argentinidae > Argentina > Argentina silus. Next base: position 1,861,956 of record NC_139653.1, on the reverse strand, counting down.
TTCCTCCTTTGTGATGCTTTGCCAGGCCTTTACTGCAGCTGTCTTCAGTTGTTGTTTGTTCGTGGGTCTTTCTGCCTTTAGTTTTATCCTCAGCAAGTGAAATGCATGCTCGATCAGGTTGAGATCAGGTGATTGACTGAGCCATTGCAGAATATTCCACTTATTTGCCTTAACAACCCTCCTGGGTTGCTTTCGCAGTATGTTTTGGGTCATTGTCCATCTGTACTGTGAAGTGCCGTCCAATCAACTTTGCTGAATTTGGCTGAATCTGAGCAGACAGTATATCCCTAAACACTTCAGAATTCATCCGGCTGCTTCTGTCTTTTGTCACATCATCAATAAACACTAGTGACTCAGTGCCATTGGACGCCATGCATGCCAATGCCATCACACTGCCTCCACCGTGTTTTATAGATGATGTGGTATGCTTCAGACCATGAGCCGTTCCAAGCCTTCTCCATACTTTTTTCTTCCCATCATGCTGGTACAGGTTGATCTTAGTTTCATCTGTCCAAAGAATGCTGTTCCAGAACTGGGCTGGCTTTTTTAGATGTTTAATCTGGCCTTTCTATTCTTGAGGCTTATGAATGGTTTTGCACCTTGTGGTAGACTTGGATAAGACTGGAGAGTGTTCTTCACTTGGCTAGATGTGAAGGGGTTTTTCTTTACCATGTGAAGGATACTGCGATCATCCACCACTGTTGTCTTCTGTGGACATTCAGGCCTTTTTGTGTTGCCGAGCTCACCAGTGCATTCTTTTTCTCTCAGAATGTACCAAACTGTTGATTTTCCTAATATTGCTGCTCTCTATTTTTTTGTTTTTGCAGGATGTAAGGATGGCCTGTTTCACTTGCATTGTGAACTCCTTTAACCGCATGTTGTGCGTTCACAGCAACAGCTTCCAAATGCAAATGCCACACTTGGAATCAACTCAGACCTTTTACCTGCTTAATTGATAAAGAAAGGAGGAATGAATAGCCCACACCTGTCCATGAAACTGCTTTTGAGTCAATTGTATAATTACTTTTGGTCCCTTGAAAAAGAGGGGGCTACATATTAAAGAGCTGTAATTCCTAAACCCTTCCTCCAATTTGGATGTGAATACCCTCAAATTAAAGCTGAGAGTCTGCACTTTAAGCCCATATTAATTATATAACTGTAACTTGAATATGTTTTGGTAAACAGCTAAATTAACAAAAATTGTGTCAGAGACCTAACTGTATACAGTTGTGGTCAGAAGTTTACATACACTTGTAAAGAACATGTATGTCATGGCAGTCTTGAGTTTCCAATCATTTCTACAACTCTTATTTTTCTGTGATGGATTGATTGGAGCACATACTTCTTTGTCACAAAAAAACATTCATGAAGTTTGGTTCTTTTATGAATTTATTATGGGTCTTCTGAAAATGTGACAAAATCTGCTGGGTCAAAAATATACAATACAATACCTTGAATTATCAATTTTGGTAATGTAGAAAGTTGTGTCAATCAAATTTGCTTTGTGGCATGGCCTCTTAAGTTCTTATGATTGACTACAGCTGGTGACTTATTTCAGTCCATTTAAATAGGGCTTGTTTGATACACTCATTACACTCTGCCAAAAACGTTGCAATGGGAAAGTCTAAGGAGCTCAGCACGGATCTGAAAAAGCGCATCATTGACTTGAACAAGTCAGGAAAGTCACTTGGAGCCATTTCAAAGCAGCTACAGGTCCCAAGATCAACTGTGCAAACAATTGTTTGTAAGTATAAAATGCATGGCACAGCTGTGTCACTGCTACGATCAGGAAGAAAACGCAAGCTATCACCTGCTGCTGAGAGAAAATTGGTCAGGATGGTCAAGAGTCAACCAAGAACCACCAAAAAGCAGGTCTGCCATGAATTAGAAGCTGCTGGAACACAGGTGTCAGTGTCCATAGTCAAGTGTGTGTTACATCGCCATAGGTTGAGAGGCTGCCGTGCAAGAAGGAAGCCATTGCTCCAGAAGCGGCACCTTTAAGGCTCGACTGAAGTTTGCTGCTGATCACATGGACAAAGAAAAGGCCTTCTGGAGGAAAGTTCTGTGGTCAGATGAAACAAAAATTTAGCAGTTTAGCCACAATGACCAGAAATATGTTTGGAGGAGCGAAGGTGAGGCCTTTCACCCTAAGAACACCATACCTACCGTCAAGCATGGTGGTGGTAGTATTATGCTCTGGGCCTGTTTTGCTGCCAGTGGAACTGGTGCTTTACAGAAAGTAAATGGAATAATGAAGAAGGAGGATTACCTCCAAATTCTTCAGGAAAACCTAAAATTATCAGCCAGAAGGTTGGGTCTTGGATGTAGTTGGGTGTTCCAACAGGACAATGACCCCAAACACACATCAAACGTGGTAAAGGAATGGCTAAATCAGGCTAGAATTAAGGTCTTAGAATGGCCTTCACAAAATCCTGACTACCCCATCGAGAACATGTGGAGTGCGCTGAAGAAACAAGTTTGTGTCAGAAAGCCAACGAATTTAGTTGAACTGCACCGATTCTGTCAAGAGGAGTGGTCAAATATTCAACTAGAAGCTTGCCAGAAGCTTGTGGATGGCTACCAAAAGCGTCTAATTGAGGTGAAAATGGTCAAGGGACATTTAACCAAATATTAGCATTGCTGTATGTATATTTTTGACCCAGCAGATTTTGTCACATTTTCAGAAGACCCATAATAAATTCATAAAAGAACCAAACTTCATGAATGTTTTTTGTGACAAAGAAATTTGTGCGTGCGTGCGTGCGTGCGTGCGTGCGTGCGTGGAGGAGTCTGGGGGACTAACGCCTCAACTGATCTCCATAAACGGGGGCCTGTCTATCAACAGGATTGTCACCTTGACTAGATGACAGACCACAAAATAGTATTGTTTGGTTTAGGGCACCTGAACTCAGCTCCCTCCCCTGTCTTACATTTACATTTAAGTAATTTAGCTTTTATCCAAAGCCACTTACAATAAGTACATTTGTCTGTACATTTTGTAAGTGAATCAACTTGTATTTGTTTTACTGGTAATGTAGGGTGTTAGGGGGTGGAGAGGTCTGAGGAGGAAGAGCCCAAAAGAGATGGGTCTTTAGTCTACAGCGGAAGATAGGTAGTCACGTCCTGACAGTGATATCTGTGTGTGTGTGTGTGTGTGTCTGTGTCTGTGTCTGTGTCTCTGTGTCTCTGTGTCTGTAGCTCGGGGTGTGGTTCTCCCTGGGCTGTGCCTACTTTGCCCTGGAGGGCTATGAGGGAGCTGCCAAGGCCTTCCAGAGGTGTGTGGGACTGGAGCCAGATGTAAGTATTACCCCCACATACACTCATTCACACACACACACACACACACACACACACACACACACACACACACACACACACCCACCCCTCCCCAATGTCAAGACTTTTACATCATGACATACAAGAGGACAAGCTCAATCACACAAATGCTCCAAGGGGCCATAACAATACCATTTCCTCTCTCGATTTGTCACTCCCTCGCTTGCTCTCCATCTCCCCTCTCTCACTCCTTTTTTCATTATGCTCACATGCGTGCACGCACACACATATGCAAGTATGCACACACACACACACATACACTCATTCATACACACGCACACACACGTGCACGCACGCCCACATACACTCATTCACATACACACACACACACACACACACACACACTTACACACACACACACACACACACACACACACACACACACACACATATACACACACTCCCTCCTAACCCAGCTATCATACTCCGGTCCTCCAGCAGTCTTTTCCAATTCAGCTTAATGACCCATAATGCACCTGTTTGCCCACTGCCTTGTGAGCGAATGTTCACCCGGAGCTCTCATCAGAACACATTTCTGCTCTGGGGCGGGAGCGAGTGTTTCCGCCTCATCTTCTAAACAACCCCTGTGTGCTTACTTGTGTGTAAACTGTGAATTGTATATTTTTTTTCTTCAGAATGCAGAGGCGTGGAACAACCTCTCTACAGCCTACATCCGCCTGAGACAGAAGTAAGTACAGCCCCCCATTTATCCACCCAATACATCATTCATTGTCCATTATTTGTTAAACAAACATAGTTTTCTTGATTACCTTAATCAAAATGTGCATTTCAGCAGCACCAAAATAATAGTTTTCACCTGTTCCACAGACACCATGGCATGTTTGATTTAATTGGTCCCTTACCTTTTGTCTTTATTGAGGGACTTCTTTCTTGCACTGGGAAATCACAAGCCACTCTATCAATTTCCTCAGTTAGGATTGAGTTTAACCTCAGGATGAGGAATTGTATTAGAGAGGCAACTGGTTTTGGTCAGTCAACCTCAATAGCTGGTTTTCCACAGCGGGGCTTACGCTGTGCGTGCCAGTGTGTGTCAAGGCCAAGTGCTTTTCCTCAATCACTCCTGGGCTTCAAGAGTGCTTACTCCCGGCCGATGCTTTTAGCCTCCTATACCCTCTTGATCCTTATGAGGCCAAACAGGGCTAGGGGCAGTATGGATATTCTTATAATCCAAGTGCTTTAGTTGGCTAGCGAACTTGGTGGGTGGCAAGCATAATCCAAGTTGGCTTGCTGTAACTACACAATCGAATGGATTTGAATAGTGCTTTTTACAAATACAATTGTCATCAACTGCTTAAGTTACCAGAACCTGTTGGGAGAATTTGATGTGTTGCTAGTGTCTCCATAGTTCACAACCTTACAAACTGCAGAATGTAAATAAACTGGAGATCATACGGGGAAAATCATACTAGTACTAGTAAGCTTTGTAAGCTTTGACATGCACCGCTAGTAAGCTTTGACATGCACTGGCACCTGTCGAAAAGCAGCTAATGTTCTCTCACTCTCAGCCCTGGTCTCAATGAAGGTCTTTAGACACCATGCTTACTGATCATGGACCTCTCCCTGACAGAGAGAGAGAGGGGGAGAGGGTGTCTGTGTGTGTTAGAGTGAGAGAGAGAGAGTGAGAGTGAGTGAGACAGAGAGAGCCCCACACAGTCACAGTAGGTTCCCATCCAGGAAGACAGTATTGATTTCTGGCCAGGGCTGCTGGAGAGGTTTCGAACAGGGAGGTTGGGACTGTGGACAATATGGTGTCTCAGGAAGGACATTAAAACACACTTATCAAACACAACATCGTCACCAGAGATCATAGCACTGATTCACATGTCAGGGAAAAAGATTGACGTTCTATTGTTCTATTATTTTATTTTTTTTACCTTCAACTCCGCTGGTCATTGGATTAGCCTCTTAGCAGAACTCATTGCCAGAAACCCCCACGCCACCAGCAGTCATAGTGGTAAAGATTCAAATCTCACCAGCTCCCGACTGATTTTACCATAGGGGCCAAATACCGGAGCCCAAACGCAGGCTTAAGTCAATTAGTGCACTCTGACCAAGGCAAGATGGGCAGGTTCTCTTATTTTCCCTGAAAACCACAAGTCTCTTCCTGGCAAGGCTCATATTGCGAGAGCAGGAAAACGCCTGGGTTTCTTGGGAAACTTTGCCCCTCCCTCAACCCCCGTTCAAATCAGGCCTGTGCTTTCAGGCTTGAAATTAAAAAAGCGGGAAGCTTCTATTAAATCCTGGTTAGCGCCGCTGCTAATTCAGCCGAAGCCTATATTTTTTTTAAGAGCCAGGAGCATGTGGTGTGTGTGTGCGTGTGCGTGTGTGCGTGGTGTGTGTGAAAGGTGGGCTCCTATCGCGTCATGCTAACTGTGTCGTGTGCATGTCAGTTTGAGGTGTAGGACACACAGGGGGCAGTCTTGGCAGGGTTCACTGTAACTGGTCCACCTCTGGACGGCTGCTGGACACAGATATGGGACCATCGCCTAAAATATTTCATTAAAAAATTTGAGTAAATTGCCCCTTAAGAAATTAACAGCATTTAGAAATGATGGTGATGGGTTGTATTTAGATTCAATGTGAGGTTGTAAGCTGCTTTGAGAAGGCATGTAAAGAAAATGGCACCAGCCATTTTCAGACAGATACAGTAATAAGGTTTCCTCTTTCTCTCCTCTGACAGAAACAAGGCATTCCGCACCCTGCAAGAGGCTCTGAAGTGTAACTTCGAGCACTGGCAGATCTGGGAGAACTTTATCGCTGTCTGCATCGACACAGGAGAGTTCACCGAAGCCATCAAGGCCTACCACCGCCTCATGGACTTGCGTGACAAATACAAGGACGTGCAGGTACATTTTTCACAATGCAGGAAAATCTTTTCAAGTTGCCCATATGCAGATCTAGAATCAGTTCATCTACTCTCAATCTGAACCATAATCATGCAACCAGGGGAAAACTGACTCTCGACCTGTTCCTCTGGCACAGACGCGCCTCTGATCCTGTCACAGCTGGTTCACATCTGGGGGGTCAAAACAGCCTGGTGTCAACACCACACAGCAACCTGGGGGATTTGAATACGCCATCCCCCCTATATGCCACCGAGAGTGTGCGTTTAATGGTGCCATATGGGGTTCATCTACCGCGTTGCCCTCTGTCTCTCTCTCAAGGCACGCCTGTCGTTAGCAGCAACAGAGGCATCTCCCAGAAGGAGCCCTGAGCATCGAGAGCAAGAATGCAATTTGCGATTCAGTCTCCATATGTTCCAGGGCACAGAAGGGTGCTTTACACCCCCCATCTACCACCCTTCGCTCCAGCAGTGAGCCCAGAGAGACAGAGAGAAAAAAGAGAGAGCCCAAGGGAATGAACAATCTATGAGAGTGGTTTAAGCTGACAGCAGGCTGTTTAAGAAGAGCCCTCTGCCAACACCTGCTAGCACCTCTTTAATATTGTAGCCTCTGGGTGTCCAGTTCCTCCAGGAACGTGCCCCTGCTATGTAGTACAGTATGTCAGCACCAAACATCTGTAGCCTCCCCTTAAAGATTTATAAATTCATTTTTATTTCGTTTAATTTTCATAAATCTACAGGAAAACACTGAATCATCTCTCGCTAATTGGAAATCCACCAACGCATGTTAATTAGAACATTAACCAGCAACTTCAAATGAACAAGCCCAAAATGGGCAATATGATTGCGTCTCTTTCTTCTTTGTCCCAGAATACATGCAGTTTATTAACTTCAGAGCAATTAACTTTAAAGAAGACGTCTGCCTGGATGTGAGTGCTCAAAATAACAAACAGTGCCAAGATGTGTGTTTGAGTGGGGAGGCTGGAGGCTGGAGGCTCCCAAGGGGGGAATATGCAAACATAATCAGAATACAAGCCATCGTCTACCTGCCTGCACCCGCACTGTTCAGCTCTGTTTTGGAGTGTGGCTTTCATTGCCTTTTCTAATTAGCTTTAAAAAGTCCCTCCCCCCCCTACCCCCTCTTTTTTGCTCCTCTCTCTTCTTTTGCTCAATTTGTGCTTGGCAAAATGCTAGCGCCTCATCAATTAGGATGTGAAGATGTAAAAGCACACAAGTTGAAAAGGACAACACCAAGCTTCCCCAAGGCCTGTATGAAGGATATCTCAGAGTAATTGGGATTTTGGACATTCTTACCTCTTGCCCCCCCCGGTTTATGAGTGTTTCATGCAGCCGTCTGATAGCCTCCCACCCTCAAGCTGACTGTGCTCAATTCAAACAGGCGCAATTTGGTTATTGACATGGTGAAGTCACTCCCCTTTCCTCTATCCTTTCCTATTCCCTGACCCCCCTAAACACAGTTTCATTTTTAAAGAGTGCCTGCATTCAAAGCAAGTATATTTTTAAAACCTATTTTTAGGACCGCCTGATTCATGTCTTTGAATTGTATTTTCAATCCTATGAAGAACGGCAACAGTTTAACATCATATCAGCTTAACCACTTGAAATCTATTCTTGGAAGCGCTTTTCGTTTTCTCTCCTGCAATCGTTCTCTTGATGATCTTGTCCTTTCGCTCATATTTTATCTGTTTATTATTTCTGACTTGGTTTGCTCCCTCAGACTGCATGCACAGTTATATACAGTTATGCATCGCTGAGAGTACTATACAGCCCCAGTCCCCGTTTGCCACAGTGCATTCCTGTCCACTGAAATGTGGAGAGGCCACTGTAATGTTCTGGGTGACTGGAACCTTTATGGACAGAAGAGACCACTGTAGTGGTCTGGGTGACTGTCCTATGGAGGCCACCGTAGTGGTCTGGGTGACTGGGACCTTTGAGGACCTCCATGTCACATGCATTCTTATCCTTGTCCCCCTGGGGCTTAGTGAGAAATCAAGAGGCAGCCAGCTAAACCAACCACACATTGAAATATGAACTTAAGCACGTACGCGCGCACACACACACACACACAAATTCCTTTGAGACAGAGAGGAATTTACTGTTGTTGTTATTTCTCCTGTTCTTTCAGTCTCATTCAAAGTGGATCAAACACCCCTCTACGCCATTCTCACTCAACGTACATAAACCCCTTGACTCCATTTTCCATCTAACTCTGTCCCTGTGGGGGGAGGATATTACTTTCCCACTTAATTTCACGCTATAACCGGATACAGCAGGAATCTGGGAGAGCGATCCATTCAATTTCCCCTTTAAGTTGTCACTTTCTCTGCAGATAATTATTTTTTTTTAAATAACTTGCATCAGGAAAAAGTCCTATTTAGAGATTTGGACAGTCGTATCAGATGAATCCACATCGGAGGTCTTCCCCAAGCTTAAATCACTTTCAAACGGTGAGGTGCCCCATTGGCAGAAGAGAGCTGTCAGTCAACATTAGCGCCCCCCCCCCCACTGGACCTACCCCTTCAGCACATTGAGCCTCCCTCCAGCTACTGTAGCAGGTGGGTCTGTATGACAGCTCACTGATAAGGCAGATAAGCCTTTGTTCAGGGCTGGCAGGAAGAGGGGAAAACGTGTTTTAAAGGATGTTCACATACCTTTCATCTCCTCTGCTTTCTATCATAATATCACAAAATATCGCGTTTTAAAACTACCTGAGTCAAGATATCTCACTTTGAATGCCCTCATCAGTCCTGATGTTACAAATTGTCCATTTGTCCACTCCCAAGATTCCTCTCTCCATCCCATATGAGGTCCTTCTGTTGAACAGCGTTAGAGCTAGCGCGTGCTGCTCCCTGTGGATCACTGGCGTAGTAGAGCAGGATCGGAGTGCAAAAACTCTCGTCTGACGTATTTTCATTCGGTATGACACTTTTTTAGGAAGTGTAAACAAACCTCGCATTTCGATAGCTATAATGCAGCTGCCTGCGAAATGCTAATAGTTTGAGATGGTAATGCATTATGGATTGACCAGAAATACACATGAAAATGGATTTCAGGTAAACTTACTATTTAAAGTTAAGATTTTTAACAAATCACATGTGGAAATTGGGGGTGTGTGGTTGAGTGGATTATCACAGGGAAAGCCAGTTGATATTGCTGCAGTTCTCATTGCTGTGAAGGGTCTCTTACTGAAGGTGCACCCCAAAGCACCTCTGAAGACAGCTCATTGTTTTTACTTGCAAGGGAGGAAAACGTCAAAATTAGATCTCCAGTGGAACTCAACTTTGGGGGCCTATAATTTTTTCTGAGGGTGCAAACGGGAGGGAGAGGTAGAGAAAAGAGAGAGAGGTAGAGGGAGACACTCCCAGATTCTCTGGGGAGAGAGATGTTATTTTAGGGGCTGAGATGGCAGGCTAAGACAGATGGGGTGAATCATCCTCTCCTTACCTTCACTGGCCTACAGGAGACCACACACACAGACACACAGACACACAGACACACAGACAGACAGACAGACAGACACACACACACACACACATACACAGCTCTTATATAAGTGCTCTCCTTTAACCCAGCTCTCATTTAGGGTCTCCTCTTACAGAGAAACTCCTGGTACATATTTCCTGGGTTGAATCAAGTATACACAGGTATCAAACAATTTAATTAGCATGTGTTGTACTATACTTGCTATGGACTATGTTGTCTAACCAAGTTTCATTGAATAATGACAGACGTCACATTATGATTGCTAGTATTATCCCTCGAATCTGGACTGTCACTACTTGCAGGACTCACGCACACACAGGATCATCGGGTTCAAGCTCTAGTGCCCTGTTTTTTAGCTGGTGATGAAGCAAACAATGTTGGTGGTAAAGTTAGAATTGACAATACTCCAGTTCCATCTTCGCCATAATCATTAAGGAAAGGGCAACAATATGTGATCATATAGTTTTACATAGCTTAAATAAAATTAATAAACACATATCACAAGAACTAATTTTCTCTTTCACAGAAACGTAAGCGAGGCTTCACAATAAAAGTACAACAGAAACGTAAGCGAGGCTTCACAATAAAAGTACAACAACCAGCTAGCTTGAAATGTCAGAGCTAGTATGCAAAAAATACACTTCAAACAGTAAGTAATATAAAACATACCTGGTGATAAAGCAAACAATATTGGTGGTCAATTTTGACTCAGTAAAGTTAGAATTGGCAATACTCCAGCTCCTGTACATGAAAATATAACACAGTCACAACTTTGTCTAGACCGCTTGTGGCAGCCATGTCATGCCTCATTAACTAGCAACTTGCATAAGGATTATGACATCACAAAAAGGAGCGGCACTCAACTTTCTACATACCATCTTCGCCATAATCATTAACGAAGGGAAACTAATATGGTGGCCACAGTGAAGATGACACCAAACCAATACCAGCTTATGCCAAGAGAGGGCATAAGAGCCTTGAATAGAGACATAACATTTCAGAACTTATTCCCTTTAGAATGAGAATATAATATATTGGTGAACTTCATAGATATACATGCAGGTGAAAACTGCTCCCTGCTACACTTGCAAAAGAGAATTAGCGCTGTATCTAGTTAACGCTAAACTCAAGTAAGGCCATGCTAACTTGATTAATTGTTCAACGGATTTCCTTTTTAGAAAAGTGAGGCAAGCAAGTGATAAAAATAAACATGAGAACTATGTGAAATAATATGATAATAATTTCTTCTGATTATTAAATACATTGACATTAATTAATTTAGGGGCCCTGGACTAAATCTTGGCTTAAGTCACGGTGTTTTCGTTATGGAAAGGTTGAGACAGTTGTAATTACCTCATTATGCTATTCATGTCATATTCATCAAAATCCAGGGGGATCCCTGTATTAAATAAATGGGAAAATGACAGATTGTGGAATGAAAATGTTACTATTTAAACAATATATTTGAGCTGAAACATAACAAAAACCATTCAAATTTAGCAATTTTGTCTTTCCTAAAATATAACACTGCCCCTCTATGACCTCAAACTGTCAGTGTGTCTGTCTTGTATTAAACAGCTGAGCTACAAAATGTGAAATCCGTAGTCCTTCGTTTTGTAAGTCAGATCTCGCCTTACATACAAATCTAAATTTATTATTATAAAGTTATTAGCCTGTGATTACACAATGGGAACACATTTCTGGGATTTAATTAATTTGTCCCGTTATTTATTTTTATTTTTTAATGTAAGCCTACGTCTTAGGCGTAACTGGCGGGGGGATCAGTGTTTATTTTGGTACCCTTTTCTTCGATTTAGTGTCGTCTTAGTAAATTTTACTAAAATAACCTAAAGTTTTAGTCATGTTTTTGTCATTTGAATAATGATTGAGTCTAGTTGTTGTCAAAATGACAAACTATGGGCCTTTTAGTCAACTTGTCATGAATGAACTTAATTAATGTAATTGAATTTTATAACATTTGTATTGCCTTTATTTATTTTATTTTACTTTATTTCAGACACAGGTCCATATCAGCAAAGAAAAATAACCATAGTTAACATAAATGACTGACTTCCATGTATGCAAGCATATGGTTTGTCCTACTACATCCGATTGCATGATTGTCTTCCCAAATTAGCAGAATAACCCCCTCCCCCATTTGGGACCCATTGACCCCACCAGACGCTGGGTATATATTCTCTGGTGATGCTCTGATGCCTGTACTGCAGCCATCTGGAGATTGACTTAGTTCGGTGGCCATGTGAACTTCTTAATATTTTCCTTGACATACCTGAATTAATGATGGTGACTTATCCTTCCACTTAAACTGTTTAACTTTTAAAATGGTAAAATACCCCCTCAAGAGAGGCTATAATTAGTAATGTCAAACTTTGTAGAATTGTAGGAAATGCGTTTCCAAGGGTCAATGTTTTTTTAGGGGAGGACCCTCGGACTTCTTGCAATTCTATACCTTTTGACATCAAAACAATAAATGTAGGGCCTGTTTACATTTATAATCCATGAAATAAAACAGGGCAAAATTGGTATAAGAAACACATTTCTATGCAATACATTTGACATGACTATTTGTTCTGTGTGCATTTTTGGACTCCAGGGGTTGCGTCTTGCTCGAATTTCTAAGAATTAATACGGACCGATAGTGCAGCCACCTGGTCAAGATGGGCAAGCACATAATTTAAGTATTGCACTAAGACCAACCCCGAAAACAGAAAGGTTCCAATGTGAAAACCAAAGTTTTCGCTCCCTTCTGCAATACATGTATTCTTAATTTAGATATGTCCCTCTGTATCTATGGTTGTCCGCAGTCAGGTAGCCAAATTGTGTCCACTGCTTGCAGTTGCATGCGCTCGAGACCCAGCAAACCACAACTTGTTCAAGTTCACCAGCAGTTACTGTTTAAAAGACTGGGCTGGTCAAGAACGCAGACAATTATGAAAGGAGGAGAAATTAAAACAATTTACGCCACTATTGGCCACCAGTAAAGTTTGGGAGCACATTGTTGTGGAAAATCCAACGGTTCTGTAACCTACTCTTGCAAATTATGTTGGTAATTGCTGCGAGAATAAATGCCTCTGCTTAGTGTGAGAATAAATTACTAATTTTGTTTAAAATCACAGGAGTAGCTGTGCTTAGCTTCCCCTATCCTGTGGGATGCTACGCCCATGCATAACGGTGAACGTCTGTCTCCAAAAAGTGTCACCAATTAAGTTTACATTCTGCAGTTTGTGAGGTACAGACTGTCATAGTGTATATAAGCAGCTGGAAGTTCTAAGACCTAAGCCACAGATATTAAATAAAGTGTGTACAGTAGAGTTTGTAGTGTTGGTTGATAAGGTTGAAGATGTGAGAAAACGAGATTTGGAACCGGTCCAGTGTTAAAGTGGGCTTTTCCGTTGAGCATGTTTACATTCACACCACTCCAAGCAATCAGATCAGCTTCCTCACAGATTCCATTCCTCTGCTGGCAGGTCTAGCCACAGTGAACTGAAGACAAAACTAAAATATAACAGGAGGCTTGTAAGAGGGCCTGTCTGCCAGCTGAAATAATCACCTATTAACTTATGATCCGGGTGATTCTGGCGTTAAGGGTCAATGCGATGACCCTAGGGTCAAGCTTTTAAAAAGGCTCTTTAGATATGCAGTTTGATCATGTTTGTTTTAACACTCCACAAACATACACACAAACATACACACTTCACACACAGAGGAGGTGCCTCCAGCCCCTCGGCCCCACCTATCATTCTCTGGACGTCTCCTTCTCCTCGTCTCCACTGAGCGTGTTCGACCGGAGCGTTGGTATTCCGTGCGGTGCATGAGGGCTTCATAAATAACATTCCCCTGGACAGACAGGATGAGGCCCAGAACGCCGCGGTACTTCCTGGGTTTTAGTGTTGCACATGCACGGACCTTCTGAGAATGTCTCCCAGTGATATCATCGTCTCTGTCTCACAGCTTGGCCTTCTTGTGCATTATGGAACGTGGTGTGTGTGTGTGTGTGCACTTTCTGACTTAATTTCTTTGTTTTCAGTGTGCTGATGAAACTTCTTTGTTAGTCCCTTAGGAAAGTGTTTAATCTGTATATGTAAACAAAGAGGGGGAATCATGTTTTGAAATCCAATATTGCTCTACCCTGTAGGCCCATCCAAGCTGTTTTAATTGCACTGCATGATGAATCATGACTGTGCATACATTTCCATTATTTTAAATAGAAAATAAGTGAGATGAATTCTGGGCAGTTTTGATATTCCACTTGTTTTGCCAAGCCTATCGCATTTGAGTGAGCCAAATGCCACACACATTCAGTTGAAATTGAATCTGAGAGGAGAAGGCGTCAGTGTGAAATAGCCTCCTTCTCAGATAGCAATCACAAAACTAGATCCATTGAAAGTGTGAGACGAAGCTATGACATTGAGGCTGCTGAAAGGCTCACAGAATGTTGAGAGAGGGCACATATACAGTGCCTTGTGTAAGTAATGGGACAGTGAAGCACTTTCTTGTTTAGGCTCTACACTCTAAAGTTTGGATTTGAAATTAGTTACAATTACTATGAGGTTAAAGTAGATTCTAGAGTCCAGTCAAGACCTTTTTTCCTGACCTATGCAGGCTTTTTGGGTACCTTTTTAGCAAACTGTAACCTGGCCTTCCTTTTTGAGGATAACTAGTGGTTTGCACCTTATAGTGAAGCGTCTGTAGTACTATCCGTATTCTGCGGATGGTAGTCTCTGACACACTCACGCTTACCTCCTGGAGAGTGTTCCTGATCTGTGAGACAGTTGTTTTGGGTAGCAAATTATGGTGAGCATTCTTCAGTCATCTACTGTAGAAGTCTTCCTTGGCCTACCAGCTCATTTGCCATTGCTGAGCTCACCGGTGCTTTTTAGAGTTCCAAACTGTTGATTTTGGTAAGTCTGATTTTTTCCCGATTTTTCAGCATAGTAATGGCTTCCTTGACTTTCATTGACACCTCTCTGCTCTCATGTTGACAGACACTAATAGTAGAATCCAAATGCAAATGAAAAGTCTAGAAACAATTCTTGACATTGACACTTATCCCTGCACAAATGATTTGACGGAACACACCTGACTTACCAGAAACACCTGTCAAGCCAATTGTCCCATTACTTTTGGTTCCCTGAAATAGGGAGACTATGTATAAAAAGTGTGAAACCAATATGTACACAAATACCCTCAAATAAAAGCTCATAGAAATTGTTTGATTTCAAATCTAAAGTTTTGGAGTATAAAATCAAAAGAAGAAAAAATGCTTCACTGTCCCATTACTGACAAAGGGCACTGAAACTCAAGCCAACTTGGTCAGTTTCACACACCTAGTAATAAATGCCCACCACTGTCTAAAGTATACTAGTCTCCCAACTGTTAAAAAGGGCCCATTGGAGGTGCCCAGCTATACAGTGTTTGTTTACAATGATATTGTTTACAAACAATGGCGTAATTCAAAAAGCTTATATTTTGGGTACTGGTAAGACAGTTCAACTATGAGGCATTTATAAGTTAGATTCTTCAAGAATCAATAGCTATATATAATGTATTTAAAAGTACACAAATTGATGTATCAATTCCCAGATTAATAGTAAAAACTACCAAAAATTGCCTGACCACCATCTGGAAGCATTTTCATGACTACCACACCTTTTTTCGATAGCCAACATCTCCAAGTCACGTCCTGAGGCGCGTTTAACACCTGCTCCCAAAAGCGCGAATGGTCCATTGGCCAGTGATGTTGATAACAATAACGAAAGTGGGCAGTCAATGCGTAATGATGTAGATAATGGATGAGGCAAACAATTTGCTCTCCTGTGTGGGTGCGCATTTGTGTCTGGCAGGTTTATGAACTGTTACTGGTCTAAGGAGTTACTGCGCTCAGTATTGTCCATCGAAACCCTACCGTTGTAATACGACTGCAAAGACAGAAATGGACACGTTCTTCACATCAATTTCCCAGGCAAACAAGTTGATTGCAAAAACAGAACTGGGAGCCTTCCGCCCTACAAAAAAATTACAGTGCGGGTGATAAAGATCAATCTGTGATG
This sequence comes from Argentina silus, assembly GCF_951799395.1. Taxonomy (NCBI): domain Eukaryota; kingdom Metazoa; phylum Chordata; class Actinopteri; order Argentiniformes; family Argentinidae; genus Argentina; species Argentina silus. Next base: position 1,846,182 of record NC_139653.1, on the reverse strand, counting down.
CCCTCCACATTTGACCGCGGTTTGAAATATGCCCATCAATATGTTATATTCAATATGTAGCTTTTGAAAATACAAAAGTCCTGACTCAACACAACCAGTGCATTATTTTATTTTCATGATCTAATTCAATGATTACACTGTTACACTAACATCAACAAATGGACGTCTCCGGACCCCTCTCTGGGTACTTTGGTTAGTATTCACGGCCCAGGGTTTCTAGTATTTAGATTAGGGTCGGTTTCAGTTTTTTACCTAGTGGGGCTGTCAATAGGATGCTGGTCAGGAAGGCCCCTTTAGTTTCACCCTGTCTTAAACAAGTGTGTAAGAGCTGGGCTTGAGCAAAGGTCTCCATACACTCCAGCCCTCAGTACCAGAGTTTCCCAAGGACAGTATATGGTACACAACACCACACATATGGGGCGTGGCTCAATGAGTCATTCCCACCTGTTCATTGAACTACATTTCCCACCTTCCCGCAGGTCCTAGAGATCCTGGTGCGAGCGGTGGTGGAGAACCTAACAGATAACCATGGTGTCCAGGCCTTGTCTCTACGTGCCAAGGTCCAAGAGCTCTTAGGCCGCGTGACATCTCGCCACAGTGTCGACGCCTCGATATGGCGGCAGTACGCCCTGATCTACGGAGACGGCCACAGCACGAACCCAGAGGACAATGAGAAGGTGAAAGGTTAAATCATAATATGCAATACACCCACTCACCCAACATCTCACTGTGCAAACAAACCCCATGTACTTCTACTCTAAATCCTTAAAAGGGAGGGGTGGGGTAGGGGTACAAAAGTAATTGTCATAATGGACTCTGAGCCTATTTATAGGCTCATTAATAACTGATAGGCAATAGTAAAGAATGTCAAGCTAATTAATTCAATGGCGTTGCACGTGCCCCCCAAATGATCGATGGGATCACATGTGTTAATGTCATATGCAATGGGCTGTTGATGAAACTGTCTCTTACTCATGGCCCAAGCCTTATTTTGCGATCCCCTGCATCTCAGTCCTGGCATGTTATTTGTCATAGGCCCCCATAAGGATGGTTCGCTGCATAGCGCTGGTTTCTGTTCATTAATTGTGTTTATTTAGTGAGTTTATTACGCAGGAATAGGGTGGGTTTTATGGTATGTGACTACAAGTGATTATATAGATGATACTGTAGCCTACAGCATTCTGCATGCAGATGGCAGACCGTTTCATTTGTCTGTCTGTCTGTCTGTGTGTGTCAGGCGTTGCAGTTCCTGTCCAAGGCCCATCGCTGTGAGTTGCAGACCAGTGGCTGGGAGAAAGACACAGGGACATTTAGGGAGGTGATCAAGAGAGCTGTAGACATGGGAAGAGGTGAGTGCTTTCGTCATATCTCTCACACACACACACACACACGCCTTCTCTCTGTTAATAACACCGATGGGGGGGAGCGGGCCAATACACCACACGTGAGCGCAGCATGTTCGGGGAGAACACTCCATCACTCGTAATGTCATGTCCTCCCAGGCCCTTTCAGTCAGGCAGCGCGGTAGGAGCCATGATGGATGGCAGACAGAAGAATAGTAAAAAGAAGACAAACAAGCCGCTTACCCCACTGCCCTCTGCCAAGCCGCAATCCCCATCCGAACAATTTGTGTGCCCTATAGCATATCTCCAGTAAAGTTTTTAATCTCTAGAATCCCCAGGTTTTTCATTACAGCCGGACGCTATGTTGAATTAAACATCAGAGAAGAGCCCGGGTGATAGGGGGGCAACACGGTAGGAATAGTAATAGTCCAGCGCAATGCTGCACACTCTCTCGCTAGCATCACCCCATCTCTCATCCTCACTCAGGTCACACACCCTGTTGCATTTTCACACTCACACACACCATCTGAAACTCACGCATGCGAGGTCCCCCCCCCCCCCCCCCATTAGGCAGGGGGACCTCGCTAATGTATTGGAACCCACCGACTCCCACCATCCAATCACAGCCCCCTCGCTCAGGCCCCGTAAACCCATGGTATGGATCTGGACACATAGCTGGGAAAGAGGAGAGATTTACAACAACAACAACAACAAAAGAAAAGGTGGCAGAGAGGAGGATAGAGAAGAAGAGGACCACACGTTTATAAGTCAAGCAGGTTTTGACCTTTTCCAGCCGCAGAGGCTGAGGGGGAGCAGCCGGAGACAAGGCACAGGCAGGTAGAGATGAAAAGGTGTTTTGTTTTCCCTTCCTTGTGTGCGAGAGGAAGATAAACGGCAGCAGGCAAACACAAAACAAAAGACTCCACGGCAATATCAATATCCTACTTCCTGCTCAGGAATAGGGAATTGTTTGGTGCGTTCCCCCCCAAAGAGCAGCATAGAGAAGACTCGTCCTACGAGCCCTTCAGTCGTGGAATGTGAATCATAGATACCTACTGTACTGTTTAGATAAGGTTTACTTCAAATTCTTGAAAAGAGAAAATGCATTCTCTCTCTCCACCTGAATTCAAATGGGCTCCGATGTCCTCTCAAGGTAAAGTGTCTGGCATCGTTACGGCAAACATTTTGATCACGTTATCTGGACAGCGATTACGGGAGTGATTAAACAGCTATTGTGGAAAGGTCACTGTCTAATTATTAATTTGCGAGCTGCCAGGCCATGAAGTGGTCTCTGGCTTAACGAGAGGAGTCTACCCTCCCCTCCCTCTCCCTTTTTCTCTCTCCACCCCCAACTTTTGTCTCTCTCTCTCTCCCCTCCTCTCCCTCGGTAGGCCTGAGACATCACCCTGAGGCAGGGAGCAGTGCAATTAACCAGTCCCAGGAGAAATTACTCTCTCTTTCTCTACCTCCACCTTTAGACCGATGGGGGTGTAATGACCAATAATACACAGTGCTCTGTCTATATGGGTCCTGTTAGTCATGCATAGGTCTGTGGAGCCACTGGGCTCCACAAGGTGATGGCCCTTGGGGGTCATGGACCATAAATACACATCATCCCCTCTCTCGTCCACGCCCTGTTCCAACGATTTCATCTCAGAAAGGATGCATGTATTTAATGGGTTGTTCTCTACCTTCAACTTGCTCCCTCTCTCTCTCTCTCCCCCCCCCCCATCTCTTTCTCTCCTCCTTCCCCACTCTGTGATCCAGTGTCCATCAGCTGTAGTAAGATGAAGTGTAACCCTCAGGAGGCTCTAACCATCCTGTCCTCGGCCCGCCTCAGCCTCAGGAGCCTGGCCACCAAAGCCAAGGTACAGTATGGTGTAGCAGATGCCAATTCACTTTGTGCCTACAGTTGTTGCATATTGTCATTTCCAAGCTACTTCACTCTTCTCAGGTTATGAATTTGCAATGACAATATGCAATGCAATTTTTTCTTATTAAAAAGAAAGTGGTGATCCACTCTCCTTATGTATTTCTTCAACAGATTCTACTGATTTTCTACAGTAGGGGTGGTAGAGGGAGACAGACAGAATTGTTGTCACAGGATATAAATTGCGAGACTGAGAATCGAACCCTGGTTTAAAGGGTAGACAACCAAACCCGCTTGGCCAAACTCCAGCACAAGTATGCTTCTAACCAAATGTGTCTGTGGAATTTTCACCTCCTGTCTCCTCAGCAACTGCACACAGACGTCGCTACAGGGGAGCTCCACGGTGACCTGAGCGATGATGTCAGAGAGCTGGAGCAGCTTATCACAGAGCTGCAGGACCTCAGTGGACTGCAGCGCGGCCAATCAGCATGACCCCCCCCCAACCACAGCCATGCCTCTATCTACTCTAAGTACCTCCCACCACTGATCTGCCACTGAGTGGATACTGGCAGAAGGTACAAAAAGACTTCACAGTTCAGCCATGGGTCCTAAATGAAAACCTAAACAAGTTATGGACTATATGAACTGTAAATGACAGGCAAAGGAACTACTTTATTTTTTAAGCTTGCATACACAGGTATGCAAAAAATTACATTTTCTATGCTTCCAGCAATGATGCAGTTGAAAGCTCAATCCTGCAGTCCATCAATATATATCCCCAAGTCACACTTTGCAGTGGAACAACCATGTTATGAACTGGAATCTGTAGAATCACTCGTAAAATGTATCAATGCCACCTTATGGTCTTAAACCACATTTGCCTTATTGTTCAAATGCACCAGTAGTCACCCTCCCCCCCTCTCTCTCTCTCTCTCACACACACACACACACACACACACACACACACACACACACAGCTACACTCCCCAAGAAGGAGAGAAATGTCACTACAGCTGTGAAGATGAGAAATGTATGAATGTGAGGAAAATCTGGGATTCAGGACAACAGTGGTGTGGACGTTCATCACCGGGGAGGCAGTGGGCCATGAAAGTGTCATCCTCACATAGCCCAGTCCCGCCAGCTCCTCATCATCATGCCCTGGGGGTACAGTCCTCCCCTCCAATGTGTTCTCTCCCGACGGAAAAATGACCTTGACATTGCTTTTGTTTTATCTCACTTGTTTTTTATGACTATCATAGAAGGTTATGTTTTTCTTTGCTTGTGCTGCTTTGTCATGGGGAAGGATCTTGTCTTGCTTTGAAGGAAAGGCTTATAGTACTGTAGGTGTCTGATAAGGGGTTTTATAACAACAGATATGGACACATTGTGTTTTTATGCGCTTTTATGAATGCCGTAATCCATTGGTTTTCTCATTTGATTAAACTTTATGAATTGGAACATGGAGATATGATTGAACTAGTCTTGTGCCAAGGGTCTGATACGATTTGGTAATGCGGTAGCTCTAGTGAGTAGCTGTTGTAACCATGCCTACCAAACCTCTTCATATGAATGAGCTCTGAATGTCAGTCATGAAATAAAAACGTGAATTAACAGACTATTTCAAGTGTTGTCATCATTTATTATCACATTACATCATACAGCAAACAAAGGGATGATTAGTCATAGATATCTGCTTGTTAATGGTAATATAACTCCTCCAAATGGTATTCACGGATATACTCGGACAAACACCATTATACTGATTTGCTGCCATTACACCATACCTTTGAAGCAGGCAAACAGAGGACGCCTGATTAACGTCAGCCTCGTGTTCCCTCTCCAACGTTCCTGTTTCTCACCGACAACATCCCCATAACGTCCAACTGCAGCTGAAATACGGTGGTGAGATCATTGCAGACAAGGAACACCAAAATGACATCACACTTAATGTAATGTAAGTGGTATGAATAAACAAGCAGGAACAACCAGTCTTTATGAAAAATGTAACACTTACAAAAAGGGTACACAAATGAACTTTAGGTAATGCATTAGTTAGCATTAACTAATGATTACTTAAACTACTTTGGCTATGTTCCGAGATACATTTTTGCGTTCTGCGTCCTCACGTTCTTACAAGAACATACCTATAGGGCGAGATGGCAATTTGTTCTTATCCGGTTACCTTACCTTATCCCAGAATTTGAGGCAAGATTGGGGAAAACATAGGAACACTTGAATAGCAACCTGGTCAAAGTAGCCTGAAGTCACGCATTAGCGATACAATGTTAGGTAATATTTTCTGCATCCTTAGTGCAGTTTGCCGACAGTGTACAATGACTTTGAACATAGCAGGCTAATGATGAAACAACATCAGTGTCAGGTTTACGAGAACGGTGAGGTTAAGTTTGGGCTATTGTTGCTGGGTGTCAATGGCAAGACCCTGCAGCTTTCCCCAAAGTGAGAGGCGCGGTCTTTGTTATGTATAGGCCAGAGTGGTTTATTAGAAGAGTGGCGCCAATGAAAGGGTACATTTTGTATTGGCTAACGCTTAGGGAGACTCAAATAGTCCCTTCACGCAAACCTATGAAGCAAGTTGCCAACCATTTGTTTGCCTGGCTAACCAGTCTAACAAATATTGCTACCTTGGATTTTAATTTTCGAACTGAATAGATACTGCAATCTCAACCGCGAAACTTCTTAGTTATACTGGAAGTTGTATGTTTAAACCAATTCAAGAGAGATTTTCCAAATGTGTGGTTGTTACATTGTTTTACTTGAGAATAGTCATGAGGTTTTGGGGCTGAAACTGTTTTCGTCCACCATTTTCCCTGTCTGAAGTATTGTTAACCCACCTACTTGCATAACTTAGTCCAATAATTGTTTTGTTTTTTTAAATCAATATTGGGTCAAAAAATTGGCACCACTCTTCTAATATAACACTCTGTTATAGCCATCTCACCCTATATGCTGGTATAGTGATTGCATCATAATCAAAGAATACCATGACAACTAAACTCTATGAGGACAGCAAGCTTGTATTGGAACCTCCATAGGAGACTTGTAAATACAGCTATTGTTTTTTTTGCTTTTTTTTTTGCTCAATAACATATTTAGTGGGCATGCATTCAGCAAGTGGGCTTGTTGTTGCTCATACTTATTAGGTGGGCTTGATCATTTAAAATGATCATCTCTGATTAAAATATATCTCTGATACTTACGAAACCTTTTAAACTATGAAGCTTTTTGTAACTCTAAAACCTCTCATCCGATTAACATGGTGGAATGTTACATTCTGTGAGCTCCTTTATTACTCCAACTGTCATGGAACTTGGACTCCAGGAGACCTGCAGAACACATTCTTAGAATGACAACAATGCACTCTCTTGGCTACCAGTTCTACCCCAATTAAACCGCTTGCAACCACTTAACCAACCAACTCTACCCACTCCACTAAACTACCCCTAAACTAACCCTATCTATCTATCTATCTATCTATCTATCTATCTATCTATCTATCTATCTATCTTTCCAACCTTATATATATCTAACCTTTCAACTACCTAGCCATCATCCTTCCACCAGGCAATACTGCTTCATTCAGTATAACCCATACTGATTAACCTCTTCAATGTTTTGATCTGTCTATACCTCCCCTCTATCATCCGTCCATTCTATCTTTCATCCATCCAATCAACCAACCTAACCAACTTATGTCATGTTCTTTCAACCATCCAGAAAATCATCAATCCTGATAAAAGCTTTCTGATACCCATTAATCCTTTAAAACTATTAAGCTTTTTGTAACTCTAAAATCTCATCCGGTTAACCAATCAACTCTACCACTTTCAACCACTCAACCAACCAACTCTCTATCCACTCCACTGAACTACCCCAGGCTCATCCTATCTATCTATCTATCTATCTATCTATCTATAAAAATATATATATATATATATATATATATATATATATATATATATATATATATATATATATATATATATATATATATATATATATATATACTAGTGTTCATTATTTCATATACTAGTGTTCATTATTTCACCTTCCCCCATCATCTCAAGATTTTTATTTTATATATATATATATATATACAGTCATGAGAAAAAGTTAGGACACCCCCCAAAATATTAAGTTATTCTCTTAAAAATATGGACATATCAATATGTTATCTTCTTTCTAACAATGTCTATAGATAAAGGGGATGTAATTGAACAAAAAACTATGAAAATGTAACTTTGTAATCATTTATTTAACGAAAAATTAACAATAATGCCAATTCCTACTGAGGAAAAAGTTAGGACACCCTATGCCCTAATAGCTAGTATTGCCCCCCTTGGCTGAAATAACCTCAATTAGACGTTTCTTATAACTGTCTACAGGTCTCTGACATCAATTGGGAGAAAGTTTTTCCCACTCCTCCTTGCAGAATTCTTTCAGCTGTGTGATGTTCAAGGGGTGTCTTGCATGCACAGCCAGTTTCAAATCAATCCACAGCATCTCAATAAGATTAAGATCCGGGCTTTGACTTGACCATTCCAGAACTCTCAATTTATTTTTCTTGAGTCATTCCTTGGTAGATTTACTGGAATGTTTTGGGTCATTGTCATGTTGCATGGTCCACATCTGCTTCAGCTTCAACTTTCGAACAGATGGTCTCACATTTTCCTCAAGCACCCTCTGATACAATACAAAATTCATAGTGGATTCTATGATGGTGAGCTGACCAGGCCCTGCTGCAGAAAAGCAGCCCCAAACCATGACATTTCCACCCCCATGCTTCACAGTTGGTATGAGGTTCTTGTTCTCAAATGCTGTCTTGGTTTTGCCCCAAACATGTCTACTCTTACTGTGCCCAAATAGTTCAACTTTGGATTCATCTGTCCAAAGCACATTGTTCCAGAAGTTCTGGTCTTTCTCTAGGTGTTCTCTGGCAAACTTTAGTCTTGCCCTGATGTTTTTTTTTGACAGCAGGGGTTTCCTCCTTGCACACCTCCCATGTAATGCAAACTTGTTCAGTCTCTTTCTTATGGTGGATGCATGTACTTTGACATCAATTGTGGCAAGAGATACCTGTAGGTCTCGTGATGACATTCTGGGATTGTTGGAGACTTCTTTAAGCATCTTTCGGTCAGCTCTTAGGCTGAACTTGCTTGGGCGGCCTGACCTGGCCATGTTGGTGGTGGTTTTAAATGTTCTCCACTTGTAAATTATTTTCCGGACAGTGGAATGGCCAATTTCGAATAGTTTGGAGATCTTTTTATATCCCTTCCCAGACTCATATGCATCTACAATTTTTCTTCTGAAGGCCTCAGAGAGCTCTTTTGATCTCGCCATGGTGATGCAACTCACTTCAACAATCAAGAGCAAACCAAACTAAATATCTGAGGTTTAAATAGGACAGGCTCCTCCAAAATCCTCTGTAACGATGTTCTAATCATTTGCACCTGATGTGGTGCTCTTTATTATAATTTTAGGCATTTTAAGTGGAACTAAATGTAGGGGTGTCCTAACTTTTTCCTCACAAGAAGATTGCATTTCTATTAATTACATTTTACCAATAATTTTTTAAATAATTTGTTTCAGTTGTATTTGTTTAGTTATATTACCTCAATTTTTCAATATTGTTCAAATGAATATCAAATGTCCATATGTTTGAATATGTTGAAGAAGACAAAGGTTTTCATAGGGTGTCCTAATTTTTTCTCATGACTGTATATATATATATAAATAAATGTTATTTATGTTATATATTTATGTTATATATATTTTAAAAAAATCTTTGAACCTGCGCAGTTTTTCACACTGTCTCCGATTCTGAGATGATGGGGGAAGGTGAAATAATGAACACTAGTCAATAAATAAAATGACGGTGGGATAAAGATTGACAGACAAATATTACCATTGTCATGTCAGTTTTGCAGCACTGAATGTTTGTTTGGGTGTCTCCAATGACATTCCCCGGCTTTGTCAGCATATAAGAAACACCTGAAAGATCATACTGGCAAGAACGCAGAGCGGTTAAAAACGGTTACATTTGAAACACACTTCTGCGTCATCACTGTAATAACCTCTAACCTTCACAGGAAACTACAACATTAGACAGACCAACTTTGTGCCTGTCACCAAACGGTAGTGAAGGAAAACAGCTTAAGAATGACCCTAGGCTAACAGCTACTGCAATGTGTTTAGTTTTAACACTGATCGATATTACGGTTTGAGTCAAATTGCATTTGTAGTAGCTCTTACAGACAACTGTGTTGCTAGCTACCAATAAAGTCAACCATGTCTCACCTGTATTTTAACCGTACCTTTTTGTTCCCTATTCTTGAAAATAACATGCTAAACTCGTAAAATGGGTTCAGAGAAATATGTGGGAAAACTGTTCCTCGCCATGCACACAGCTGAGAAAGGGGTGCCGGGCGGTTAAGCTATTCAAAATAAAATAATAATAAATAAAAAAACATGGCCGACATCGCTCTTGCTGTGAATTACTTACCCCTGGTTACCACAAAATAACAATGTAAATATCTCAAACCTAACATACATATATAACATACCAACGCTGTGATTACACTACCCTGATGCATGTCCTACTAGCTAGCTTTTTGGCTGCACAGTTATTTTCTAGTATAACTAATAGCTAGCATCAGAGAAATGCTAGCAAGCCTCACAGACTCATTCGCTAGCTAATCTACAAGCCATGAACACCAGTGGTGTAAAAGTAGATAGCTACTTTTCTTTAGAAAAGTAGCAGTATCCCTTGCCATATTAAACGTTATGTATCAACTTTTATAAAAAATAATTTTGACTATACACTTTACACTTGAACTGGAAGGATCTGCATATCAGATTTGCCATATGGATTCAAGCAACATTGTGAATTTCTGGGGAAATATGTATGGACTGCTGGAGACATTCCCCCTAGGAAAGTTGTAACATGTGACAATAGCCAAATATGTCTGTCACCCAGTTAGGTGAGCATTTTGAGGGAACTATAATTACGTGGCGTATTAACCCTGCAGAATTCCAAGGTGTCCTAGGGTGTGTAGAACACCGGAGGTGTGCATTAACAAGGATATCCACACTCTTCCGGTCGTTTGAGGAGTTTCAGGGGGAATCCTCGCAAAAAAACGATGGGATGCGTTTTATAAACGCATTAATGCGCTCCACGGTGTGTGCATATCCTCACGTTTCCGGCGGTAAGCGCACTGTCACAACCGCCTGAACTGTTGATATCGGCTGTTCATGCACACCCTCTCGTGCACTAATGCTTAAGTAACATGAATTTACATGGTTACTAAAGTGAAAATTGTCATTCCCAGTGTTTTGGTTTGAATTTTGGCTTCACCAGATCAAATTAGCGTCACCCATATATACACAATTAGGTTCCTGTCTTTTTCCAGTACAAGCCCTGCAACCCTTAAATGTTCAGTTTTTGATGGTTGCGAATTAAGAGGTTATGTATGTATTTAAAACTGTATGTATGTTATGTATGTATGTAAAACCCAATGAAATAAACCAATTGTATCATTTGTTTACATTTTACATCCCTAACATTTTAGCCAGTACAGTGCACACTGTCAGCTTCCGGCAGGTACAGATAACACCCTAGCCTAGATGAAACTGGCCATTGTGGTAAAATGCAGCAAGACTGTTCAGAATGCAAAGGTAAGAAAATGATGTAGCTAAAGTGATCTTGTTGTTTGAGATTGCACAGTGTTGTATTTTGCAAGCTAGAAAAATTACCTGTTCTCTTACGTTTCTTACAATTTTACAAAGCTAGCTTCAAAGTAACTCATCAATGTAATAGCATCCAACTGAATACAGAAATACTGCATAAATCAACATAAGAGACACTGTAGGCTGCTAACAAATTGGTTAACTTTACAGCCAGCTGGGGCGTTCAGTGGCGTAGCACACTAAGGCACATACCATATCATCGCAAGGTCCCTGGTTCGATTCTGGCCATCGACATATCCTGCATGTCATCCCTCCTCTCTCTCACCCATCCTGTCAATCTACTTCCTACTATCTCTATCCCAATAAATCTGAAATGCCCTAAAAAACATATATAAAAAAACAACATTACAGCCAGCTTACCTAAGAATCTGAACCTAATAATGAATGGCTCAGGACATGAACTGTCAAACATCCAAAATGCAAACTGTCATGCCCAGTCAATCCAGTAGTCTTCTGGCTTGAGAAATTGTGATGAGCAAAAAGCTGCAGTGTTTCTTTTTGAGCATTTTACTTGTAAACAATAAAAGTATGGAACCTAACCCAGAAATGATTTGATATGGAAGTCAGAGTAAGTGGGCCTTTAATGTTAATTAATGTGCCCATTACATTGAAAGAATTACAATTAGGACTAGGCTCTGGATTTGGTTTGGTCAGCTGAGCTCGACCACCATCTGAGGGATTCTAAGAAGGTTGAGCTGAACCAATGAGTGGATTTCTCATGGATAAATTATTCCCTAAATTCATTCATTTGTTCTAAATAGAAACTTTGCATGAGGGGCTAAACTTAATAACCATGATGCACAAACTGAGGGTCTGACAGTGTGTGGATACAGACTATGACAGTCCATAAACCTAAAAACACACACACATACACACACACACAGGCCCTTTCTCTATTGTTAGGAACTCATCTTGTCCTCTCCACTGTCCTACACTTGTGTCCTACTGAAAAAGCATTGGAATAGAAGACCTAGGTTCTTCCCCTTAGATATTCTCCTCCAATGCTTTTTGAGATGGAAGCAAGTAGAGGACGCAAGAATCTAACAATTGAGAACGGGCCATACACACCAACACAGCAAGTTTTTCATACAGCGCACACTTTCAGAAGTGTAACTAACTTTTTTCCAGAAGCGTCTTGAGGCTTTATTTCTGACTCTCATGTCCTGTTTCTGACTCTCATGACCTGGACAGATGTACAGTTTTGGCACATGAAGCCTGAAACAGATTTAATCAGTGACTGGAGGATTTCATTTCTGTCCAGTTATTTTCTCATTGCATCATTGGTGATGATTTCGCTATTATGACTAAAACCTCTTTGAGCTTCGCCCTGGCATTCTCTACTTATCTGTCCCTCTCCTCAGAGGATGCTGTTCCACAGACACTTCACCCCTTATGTATCAAATTCAGAGCAACATTTCCACCCCTCCTTTCTCTCACACACACACTTTCTGAAGTCTTGTGGCCTTTTTTTTTTTTTTAATCTATAAATAAATGCATGACACCACTGTATCCAGTACTCCACCCACTACAAACCTCAATGGGGGACATAGAGGTTTTAAAGCAACAATTAGAGATCCCTTACTCAACGGAACCTACGTCATAGGCTATGGGCTAATGTTGTTGTATGTTTTCCAAAGCACACACAATGATTCAATAGGGCTCATGTTCTTCTGGCTGGAGATGCGGTCTTCAACAGTATATCTGTACTCGATGATAGGCTACATGTCTTCAATGAACTCACTCCTCCTACGCTAATCCCCTGCAGTCTTCAATGGAATAATGAGTCACTGCTGAACAATTTCCCAGGGGTCGCTGGTAACCCTGTTGCATGGGAGAGGGACGGTTACTTAGGGATAGGCGTGAAAAATTAGAAGCGCACAGAGGAATGCCCCGCCGCGCAACTGCGGTCAGGTTATTCACATACGTCATTAGATAAATAATGGTGCGCACATTGCTCCATAAATACTTGGCTCCAGGTTATGACGCAGCGTAGTTCCTATCTTATTTATGCTGAAGTGTGATCAAAATAACAATGACCTACAAAGTCTGATCAAAATAACAATGAGCTACAATGACTTATGGCAACACGACTCCTTAAATACAAACGTCAGTTATGGATAACGACAACAGTAATCGCACACATATTTGGAGGTATGTGTTATATTTGGAGGATGGAACGTTATGTAATGCGTTTATATTAAAATAATATATGGATGTGGAACGCCTGCGACACCGTTCTGGTGACGTGGTCCTGAGCGGCAGAGTACAGTAGAAAGTTCATGCGCCTTGAGGAATAGTTTTTCTTTAGATCTCTGGCGACTATATTATCTCAAAGCTCTCCAAACTTTTTTTAGGGTTCAGCCCCACAACTGTGTTCCAATAAGCTTCTCACTCCTGACGTCATGTCTGCCGGAGATTGGCTGTTCAGTTCTGACACTAACTCCTGCCCTTACACAGTGAAACTTTTAAAGAGTTTTCAATCTCATCTGCAGAGTAAAGTATCGCACAGACGTAGCCATAGCAGCCGTAACATCTGCTGCCCAGCTCCCCCATAGCAGGACCGAGGATAAAGCAGTGCTTTATTCCGTTTTAGACCCCTCATAACCTTTTTTTGCTACATGTCCTATTTTATTTTTAAGTTAAAGGCTACGTTTTTTTAAATCTTGTTTTTTTTTAAAAATTCGGTTTGGAGGTCGGTGCCTAGGCGAATATGCTCAGGGATATAGAACTTTTTTATTTGCGATAAAGTCACAGGAGTTATATTTTTCAGATACGGACCACAAACAACTGACCCTCTTCTAGGAATTTCTTACAAAGTTTTCTCTCGCTCCGCGCACAAACGGAGTGGATATGGCTTGGATCAGATGGGACCTCTTATTTTCTATAGGTTTATTCGTTTCCCCGGCATTTGTGTCCATGGATCAGAGTGGGTTTAGGAGATTCTACGTGTTGCAGCCAGGACCGAGCGGTACGGACAGGGTGCATGTGAGTTCCATCTCATCGCGCTCCGGTGCCACGGGACAGCCCCACTCATACAATGTGGAGCTCACGGCCAGTTACGGTGGCCAGATCCGAACCCGCCGGATGGGAAACCAAGCGAATCCGATCCCGCTTCGGCAGGACGCGCAGTTTACGCAGCATCAGCAAGTCATTCGGCATACCAGCCACAACGTTCATCAGAGTCACCAAATGAAAATGTCAGGGTAAGATATCTTTTGTGGGCACCTCTGAAATAGATTGAATTGTACAATAAACTCCATATCAGACTATAATATAGGTGTTAAATGATCCTATTGGTGAGGTGGTGTGTGTCACTATTTAAAAAAAATGTAAGGGTCACCTACTGTAGGCTTAGAGCTTTGCTTCATGCCTTAGCGTAAAGTATAGTAGAATAGCTTAGAGCACTCTTTAAACTAGATGACACCTGGCAGAAGGCAGGTAGTCCAACAACACCTGAGGCTATTTCTATCACCATCAACACTAATTGACCAAGATCTTTGAATAGATCTGCAAGACAAACTTCCAATACATTTATATTATTTGAGCATGAGCAGCTTATTGACCAAAATTAGAACACATCATCACGCCACAACACGTGGGGCATTTAATGAGGGGCATTTAATGAGCTTTGATGTTCAGTATCTCACTCACAAGCATCTAGTTGTAGACTCTCATAAACAAAGTTGATACCAGCAACTCTGGAAAGCTCTAAAAAAGATGGATAAAGTGTCCTCAAAGCTAAATAATCAAATGGTCTGGATCTTGCCTGGTTCAGGAGCATAATCTCAATTTGCAGGGCCCCAGTTGCAGTATTCTACTCTCAGAAGTGTGATTAGTGAGGACATTCCCACACTGTCAACTGTGGCCGGGGGTGCTGAACTTCACCTCCCAGGAAAGGAAACTCCACATACCAGAACTAGCTTAACTTTTTAGTGGGTCATCTCAGGCTTGAGGGGACAAGCGGGTAGGAGTGTGTGTGTGTGCGTGTGTGTGTGTGTGTGTGTGTGTGTGTGTGTGTGTGTGTGTGTGTGACAGCATCTCTCTTCTCTTTTTGGATGTATTTGCAGGGTGAACGTCTGTGGAGGGCAGTGCTGTCACGGATGGAGTCAGGCCTCTGGATCGCAGCACTGCACCAAGCGTGAGTATGCACACTACACTACAGTAACACAGCCGCCACAACATGTGGGCGAACTGCCCAAGGCGTCCAAAATGTTCCTTCAAATTCACAATGACAGCCATGGATTCACAGTATATATCCTCTATGTTTTTTTCTTGATTTAGCACCTTGTACCTCATTCTTCTTTTGGAAAATGTATGGAATAGTCTGCTCCCGTTTAATGTGGCCTACGTGCCAAAATCCCAGCATCATACCAGTTACAAACCATCCACTATACCCCCTTCTTCCCCATCTCTACTTGGAACCTCACCCAAACATACAAACACATATACCTTAGGCATGTTCTGAAGGCGCCTTTGGATGATTCGTAGTGACAGATTGGAGAACAGCATGCTTCTATGCTTCTCTTTATAAATAAAATGGCATTGCTGCTGGCAGTGGCTCTGCCCACCTGGGAACAATGACGGGACTGTCAGTGTTAGGGCCGTGCAGTTGCCGACTCATGAGAACACTGTTATTGCATAGGACCGACTGACTGGATCGCTTTCTTTATTCGACCATGAGGCCTTGCCAACTTGTTATGTAAGAGACAGACGGCTCTCTCCGCGCCGAGTCTGGTGGACCTCCTGGGGAAGCCAGGAGTTACAGGTTTTTTTCTGGGACCCCTGGTTCATATGTGTAACAGGCCCCAGTGAGTTTGCTCTGTTCCCACCTTGGACAGGGATGTTGTAGAGGAACTGTTTCTGTGTTGTTTTCCATGGTGTGTTTGTGTGTCCGTGTGTGTATATATATATGTGTGTCTGTGTGTGTGTTGGTGTTTGTGTGTGAATACCAGTATGTGTTTATCGCTCAGTGTTTAGTTGGTCATGGGTCATTAATTGTGCTGCGGGTGGGGGGTTATAGGGGGGGATGGTAGCAGGCAGGCACCATGCGGAAGGCTCTTGTTTACATGGTCATAGGAAACGCTGTGCAAGGTCTCTGGAGGAGAACCAATAGTGGACATTCCTTCAGTACCCATGGCTTTGATGTCAAGATCACAGTCCTCCTACTCCCTGGCCTGATGCTGGAATTAGGGGGACTGAAATCAAAGATGAATTGTTACAGAGCTTTAGAAGCTTTAGCTTCAGTCTATGTATTTCACTGTAGAGTTGTTCTTTCAGGGAAAAGGAATGCGTTCTTAAAATGTTTTTATTTGTTAAGCTCATTCTCAGGTCATCCGGTTTTCATTGCTCTTCTTGTATAACATGGGGGAGGCACTGTGTGGAGATTTTCACTCTGATTGCTATTAACACTAGTTGTCCCAAACAGACACATGTGATGTGACACGATCATAATAATAATAATATAACTCTGCCGTTGTAAAACCCATGTACCCCTCCTGCCCTGACTTTTCCTAAATGTCTGTTTTTAACATAATAGTGTTGTTACAATTTCAAAATCACACAGAAACAAATCTGGAAGCATTTTCATGACCACCACAGCTTTTAGCCAACATCTACAAGTAACATCCTGAGGTGCGATTAACACCTGCTCCCAAAAGTCACTGTGACTTTTACTCTCATCATGGTGAATCGAACAGGTATGAATAGCTTACACATTTCAACCATGATGGGTTGCACACACTAACAGAAAGACAATAGCAGTTATTTGCATGATCAATACACACACCCAGCCTCCTTGTCGAAAAGCAGTTTTTCTCTGTCTATTTAGACCTTGTTTTCAATGATCATCCTATAATATCTCCTGCTGTGTGTGTATGCAGGCTACAGTATGTGTGTCTGCGTAAAGGCCGGTGATGTTAAACAACAGACATACAATAACAGTTATTTGCATGATCAAAGTGATTACATGTGAATAGAAGCCTACACGATGTGCACCCAGCCTGCGAAGAACAAACACATACCCTTCATCATACCGATATTTAAAAACATAGGCCTATTACATTTTTTGTACTCATGCCATAGTTAAGCTGGGAGACAACATCAATATTTGTTTTGCATGGTGGACCATAAGAGCTGACGGATTTGTCCAAGGACTTTACTGACGCATTTGCGTAGAGCACATACCCACTGGAAAAAGAAGCGATTTTGTGTCCACTTTTACTTTTTTATCTTATATATACTTGTATAGACCTCCTTGCAAATATGTATAATTATATTTCATTATTGTCATTATTGCTTCAGATGTGTGTTCTGTTTTACTTGTAATCAAGCATTGACGCTTCACATTTTTTTCACAGTAGGCTATGTACAATTACACCAATTAAGTCCGTCAATATGTTATATTCAATATGTAAGTTCTTTAAAATACAAAATGTGGTATTCTAATGATTCTAATGTCCTGACTAAACACAAGCAGTTCATTATTTTTTTGCTTGGTATTGATTCAGTGATTACACTGTTACACTAACATCAACAAATGGAGGTCTCCAGACGTCACTCCAGGGTACTTTGGTTAGTAATGAGGGCCTGGATCTATAGCAGTGAACTGCTGTAGACAACCCTAATAAATTTGATACATAAACAATGCAACTATTATTGATGAATTAGTGTAAACAAATATACTTGACTTTTCTCTTCCATTTTCAATGTGCTTGTTGGATATGGCATGAACAAATATGATAATAACACTCCCAGCCCCACACATAAACACACACACACACACACACACACACACACACACACACACACACACACACACACACACACACACACACACACACACACACACAACACACCCTATCTACTGCCCTCACCTAAAGTGCTAACAAAAGGGTTTCTTAATAGAAATTAATCTTGTTTGTTCTAGAAACGCCTTACACGCCGCCTGCTAGTAGCTGCACAAAGTGCTCTTTCAAGTTGTCAGTCATGCCAACACCTCACCAACCTCCCACCATGCTCAGTCTTTTTTAATTTTGCGGGTAGCAGGAGCTGTAAAATTATTATCCCACATTACCACCAGGATATTAAGCTTGGATATTTTCCATGCAAAGCTGCACACAATATGTATAAAGCTAAACAAAAAAATAAAGAGAACAGAAACATGATCTGTTTTAAGGGGAACTTTTTTATGGCCAAAAAGCAGGTAACACCATTTGACTGTAATCATGATGCTGGCATTGACGTTGTGATGTAAGTGATGTTTAAAACGTTTATGGCCGTTTTTGCCCCTTTTAACGTTTTGTTTGCTTGTTTTTTTGATGGCATCCATTGCTTGTTTTTTTGATGGCATCCATTCAAGCATGTGATGCAGATACCAAAACTCTCCTCTCGGTCCACCTAATGGACTGTAATTCAATAGAGATGAGGAGAAAACATTTCAAGTATTTAGTTAGTCTAGTCACAGTGGAGGTTGTCAAACAACTTCTCATTATTGAATTGCAGAGCAGAATAGTGCTCTGTAGTCTCAGTCATGGGTTCATTTGAGGTAATCTCAAAATAATAGAAAATCAGCCTTTACAATGAGAGAATATTGCTTGTTGTTGAGTGTAGGCTGTGAATAAACCCCCAATAGCTACTGTATAATAGCCTGCATACCTGAACAATTCTACACATAGTGATGGTACAAATGTTATGTCCCACTTTTAGAATTCAGATGTCTTCCCCAACACACAATACACCACCATTACCACATTGCGTCAAGCTCAATTAAAAATAGAAAAAAGAGGTGTGAAAGAAATGAAAGATGGAGAGATTGAAGAGAGTTTTTGAAGCCCAGATCCCTATGGGCTTCAGCCACCACCATCCTCCGTGTCAGGCTCAATCACAATAGGTTTTTATTGGAGCATAGAGGAGGTATGCACATGTGTGGAACTGCATGGTAATCACATGCTTTGAAAACCTGCCCAGCCCATTTCTCCCTCCACCGAGCTCAACCTGAAAACAGGCAGTGTGGGCCAGACAAAACAGAACATGAAAATATTTCACTTCGGCTTTCACTGCATGGCATAGCAGTGGAGCCGTCTTCATTTTTCATGAAGGATCTCTCCAAAAAGTAGTACTACTTGAAACTCAAAATTAGGAGAATGTGACAGGTTCAACTGTAAATGGTTTATTCAAGATTTCTAGTACCCCCAGTCCCTCTTTCTTTTCATTGCGTGTCATTTGAAGACAACACGGGATTTTGAAAACACATGCGGCAGCCAGCTAACAATGTGGATAGGATAGGATCGGCTTACAAAGGTGTCTTTGTGCTTCTTCTGCTGCTCTTAAGGCTTTAGGGTAAATCAAGGATGCTACACATCTTCGACAGGGCTAGTACAATCTGCTGGAGAAATAAAACTAACTGTTCTGAAAAATGCTCTCTAATTTCAGCCACTAGTTCTAAGATTAGCGCTCACAAGCCAAAAAAGTCCCCTAAATAGACAGAAATATTGTCAGTCAACACTTAAGCCAAGATGGTGTTGATGTAAAGTTAGTTGTGTTAGTCTCTGTGGCCTTTCCAGGAGTCCCCTTTATGAGACCCCTGTATCCACCATGCTTTAGACCTCCAGTTACTTTACGTTTTCTTTTTGGATTTCTTTGGTTACTCAGGTATGTGTTTAGTCTCTGGGTCTACTCGTGCTACACATGCATATTTTGCATTTCTCTGCAATCGCAGCCTCTTGCCAAGACCAGGCGAGCACGCCTCAACCCTTTCTTTTCCTAAAGCTAGAGAAGTCTAGAAGAGGGGGGGGGGGGGGGGGGATAACTCTTATCAGGGAGATTAGCAAATCTGTCTATTCTTTGACAAAGGAAATGTACTACAAGAGCAATGGAGGAAGTCATCTCAGCACAACACCCGTTGGTTTATGGTGAGTCTGTTGGTTTAAGAAAACTCCTGTGGTTTCTCCTGAAACTCCTTCATACAGTATGGCCTGTACATGGAGCAACAGTTAAGTGGGGTGAGGACCGAGTATTGAGGGCAGAATGCCATAGAAACAGGAATGTCTTAATCCACTTGGCTTTCCACAGGCCTGGTGAACCACGATGTCAGGCACTTTGCAGAAAGCTTTACAATGCTTCCCATTGATGCACAGCAACAGACTTCAGTGTGTAGCAGCCCCTGAGTCAACGACAGTGATTTACATAATAATGAGTAATAATGTATAGAAGTGGCCATTGGGTATTGGGGCCCAAACTAGCTGAGTCATTTAGCCAGGTGTCTCTGTCCTAGGTAATATATGTAAAGGTCGGACTCTGAGGTGGACAGTTTGTTCAAAGTGAAAACACAAGAGAAAAAAGGGACATCAGGCAAATAGTTATATTTTCTTTCGTAGTGTTCATGTTGTCTGAACATAGTGTTCAGACAACCACGACACTATTCCCAATGTAACTGTGAGAAAGGAATAAATCAAGAAACATTTTATTCAGATTTATTCTGTCCCATAGGCAACATCAAGCCAGTGCAGGCCAGACGAAAGAAGAATGAGTGTGTGTGTGTGTGCGTGCGTGCGTGCGTGCGTGCGTGCGTGCGTGCATGCCTGCATGTGTGCTTATCACAGTAAATATGCAGGTTGTAAAGCTAATGGCACATTTCATAACATTACCATATCTCTGCCTCATTGACTGGGCTGCTGCCTCTCAATGAAAGACACATCTGCTCTGGCCATATGCTGCAAGAGACGATCTATTGTATATGCCTATTCTCCATACATATGGTGTTCTGCCTTCACAGGGATTTCCTTGGTCTTGTATTGAAGGACTCCTTGAAGTGGTCAATAATGAAGAGATATCAGACGGTGGACTTATGTATAGATTGTTTATTGGTCAAACAGGCCTCGGAGAAACTTGTGATGACAAGTATTCAGTAATTCTCAAAGTATTCCCCTGTGCATTCACAGTTGTACCTGGTTCTACATTAGATTTAGCGTTGCACTGATTAGTATTCTCTACTGGGAGGAATCAAAATCAGCCTATCATATTAGAACACTGTAACAGGTTTTGGGTTTCAAATCAACAGTGAGCTGTCCACATACATTTCTTGCAGGGTATGAAGTCACGAGCAGAGGTGAGACCTTGACCAAATAATCAGCTACCTCTTCAACCCGTCTTATCATCCCCCTGTGCCAGGCTCTGCGGACCACAAACTCTTCGGGTCCCACGAGATAACATTTAAGGAGCCAAACTCTTCTCTTATTAATGCTGGACACCTGCACATGACTTCACCCTCACAGACAAATAGGCTGTGGTCTGTTATCAAACGTTAACTACATATGTCGAACAGAGCAATAGTACACCAAAGTCAGAATTACTAAAGCCCCGCTTCTATATTCTAGGCCTTTATTTACTTTCAATGGCACCAAAATTGACCTATGACCACTTTTCCCCAACCCTTCAGTATCAAAGCTGCAACACTAATCAAGTCATCGCGTAGGTACACATACATGCTCACATGCACACAAGTTCAATTATTGTCACCCCTCGTAGTCTTCTGCAAAGCGCCCTATGAGTCAACCGAGGTGTAGTTTCATCAAAGCAGGGATGTATCACCTTGAGTGATTTATTTTCCCTCCTCAGCTAACACTTGAACCCGGCATCACCGTGCCCTTGTCCCAGAACAGCGCTCTTGTGTAGCCTTGAGAGAGAGAGAGGACTAAAACAGATGGCTGCCCCTTCTCAGGTCCAGCAAAGGTGCAGGGGGAATAAAGAAAACTATTTACCCTAGTCGGAAAAGAAGCAAAAAAAGCAGAGTGGAAAAATATAGTATGGGGGTATGTTGAAACCAAAACATAACTCAGCAAAGAGGGGGAAAAACAGGAGTGATGTAATCTTTGATGCTGGATGGGGGGGGGGGGGGGGGGGGGGGGCGCCCTCAGGGTCCCTGGGCAACCCTGGGAGAGATACAAGCCCCTCGCTGAGCTGTTTCTGCTCCTGACTTCACACACACACACACACACACACACACACACACACACACACACACACACACACACACGTGTGGCCCACTGTAACCTGTGCTCTGCTGAAAGGGACCAGTTTGAGTTATGTTGTGATTGGATTACCTACAGTGTGTGTGTGTGTACGTGCATGTCTTTGTCTACAGTATCTGTTTCTGGCTGAGTCTACATCCATTCTGAGCCTATACACAACTGAATCTGTGTGTGCGTGTGTGTGTGTGTGTGTGTGCGTGTGTGTGTGTGTGTGTGCGTGTGCGTGTGTGTGTGTGTGTGTGTGTGTGTGTGTGTGTGTGTGTGTGTCTGCGCCGAGAGGCAGGCTTTGTAGTTGAAAAATTACATGTGCCTTCAGAGAATGGAGGTAATTACAGGCTACCTGCCTGTAACAACTCAACGACGCACAGAGTCCCTCTCTCTGATGCCTCAGCCCACACACATGATGTCATGGCATTCAGCCAGGACTACAGTGATTGATTGCAGGGCCCTGAGCTTGAGTAGAGCACTGTCAACCTCTCAGTGTTAAGGATGGGTGGGGGTACATTCACAGTGAGGGGACTGGAGGAACCATGGAGGTGGTATTTACATTGGCTGCTTATAACAACTGTGAAGAAAGGTTTTTTGTCTCTGAGACCATGACTGTTATAGAGAATTGACCCTTTAGAGTTTCTTCCTGCCCTGTCTCTGTGTCTGTTGGGGGATGGTATGCCTGTTGTTTGCATTCAAATGTAGAGGAGAATTTCATATTTGCTAATAATCTGATTCATGGTACCGTACCTTTTTCCCATTTTTGCTATACGTCTTTGAGTACTGACTGTATGGCACCTTAATGAACCCCCTTAAGTCAGTTTCCTCAATAAATGACTGAAAATAGCTACCAGAGGGCTCCCTTAGATGACATCATACAAGTGGCATTTAACATGGGATATTGTGTCTGCTTTTGGTTCTGTGTGCGTGCGTGCGTGTGTGTTGTGCTAATGTTAGAGTGTTTAAACTTGTGCACATTGCTCTTTCTCATTCCTTTTCTCTTTCTCTTTTTTTTCTTTCTTTCTCTCTCTCTCTCCGTGTGCTTTGTGCTGCAGCCAACTGCCTACCCCAGTGCCAGAATGGAGGAATGTGCCTCAGGCCCCAGTTCTGTGTCTGCAAGCCAGGCTCCAAGGGCAAGGCATGTGAACAGAAGACAGGGCCCACCACCTCCTATCCAGTACTACCTGGGAATGGACACACCAATGGACACACCAATGGACACACCAATGGACACAACCTAGTCCCCCAGCGACCCATTCCCCAGCAGGTGGCCCCTCAGGGTTATGCCCCTGCCCCTGGCCAGGTCAACAACATGGCCCAGATGAGACTGACGGTCAAGCAGTCTCCCCACCTCATCCGACCCCAGCACGTCCAGCAACAGTGAGTATCCTCTCCAGTATGTGTTTGAAAACCCCCACCGACCAGTCCCCTCCCCACTCCCACTGTTTTTTGGCTTTGTGTTGCTTGGAAAGGCTGTTTTAATTCATCACATCTCTTCCAATCTGTTTTAGTTTCACACTCCTTACAGTTTATAGGTAGTGGAGTCAAAAATGCTGCTAACTGTCAAACAAAGGCCGAGTTGGTCTGAGGTCTCACCTGTGGATAATCATACATGCACTCTCTGCTGGTGTCCCTGTCTGTGGTGAGGACCCCAGCCAACCCTCCACAGCAATTAGTGTCACGTGAACCCCCCCCCCCGCGGTGTTATAGGTGTTTACCCAGTGAGACAGTCACATTATCACCATCCATCAGTGTGATAGGTAGGATCACCTAGAGCATTTTCATACACTCTAGTTCAAATGCTGCTAACTCCTGCTGCGGTTGGCTGTTGGTTTGTTTTGCCTGTCACTACAGTAGACTGCCGGAAAATGTGCAATCACATTGGACACGGCGAAAGGCCTCTCGCCTTGTCAAGACTAATTGAAGTGAATGCAGACTTTGAATAAATCTCCCTTTTCACTTGAATATGGGGCAGCATGTTGATAGAAATGTCCAAAATTGCCTCGCATCATGTCCAAGAAATGTTGGCACTGGATGGACTAGCCCTGATATTGATGAATGATATTTAAAACATTAATGAATACATTTTATGTGCTGTGTTTTACGTGCGTACGTTGTAAAATGTCTGAGGTTTTAATGTGCTGCTCAGGCAAGTGTAATTGCTACCAGATCTGTGTCCTCGAAAGCTGCTCTCAATTTCCAGTTGGGATTTATTTCTCATAGGGAGCCACTATTCCCCCATCACTCATGGAAGCGGAGGAACATGTCATCTGATATGTTGAAAAATAATAATAATCTTGAGGTCAATCATTCATAATTAGATCAGTTAGATATGCAAAAAGCAGCAAGGAGAGAGAGAGAGGTTTCATTTTAGGCTATTACACAAATATATTTTTACAAAATGTGCCAAATTTCTGTGCAGGTTCAGGTGATTTTCAAATCATATCAAAAAGATATATTGATATGAAACATAGACAGACTACTCAACGCGACATATGGAAAACCCTGCCAATGACGAATCTCACTGAAGCCCCTGACCCTTAAAGTGATCAGAATCAGATTTCATTGGTTAGATTCCCACAGTGATGTCACATAATGAATAGACCTGTTTCTAACTCTTCTCTTATGGCAGAGCTGCTCTTTGAAGGAAACAGCGACAGATACAAATGATAGGAGGGGAGCTCAATGGCAGAGCACAGTTGTAGGGTTGGTCAGATATATCATTTTAGTCAAACACATTAGTCATCGCAGACAGGTTAATGTTACTGTAATGGCTATCACTATGCTTCACTTACCAGGGTCAAACAGTATTGCTAAATGTTACTGAGGTTGGCAACAGCAAGCTTTCGGCAAGTAGTTTAAGAAAAATAGTCTAATGCAAATGTCATTGTGCAGTCACATTCTTCCAACGTAAAAATGGTTAAACATCAGGTCAATGTTTCTATTTGATCTAGGGAAGGCCTGTGATGAGAGTGGGACCTCAATGGGTGACCTCATAGAATCCCAGATTAGCTTTCAGAATGTGATTTGTTGATACTATGTGTTAATGATTCTGGAAAGATGAAAGGGCACTTGAAGGAGTCTGGAGTCTGGACTAAGATCTGGCATTACTGGAGGTGTTAGCTAGACTGCTCCTGTATTTGGTTTACATACGGAAGTGGGGATTTGGTGATTTAGTGTTGAAAAGATTTATGTGTGTGTGTGTGTGTGTGTGTGTGTGTGTGTGTGTGTGTGTGTGTGTGTGTGTGTGTGTGTGTGTGTGTGTGTGTGTGTGTGTGTGTGTGTATGTGTGTGTGTGCATGTGTGTGCATGTGTGCGAGTGAGTTGCAAGAGAGAACCTGATCCAGACAGAAGAAGTTTGAGGAATGCCTCTGGTCATGCCTGAGGGGCCAAGACGAAATTATGTGCCTTTTTTTGTTTTTACTTTATTTACGAAAGAAAAAAGACGGAATGAGAGTATTAAATGAAACAATTGGAGGCAGAGACGGGTAGCACAGGTGGTTCTATATAACCTCCTTTATTCCTAAAGGTGCTGGCTTTCAGAAGTCCACATGAGACCTGTCTGCTACTGCTACTCAAACCTACATCTAGTCAGTCAGCAGGAAGGTTTAAGGGTATTCACTGACATTAATACTATAAACTGTTGAGGCAATTAAGCTCTAAATGTATGTAATACTTTTGCTGGAGTCTGTACATTCAATCCCGTGCTATTCTATGGTAAAGTATTCTACCGTATGTCCCAGTAGTAAGCTGCCTGTTTGTCTGCCAGTCTGTCTCAATTGGTGCCCCCTATGGTTTCCAGTGTCCTGACCTTTGAAAGGTACTAGTACAACATGAGTGCTGGATACACTGAGTGAGTGTGTGTGAGCATGCGTGCATGTGTGTATAAGTGTGTGTGGCACGTTTTTGGAGTGTGTCATTGTGCCAGATGAGTGATGACTCTCTTAGTCACTCTCTCTCTCTCTCTGAGGAAACCCCTGCAGAGTGTGTGTCACCCACCCATGCGAGCACAAAGTCACTTTCCCCATCTCAAACATGAGTCACTGTAATCATATCTGCCATTACTAATATACCCTACCTGTCATACACTCATAACTCTTAATAATTTAACTCCCTGTTCGTCAGAAGCAGAGAAGCTTGTGTTGTGAGCTGCTGGGGATGACAAGTAGGGTCTGGGTTGGGGGTGAGGGTGAGGGCTGAGGGCTGAGTGGGTGGATGAGGAAGGCATGAGCTCACCTCTCAACACCTGTGGGAATAGAGGCTGACTCAGAGGGAAAGCTATGGCAGAATGACACACTTTCCTCCTCTTTGGCTTGCACAGTTTGAGCCATGAACACATGCACAGACTCCCCCCATGTTTGCTATGACCCATGTTTCCAGGCCCTTTTTACAAGGTGTGTGTGTGTCTGTGTTTGTGTGCGTGCGTGCGTGCGTGCGTGCATGCATGCGTGCGTGCGTGCGTGTGCACATGTTTGTGCATACCTGTGTATGTCTATGCATGCATGTGTTTGCAACTATCTCTGATGCATGAATGTCTTTGTAAACCCAGGAAGTTGCCTGTTTCTTCTCTCTCGGTTTTTCATCAGATAAAAAGGATAAAAAGATATCAAAGGAGCCATGGGAAAAGAGGTGTATTTGACAGGGGTAATGTGGGGTATTGTGTCTGTTCCACTGCATGTGGCTATGCAGGCCAATGCGTGACCCACACGGTTTGCCACATGAGGAGCAGCTTTAGTCAGCACATGAGAGGGAGGCCCCCGCATACCGTTGGTGTCTCTGTGCACGCTGCCGCATTCTCCTTTCCGTGGTGCCTCCTGGAGGTGTGTTGGTGCCAGGTGGATGGCCACACCTGGTGGATCGCGATCAGCAGCCATACTCTCCAGTGCGGATGATTGAATGTCGCTTCAGAAGGGATTTATGGTGTTCCTTATATCGCTTTAGCTGGCCCCCTGCAGACCTACGTCCATCCTTCAGCTGGTCATAGAGAATCTGCCTGTAGGAGGTGCAGGAGAGGCGTGTGTATCACATGTCCTACCCAGCGCAAATGTTTCGAAAAACACTTCAATGCTGGGAGTTTGTGGCCAGGTGTAAATGTCACTGTAGGGCACCCTGTCCTCTTATTACACGCCCATGATCCGTTGTAAGCGCCGGATGTGGAGTGCCTCTAGAATTGGTATGTGCCTTCAGTATGGGGTCCAGGCTTCAGAACCGTACAGCAATGTAGCCAGGCAGACAGCCTTGTATTTTGCTGCTCTGGTGGACTTAAGCCTTCCAAAGGCCGCGGAGTCGAGACCCACACGGACCTGGACGTCATCATCGATGTTGCAAGTATGGGACAAGATGCTGCCGAGGTAGGTGAAGAGTGGAACCACAGTTGCTGCTGGCCGTTGATGGTGAAGACTGCTACATCCTGCTGGGTGGTGGACTGTTGCACAATGATCTGGGTTTTTGGAATGTTGACTTGGATTTGCAGATGGAGGAAACCACATTGAGTGCATGCTGCATACAGTTTGGTGAGTGGGCAAGGAGGGCACAGTCATCTGCATACTGTAGCTCATGGATGTGTTGGGTGGTGGTTTTGGAGGAGGCCAGGAGGCATCGGATGTTACATTTCCGTCCAATCAGAACTTTATGTGCAATCGTTGACTCCTAATGAGTTGTATGAGAAGAGGGTCACTGCTTATAGTTACAAAGTCCAATGTACCCTGACCTCGTCTGAAACCGCACTGTGTTTCAGGCAGGAGGTTCTCTGGGATGTGTGTAGACAGGCAGAAGGGCATGACCCAGGCAAGAACTCTGCCTGCAACTGTGAGTAGGGAATCTCCTCCCCTGGTACCATATTCCGCTTTATCGCCTTTCCTTTTAAAGATGGTGATGATGTTTGCGTCCTTCCATTTCTGATCAATGGTTTCAGAGGACCAGATGGCAGTGATAAGTTGGTAAAGATGACGAGTAAGGAGGTATCCACCATGTTTGTACAGTTAGGGATTCCATCGGGTCCTAGGCTTTTGTTGTTTTTGAGGCCCTTGATGGCTTTATGGATCTCAGCGAATTTGGGAAGGATGTCCAGATGTTCAACGGGGGGTATGTTTGGGAGGTCATGGGGTATTTTATGGCCTGCTAGATTTGTAGTGTTTCGGAGGGTCCTGAAATTCTCAACCTACCTATCCAGGATCTGTTGTTTGCCCTTGTAGATGGTGGCATCTTCTGCTGATCTAACTTGGGTTATGTTTTTCCTTTGTGCACCGTAGATGGACTTGATGGCATCATGAGAAGCTGTGGGAGTTGTGGGTTTCAGCAAAATGCTGCATTTCCCTTGCTTTCTACCACTCATCCACCAGTCATATTACATGGCTCTAAGTTTTCTTTGCGTCTTGGGTCTGATGGCGGAGAGCCAAGCCTTGCTGGACTGTGGGTTTGCTATGTGTGCTGCTTGGGCATTGTGCTTTGACTGAAGAAGGTTATTAACTGCAGGTGCACTATCATCAGATTCTTGGTGTCTTCTTCGGGTGAATCCTATAGAGTGTGTAGTCAAGGTGCATGGAGCAGGGATCTTGCCAAGAGGTCTTGAATTTATCCTTGAGGGTGTGTTTGTGATACCCAGGTGGTGTTCAGAACAGAGGGTGAGGAGGCTATTGTCATTGAGATTCCTTGTGCGGACCAAAAACCTTGTTCCATAGACCATTGTCTGAGCCTACTCTCGTGTTGAAGTCTCCAAGTAGAACAAGCTTGTCAGTGGGAGTGGGAGTTTTGTATATGGCGAAGTGTAAGGAGGCATAGAATGCTTCTTTGCTCTCCTGTTCTGCATCCAGGGTTGGGACGTATGCGCTGATGAGGGTGGCGTAGCGGGTCTTGGTGGAATGCGTCATGACATGAGTTTTTCACTGATACCAACAGGGGATTATGGGATTTTTTGTAGCAGGCTCGTCTTGACAGCAAATCCTCCTCCATCGAGGCTCCGGGAGCCCTTCCAGAATAAAGTGTGTCCTTCTCCCACCTCGGTGAGTGAGTCCACTCCATGGAAACAGGTTTGGCATAGAGCTGTTATGTCCATGTTCAGCTCATGTGCAACCAGTGCTGCTCTTCTTTTCAGGCAACAGGATCAACAGGAGTGATCACCTGCATCTAAGAGAGTAGGGACAAGTTGCTAGTGTGAGGGTTAATCTTTTTCATTCGGTTTCAACCATGACCCGGCAGCTGTGGCAGGCTGTCCAGGAAGAGAGGAACAGGCCACATTTTCTAGGCCCTTCCTTATTCAGGGTGAGCAGAGCCTGGCTGCTCAGTCACATGGGGAGCTGCAGAGGAGAAACGCTATTCCATCCCATGCCACAGAGACCATCACTCCCATGCCGCCTACGTGCAGGGTAGGGCTAGATGCTCCCAGTCACATGCTTCACCTGCATCTGCCACCCAAGACTTTGTTACGGATAGGGGGAGAGGGGGAGGGACATGGGGTAATGGGAGCATGGCAAGCAAGTGAAGGTAGGTGTGTGCAGTCCCTACCCTCACTGTCTTGGCTCCACCCTGCGTTCTCCAGTGACATGAAGAGCTCATGATGACCTTCTGCAAAGTGAGGTTGCATTAGACTGCCAGGACTCGGTCTGTTGATGCCTGACTAATGCGGGTCTTCGCCACAGAATCTTCATCAGGGGTTTACTCCAGTAGTCATGTCACCTCAGAAAGGTTAACCTACCAGACTAGTGGGGCAGTGGATGGTGGAAGCCAGGGCGTATCCACAAACGGTGGGCCTGCACAAACCTACCTCTGGGGCCCACTGCTGCTCAGAGGTCCCCTGCTGCCTTGGTGATGGAGAGGCTTACGCACTCGGCTCTCCAGGGCTCAAAAGAGCTTGCCAGCAGCAGCACCTGAAAGCGAGGAGCAGCAAGCAGTGGACATGCAACACACACACACACACACACACACACACACACACACACACACACACATACACACAAGTTCACCAGGTTCAGTGTCGATTCTTGCAGGGAAGGAGTTGGAAGAGCAGCAGAGGCCAGCGGTGGTGGAGTGTGTGTGAGTGTGGCCAGAGAATTCAAGTGCTGACGGCCGAGACTGAACAGGTTCAAACCCCTCTGTCAATGATCTGTTTATATAGAAATAAGCAAGATCTGCTCTCTGATATTTCAGACTACCAGGCTCTTGTAACCATTCCTTGGATACAGTGAAACAAAGAAAAAAGAAATCCTCTCTTTTTTTCTATTTAATTACACAACCGTTGCCAGCACACCCACTCTTGCCAGATATTTTGTTGAGACTGGAATAAGATCATATGTTTATAACTTTCCCTCTGTCTTTCTCTCTCTCTCTCTCTCTCTCTCTCTCTCTCTCTCTCTCTCTCTCTCTCTCTCTCTCTGGCTCTCTCTACACTGTCTTTTAGCTCTTTCGTGCTGGCCTATTTAGGGCTTAGCTGCAGCAGATACCATTGTATTTATTTGATTGTGTCCCAGCATTTAATGCGTTCCACAGCGGTAAAAAAATATTTAAATCCTGATTGTGATTGAACTGTGCCTTGGAGGGATGAGGAAGCCTGTCCCACAAACAACTAGATGTTGACAACACACTCCACATGACAATGTCCTTTTATCTCTCCATGCTGTTCACTGGTACATACCTGTGTTTGGCTATCTAAACCCACCTGTGCAGGTTAGCTTAGAAGATGAAGAAGATGAAGTCCAAATGATAACAACAACAATGAGTGGATGAGGCTCCTGAGGGAGGGAGGAAGAGAGAGAGAGAGAGAGATTCACACACACACACACACACACACACACACACACACACACACACACACACACACACACATACACACATACACACACACACACACACACACACACACACACACACACACACACACTGAGAGAGAGAGAGAGAGAGAGAGAGAGAGAGGGAGTTTGAGAGAGAGAGGGAGAGGGAGGGAGAGAAGCTTAGATAGATATACTGTATCAATGGCAATCTACTCTCCTTCTCTCTGGTCCCATACTCTCTCTGCTCCAGAGACGTTCATGTAAACACTGGACCAGCTGGTTTCTATCTCTCCAGCAGCAGGCTGTAGTGCCAGAGAACACATCTACCCATTCTCTCTCTCTCTCTCTCTCACTCTCTCTCTCTCTCTCTCTCTCTGCCGCGTGTCTGCGGTTATTTAGTGGAGTCAGCAGAGCCGGAAGGCCAGGGAGAGAAAGCAGCCCAACCCTGACCTCTCACCTTGCCTCATTGGGGAGGAGGTAAAGAGATACCCCTCTTCTATTCTAGGAATGGAGTGATGAGTGTGGTAGGGTTGAAGAGGTCTCACACACACAAACACACACGCACACACACAAACACACATGCACACACACACACACACACACACACACACACACACACACACACACACACACACACACACACACACACACATGCATATACTGTAGTTTTCACACACTCTCTCTCTTTGAAAAACACACACACACACACACACACACACACACACACAGTCATATTCACATACAAAAACAGAATGGCTATTTAAGAAGCGTGGTGGAAAGTGTTGGCTATTTACAAGGCTATCACATTCTGTTTATTTATACTGTGCTAGAGTGGTCTGTGGATGGCCTATGATATGAGTGTGTGTGCAGAGTGACTGTTCCCCCTGTCTCTCACCTCACCCTGTGGCCTCCACTCTGTTCCCACGTACACAGCCCTGTCTTAGGTCCCGCTGAGGACCAGGAGCCCAAATGCACAGGCTGTCAATCACAGGGGAGGAGCCTTGCCCTTTACCATGGCCCCTACAACCTTACCCCCTCCCTTGAACATCAACACAACTCTTCTCTTCCGCTGACCTGGCCCATCCCTGCACTCTGGGGTCCCATTAGACACCAGTGTCAATATTAGCTCTTTTAAGCAGAGGGTAAATATAGGCCTGGCTTCATTTTTTCTTTCATTAT
This sequence comes from Argentina silus, assembly GCF_951799395.1. Lineage (NCBI taxonomy): Eukaryota > Metazoa > Chordata > Actinopteri > Argentiniformes > Argentinidae > Argentina > Argentina silus. The sequence continues at coordinate 1,814,246 of NC_139653.1, read as the reverse complement.
CATGGGTGGGATTCCCACCTGTAGTCCATGTGGTATGCACTGGGTTCACAGTGGCATGTGAAATAGCCCTCTGCTAGTTAGCCATTTTGTTGCATAATGGAGTGGCATTCTTCTCCTGGCATTAACTTCTCTACTGTAAGGAGAAAGAGAGACTGCCCTATAAGATGGATCATCGTCCCCGCTCAGGTTTCCGAGCTCATGATTGTTGGAAGCCCGTGTTAATCTCTCCTGGTGTTCCTTAAACAATAATTATTCTTGGAAAAGGCTGGGTTCTTCTCTCTGGCCTTTGAAAAGTATCAGTCATGCCTTGTAAAAGATGAAGAAAGCCTCTCGCGTTTCATTTCCCCCGCAAGTTGATGCAGATTAGCTGCCTCCATGCTGCCAGATTTCTGGTGGAAAAGGGGTGGAATCTGTGTTAATGTGGTCGAAGCTGACGTATGAGATTATCACAGGATTTTATAGTCAATATGAATTTGAGACTGAAATGCTTTCATTTTATTTGCGTCATCAGACGAGGTAAAAACTATTCCAGATAACTTACTTACACAACGGCCGCTGAGCTTTCATTTAGCATTTGAATTGATGTGTTTGTGAAAAAAGAGACACTCATTAGTCATTATGTTGTGAATTGTTCACACCAGAGAATCCTAGGGATTCATTTTCACAGTCTCTCTTCTTATCTATCAGTGTGAGTTTACATCCCCCTGGAACTAAGAAGAGATAAGCCGCTTATCTTTAATAAAGTCATACTGCATGATCAGAATGTAGATCACACGGCCCATGTGACTGCTCTTGCATTTACTCACTCAGTAGATGGGCGTACTGTTAATAACTGACCTATTTGGAAAGATAAATTATGTGAAATATGCCTCTAACCTGCCCTTGGACACTCACATCCCACCCCCTCCCATTTAGAGTTTAAATATTGGACTGAGGATAAAATTGCTGGTCATTCCCAAAGCTAACAGCTGGCCTAACAGAGGAGTATAGATAGATCTATTCAGATAGATTTTGTATTTTTACCACGGCGCTCGCCAGAGGCCTGAATAGATATTTTCACCACACACCAACGCCGAAGTGAGGCGAGGTCCAAGCTTGCTGGAGGTCACTAAGCAACTTAAAAAAAGCAGTGAAAAAGTGGAAAAGCAAAACTTGAGTCAGTAGAAAAATCTGTTTGGATAGTCGCCCGACTTATTGCTTCTGTGGTCCAACCAACCCCGCCGTTTCTGAAATGCAACTGTGACGAATAATTCCCTCAGTGTGTATGGAGCTGCTGAGCGATGCTGCAGTCCCTTTATTGTGGTATTTAATGAGCCATTAAATTTAGACCTCACAAATTTCACTGTAGACCCTTTTTACCTGCTGGCTCTGTGCCCAGAGGGACGTGGTGGACGCTCAGAAGAAACCACACACACACACACACACACACACACACACACACACACACACACACACACACACACACACACACACACACACACACACAGAAGCAAGTCTGTTAACACACTTTGGCTGCAAAAAAGGCACTTAAAACAACTGGCCTCATTTTACAGTAGAGGAGATGGGCCATTGTTGGACCGTCCTAATGGGTTTTAGAGTTTACATGCTGCTGGGATTGAAAGTCAGGTGTGTGTCACAGGGTTGTGGCAGGCCTGTTCGTATTGTGTTTCCCTGTGGGCATAACACAAACTGAATGATTCAGCTCAATAGAAACTCATCAGGTTGCAGCCAGTACTACAGATGGGTATAGATATGAGGGCTGAATCTCAAAAGTCTTTTCTCGATTCCTTGCATCCTTTCTCCTCACCTCCTAATCAAAGCCTACTGGGTCTGTGGGGAGGATTCTAGGATCTTCTCCTTCAGTGCCATTCGAGAAAGAGGCAAGGACCCCATGGGCATTTTAGAAAAACCTACTGTATTAAGATTGTTTTTTGGTTGTATCATTGTATACCGGTCATGATGGACAATGGTATGGTGCAGCAATGTCTAAATCCAAACATTGTATAAATGTAAGTAAAAGGATGTTGATTCACTGTCTTGTGCCAACCATAGAGAGACTATGGAAAATAACTGTGGGACAATGTTAAAACCAAATGTTGCACAGTAGAATGTAGTAACAGTATGGTTGTTATTTGATGGTCATCATCCAACATTGCTACATTGTTTATCATGGGTTGAAAATAAACGTTTTCTTAACATTGGCAGTTGATGGTCAGCATCAGAAAATAATAATAATAGTTTTTAAAATGTTACCTATTACAAGTTTTCTGAAAATCAGCATTTGACGGTCATCATACAACATTGTGACATGGTTGCATGTGGACTGTAAAAGAGGTTTTCTACATGTCATTATTTAACCGTCATGATCCAACATTGTAACACGATTGCTCATTGATTCCTAAACAAGGGAAGTAAAAAATAACATGTAATTAAATTAACAGAACTTGAATGCTTTACTTAACATTGATATAAGGTACAGTATATGAGTACTTTCTCCATGCACTATGTTTGAATAAACACTGTTCTTTATTACACCTTTTGGGATTCAAACCCACAACCCTTTGGTTTATAGTACATTGTTCTGTCCACAATGCTACTAGACCACTGCCACAACACTAATATTGTGCATCAGAGAAATTAGGAACTTGGAGAAAGATGACTTTCCTTGAGGTTGTAAAGACATACTGTAACAGAGAATAGTTGGACATGTAGAACTTTTGTAAGATTTTTTTTTTTGCCTAGCAAAAAGAGCATGGTCTGTGTCCTCTTTTACTGCTTTTACTTTCTCTTTTTGAATACATGTTCATTATGTTTTTCATGTTTTCTTTCTATTTCTGTTTTTAACCTCATGTGCATGGAGTATTGTGACCTTATCCCATTATTGATATAGGCCATGTATCATGTTAATTTGTTTTACTTCTTAACATTTGTGAGACTAATGGATGTGTATAATCTATGTTTCTGGAAATGAAAAAAGGGACTTATTGTACATTAATATGTGTTATTATGAAAGGGACCGTAGCTTTGGTAAAGGGAGTTGGTTGTGTTAGCAAGGGACTATAGCTTTGGTAAGGGGAGTTGGTTGTGTTAGCAAGGGACTATAGCTTTGGTAAGGGGAGTTGGTTGTGTAAGCAAGGGACCATAGCTTTGGTAAAGGGAGTTGGTTGTGTTAGCAAGGGACCATAGCTTTGGTAAGGGGAGTTGGTTGTGTTAGCAAGGGACTATAGCTTTGGTAAGGGGAGTTGGTTGTGTTAGCAAGGGACTATAGCTTTGGTAAGGGGAGTTGGTTGTGTTAGCAAGGGACTATAGCTTTGGTAAAGGGAGTTGGTTGTGTAAGCAAGGGACCATAGCTTTGGTAAGGGGAGTTGGTTGTGTAAGCAAGGGACCATAGCTTTGGTAAGGGGAGTTGGTTGTGTAAGCAAGGGACCATAGCTTTGGTAAGGGGAGTTGGTTGTGTTATCAAGGGACTATAGCTTTGGTAAGGGGAGTTGGTTGTGTAAGCAAGGGACCATAGCTTTGGTAAGGGGAGTTGGTTGTGTTATCAAGGGACTATAGCTTTGGTAAGGGGTGTTGGTTGTGTTAGCAAGGGACTATAGCTTTGGTAAGGGGTGTTGGTTGTGTTAGCAAGGGACTATAGCTTTGGTAAGGGGAGTTGGTTGTGGCCTTTGGCTAAATGTTTAGCCCGACTTTGGCCCAATGTCAATGTTCAGTTCTCATTATGAAATGTATGAAGTGGAAAAAGACACCCGTAAGTGTGCAGCGCCAAACTAGTACAAAAGGATTGTTTTAAATTTTTACTGCCACTCTCTGTCACTGAAGATTCTAACTTGGCAGTGACTCATGGAAAAATGAACTCCCATATCTCACCATGTTATCATTTCCAAACCTCAAGTTTTCCCCGTGTGTATTTGCATTCTCACGGCACAATAATGTTTCTGCATTATGTTGTCTGGCTTGTCTTCATTTATCGTTTTTATGAGTGGAGAGATGACTTGAAACAGTCTGCAAAAAACCTACAGCACAGGTGCTGAGCTCTTCAGGTTTCTCAGCTTGTTAGTTTTGTCTAGAAATACAACCCCGTCTCCCTTCTCTAAGACGGAGTTGTAGAAATGTATGAGAGCTGAGCCTCCATTTGGGTTGGCTCGTCTGTCTCCAAACTCCTGTCAGAGGGAGGGAGAGAAACCTCCTCCTGCTCATCTCAGGGTAGCCAGTGTAGACCGGAGGGAGGGAGAGGCAGCTATCACTTCACTGTTACAGCAGACAGACAGACCCGAGGACTAGCAGTCCCCTCAATCAGGGGATAACATGACAAATCTCCTGTGTGATGGATGTCGTCTGCGAGGTGCGTGCGTCCTGCCAACTGGCCCCGGCACTTGTTCCACACCAGCATTCCTCACGCCTCAGGTCTTCATGTGCAGGAAAACCACATCACTGGCAGGCACCAATCACTCCCTCTCTCCCTACAGGGAAGTCATTTGTCCTGTGAATTGTTAGAAACTATGATTCGTACCAGTTTTTCAACACCAGATTGTTTTGATATTGTGTCAAAGCTAACAGTCACCCCCATGCTCTTTGTGAAGTCAGTAAGTTCAGGGGGAACTTTTTTACAAGTACAGTAGCCCTCTGTTGCAGTAAGTAAGGCATTCATATATATTCAATGGTCTGGTAAAAGGACAGGTCTTGATTGTAAAAACTTTCCCCCGTTTTAATATGTATGTATGTTTTCACAGTTGTTTTTCTTCTGATACTTGCACCCAACTGAAGCTTGGCTACCCGGCCAAGTGAATTATGGTCTTGTAAATGAGGAATGATGCAACAGAACCTTTACACCTGGGCTAGAGCAGGGAGCTGGTGGGTGGTGTGATGGACAGTGCATACTGTTTATGGGACATATATTTGACAGTAACTTGATAAGCAGCTGAACAGTGAACTGATAACACCAGCTCCATTTAAAAAAATGTCTGAAAATTTTTTTTCTGTATCAAGCTCAACCTTTATATTTATTTATTTATTTATATATTTATTTATATTTAATATTTAAGTAGCTTAACCATCGGCAACCTTTTACAGTGTGCAATCTCTGTGACTTGCCTTTCTAAAGCAATTCCAAACAAGTCTATAGTAAACTAGCACCATTAGTGACTAGACTTACTACATTTTACTTTTGTATGTTGTAGAAGTCTAGTCACAGATTGGTAGGCATGGGGTATGCAGTGATTTAGCTTCAAAGGTAGACTTACCTTGTCTAAGGCATTTCCCGATTTCAGTCAGCATTACGAAAGATGGCCACCAGAAAAAACACTGACATTTACAATGCATTCCCACCACCTGCAATCTTTAACATTCTTTTCTCAAACGTATTTATCGTTCTTTCAAAAATACAATTTAATAAAGGTCAGAAATGCATGGGTCATGAGTCATGTTTTCTTTCCGGTGTCTTCAAATCCACTATGTGAGTCGTCGTTTACATTTGAGGCAAAGTCTCTGCATACCCTGTGCCTACCAATCTGTGACTAGACTTCTACAAATCCAAATGTAAAAAGTAGCAAGTCTAGTCACTAATGGGGCTAACAGTAAACATGTTGTCCCCCACAAGTGATGTAGCGCCCCTCATTGGGTGAATTGGTGACAATCAGTCAATCATTGTAATTAATGTTGTTTACTATGGCACCCCACTAGGGCCAATCAGTATCATTTTGTAAATGCCATAATCTCTATGGCAAGATGCATCATTAATCCAAGTTTCTTACACAAGCATACGACGGAGACAAATCCCCCCATCGTGGGGGACAATTAGTTGATATAATCCTCCTGTGTGTTATCTCAGAGGAGATAATTGCCATGTTCGAGATGGCTGGGGTAAGAACTGGTCAAATAGGAGCATGTGGAGGAGCTTAGCACATAGCTCTCAGTACTTACTACAAGTGATCCCCTCCCATTTAAATCAAGGAGAAAGTAGAAGCTGGGTTTTATTAATGGAGAAGTAAACGTGATTCCAGTTGCTTCTGTCAAGGGAAACTCTGGAAAAGATCTTGTTTGGCCCCCCTGGACGTATGGTTGTACCAAAACGAGCTGATTGGAGTGGGGACAAACGCAATGCCTCTACCAGACTAACCCAAGCCAGCTCAGAGTGCCTAAAGTTAGTTCAGCTTATCCTCTCTTCCCTTTTGAACCCCAACTAATTCAAACAGTGAGTGACAAGACATTAAGGAGATATCAGGTATGCCCGGTCTCAGTCTGCTTGGGGAAAACTGGCTCTCAGACTTGTGGCAGTCTGGAAGTTGCCAGCCAGGACTCCAGTTCTGTTGTTGTCTCAGAATTGGTTTGGCCACGTTCCCGCCAATAAAGGGAGAATTCCTCTGTCCCTATTTGAGCCTGCTCTCCAAGGAGAAGTATGTGACCGGAGGGCTGGAATATGTTTCTCCTTTGTTCAAGCACATTACATCAGGCAGGCATTTCAGCATGGCAGACATTGCAGATTAGATCACCGGAGGGCATTTGGAAAGAGAGACGGGGGAGAGAACGACAACTGAGGACGGTTGCGAAATACACCCTCCTCCTCACTCTCTTTCAATTCGATTCTCTAAATTGTCTCTCTCTCTCTGTCTTTGTCTGTCTGTCTCTCTCTCTCTGTCTCTGTCATTCTTTCTTTAAAATGTTACTTTGTCTGGCAGTGAGCCACTATCCCTGTTCCCCACATTGTCTCCATCTCTCCCTCTCTACCTTTGAGTCTTTTCCTGAGACTACGAAAGACATCCCTTATAATTGGTTTTGGCAACAACCAAAAAATTGCATATTGGGCCATGATCAACAACTTGTCGATCCATGTCTCCATTCCACCACTGCCTGGATACACCCATTATAGTTGTATTCAAAAACCAACCTTCTCCCATGTTAATTCCCATTGACTGGGGTTAATCCCAATAGATAGAGTGGCAAGCACACAGCACAGTAGACTGTATACACTTAAGCAATAATGCCAGAGAGGTTGTGATTTATCATCAATATTGCTACGGGTAGGGGGAGTTGTTAGACATGATGCACAGTGGAGTCCCGGCAAACCCATATCAAGTGACAATATTGACAATTGATGAATCACAGCCTTGAGAGTATTATTGCTTTTATACAGTTATAAAAAAACAAATCCCAAAATTGTCACAAGAAAACAGTGTTTTTTGAAGTATTTATTTTGTGATAGATTGTGGTGGTTTCTGCCATGCGCTGAGAAATAAAGTTCCGCAGACTACAAACGTTGTCAAGGGAACATGATACAAAAATCGACTGTGTCGTAGGAATATCATAACAGATTATTTAACCGTGACATTATCGTTATTAAATTACAGCCTCGAACACCTCTCTGCCAATCACAATGCTTTAGAAACGTGTGGTTTCTGCATCCAATAGTAATGGAGTGTTATACTGTTGGGATTACTCACAATGAGACGCGTTCACATGAACATTGCATAACAGAATGGGGGCAAATGACTACCAGCTATGCATATGGTTTATGCTTGCCTGCCTACCAGCCTATCTGCCTGTTAGAGCAAGATGCTTTTGCTTTGGAACACACAATCTAGCAGAAAAGCCAAATGATAGCTTTGCTGTGAAGCTTTTCCCAGAAGATCTCATTGGCACATCAAAGGGATTCGCTTGACTGCAGAAGTTAAACAATGTTTACCCAGTAAAGGGGTATGGGGGTGGGGGTGAGAGTGGTGGTGGGAGCACGGGGAATGAAAGAAAGAGGGCACTTGTGTCACCCCTATATCCCTCCCCTCGGGAAACGAAAGATTAAACCTGTCTCGTTCCTTGAAGTTTCAGGATGATTGTGTGTGGTTGAGGGCATGAGAGTGGGAGACCCTAGTGACAACAGCTTTACTTTACTTTACATCTTTCTTTTTTTGTGCTAGGAAAGTGTCTGGTACAGTAGCTGATGTGATGAGGGGTCCAATGACATGATTGGCAGCTGTGATTAGCACAGGGAGAGAGTAGAGCGGAGCTCTTTGGAGAGAGAGACTATGATGATGATGATGGTGATGATGGTGATGATGATGATGATGGTGACGATGATGATGATGGTGAGGGGGGAGACTGGTCACACTTGCAGCCATGGTAGCCTGGAGAGACAACTTAACTGATGGGAGGATCCTTGATTCAGTGTGTGTGTGTGTGTGTGTGTGTGTGTGTGTGTGTGTGTGTGTGTGTGTGTGCGTGCGTGCGTGCGTGCGTGCGTGTGTGTGTGTGCATGCTGTGATGGATGTCTAGGATTTACCACTCTGTACTTCAGCTCTTCGGAGGTAAGATTCAAGAGTAGCCCCAATTTTCGAGTCCGGTATTTATTGCTTGCAAACTAGAGACAAGAGCGTAACAGCAGCCCAGTGTAAATCCGGGGGTCTGTTCAGCGCAAGTCTGAAGAGGCGATTCTCAAGATTGTCTTTTATAGAGATGAAACACCAAATGTCAGTGCCACAAAGGCTATCACCTGACTGGCTTGTGCTTACGTGAGAGGTGGCGGGAGGGAAAGAACAATGGGGAGACTTCCTACCATATCCTATTGATCAATCGGCGTTCAACATTTCACACTTCCACTATCCGGTTGGCAGGATGTGACAGTCTCTGTACTCTCCCTCCTACCCCTCAGCCCGGAATCACAGCAATCCATATGGTAATTATACAATGTTTCTCAGAACAATGGCTATAGAACTTTAGAGGTGTGGTAAGAGAAAATGTAATCACAGTATTTACACAAGTTGTATCAGTCATATGAAAGTGTATAACCTGAAAACAGTTCTATCAATGTATTTTCCATAACAATGCGTACGTGTGTGCGGTGGTGGTAGTGGTGATTTAAAGGAATGTGGGTCCTGAGGACTGAATGATTGTGACCAGTCTGTGACAAGTGTTAGATACGCAGCACGGAGCATTTAAAGGCTATTAGCTAACTTTTGTTAAATGGGATTAAAATTAGATGCATTGTTTTGAAATGGGAAAGAGTTCTTGGCTGTTTTTCTGCTTAAGATAAGCTTTTTCTTGGCCTGCGGATTTTCGCCTCCCTCCAGACATATGATAATCTAGGAGGGAGCGCAGACAAGTATGAATGCCTCCAATGTTGTGGTTTTATCCTCCCCGTCTATAAACCATTTAGCGATGGTTTTCAACACCACCCATACTGTTGTGCTCTTTTCTCTCCTGTCAGAAATAAAACTATTTTTGTCCTCTGTTGCCATGACCCAGACCTGTCTGAGTGGTTTTAGTGTGGCGGCTGACAATTTGATACAGTTATGCTGTGTAAAAAAACTGTACTAGCGCTGTCTCCGGCAATACTGTATGGCTCAGAGGGCCTGCACCAGATGACCAGATTTCTCTTCTCATCGTGTAAACAAGTCACATTTCATTTGGGCTGAGGGACGCTGAGCAGAGTGACTGAGAGTGGGACAGAGAGGCTTTACAGAGATGGTTTAGGATGGTTTTGCTCAGCTTCAAGCCAACTTTGTCCTCACTCTACTCTCTCTGTCCCATCCACCCCAACACACACACACACACACACACACACACACACACACACACACACACACACACACACACACACACACACACACAAGTGGCAGTGCTGTCCTCTCTGTGTCTGTGTCATGTCTGGTTGGGCCATGTCATGGGGCTACAGGGCGGTCTGGAGGATGTTTTGGCTACACTCCAACCGGCCTCTCCCCCAGTGCTGAGGATGTGTCTGGGTTTCCTCAAGCGTCCACTGGACAGATTAGGTTCATCTCTGGTGCTCCTCTTGTCTTATGTTCCTCTTTACGAGTGGGCAGAAATGAGACGGCAGACGCCACGGCACACCTCCAGCCCTAGCCCCTCCACCCCCAGCCAGCCCTAGCCTCTCCACCCCCACCCAGCCCTAGCCCCTCCTAGGAGTCATCCCCAGGCCCCCAACCTCCTTGCTCAAGAACAGGATGGATATATATCATATATACAGTATGTGATGATTACAATGTGTGATTTCAAGGATGTGTGCTCATTGATTGTAAAAATTATTGACTGTGTAGATAGTACGTAAACAAATAAATCAGATAAGATTGCGCTGCGTTTGACAGTCTGTATTCTTTATCCCCATCCAGAATCCGGCCTATGAGCATGCACCCAGGACAGAGTCAGCAATTTGTCCTGAAGCCCAAGTACTACCACACACACACCACACACACCCAGACGCACGTTCAACACCAGCCAGACAGACCCATTCCCCTGACGGTGGGACATAACCCCATCCACGGTAAGTAACCCACCTCCTCCTATAACCACCTCCTCTATCCCCCTATATCCACCTCCTCTATCCCCCTATATCCACCTCCTCTATCCCCCTATAACCACCTCCTCTATCCCCCTATATCCACCTCCTCTATCCCCCTATATCCACCTCCTCTATCCCCCTATATCCACCTCCTCTATCCCCCTATTTACACCTCCTCTATCCCCCCTATATCCACCTCCTCTATCCCCCTATATCCACCTCCTCTATCCCCCTATATCCACCTCCTCTATCCCCCTATATCCACCTCCTCTATCCCCCTATATCCCCTATATCCACCTCCTCTATCCCCCCTATATCCACCTCCTCTATCCCCCTATATCCACCTCCTCTATCCCCCCTATATCCACCTCCTCTATCCCCCCTATATCCACCTCCTCTATCCCCCTATATCCCCTATATCCACCTCCTCTATCCCCCTATATCCACCTCCTCTATCCCCCCTATATCCACCTCCTCTATCCCCCTATATCCACCTCCTCTATCCCCCTATATCCACCTCCTCTATCCCCCTATATCCACCTCCTCTATCCCCCTATTTACACCTCCTCTATCCCCCCTATATCCACCTCCTCTATCCCCCTATATCCACCTCCTCTATCCCCCTATATCCACCTCCTCTATCCCCCTATATCCACCTCCTCTATCCTCCTATATCCACCTACTCTATCCCCCTATATCCCCTATATCCACCTCCTCTATCCCCCCTATATCCACCTTCTCTATCTCACCCTATATCAGTGCCCCCTGATCTATGCCTCAAAGGGACCGCTGCTGTTGCTTTTAAGGAACTGTAGGCTACTTCTTACTTGATCCACAGGGCCGCTATCTTGGTTGCTTTTGTTTTCATGAAAGCTACACGACTGACATTATGTAGCTTTCATGTTGCTGTGTTCTCAGATATTGACATTATACTGAGTTTAACAGACATTTTGAATGCAACGCTTGATGCAAGCCTAAGACACCTGAGACCTTTGTGCCAGGTACAAAGACCTAAGTATTTGTACCTGGCACACCAGGAGAGGTCATGCTCTGTCCACAATAAAGTCTACTCTCACTGAACTGGGAGGCTGAGACACAGTCCTTACAGCTGCAGACAGGACCAGTGCTGCTGAAAATAACGCAGCCCCCAACTTGTATTTACTAAGTGATGACTTTGTGAGTCTTGAAGCCATTCCAACAAGTTGCATGCCAGCAGAATCCCCCAAAAGCGTAAAGATGTTTTTTCAAGAAATTCATTTTATTTTTTTATAAAAGTGTCGTCGGCTTGGTGTTAAGATTCCTGAGCTCTCCCAGGCATGGCTTTGCTTGTGCGGGGCAGAGATTGGGGATGGGGGACAGGGACACTTCTTATTCTGGGGTTTGGAAAGTTCCATGACAGTGTGACAGGCTCTTTCTCTCTCTCTCTCTCCCTCTCCCTCTCTCTTTGAGCGGGACCACAGGACACCAGCGGGATCCAGCTGAGCCAATTACACTGGCTGTTTGTTATTTCAGGGCCAGGGATTGATCATTAATCACTGCCAAATGGACACGGTAGCGCCCGCTTTAGTTAGGTCAGACTGTCATTATTTTAGCATGAGGTTTGGGCGGTGCCCCATTTTCTCGCATTACGGGAGCCAGGGCAATTTCAGTGCTATGCGATGGCCCTGCTTCCCCCCTGTGGGCTCCTGCGATACTCCCATGTCAACAGAGTCAAATAACAACACACTAGGCCTAATTGGGGAATCGGGGGGGGCAGGGGTATTCTGGTTTATATTTCAATCTATCGGTTTAGAGAAAAGGATCTGTACATCTGTACACTACAGAAACATCTGTCACATTTTGGGTATCGACTGTCTCTAGATTTCTCTCTGCATGCTTAATGCGTTCTCTTGCTTTTGTTCTTTTATCTGAATGGATAAAAGGCAGTAATTGTACTTTATGGGCACACGCATACACACACACACACACACACACACACACACACACACACACACACATACACACACACACACACACACACACACACACACACACACACACACACACACACACACACGCATACACACACACACACACACACACACACACACACACATAGCATTACACACACATCTGTCACACATATCACACATACAATTATTCAGTCCTCAAGTCCCACATTCATTCAAATTACCACTACCATCATGCACACACCCATGAACACACACGTACACACACACAGCAGTACACACACATCTGTGTGCAATGCTGCAAGGGTGTGGGGAATTTGGAGCTTGGAGTTGGGCAGCAATTGGATTTGTTCAAATTGCAGCCCCAGCGGTAATGGCATAAAGACTTAAGCATTGCCTGCTGTGAGGCGCTGTCGAAAATGAATTATTAGCCTCATTTTCAGAGGGCAATTTAAGATAAAGGCAGGGAGTGGAAGACAGAATGAAATGACAGAGCAAGGGCGATAAACTGTGTCATCCAAAGGAGAACCCCCAATTGCTGAAATAAAGTGCCTCAGATGGATATGAATGGGGGAGGCCAAGTCATTTGGAGTGTTGGGTCTGAGCTGCTGAATAATACCTGTTATCTACCCCAGTTTAAAGCTCACCCACTGAATAGCCTTGCCATGGAAGATGTATTATCCCCCATTTACAGTGGAACCTACAGTAGCAGTTAAATGGCTTTTGAAAACTGAAAGTCATGAATAGAGCATGGCTGTGTGTATGACTGACATATCAACCTTGTGGGTTTCAAGTTATTGGTCCCAGTTTAATATATATACAGTAGACATCTGCTTAGGTTAGTAAGTGAAGATACATTTGCTGACTTGAAAGTGAATGGCTCCATTTTGGTCTGAGCAGGCAGACTGTGGGCTATTAATGGAGATCGTCTGCAGACACGACAGTCTCCCCAGGTCTCTGCAGCACTGCAGGCTGGCTGTGTCCTTCCTCCCCTCCCCTCCCCTCTGCTCTCCTCCCCTCCTCTCTACTCTCCTCCCCTCCCCTCCCCTCCTGGGGCCTATATGGCTGCAGTTTCTAGCAGCCTCGGGCCTGCCTGGTCACAGAGACCCACAGGCTACAAATAACCCCTGTCCATCTTTGATTCAGCTTTAGTGTGAGACCACCAGGGAAGTGCCCAGACGCCAAAGAGGGGGTGAGAGAAAGAGAGAGAGAGACTCAGAGAAATAGACGAGCAAGACAAGAGAGTGTGTGCAGACCTCTCTCAAAGAGAGAGGGAGAGAGAGAGAGAGAGAAAGAAAGAAAGAAAGAAAGAAAGAAAGAAAGAAATGAACACGAGTACTTGTACCTAGACTCATAATCGATTTGTATGGTGCTACTTTGACCTGGTAGATGAGGGCGAATGTGTTTTTTTCTCCTCTGCTGTGACAGAGCACGGGAGAGGGATGGAGAGGTAGGGAGAGGGATGGACTGGTGCGCTCACTCACACATACACACACAGCACTGCTGTTTACTTGTGTTTCCCCCATGAGTACATAAGTACACAATACAGAAATATAGAGTTGTGTAGGGGACAAGGGGATTGTTAGGGACGTCACTTCAGTGTTGGTTTTAGCCCAGTATGTGGTGTGGTGTGTGTGCTAGCTGTCTTGTTTGGAGTAGCAGACAACAGAGAATGTTTGTGCTCCTGAATCGCAGAGGCCCGCAGTCTTCCTGTCAGCTCTGTCACACGCGACAGACAGCCTGTCAGCAGCTAGCTATGGTGCTGCTGGGAAAGCCATTCTCCCCCAGGCGCTCTCTGTCAGCCCCTCAGCTCTCCCACACACGCACAGACAGACAGACCAATGCTCTCTTCCGCTCCTGTAGAGCTGTAGACCTCAGCCTCCGGGGGTGCTGTCTTGATTCTCCCTCACAGGGACCAACTACTGTAGTAGATCCCTAGAGGTACACCGCACAACAGAGCCCCAGTGGAAGACGCCGCTCCTCTCTCTAGTTCTTCCTCCTCCCCTCTACCCCCCCAGCCTGTGTGTTCTATACTGTCCCCCCCCAAGCCCAACAGCCCCCAGCTAGCATCCCCCAGCTACCGTCCTCTCTGCTGATTGATGTCTTTGCCCTGTCTGTGACGTTCTCCTCTCCCTGCATGCAGAGCTGAGGAATGTCTGCTGTGTGAAGGAAGGACCCCGTAGCAGAACACTTGTTGAGGCAGAGGGGGGGGGGGGGGGGGGGGGGCAGGGGGGGCGGACATGTTTTATCACTACTGAGGCCAGGGACTCCCTGCTAGAAGCCTTGTCAGAGTAGTTAAGGGCTGTGTTGGACATGGTGCAGGGGGAGAGCTGTCAGGCAACTGTACCGTATATCCCTGTGTAGATCTCCATGTGTCTGGGAATTTGATGCCTTTCCAAGGCCTCCCCTACTATATCTCTATACCCTCTGTCAGCAATGATATGGTTGTGATGGTGACTTAAAGGGCCCAAAAACACCAGGACCTAGCTACAGCACAAGCCACTGGGAGGTCATGATGAGGGCAAAAATCTCTAGCCCCCTAAATGGGAAGTGAATACATTTTGGGGTATCAGAATGAAAGGAGGTGACAGGGTGAAAGTTCCCTGTGACGGTGGGAGCCAGGCCTGGAGTGTGGTGCAGAGACCTGAATGACGTGAGAGGTGATGTCTAGAAGGTGACACTCTGCTGGCCTGGATCTCTGGGTTTGTCTAGTCTGGACTGGTGGTGCAGACAGTGTAGCAGGTGATCTCTGGGTTCATCTAGTCTGGACTGGTGGTGCAGACAGTGTAGCAGAAGTACACAGACACAGAAAGCTCCTGCGTGCCACACACATGGGATTATTATACTGGAGGTAAAGAATGCAGGAACAGCAGCAGCAGGCAGGAACACCTGATGGAGAGCTTGATGGTTTGTGTGTGTAGACCCCTACCAGGAGCCAGTGGCTGAGTGGAGCCTGATATGACTGTAGGGCCTTCGAGACGCAGGTTGTAAAAGGCAGACCCCTCTCCCCTCTCCCCTCTCCCCTCTCCCCTCTCCCCTCTCCCCTCCATCAATTCTCCCATGCCAAACACACAGCAATGTCTACTCTCTAATGGCCTTCCTTGCAGCCATTTGGCAAAATAAGAGTCTTCTAACTTTGTGTATGAAATACCGGATGTCTACAGTGTGTGTATATATATATATATATGTATATATATATATATATATATATATATATATATACATATATACTTATAAATTCAAATACCAACCGTCTATTACTGTTTGGCTTTTAACCACTACATCACATTAGTTTCCCCTTAATGTTAAGATCTTTTTGCACCTTATGGCAAATATTTTGGCAGCCGAAAGCCTCTAATCCAGTGGTTTTTGCCTGCTTCTCTGGTTTAGAAAAAAAGGCCTGTCTCCTTGGCTGTACTCCCTGCCCCTCTCTCTCGTCTTTCTGGTGTGAACAGCTGACAGCCACAGACAAAACGTTGAGGCTCAAGAGTCTGGGGTTAGGACCGAAGCTGGCGCTGCCAAGAAGTGGAGAGAGAGAGAGGACGTAGAGAATGAAGAGGAGCAAGGGAAGAGAAGAAGTGAATGAGAGAAAGAATGAAGGCAGGAGAAAAAGAGAAAGGGAACACTTAGGAGAGGAGAGGGATGTGGTATGGAGACCTGGGCTGGGACAAACATTTGTGGTCTACTGTACTACTCTTTCCTCTCTGTCTCGCTCATCTCCTTCTCTCTCTCTCTCTCTTTCTCCCACTCTGTCCCTGTTTCTATTGCTCTCTTGTGTCATCTGAGGGCCGGTTTTGGTTTTGAGGGAGGGGAGAGGATGGGGGAGGATGGGCGTGCCAGGGACAGACACGCGGGCAGACGGGGCATGTGTGTTTTCCTGGGTTCTGTGGGCTGCCGTGACTTCATCCCAAAGTGCAGAGAGAGAGGATGTGATCTCAGGAGGACACACAGCAAAGCGTTTTGGGAGAGCATTTTTTTTCTGTCAGAGGTGCCAAAGTCCTTGAATTTTGCTAGGTGGGAGACAGGAGAGAACGGGAGAGAAAGAGAAAGAGGGAGGGAGAGAGAGAGAGAAGAAAGGGAGGGGAAAATCTGAGAAGCCAGGGCCGAACAGACTGCCATGCCCACTCTACTCTTTGTCCGTCTGGGAATAAAGCATGGCATTGTGATCTGCCAATGCCCACTTCTCAGGGAACTTGACTTTTGATGAAGAATTGGAGTGCATCCCAGAGTTTTGTTTGCTGAGCTCTCCTCTCCTCTCCTGCGTTTTTTCTCTTTCCTCCTCATGTTTCAGAGACGCCACCGGATTTAGGAGCAGTGGGGAGAGAAAGAAAGAAAGAAAGAAAGAGAGAAAGGGAAAAGAGAGACACAACAACAGGAATACACAACTGTCCTCTCTTTGTTATTGTTTTGTCTGGTCCTCTGAGGTTGTTTGAGACAAGTGAGGAAGGTGTTTACTAAACCAATGGATACAAGACTGACGAGACTTTCCCTCTTCTTTCTCCTGGTGTGCTGGGCTTCCCGGCTGGCAGTGGGGAACCACACGGGCCGCATCAAGGTGGTCTTCACCCCCACCATCTGCAAGGTGACCTGCATGGGGGGCCACTGCCAGAACTACTGTGAGCAGGGCAACACCACCACCATCATCAGTGAGAACGGCCATGCCACAGACACACTGACGGCCCCCAACTTCAGAGTAGGTGAGTGATCTCTCGTTTACGTTCCTCCTTTTCTACTCAACCGACCTACTCTCTGTATGTGGTTTCTGTGCCTTGTGTGTGGTGCATGATAGGATTGGAGGCCTCCCAATCTAGGGAGGGTTATATCTGTGCCGTTGGTTGGTTGGTTGGTTGGTGTGGTCGCATGCGTGCGTATGTTCAATGAGAACTGCCATTCACATGCTCAGTATATCACACACTGTCTACCTTATATATCAGAAATCTGGATTGTGTTTGGTTTTAAAGGTTGCAACAGAGAAAATAAGGAGCCCCCTGAAAATAACAAATGAGTCAGATGATCACTCGAATGCCTGACTTACACTACAGCTAATCAAGAGCTACCATCAAGATGTTGTCATGCATTGATTAAAAAAATGTCCTTGTTTACTCATTCTACTGCCATGTGGATGCATAAGAGTGAACTATCACACATTAGAATATCAAAGAGACTGCTCAATACAGAAGCACATAGGTGGGTGTTCCTTAATGTGTTGCACAGACCCTGGAAAAACTCTAGTGTCTTAACCCGCCTCACTCCTTATAAGGAGTGCAGCAGTGTGTCTGTCTGCTCTTGACAGAGACATGTTGAGAGACCAAAACATGATGAATTCCTGTCTGACTCGGCAGCAGACAAGCTCTCACTGCTGGCCAGACCCATGGGTACTGACAGGGTACTGTGATGTGTTAATAGTGGTGATCACTGTTTAGTCCTCATTAATGATAGTGGTGGGTAAACCCAGTCCAATTAAAGTCCAATTAAAAGTTTACCCACCTTTTTATTTGGATGAATAGTGTATAGTCACCTTTTCTGCTAGCTAGGTTAGTGTTATTTGCATTAGGGTTTACCCTCCTATTGAATCCATGGTGTTCAGGGTTTACCCACCTGTCTTTTACCAGTTCATCTCCTGTTTGGGCCTATCCATTGTTTATCAATGCTGTGAGACTTGTGGACTACTGCAGTCACTCAAGGCGACTGAACTAGTGTGTGTGTGTGTGTTTTGATCAGTTCCTTTTGTACATGTGAATGGGTCACAATAAAACTGACATTGTGGCTTTACTACACGCACTATATTGCTCCCATCACAGATGATATGCTACTCAGTAATGCCTGTGTCTATAGGGGTTCATTCTGCTCAGAGATGATTCTGTACTGGTAGGCAGGGCTCTGTCTGCGTTACTGTCTCTTTAACTGGGAGCACCTGGCCTAGTGTCAACCTGGTGTACCTGCCGAGACATGCATTCTGTCCTAGACCTCCTCTCCGTTGCTCCTCCTTTTCTCCCCACTCTCTTCTCCCTCTCTCCTCCCTCTCTCCTCCCCTGCTCTGAGCCAAGAGAGCCATGAAGAAGCACAGAGCAGCGTCTTAGAGAACTAGAAAGCTGGGAGCTCCGTTATACTTGCATTGCAGCGCAGGCCCTAATCCAACAGCCAGAGACGGGATAAATCAACAGTTTGTTTATCCTATTTGAGTGGTGAAAGAGGAGTTGGGAGAGTGAGTGTTGCTGGGTGATAAGGCGTGGAGATATCTGTTGCCACATGCCACAGGGTGTTGTCAGCCAATTACTGTGCCCATGGAAAAGCTTAAGTTGTTCGGTGATTTATGACTCCTTTATCCAGGGCAAGGTACACAGCTATGCTTTTTTTTTTTTTAACCCACTTAACACCGTAGTGTACACACCACTCTGCTATGGGAGCCGATGCAAAGGAAAATCCCATTTTACTGTCCAGTGGAAAGACTGTGTTCTATACTTTACTGTACAGTAATTGCCACAATTTTGTGCAATTTAAACACAATGTATCCATTGAGAAATATGAATAGGAACAATTTGGTGACGTGGGTTTGGGGAGGGGGGTTGGAGAGTGTGTGTGTGTGGGGGGGGGGGGGAGTTGGGGAAAAAAAGGTTTAGCATCCGTCTGATTTACAAGCAGCAGCAGCCCCGTTTCTCTCCACATTCCTTCTGGGCTGCTATCCTGCCTAGTCAGCGGCGCTCAGGCTGAAGGCCTGGTGGTTTTGGGCTGCCACATTACCCTGGGTCGCCCCTCGTCTCGCCTGCCTCTCCCCAAGGCTGGCTCTATGGAGACAGACATCTGGAGGAAAGAGAGAATGACACAGCTGCACACTTTACTGCTGCTCCAGAGGCCACAGGCTGGCTGATTAAAAAATTATCTTATTTCAGTGTTTCTATATCAGCTCCTTGCTGATAAGGCTAGGGATACTCTCGCTCTCTTTCTCTCTGTCTCTTTCTCTCTTACTTTCTCTCTCTCTCTCTCTCACTGTCTCTATCTCTCTCTCTATCTGTCTCTCTCTCTTTCTATGTGTCTCTCTCTCTCTCTGTCTCTCTCTCTCTCTGTCTCTGTCTCTCTCTGTCTGTCTCTCTCTCTCTTTATGTCTCTCTCTCTCTCTCTCTCTCTCTCTCTCTATGTCTCTCTCTGTCTGTCTCTCTCTCTCTTTATGTCTCTCTCTCTCTCTCTCTTTATGTCTCTCTCTCTCTCTCTCTCTCTCTTTATGTCTCTCTCTCTCTCTCTCTCTATGTCTCTCTCTGTCTGTCTCTCTCTCTCTTTATGTCTCTCTCTCTCTCTCTCTCTCTCTATGTCTCTCTCTCTCTCTCTCTCTCTCTCTCTATGTCTCTCTCTCTCTCTCTCTCTCTCTCTCTCTCTCTCACTCTCAGACCCCCGTCAGAGCTGTATGTTTTGGCATATTCTGTCCCAGGTGTGTGCAGTGGCTGTCCAAGTGCTGAGAGCTTTCTGGACCAGTCCAGGGGCTCCTTATTAAAGATAGCTATGGCCATTTGTGTCTCCACTGCGGTCCAGACAATATCACAGCATTTACAGTTGGATTAAACTAAACTTTTTGGGGAGGTTGAGATGGAGGTCAGTTAGGTGTGTGTGTGTGTGTGTGTGGGGGGGGGGGGCACTCAGAGGGAAGTATTTTCAACATTCATCGTCTACCGTTTCTTTTTTATACTGCACCTCTGCAAATGTGTAACATTTTTCTGGTAAGGAGAGAAAGAAAGAGGCTGACAGATTTTTCTGGCCTCCGGGCCAATTCCATAAATTTTCTTAATTTCTCAGGTAACCTGTTCGTTTTTTTACTGAGGTGAAGAGGGCTGGAATAGAGGGGATCCCGTTCCATTTTTCAACGTCCATGTTGACTTTGGGTGGAGGTGGCGGTTGTCTGGAGGCCTATGTGTCTGGACTCCTCCTGTATGAGACTTGATTAACGAGCGCTGCACACTAATAGTGCTTTTAGGCTTTCGCTGGGGCCAAAGGATTGTAATCAGGTGTTTGGTCAGTCAGTGTGTAATTGAAAGCATGTGAGGGATCCCAGCCAGAGAAAGGAAAAAAAAGTCTGCGGCTGTCCGTCTACCTTATAAAAGAGGGAGCCAGATATTTAACCCCCCCCCCCCACACACACACACACACACACACATTCCGTACTGTATAGGCTCCTGTGCTCCCATATACACAAGTTGTGGCTGGCATCATCTGGTTGCATTAGAGGAAGGGGAGAGTCCAGTGCTTGCCAGCGGCAGAGCTGGAGATGGCTGGAGTCGACTGCTCCTCTGGTATCTGTCACTTCCTCCTTGTCAGATTTTCTTTGCATATAATCGCCATACTGTAATTTTTTCTTTGCTTTTTTTTTGTCATCCTACCTGGCATGCTGGAAGCATGGCTCCCTGTTTTTACAGTTTCTGTGGACAGGCTGCCTGCGGTAGGAGAAGGGGAAGGGAAGTGGTTGCCACTTCTCAGGTTGCCAGATCCTGTGTCTGCAGTATACAGCAGGCACTAGCCTCTCTCTTTTGAGTCTAGGGTTGCCATGCCCAGGCCAACCTGCCCCACTGATAGAACCACTAAGTGGGATTTCTGTTGTGAAGCGCTAGACGCTGCCTCCTAACATGTCATTAGGCACCCAGGGGCCCAGCTCCAATCACTGTCCCCAAGCTTGCAGAGCAATGCAGCCTCCCTTAATGAACTAGCTCCAGGGCTGCTTTCCCTTTCTCTCCCTCTCCCCCTGTCTCCCACTCCCTCTCCCACTCCCTCTCTCCCTGCTGTCTGTCCCTCTCTCTCTCCCTCTCAACCCCTCCATGGCTGGCAGAGGAGGAAATTTGTCAGGATGGTGTGTGTGTGTGTGTGTGTGTGTGTGCGTGCGTGCGTGCGTGCGTGCGTGCGTGCGTGCGTGCGTGCGTGCGTGCGTGCGTGCGTGCGTGCGTGCGTGCGTGTGTGTGTGTGTGCGTGTGTGTGTCCACCAAGGTGAAGGAGTCTCATGAAACTCTTTTATTTGGGGCTATTGAGAGGCAATATCTGGAGCACATAAGACTGTCTCGAGTCTGGTCAGTCACTCTCTGCTAATGAAAGTAAGTGTCTAAAACACTAACCATGGACCCTGTGTCAGTTGTCATATATACAGTAATTACATATTTTGATAACATTTCTTGCATTTCATTTAAATTATTTTATCTCTTCCTGAGGTTGGCAGGGAAACCGTAGCATTGAAATGCAGAAATGACAATGTCATTTGAAACACGCAAAACAACTAATATTGTGATGATAATATGGACATATTTCAGATAATAAGGCGTCTCTGTGTACATTTTTCTATGTACATTACTTTGATTTCCCTTCAGAGGCTTCAGAGCTGAGTCAGATAAAGTTCACACACACACACACACACACACACACACAGACACACACACACACACAGACACACAGACACACACACAAACACAGCTTCCGTAGCTTGTTTCCTGCCCACAACAAGATGACTGTAACCATTGTGGTTGAGTGCGGTTAGTGGTGCTAGGGGAGGGGCTGACAGAATACATTCTACCAGACGGGCGGGATGGGGGGTTCTGGTAGCCATGTATGCTTGTGACTTGTGGTTAGGCCTACTACATGACATCACAGGGCTGGGAAGGAGGAGGGCAAACCTGATCAACAAGAGACAATTATCTGCCTATTGGCTGGATAGGCATTTCTACTGCATGAGTAAACCTCATCCAATATGGTTGATATGGTTGGGTTCCTTCTTCTAACTGATGTTTATGATTATGTTAACTCCTTCAAAGTTCCAAATGGCCAGTCTAGTTACAGTACTACATACTCAGCAGTGTGCCAGTCATCCAGTTTCATTTGATAAATACACAAGTCATATTTGGCAAGGAACCTGACTGTACAAAAAATCCATGTGAACATAGCTCCCCACTGGCCCGGGGATAAACTTCAGGCCGGAGTTGTCATGTGCTTAGGAAAAACTCTTGATATGTATAAAAAAAACAACAACAAAAAAAACAAACACCTGATACTCCTAATACCACCAGCTGCATCCTAATGATATGGGCCTAGAAGGAGGGGGAGGGAGGGGGGCCAAGTGAGAGAATGAGAGAGTGAGAGAGAGAGTCAGAGGGAGTCCAAGAGACAGAGGATGTGAGGTTTCTGAGCTGTGTTGTTGTCACCATAATGAGAGGGTTGGGGAGAGGCAGCTTTATTACAGTTGTCATTATGTGTCACCACTGCAAACCCTGTCCTTTTCTAGAGAGGGAAAAATACACCAAAATAAACAAAAGACAAGGGTATAAAGTGTGTGTGGTAGGTAGTAAATGGGAAATGTTTGAAACGAGGCTCAAATCTGAAATGAAAAAAGGGCCTAGTTGTTTCACAGAATCAAGGCATAAAATAGATGTTTTTCTCTGTTTTATTTGGTATGAATGGATGGAATTAATGTATAATTGTCTCTAAAATGTACATAAAAACCTGTCAAACAACCGTTCATTTTGAAAAAACGATCGCTCAAGGCCAACGTCTGAGCTTGCCTTTGAAACTCTAAACAAAGTGTAATAAAATTACCTGTACTGTACTTGTGGAACATTACACATTACACCATCCAGCAATGTCTGCCCTGTGTATCCTTGTTTCACATGCTTTCCTACAACGTGTAATGGAGTGCTAGAAGAAGGTGATTATCTCACTCAATTGAGCGATTGAGTGGTGGTTTGCTGAGGCGATTCCTGCAGTCGTACAGTAGAACAGGGACAAAGCCAGGCAGCTGAGACTGACAGTGGGCAGCAGGTATACCCATTTGATGCCTTCCCAAACATGCCTTCAATTAGTCAGTGTCTGGCCTATAACCCTGGGAAGTCACAGAAGCTGATCACAATGCAGCTCAGTCCCACTGGTCTTCCATTCCTGTACACACACACACAGTACACACGCACACACATATACCCCCCCCCCCCCCCCCCTCCCAGTCTTGGTCTACTGGCTGGTTCCATGCTGGACTGACAGCTTGATTCATGCTGCCGGCCCACACGCCATTGACACATAATTCAAATACACTGGAGGGATTCGGTTCCCCTCAGCTCTTTTCCAGAGGACGCCTCGGCAAACAAACCCTCCATAGGACGGCCTCCAAGTTCAGCCTCGCAATTCCTGAAAATGACTGCCTTGATTTTTCCTGTATTGAAATGTATGGGGCGTGTGGGCAAGCTGAGGTGAGTGGTGGTGTGTAGCACGTGTGGAGACTAGCTGGAGCTGGGGAGGACATTCCTTTGAGCGAGAGAGAGGGAAGAGTAGTACAGTAGAGTGAGAAGTAACAAAAGTAAAGTGTGAGTTTAAGAGCGAATGTATTAATTCTTGAACTTTTTATCTCTCTCTCCACCCCCCCGCTCTCTCTCTCTCTCTCTCTCTCTGTCTCTCTCTGTCTCTCTGTCTCTCTCTCTATCTCTCTCTATTCCTCTGTCACCCAAGGCTTACAGTGAAAAAGGTTGTGTTTCTGTGGATAGCAGAGCACCTTGAAGGCCTTAATTCCCTTTTGTTTACTCTGTATGACTGTATCATTACCTCCTCTCTAGTAGGGGTTGGCTCGTAGAAGCAAACACCATATCTGGGCCTGAGGACTCCCTTGGAGCAGGGCTGATCCAGGCTGTGTCAGACTCAGGATGGAAAACAAACTCTAGGACTGAATACATGAATACATAACAGGTCCCTCAATTAAGCAAGGTTTGCGAAGGAATTATGCAGTCTCGAGGCATATTGGATCATTTGCCATCTACCTTCTGCGTCCTGATGATGAATATTGATGGTGTGAGAGCTAGGCGTGGTTTGGACACTATGTTGAATGTTTAATGGCGTGGGTCCCTTGGAAGACTACTGAGGCGAAGTGAACGCTAGCTGAATAACACTAGCTTTGTTCTCCAAGGACGAATCCATTGTGCCGATCCAAAGTTACTCTAGATTCCTGTTTGTTGGCGTTCAGCGGCACTAGCCTCCTCAAGGAGGTCTTTGGAATGTAAAGACTTGAGCGAGCGAGAGAGGACAATCAGAGAGAAAAACAGTATTGGAAGACGATAGCTCAATGATAATGTCAAACAAACTTCATAAACACTGGTTGTTTTGTCTGCTTTGAGTCTTTGAAGGTCTGTTTAAAGGTTTCGTCAGCCTCAGAGTCAAAAACAGGAAACCGTTAAGTGTGTGTGTGTGTGTGTATGTGTGTGTGTGTGTGTTTGTGTGTTTGTGCCTTTGTACCTTTGTGCCTTTGTGCATGTTTGTGTTTGTGTGTGTGCGTGTGCGTGTGCGTGCGTGTGCGTGCGTGTGCATGCGTGTGGATTTGTGTGTGCATGCGTGCGTGTGGATGTGTGTGTGTGTAATATCAATTGGGTACGCTGTCACCTGGCACAGAACGCTGGCACAGAATGGCTAAACTCAATGATCTTTGTGTTTTACAGTGGTCTGCCATCTGCCCTGCATGAATGGAGGCAAGTGCAGTGCCAGGGACAAGTGTCAGTGCCCGCCTAACTTTACCGGAAAGTTCTGCCAGATGCCGGTTCAGAATGCGCAGCAGCGGCACCACTCCCAGCAGCAGATGCCACAGATCCACTCCACACACACACTCCCCCTCACCTTCAGCAACAGACAGAAAGCTGGTAAGATGATGCCAATGTGGAGGTTGTTGAATGTGTGGGTTGGCATTTTGTTGACTCTACAAATTGATCCAAGAGTGGATAGAAAATAAATGGAAATGAACATTTAGAGAATGTCCTTACTTTTTAATTGATTATTTTTTCATCCTAAGGCGTAGGTGTGAAGATATGAATGTACGGTATAGTATCCAATGAGTGTCAGTCTTAAGTGCAGTAGTATAACATTGACTCTGTAGAAACTAATTTTATTAATCCTGCTTGCTTCTCTCTCTCCCTCTGTCTGTCTGTCCATCCTCCTCAGTGAACTTTGCCCCCAGCATAGTGAACATCCATGTCAAGCACCCTCCGGAAGCCTCCGTCCAGATCCACCAGGTGTCCCAACTGGACACCAACGGGCAGAAGGTGAAGGGCTCCCAGTCTGGCTCCTCTTCCTCTTCCTCCTCCCATTACACATACCACCACTCAGAGAGCTCAAGCCAGAAGATCCAGCAGCAGCAGCAGGGCCCCAACATCCTCTACCCCAACCAGCAGAGCTACGGCCCTCAGTACCAGCCCATCTCCTCAAAAAGCCAGCTGGGCCGCTGCTTCCAGGAAACCACCGGTACCCAGGTCAGTGGAAGAGGGGGGGGAGGCCGCAAGACTGGTTTGAGATAAACATGGGGGAAGGAGGAAGGGAGAAATAGGAAGGGACGGATAGAGGGAGTGGTGGAGAAGAGGAGAGAGGGAATGGGACAGAAACACGGGGAGAAATAAAGCAAGAGAGAGAAGAGGAGAGGGTGGATGAGAGAAGAAGTGAGAGAGGCGGGAGTTAACATCTTATGTTTCAATGCCAACCATTGATTATCTCTCAAACCACATTCAAAGTAGCTGTTTATCAAACTAATCTTCGCTCATCTAAATCGACTTGTTCAGGGGGACAAAAAAAGTTAGTCCAGGTGTAGAGCCTTCTCAGAAAACAATTGTTTCTCTTATTGACTCAACAGATCACCATTCAATTTGGTTTACATTTTGGTTCACATTGTACAAATTTGCGTCACAGAGATAAGGCCCCTGAGGATTGGGCCCTAATCTGTGTGTTTCGATGTGCGGGAGGCTGGATGAGGGCGTGGTTGTCTCTAATAGAGCTGTTCTGCCTGAGACATAGAATTGGAGTGACAGATCGCTATTGTGTGGTAATGGCACACAGGCCCGTGTCATTAAGTGTTTATTCACAGCTTACACTCCAGCAGGCAGAGCGGAGGGAGATTTTTCCCACTGAAAAATACTAGTCTCACTTTCCCTCCATATCTCTCTTCCTTTCTCTCTCTCTCTCTTTCTCTCGAAATGTCAGTGTGGAAAGGCCCTCCCTGGCCTCAGCAAGCAGGAGGACTGCTGTGGGACCATCGGAACGTCCTGGGGCTTCCACAAATGCCAGAAGTGCCCAAAGACACCTTGTAAGTAGCGCAATGTAATACAATCACTCCCCTTTGTAAGAACTCTGGTTTCTAATGTGTAGATTGTAACGCTTGAGCCTTTTCATTAGAAAGACGGAGAAAGACAGTCACATGGTCGTGGTATAGACAGGGGTAGATCCAAATAAGGACATCTCAGCTCCATGAAATGTGTCTCAGCTATGTGAATGTGTTCTATTCTTTGTCTATTTGCTGCTGAGGTACAGTAGTGGCTGATAAATCAGCAGATACTTCACTTTACTGGCACTGAAGAGGGACTTTACTGGCATGTGTCATGTTTCACTTCTCCACCGCATCCAAGAAATAATTTTTTCAGTCGAGACAATCAACACATTCTGAACCTTAGGAGCCAAAAAGGGGAAAAATTGTTTTTTTGCAGGTTTTTGGGCAGAAGGAAGGGATTGGGCTGGGGCAAGTTGGAGAAACAGTGGAATCCAGTGAAGACACGCAAGTGTGAATGTGCTGACTCATAGACAAACAGACCCGGTCAGACCCAGAGCTGTGCGGTTATGTTCTTCCAATAATGAGCTGGTTCTGCTGAAACATGTGCTGCTCACACAGACACAGTCCACTGACTCACCTAACGGTATTTTTCTGAACTTCCACTTTTCATTTGTGAAAACTGTTCCCTTTTTTCCCCAGGCGAGCATTACGACACACAACACGCTGTCTTTTAACCATATTTGGAAATAACTGCATTTTTTGTACAGACCCAGACTCCAATCCAGACACATTATCTTGATCTTCCTCCTGTTTGTGTTTAGATTTTGGAAACATGAGAAATAATGTTACAGTTGGTCTGAATTTTTTTGGGGAAAACTGGTTCCATAAATGACTGAGCCTCTCAGTCTATACAGGTTATATTTGTTTATATCTATATTTATTTAAGTAAAAATAGAATGTTCACCCTGGTCATTTCCTCTCGGCTGGATGCAGCTGCTCTTGAGGAACTGTTGCTACCCTCTCTATCTACTGTATCTATCTCTCTATCTCCAGTGGGAAGAATCTCAACCTAGTATTTCAGGCGTACTGTTTCATGCAAATTTGTGACACATCTCAAGCATCTCCACAGTGATGGAACCATTGACCAGCCGCCAGTGAAACCTACACCATCTTAATGCACTGTCATGTTGGCTGTGTCACTTTCATCAGCTGGCAACAGAGTCACTTCAGGTTTAGAAAACAGACGGAATAAAGACCTAGAGTCACCTCAGGTTTAGAAAATGATATGACCCTGGTGTTTATCTGCCATTTGTTTGCGCTGTACAGTAGGTTTATTTTCAGAACAGATCAGTTATATATGAAAAAAAAACACAAGCTGTGAACATGTCCATGCCAGTCTGTTTCCCATGCATCTCTCTCTCTCTCTCTCTCTCTCTCTCTCTCTCTCTCTCTCTCTCTCTCTCTCTCTCTCTCTCTCTCTCTCTCTGGGCTATTTTAGTGGGTTGTTACCCAGTGGAGACAGAAGGTTATTTAGGCCCTGTGTGTTGTAGCCATTCCAACTTCCTCCCCTGAGTGCTGCTTAAACAACAACTCCCTTTATAGAATAGTATGTATTTTTTTCAAATAAAAGCTATGGGATCTATGAGAGAATGGGCCAGGAAGGGGGTAGGATCCGGTTAGAAATATGTGTTCTCATCTCAAATCAACAGTAGAGAGGCGGCTATCCTCATGTGAATCGGCTTTACTCAATAGAAGATTGTTGATTATTACTCTCCCTACTGTCAGACAGGTTCAGTATCAAAGCTCTCTGGGCCCAGATTACCAGATTAAATCATTACGCTTTGATACCACATAACCACTTGACTGCTTCAGTCAGTCAATCTCTTACTGTACATCAGCCCTCTTCTTCTGTCAAGTACTATGAGATTCCTGATTTGTTTTCTTTCTCCAGTGATTTTCTGTACTGTAGGCATTTATCTGTTAGATAGGAGGGTAGAGTACTATAACGCATGTTTGTACCCCTGTCTGACCATGCGTTGGCAAGGAGGTAGACTCTTTCAAGGTTATCTATTATTTCCCTGTCCCATTGCTTGCCATTTAATAGAGCCTGGTTTCCATATTTAACAAAACCTCTACTGATTTATTCCCCCCCCCCAAAAACGGAGCCTCTTGTTATTAGAAGGTACTTATGTACACAGGCACAGTGTTAGCAGTAAGTGTGTCTCACTCTGTTTCGGAGTCAGGAATGGCAGGGGGCGTGAGATTCACATTTATGAGCGGGCACACTGTGAACCGCCCCATTGTGCCCTGGAGACAATTGTAGCTGGTAAATACAGTGGCTTACACGCAAACAAACATAGTCTTGTTCTCTGTTGAGCAAGCTACCGGTAGCAATCTCCTTTGGGTGCCACCCTGCTACTGGACCTGAAAAGCCCGTCGCCAAGTTTTAGTGAATTCTCCGTCTGCGACACCCACTCAGGCTTTTGAAATGTGCAGATTTATTCTGAGACTTTGGTGGGAAATCGGGTTTTAACAGTTATTTTTTCAGGACTGAGTGCTCTCTCTCTCTCTCTCTCTCTCTCTCATCTCTCTCTCTCTCTCTCTCTCTCTCTCTCTCTCTCTCTCTCTTTCCTCTCTTGATCCATTGGAACCCGACCAGAGTATTCATTAACATATGTTGGCTCCATTCTCTAAAGTCTTACAATGAAAGTAATTAATGTCAACTTTTGCAGATGACATAGTCTGGATACATGATGTTTGGCACTTAGAGGTGAAGGGAGGAAGAGGAGGATGTTTTTACGGGGTGTTTTGTCCTCGAGGATTGCATGGCCACAGATAAAAGGCCTATGAGGAAGTATTCATATATTTGATCAGTTGCTTTGCATGTGAATACCATGTGAGAGATGTTTTATCCTCATTCTCTTTTAAATCATGCTCTTTAATCTGAGCATGATCATGGATGCTTATGTGTAACTCAGAAAAGGGAGCAAATACAACACAAATACAACAAATGAAATTAGGCAATCTTTTATTCTTTTCCTTTTATGAATCTCATTTTCCCCTCAAGCTTAAAAATGCTTATTCAAGTGCGCAAATGGCTATCAGAAGATGCATGTAAGCCAAGACACATTTTGATGGGACAGTGCCATGAATTAGTGATTGGAGATCAAAGTGGGACCTAAGCACCCTGTCATCAATCAAAACAAACTGGGATGCCTCCAGCGTTTGGCTGGTTTCCAGATGCCACTTCTCTCCAGCCTCAAGTCACTGTGTGTCTTTTTATTCCTGGCCAGGCAGGTTATAGTTCAGAGGAGGGAGA
The DNA here is from genome assembly GCF_951799395.1 of Argentina silus. NCBI lineage: Eukaryota > Metazoa > Chordata > Actinopteri > Argentiniformes > Argentinidae > Argentina > Argentina silus. The sequence continues at coordinate 1,784,670 of NC_139653.1, read as the reverse complement.
CTAGTAGGGAACAGTCAACAACAATTCACTACTGTACGACCCAAAAGTATCAACGGAAATCTCTGTATATTTTCCAGAAAGCTAGAAAAAATATTGTTAATTCTGGTGAGAATAAAGCCTACAACATCCTCTGTAGTTCTGACTAATTTAAAAGTTTTAAATAAATGGTGTGATGAAAATATGCAAATATGAAATAAGCAAATCCCGCTCCCCATCTCTCTTTTTTCTCCATAGCTATCCCTCTGACGGGATCGAGACATGCGATGGACTGTCCCCAGGGATACAAGCGCATCAACAACTCCCACTGCCAAGGTAAGAGCTTCTGGCCCCGCCTCTTGTTCTCATTGTGTCTGCTCCGCCGCCTTGTTTGGATTTATTTTTTTTCGCCCACAGAGAGCGTAAAGCGAGAGAGAAAGTAAAGGGAGAGAAAGTCTATTGTTTTCTCAGCAGCACGGCAGAGGGCTCTGCCAGGAGAAATGAGCCTTAAAGAAAGTGATTTGTCACTGGTCACATAAAAACCTGCGCTGGGAGTAGGGCTACAGACCAGAGATGGGGGAATGCATATGCGTCTTTTTGACAAGGAGATCATTCTCTCTCTCCCCTTGTGTTGCTTTCTCACACGCTATTCTACTCCCTACCTCCCCCTGGGCGATTAATGCTGCTCTACCTGTGCATGGCACCATCTATTGGTGCATTTCCCTTCGGTCCTCCTAACACGCCACCTCAGCTCAGATCCACTGTGAGGGGTGAGGATGTCCGTTCTTCATTTACACACTTGTGTACTAGGCTGCCATTTTGTCTCCTCAGAGTTGCCTGAAATCTATCTAGAAATAAAGTTTCTTCTGCCTCTCTCTGATCCTTTATCAGCTGTTAGAAACATAATTCCTTGTGTCCTCTTCTCCGTCCTACACTCGCTTCCTGCTCAAAACGCATTGGAGAAAAAGATCTAGCCCCATAGGCATTTTAGAAAAAACAACTTGATGTTACATTGTATTTTGTTGTTGTATCATTTTATATTGGTCATGACAGAAAATGGTATGGTGCAGCAATGTCTAAATCCAAACGTCGTATAAACCTATGTAAAAAGATGTTGATTCACTGTCATGATCCAACATTGTAACAAGGTTGCCCTTTGATTCCTAACCAAAGGGCACCTTTTCAGCATGGTCTGAACTTTATCCTATTTTACTACTTTTACTACTGTCTCTTTTGAAATATCTATATTGTTTTGTATGTTTTCATTCTACTTCTATATTTAACCTCATGTGCATGGAGTGTCTAGCCTCATTACATTATCCCATTGTTGATATCCCATGTATCATGTTATTTTGTAAATCTTAATATTTGTGAGCCTAATGGAGGTGTATAATCTATGTTTCTGGACTCCCAAAAATCACACTTATTGTACAGTAATATGTGTTTATTATAAAACTTAAAATATCAAACATAAATATATATACATAATTATATATTATACATTTTAGTAATGGGCGAGTAACATTAACAAGGTTAAATAAGTTAGGAAATCCTCAGTATATAATATAATAGAATTATACCTCACCAACATTAGACAACTATGCAGAAAACACTGAAGCTGTTGAAATACAGTGCCCGGCATAAGTAATGGGACCATGAAGCATTTTGTCTTCTTTTGGCTCTATACTCTAAATCAAACATTTACTATGATGTTAAAGTAGAGATTATCAGCTTTTGAGGTAGTTTATGTACATATTGGTTTCACCATTAAGAAATGACAACACTTTGCATATATAGTCCCCCTATTTCAGGGCACCAAAAGTAATGGGACAATTGGCTTGACAGCTGTTTCTGTCGAGTCAGGTGTGTTCTGTCACATCATTTGTTCAGGCATAAGAGAGCTGTCAATGTCTCGTATTGATTCTAGGCTTTGCATTTGCTTTTGGAGTCTGTTATTGGTGTCTGTCAACATGAGGACCAAAGAGGTGTCAATAAAAGTCAAGACAGCCATTATTAGGCTGAAAAATCAGAAATATACCCAAAACCTTACACTTGCCAAAATCAACAGTTTGGAACATAATTCCAAAAAAAAAAACAAGGCCAAGGAAGACTTCTACAGTGGATGACCGAAGAATGCTCACCATAATTAAGAAAAAAAGAAAAAAAACTGTCCCACAGATCTGGAACACTTTCCAGGAGGTAGGCGTGAATGTGTCAGAATACCATCTGCAGAATATGTCACTAGCAGAACTACAGAGCCTTCACTACAAGGTGCAAACCACTAGTTTTTTTTTTAAGAATTTATTTTTTTAACAGGAGAGAACTTGTACAGGGGTGAAGAGGTCTCTCGGGTTGGAGTAGGATTAGTACAGGGGGGGTAGTGGGGGTGAAGAGGTCTTTAGGAGAGACTGTTAGCCTGAAGAGATGGGTTTTCAATCTACGGCAGAAGATCGGTAGTGAGTCTGCAGTGGTGGGAAGCTCATTCCACCAGCGGGGCGCCAGGACAGTGAAAAGCCGTGACCGAGTGGCGCGGCCGTTGCATCCACGTAGAGGCAGCGGTCCCAGGCGGGCAGCCGAGGTGGAAGAGCGGACAGATAAGACGAATATTATTATGTACCATGATAATACAATCATGAGTGATTGTAAGTGGAAAGGTTGGAGAAAAAAGCATCTACCAAAGATTTATAGCATACCACCTCTTATGTGAAACATTTTGGAGAGGGTGCTGTGGTTTGGGCATGTATAGCTTCCACAAGAACTGGCTAATTTGTCTTAATTGATGATGTAACTGCTGACGGCAACAGCAGAATGCATTCTGAAGTGTACAGAAACATGTTGTCTGCTCGAGTATAAGCAAATGCCTCCAAATTCTTTGGATGGCGCTTCTTCATACAGTAATAGGGTTAGGGACAATGACCCAAAACATACTGCCATAGCAACTAGGGAATATTTCAGGGCCAAAAAGGATCAAAGTTCTTGACTGGCCAAGTCAATCTTCAGGTTTAAATTCAATTGAAAATGCATTTCCTCATGATAAGATGTTAGGCAAAAAGACCTGAAAACAAACAACAACTGAAGATTACTGCAGTACAGGCCCGGTAGAGCATCACCAGAGAAGATACCCAGGTGCAAAAGCTCCAGAGCTCCAGCCCTTGCATTTAAAAAAAACAAACAAACTTCAAAACAATACTCTCACAACCGTTGTACAACATCAGTTTGGTTAGTGTTTGTGCAACTGTGACACAATATAAAATGCCCATGGGGAGATTCCTTTCTTTAAATATTCTCCTCCATTGCTTTTTGAGAAGGAAGTGAGTGGAGGACAGAGGAGAGGATGCGAGGAATTGGAATTTCTAACAATTGAGAAAGAGCCCATCTCTCTCTCTCTCACTCTCTCTCTCTCTCTCTCTCTCTCTCTCTCTCTCTCTCTCTCTCTCTCTCTCTCTCTCCTCACTTGACCTGCTTGTCAGTGATCAATTCTGCTTTAGCAGGACCCCAAACAGCCATGCTTTGGGGGTGAGAGGTAAAAGAGACAGGTGCCATATTTGATAGATCTTCCTAATCTGTATTGGATTTGGATATGATAGCAAGCTATGACTCCAATACATCAGGGCTGGCAGGCCCGACTGCTTTCCGAGGAGTCACACTAAATCAAGCCAGCTCCGCCTGAGCGACTTTTGAACCTGCTTTAGCCCATTCACTAACACCTCCACTCAGGGGAAGAGAGAGAGAAGTAAAGCGTGAGTTCACACGTTCAATATATTCACTCTTAAACTCACACTTTAGACATAATGTATGTTAGCTCAAATTTTCTACTCTCTCTCTCACACTCTCTCACACACACTCTCTCTCTCTCTCTCTCTCTCTCTCTCTCTCTCTCTCTCTCTCTCTCTCTCTCTCTATGTGTTGTCAATCACCCAGAGCTTATTCACCCAAAGCAATGTTCTTCCCAGCTCCAGCTGGTCCAGTGTGCGCGTGTCTGGGAGGGCCCAGATGGGATGCAGGCCTGCTCTGGGACCTGAGTGCTGCCTCTTCTCAGCTGTAACCCAGACCTTTGCTCCTTTATGTGATTGCCGGGGGTTTGTTGGGTGTATAGGGAGAACTGTCAGATCTCACTGAGAAGGGCTGATGAATTAGTTATGGCTGCAGGTTGAAAGGCTTATCCTTCAGGTTGAGCTTGGGGGATCTACTACACTACTTCCCAAAAACTATAAAACAGTTACAAAACTATTGAAAAATATCATAAAGAGACTCATGGAACAGTGAATGGCACATTGAAAACAGATATACATCCTTTTGGAGTCGTCATCATCTACAGTACCCAGGGATACCTTCTACTCATGGCACTGGCACTACCGTGCATGGCACAACCAACAGAGGGCAGCTGCCGTGGCTTCAACTTCACCGGTCTCTCAGTGAAGCAGAGGGCCACCGTGCACTGGTGTTAGCCAGAGCTGTGGCTGGAGGGAGAAAGGCTCTGAAAGGGGAGCTGAGCCAAACCGTCTGCCTAGTCGGTGCCGTGCCAGGCTGGGGAGAGAGAGAGGAGAGCGGAGCTGAGGCCCTGTCTGCAACCCAGACTTGGCTATTTCTGTGGAGGTGCTGTGACTCACTCTAATCCACCACATCCTGTTCTCCTTACTACCATTCCCCCTTTCTTTTTATAACAGGGCTGATTTGGATTTAGTTTCCATTTTGTTTGTGTTGGAGCGAGTCGTGTGTGTGTTTACTAATCACCGGATATGGTGTGACTATGTCCAATATATATACATACTGTATATATATATATTTTTTAAAGACTAGGTAGAAGATTTCTCTGCTTTTGGGGGGGGATTGTGGTTCACGTTCTGATTAAATTCCCTTGTGTGTATGAGCCATTGATGGTGAGGGCAAGGCGAGTGCATGTGCGCATGCATGTTTGTGGGCATGCATGTTCAGTAAATTCAGTAAGATAAATAAGTTCAGTATGGCTACTCCTGGAAGCCAATCAGTATTAGTACGCAACTAAAACATTTCACTTGTGAGGCACTGGGTGACTAATGCACAGGTGTGCCACAGTCAGCTAGGTCTCAGTCCAGTAGTGATTATAGTGATGAGTGAGCAGTGATCTCCCCTGACCCAGCAACACACTCATCTCATCGTGTTACCAAAGGCGGTGGGGCCACTGCCTGCCTGCTTGCCATAGCCCTGAGGGGGAAACAGGAATACTAACTCACTTCTCCTCCGCTCTGCTCGGTTCAACGCTGGGGCGTTCTATGGCCTTGTGGGTAATTATTCTGTCAGCAGGATGATTGACAGCACTGAGGAGGAGTGCAGATGTTGAGAGTGCCAGCGGTAACATGTTCTGTGTACCGGAATGCGATATAACATGCGTGTGCGTGCGTGCGTGCGCCCGTGTGTGCGTCCGTGCGTGGCTACAGTATGCAGCCTTTATGACTGCATTAGCTATGGCAGATGGTCTGCCCTTTCTATAAAGGTGCTTGCATCATTGCTTGAGTGGAAGCCAGCGGTAACATGTTCCGTGTACGGGAATGCGATGTAACTGAAAAAAATGTCCTTTGAAAATGAGATTTGCATAAAGTACATGTAGGTGATTTTGATCGTCTTTTCTTTGAGGCCCTCATTCACCAAACCAAGGGGGGAAAATTACATTTCTGACCTCTTTTTTAGTGATTATTTTACAATTTGACAGTAAAAGAGCACAAAAGTCCTCTGGTATGGGTATATTCTAAAAGTGTTACTGTAGAAGAGGATGTTACATCCTATCCTGTCATGTGTGCAGTATCCATTTTGAATCGTGTGCATGTGTGCTTGAGTGAAAACCATTCTCGTATGGTAAATCTTCTTTTGTTTGGTCTTGGAAGAGCAAGTGATAAGGCCGGCTGTAATGTTGGATCCCCTCCCACGTCAATAGAGGAGAAAAAACAGATGGAACTCTGGAACAAAACTCAGTTTTGGACAGGACGTCCACATGCTTCAAATACTGCCTTTCCCATAACAAATCCCACTTGTAAACTGGATACCAAAACACATTTACAATTCACCAACAACAAAGAGGCGACTGTGATTGAAGTGGATTCAAAGCTCTCAACTTGTGTCCTTTGATCGTGAAGTATGTGGAGGAGGCTATTTCGTTTACCTACTTGACATGTTATGTCTATTCTGCTAGTTGTTTCCTGGGATAGCTTGGGTTGAGTGGCCTTATATGGTCGGTCTGCAGTGAAGCCCTCAGGATGTCCACCAGAACGCAGCTTGTCACCAGGCTAGACTCATGACCCAAACCTTAAAACTAAGGGATCAACAAGCCTCTCCTTAGGGTTTACTCCATAACCTGGACGTATGCCTGAGACCTGAAACTGTCTCCTCCACTCCACTCTGAATAACCTCACCTACTGAAACTGTCTCCTCCACTCTGAATAACCTCACCTACTGAAACTGTCTCCTCCACTCCACTCTGAATAACCTCATCTACTGAAACTGTCTCCTCCACTCCACTCTGAATAACCTCACCTACTGAAACTGTCTCCTCCACTCTGAATAACCTCACCTACTGAAACTGTCTCCTCCACTCTGAATAACCTCACCTACTGAAACTGTCTCCTCCACTCTGAATAACCTCACCTACTGAAACTGTCTCCTCCACTCTGAATAACCTCACCTACTGAAGCTGTCTCCTCCACTCTGAATAACCTCACCTACTGAAACTGTCTCCTCCACTCTGAATAACCTCACCTACTGAAACTGTCTCCTCCACTCTGAATAACCTCACCTACTGAAACTGTCTCCTCCACTCTGAATAACCTCACCTACTGAAACTGTCTCCTCCACTCTGAATAACCTCACCTACTGAAACTGTCTCCTCCACTCTGAATAACCTCACCTACTGAAGCTGTCTCCTCCACTCTGAATAACCTCACCTACTGAAACTGTCTCCTCCACTCTGAATAACCTCACTTACTGAAACTGTCTCCTCCACTCTGAATAACCTCACCTACTGAAACTGTCTCCTCCACTCTGAATAACCTCACCTACTGAAGCTGTCTCCTCCACTCTGAATAACCTCACCTACTGAAACTGTCTCCTCCACTCTGAATAACCTCACCTACTGAAACTGTCTCCTCCACTCTGAATAACCTCACCTACTGAAACTGTCTCCTCCACTCCACTCTGAATAACCTCACCTACTGAAACTGTCTCCTCCACTCCACTCTGAATAACCTCACCTACTGAAACTGTCTCCTCCACTCTGAATAACCTCACCTACTGAAACTGTCTCCTCCACTCTGAATAACCTCACCTACTGAAACTGTCTCCTCCACTCTGAATAACCTCACCTACTGAAACTGTCTCCTCCACTCTGAATAACCTCACCTACTGAAACTGTCTCCTCCACTCTGAATAACCTCACCTACTGAAGCTGTCTCCTCCACTCTGAATAACCTCACCTACTGAAACTGTCTCCTCCACTCTGAATAACCTCACCTACTGAAACTGTCTCCTCCACTCTGAATAACCTCACCTACTGAAGCTGTCTCCTCCACTCTGAATAACCTCACCTACTGAAACTGTCTCCTCCACTCTGAATAACCTCACCTACTGAAACTGTCTCCTCCACTCTGAATAACCTCACCTACTGAAACTGTCTCCTCCACTCTGAATAACCTCACCTACTGAAACTGTCTCCTCCACTCTGAATAACCTCACCTACTGAAGCTGTCTCCTCCACTCTGAATAACCTCACCTACTGAAACTGTCTCCTCCACTCTGAATAACCTCACCTACTGAAGCTGTCTCCTCCACTCTGAATAACCTCACCTACTGAAACTGTCTCCTCCACTCTGAATAACCTCACCTACTGAAGCTGTCTCCTCCACTCTGAATAACCTCACCTACTGAAACTGTCTCCTCCACTCTGAATAACCTCACCTACTGAAACTGTCTCCTCCACTCTGAATAACCTCACCTACTGAAGCTGGGAGCACAACTCCACTCTTAGAAAAAAGGGTGTTCGGCTGTCCCTGTCGGAGAACATTTTGAACAACCCTATTGGTTCCATGTAGATGCTTCTGTGGGTTCTACATGGAACCCAAAAGGGTTCTTCAAAGAGTTCTCCCACAGGGACAGCCCAAGAACCCTTTATGGTTCTGGGTTTGCCTTGTTTTCCAACAGTGCACTCAAGACACCACAGTTCTGCTGGCTGCACCGTGGTTATGATATGTTCAGTACAGTAAGCTCATCAAAGAACCATTGTAATGCATTCAAATGATTACAGTTATTGATTGTCAGTGGAGTTGTCAGCTTGTGTCCGTACAGGTTGTGTTTGTACTGACATTTGTTGACACACATCCTATGTACATTGTGTTCATATTCCATCAACTCAATGTACTATATTGTCCTACTGTACAGTCGGAATGTAATACTTGTGTTGTGTTGTACTGTGTGTGTTGTACTGTGTGTGTTGTACTGTGTTGTTTTGTACTGTGTTGTGTTGTACTGTGTGTGTTGTACTGTGTGTGTTGTACTGTGTTGTGTTGTACTGTGTTGTGTTGTACTGTGTTGTGTTGTACTGTGTTGTGTTGTACTGTGTGTGTTGTACTGTGTGTGTTGTACTGTGTTGTGTTGTACTGTGTTGTGTTGTACTGTGTGTGTTGTACTGTGTGTGTTGTACTGTGTGTGTTGTACTGTGTTGTGTTGTACTGTGTGTGTTGTACTGTGTTGTGTTGTACTGTGTGTGTTGTACTGTGTTTTTTGTCTTGTTGTGTTGTGGTGTACCGCGCTGTACGCTCTCATACACAAGTAACAGTGAATTACTTTGTTCTTCTCCCTGTTTTCTGCAGACCTTAATGAGTGTCAGCTGCAGGGGGTTTGTCCCAACGGAGACTGTCTGAACACGGTGGGCAGCTACAGGTGCAGCTGCAAGGCTGGCTACATCCCCGACCCCACCCTCTCTTCCTGTATACGTAAGTCCTCCACCCCTCAAACAGATTGTCTCTCTCTCGCTCTCTCTCTTTCTCTTTAGGATATATGGCTTTCATATACATTTCCCATGCATTTCTAATATTAAAGATACATGGGAAATGTAAGCTACAGTGTGTGAGATTTTGTGTGCCGTCCTAAATGCTAAAAGCGTTGATAATTTTGCAAGGCATATTGCAAATGCTGTGTTTTGATGATATGCATATGAATGTGGGAAACAAATGAAAATGCATGGATGAAAGCATGGTGTTTATCATATTAATCAGAATACCCCCGAGCATGGAACACTAGGCACAGCATATTGCCAAACACAACAGATCTAATTTTTCTCAGCTGGAGGAGGGAGGATTGGGTTGGGTGAGGGATTCTGGGATATTTTGGTCAGAGAGCAATTGATCAGTGAGGCCCTTCATGGCCATGGTCTAGCATGTCTCTCCTGGTCAGGCCAGTGTGTGTGTGTGTGTGTGTGTGTGTGTGTGTGTGTGTGTGTGTGTGTGTGTGTGTGTGTGTGTGTGTGTGTGTGTGTGTGTGTGTGTGTGTGTGTGTGTGTGTGTGTTTGTGTGTGGTGGGACTCTTTGTTTATGTCTTCTGGTTCTCCTCTATTAATCTAATTTCTAATTAAACTTGAGGTGCCATTCATCAACATCACCGGCTATGGCAAGAGGCATTGCAACCGTTTTATCCTTACATGGGAAACGAAGGCATCAGTGACATCAGTCACTGCCCCCCCCCCCATTTTCTTGTCTGTGATTTAAACCCCTCAATGTAGGATCTTGATCAGTGGGGGATCTCTCCTCTTGTTTATTTGTTGTTCTGATATGCTGGGTCAATCTGTTGACCTGAGCTGCAGTTTGGAGGGAGATTTGTACTAGTTTGAAGAACCAAATACAGCTCAACCCTCCCCTGTAACCAACCAAAACTTACCTTCCCAATATATATGTTATAGCCAGTTACCATGGAATTAGACATTACAGTTAAATGCATGTACTATAACTCAAGTGTCCACCTAGAAAAAAAACTGGAATAAATCAATGCGTCCCATGTGTAGCACTTACGCAGTCCATTTTTATTTATCTTTGTACAGATTCTTACACGTTATTTAGTAATCATTTAACAATTTGGACTGCATATTTTGACAGATTATTGACCAAAAAGTTAGAAATACATCAATAATGCCTACAATAATGATTGAAATTCACATACTATGAGTCAGAATAGCCTCCAAATACGGTAACAGGATGTGAAACAAAATACAGCAACTGTAGGAATGTTGCAAGGGACACCCATGGGAATTGGGTAGGGAGTGCTGAATGAGCGTGATTTCCGCCTGCTCAACTTGTAGGCACTATCGCAATGTTTGTTGAGGAGTCAGAGAGACAGTGTATGAAGTTCACTGTTTGGAGTCACAGGCACACAGAACCTCTCTCTCTCTCTCTCTCTCTCTCTCTCACACACACACACACACACACACACACACACACACACACACACACACACACAAAGACACACACTCTGTCTAAACATAATGACTGGGAACACTTTCTCGACGAATATCATTGTGCCACACAAACTGCCAAAAGTGGGAAATGTTTGCTGAATACTTTGGAACTAGCCTCTGTGACCTTGTGTACAGGAATTAGTAGAGAAAAGGCTATTATTACCTCTCACTGTTATTTTAACCATGTTTTGTATACTTTAAAACTCTAAATAGGCTAAGAGTTGATGTGCTTTATTTCATTAAATCCTTATTTTTATCTCCAAAGTTTGATATCATTACATTTACATTTTCTTGTCAGCCTACAGTATCATGAGGATGACATAGAAGACTGAACATTCGTATTAGCGCTGATCTAACGATGTTAGGACACAGCAGTTGTTGTGCCTTTGACAAATGGAGAACTAGCGGAGGAACTCCACATGGTTCTAGCTCTGCTTGGAGGCCGACGTCATCCAAAGGCGTGTGTTGCATCTGTGCTTTGCCCACACCACAGTTTCCATTCCTACTCACACACCCAAGGATTTGAGCTGCTTACTGTAAAACCCCCTCATGATGTGCAACAGTATGAAACACTGACTGAACTCTCTTGCATTGCATGCCTTGATTGGGCGATCAACAATTGACTCTGTTCACTAGTGCATGAAGCAATGGCATGCATGACGCTCAACATTTTTGGTCCCAAAGAGCTTTTGATGTTGTCTGAGCTTGTGTCTGTGTTTTTGTGTTGGAGCTTTTAGTTTATTCGTTTTAGTTCTTAGCTCAAAAATCCTCTGATGAAGATATGAAATGTCTCAGTGGCAGCAGATGACTGGGCTACCTCGGAGGGGTTTCACATTAATCTTGGCATTTTTGATGTTGTTATGTAAATGTGTTAGTGTTGTACTCTGTGATGGGGCAAGAGGGGGGGGGGGGGGGGGGGGGGTTCCGGTGAAGGGGACTTCTTTATTTCTCTTTTCTCTCTCTCTCTCTTTTCTCCCCCATGTATGTGTCTCCCACACTGTGGCGCACCCCCTCGCCCCCCCCTCCCCCCTCCCTCCACCCTCCTCCGCAACCTCCTTCAGCCGACACCCCTGCCGTCCACGAGGAGAAAGGGGCTTGCTTCCGATTGGTCAGTTCGGGGAAGCAGTGCTTGCACCCGGTGTCTGCACAGCTGAGCAAACAGCTCTGTTGCTGCAGTGTGGGCAAGGCCTGGGGCCCGCGCTGCGACAAGTGCCCCATGCCAGGAACAGGTAAGGCCCCCCCAACGCCAATGCTAGCACCATCCACCTCCACCTCCACCCCCTCCCTCTCTTAGGGGAGATGGAGAGAGGAAGCAGTGTCTGGGGCTCGGTGGTGTCCCTCTCCTCCACACTACACACACTCTGTCTCTGTGCATGTGTTTCACTGCTTTGCTAAGTAGATTTTAGATGCTTTGTAGATGTGATGATCTCTCACTCCGACTCCCCCCCCCACACACACACACACCTCCATCAGTGGGAGGTGCTTGGGTCTCATTGTCGTTGTCGGCTAGGCTGATGGTAGACAATGTTAGACACCTGCATGCCACGTGTAAACACCGTCTGAATACATAAAGGTTGTTTGCAGATTCCTCACACCCTTATACTGGGAGATGATCTGTGTTCACAGATTACGTTGAGTCAAGCATCCATTAGACCTGGGGATATCTGGGATCAAGTATAAGACTTTTCTCTGTCTGTGCCTGCATTGTCTGTGCTCCATGACACATTTCTGGATGCCCTGACTTAATTAGGAACAGCAGTCAGAAGCCTGTGGGTTGCCAGATCCTATGGGTTGCCAGATCCTATGGGTTGCCAGATCCTATGGGTTGCCATTGTGGTCTAGTAGGTTTTATGGGGAGGAGAGTGTGGCATAGTTAGAGGGGATGACTGCTTGGAAAGCCAATCTTTTACCATGCAAGAACAGGTCTCTGGGTAAGATTAAGAGCTGTTTTAGAGCAAATAAGAGACGTGTGCTCCTTTAATCTGGGAATAAACTGGGGCAGGAGGGATAGGTAGAATAATTTCATGACAGACCTTGGTATGAGGACAAGCTTTTTAAGGTCTCTTTTCCACCCCCCCTTTTTTGTTTGTGGGAATATTTGATGATGCAATTGTAACTGGATTAGTACAGTACTAAGACTGATTATCGTGATTTCTTTCACTATCATGACCAAGGTTTAATTGCTGTTGGCTGACAAGGGCTACAGTACCTCAGATGGAGACTTCATCTTCTAGAACATTCTAACTATTTGGAATTGTTTTGTTGGTTAAAACGGGAAGACCTGTCTAGCGTTTACAACTGTATTCTTCTGTCATGTGCTATTCTGATATGTTATCATAGAGGTGGATTCTGGAGTGTGAAACGATGATGATTGGTACTTTGTTTTCATTCCTTGGGACCCACAACAAAAGCCTTGACATAGATAGATAGATAGATAGATAGATAGATAGATAGATAGATAGATAGATACGTTATTGATCCCGGAGGGGAAATTAAGGTGTTACAGCAGCAGCTCACAAACAAACAACAACAACAAAATAAAGTGACAATAGAATAATAGAATCAAATAAAATAGACATCTGAAACATTATATACAATAAGAACAGTCCAGTGTGATTTAACATCCCCCAGCCTGACTCTGATCACCCCGATCAAGCCAGCCGGAGGAGGAGTTGTAGTCTTATTGCGGCAGGCAGAAAATATCTCCTATACCACTGCAGCGTGGTTGTAGTAGTCTGTTGCTAAACAAGCTTCTCTGCTCTTACACAGTGTCATGTAGAGAATGGGAGGGATTGTCCATGATGGCCAGGAGTTTGGCCCTCATCCTCCTATTGGCCACCTCCTCCACAATGTCCAGGGTGACACAGAGGACAGAACCAGCTTCCCTAATAAGCTTGTTCAGCCTCTTGGTGTCACCTTCCTTGATGCTGCCCCTCCAGCATACCATCATAAAATCCTTAGAAAATGCTATTTGCACAAATGGGACAAGTGTGTGACTTAGTGACACTTAGTGTCTTTATCACCAATGGCAAGTTTCAGTGTTTCCCCTTCTCTTCCTGTGGGATAAGAAAACCCCATGAGAGGAGACAACACTAAGGCTCTATGTACTGTGTGGCTCCAGAGGGCTGAGGCTGATATGCAAGAACATGTAACCTGCTTATGTAGTGAAGCTGATAAAACTAAAATCAGAGTTCATTTAATTTGGGTGTAAGGTAGAGATAATACTAGTCTAAGTATAATAATAATAATAATAAATAATAATAATAGTACTAATCAATACAAACAGTTAATTTATCTTGATAGGACCAATAAGGCCTATGCCTATTATTTCATCAATTGCACAAAATTATGTAATGTGCTTTCTGGTTTTCTTCCAGGCTTTTGTACTGAATTGATTTGTTTCTCTTCCAAAATGTTTAGCCACATTCAAAGAGATTTGCCCTGGTGGGATGGGCTACACTGTCACGGGCCCTTACAAACCCAAACCACCCAACCACAGCCAACCTGATACTATCAACAAGCCAATGATCACATACCAAGAGCCTGTGGCCCCGCCTCTCCCCTTCCCGACCAATGAGGGACCAGTGGAGGCCTTGAGTGTCACAGAGAGACAGCTCCCCTCTGTGCCAGGTGAGTAAGCATCACACACCTGGCTTCTGTACAGAACACTATCGCCACTATTTCAGTCATAGGTCTTAGTAAAGTTTGGGAATGCCGTGCTCAACTTGATCTTAACAAATTCTTCGGGTGCATGGTTAAGAATACTCATATATGAAGGAAAAAACCTGCACTCACTTGAAGTACTCTTAAATTAGTTATCGTATTTGCTGCAGAAGTCAAGAACAGACGTGTTTCGGCATTCACCTTCTTCAGTGTTTGTTGATTGAGTTTTTCCTCCATATATGACTCTTAGGTCGATCAGTTACCTTACCAGGGTCTTTTTAGAGTTCAGGTATAGTGTTCTTTAGGACTTAGCTTCATGCATTAAAACACACAGGGTCATGTGCCATCTTTCAGATGTGCTTTGCTTTGTTTTGGATGTTTGGAATGTATTGTACCCTCAGTTCCAGCACACACAATGAAAACACCCTCACAGATTGTTTAGGTTTGTGTGCGTGTAAGTGGGTCTTCAAAACATCTCTCACCCTGACATCTATTCAGTTCCACCCTAAATGAGGATGGGGATCCACACACTCGCCTTGCCTTGCCAAAAACCCCTGGATCCTGAGGGAGGGAGAGAGAGAGAGAGAGAGAGAGAGAGAGAGAGAGAGAGAGAGAGAGAAGAAATTTTAACATACATTATGTCTTAAAACTTCTCTTGAGTGCAGAGGATCCAATGCACAGGCTCAGACAAACTATCAGCCAGAGAGAAACAGAGCCACTGCCCAGACCTGTGTAGATTAGTGTGTGGGTGCCATAAGGACTAATGTCGCGCCTTGCACCCTGACACTGCCCAGCCAAGATCCCTGGGAGCTTTTTCCTCCAATGTTGTCATGGAAGAGTGTCATCCATAACAATATGAGACAGTAGTTGTGTTTTTTTTTTTTTATGACCTCCCCATAAAGGATACTGGAAAGAAACATTGGCAGGTTTTGAATTATGACATGGGATTTGTCCAGCATTTAAAATTAGGTCTTAGTGGAATGTCCTTGTTCCCTGATTAACATTTTGTCCCCCAGCTATGAAAAATATCATGTTTCGACAGGGGTCGGGAATAGCTAAAATGATTCCAAAGTGTGTGAAGGTGACAGGCAGTCCTATGAATGATTGGCCAAAGCAAGAAAGGTTTATTGACGTACCGAAATGCCTGAGGATGTTGAATGGAGAAGAAGTCTAATGTAAATTGTGTCCTAAAAATAAAAAGAACATGATGTACTTTCCTGTGACAAACTCAAGCACAGGCAGGTCTTGTATATCTATCTACTTTATGTAAATGTTTCCAATCGGTCACACCTATTTTTGACCTTAAAAAAATATATCTTGTTTTCTTATTTTTTATTTCGATTGCCAGTAGTCACAGATGCACCTGAGCAGGTAGGTTTGGTTTCTTCCATAATTCAAAAAGAAAAGCTAAAATTATTTTGCATGCAAGAAGCACATTTTCTGCCTCCATGGCAGTGATTTGCAGAAGCTGCAGCTTCACCTCTGCTGATGCATGAAGTCAGCATCATCACTGCATGACTTTGAGCAAATCAACGCTCCACGCTTCCAGTCTAAGAGCAGTCACACTGACACAACAAACATACCGGGACACTACAGAAACATATTTTGTCTGTGCCAATGTCAGTTGCTAAGACATTGCTCTTTGCGCTTGTTTTCACAGCCTCTTTTTCAAACTGCAGGTCAGACCTCAAACATCTGATATGGTATTGTGTTTGGAATTTTCACTGATACAGATTCATATTTCGGAAGCTCTTCTTTTCTTGATCTGGTTCTCCCCAAGGAACCCAATACAGTAGGGGCTTGGCCCAAGCCAAGAACAAGCACACTGTACCTCCAATGACCACTTTGACATTCTATAGAATAGATTCACCTACGCACCCTAGGTCTACACTCCTTCTCTGCTACATTTGCTTCCCACCATCTTGCCCTACAAGCCCTACAAGCTCCTTTCTGTCTTCAGTTGCCATGCAAGCTGATCTCCGACCTCCATCTTGTTTACTGCTGTTGCCACGCAGTTCGCATGACATGAGCCAAGAGCCATTCCAACAAGATGATGATGACGCCTGCGCTTGCTCGCTGAGTGATCACATGACGATGCCCTTGTGGATCAGCCCGTTCTCGGAGCCTGACAGCCATATTGTGTTTGTCTTTTGTTGTTTCAAGGAGCTGGTTATTGAAGAGACTAGTGATAGGCCAGTAGTTGAGCCCGGCCAGCCCCAGCTCTCTCCTGGTGTGTCCACCATGAGGATGGACCCGGCCTACCCAGGTGTCAACTCTCCTCTCCTCTCCTCTCCTCTCCTCTCCTCTCCTCTCCTCTGCTCCACTCCCTCCATCCCTCCCTCCCTCCCATCACTCTCCTCTCCTCTCCTCTGCTCCACTCCCTCCATCCCTCCCTCCCTCCCATCACTCTCCTCTCCTCTCCTCTGCTCCACTCCCTCCATCCCTCCCTCCCTCCCATCACTCTCCTCTCCTCTCGTCTGTTCCACTCCCTTCCCTCTCTTCTCCTGTCCTCTCCTCTGCTGCCTCCTGTGTCCTCTTTTCGCCTCTCTGTCTGTCTGCTGCCTCTGTCACTGTTGCTCTCACCCTCACTCAGGGATTATCTACAGGGAAGGAGAGACCCGTTAGTGACTTTGAATGATAGTACTATATGGTAGTATTTGGGTGTTCTACTGGTGTAGTTCAGGTCACACAACACAATTTTGCTCTACAATGTTGTTTTTGATGAGGGATATGAGTGCTATGAGTACAGACTAGAAACTGAAAATATTGTTTGTTCTATACTTGATGACTGATTTACATGTCCCTCTAAAACTGTGAAATCAAGGATGGTTTCTATTTTCTGTCATTATGTTATCTATGTTGCATTCAGTGTGATCTCAGAGTCTGTCCACAGCAGATCTGACTCTGATCAAACTCTCCGCTTTCTCTCACTCTCTCTCTCTCTCTCTCTCTCTCTCTCTCTCTCTCTCTCTCTCTCTCTTTCTCTCTCTCTTTCTCTCTCTCTCTTTCTCTCTCTCTCTTTCTCTCTCTCTCTTTCTCTCTCTCTCTTTCTCTCTCTCTCTTTCTCCTGGTCTCTCAGAGGTTGTAGAGAGGACATCCCCCCCTGCTCCAGTGGAGATCCTCCCCTCTAATGCCGGGCAAGACATCGCCCCCACTCAGTCAGCAGGTAAGAGCTCAGTGCACAGCTGACTAGTTCATTCAGTAATAGAAGTATCCTACATTCTTGATCCCGCCCTCTTTACACGCACACACACACACACACACACACACACACACACACAAACACACACACACTTTTATCTCTCACACTCGCCCATTAAAGGACAGTTATTTGTGTTTAACCCTGCATCTGAATTCCTTGCAGGTCAGGAGCAAAAATAGAGAGATAAGAGGAATTTGTGCAGACTGGGAACTTTGTACCCTGACCTCCTCTCTTTGTCCTTGGTGGGGTTTTCTCCTGTTGTTATTAATATATTAATATTCTGGGCTCTTCTATATTTAGGAATCCTATGGTGCCATGAAGGAGCTGGCTATAGAAGCATTCCGTCTCTCAGTCCCCTTTCTACATTGGTATATAGTCAAACAACATAATCACTGTGGGTTCAAACTGGCTTTTTAATAATCCAAATAAAGTAATGTTTTATTGTTGTTGACCCTCATTGAAAGGTATTTGGGTCTTTATATTGTTTTATTCTAGACTCCCATGTTTAGATTTACCGTGGTTCCTTAAGTGAGACATGGTGCTGGGCCACTGATTGGCTATTGCTAGGCAACAACTTCTTCAACACCCACCTGTTTTTTATTTTGATTCCCGGGTTTAGGAAGCTGTTTAGGAAGCTGGGGGAATAGTGAGAGAGAGAGAGAGAGAAAAGAGTGTGAAAAGAGAAGGGAGCGGGGACTATTTTGTTGCCAGGCCCACAAACACGCTCTTGGACCAATCAGAGGACCGCAGGGGTATTTTGGGTTCTTTTGCGCTAGGCGGATATCCAAACCCCCAGACCTCTTCTCATCTTGCGTTTTAACGTTCTGGTGTCCAAGAAAGGTGACACCATATTAAGAGCCCACAGAAATGTTATGAGGCTTGCTGATGACAGACACTGCGTAAACTAGGCTGCATAATTGCATCTCTTTTTGCCTCGCTCTTTTTTTTTTATCATCTGGTCGTCCTTGCCGCGATTAGACACTTCCCTCCTCTGTGCTTTGCTGGTCATTCTCTAGCTGGATGGAAGTCTGACTGGTAGCCCTAGGAGCCCTGTTTTGGATTCTCTTCTGATATTTGAGCCGTTCATCATTATTCGGTTTTTCTAGTATATCCTCTATTAAATAGTTTGGTTGTTCTTTATTGCATCATCAGATCTGACACTATAAAGAATATAGAATAAAGAAAGAAGAAGAAGCCACCTGTTTTAATACTCAATATTTATGTAATAATGTAATCATTATTTGTATTCCACCCTACTGGCATGGTCTTCTCTGAGGAGGACCAGTCATTAACAAAGGCATACTTCAGGGAAGCATAATGCATAGTTAATGTGCTCTTGAGCCCGCCGACATATTGACGACCATTTCCACAAGTAATATATTCTGTCTGTATGTCTTTTGATGTAATGACATGGGCTCAAGCTAGCCAATGTATTACTGTTCATTTAAAACCCCATTCATTTTCTTTACTTCCCATGGAGTTCTGATCCTGATTCTGATGTCCTCTTTATGGAAAGGTTTTAGTTTTTCAGGTTTTTTCCCAAACAATTTTGCTTTGGTTATTTCCCAGAATTGACCTCTGTCAAGAAAGTATGGCTAGATTGATGCACATACTGAACAGTCATGAGATGGATTTAGATGAGACTATCAGCTAGGGAGAGGAAGGGGCATTTGCAAGTATGAAATCCCGACTCTCTCACTCTCACGTTCTGAGAGGTTTGACATGAGCACCAAAAATGTAATGATTATGCTTGAGAGACAGTGATTATGAGAGATCATGATTATGCTTGCCTCACTGTAATCATCATTATGTGTGTGTGTGTGTGTGTGTGTGTGTGTGTGTGCACGTGTGTGTGCACGTGTGTGTATGTGTATCCTCCCCCCTTCTCTCTTTTCCTCTCTCTTGGCCAGAGGTGGATGAGTGCCAGGTGAACCCTCGCCTCTGCGGACCGGGCATCTGCTACAACGAGGTGGAGGGTTACACTTGCATCTGTGACGAGGGCTACCAAATGGATGAGACACACACCACCTGTGTAGGTAAGAGGTCAGGGGTCAACGGTCCACCTATCTGGCCAATGGGAATGGAGATGGCTCTCATTACACTCTTCAAATGAGCCCCCTGAGAATCAAATGGGATAGGCTTTGGCCCTTTCTCAACTGTTAGAAACTCGATTCCTCGCATCCTCGCATCCTCTCCTCCGTCCACCACTCGCGTCCTACTCAAAACGTGTTAGCGGAGAAGATCTACGTTCCTCCCTTTAGATATTCTCCTCGAAATCCTTTTTTTGAGAAGAAAGCGAGTGGAGGAGAGGAGGAGATGACATGAGGGAATTCAGTTTCTAACAGTTGAGATAGGGGGCCCTGTTAAGTTAACATGTCAGGATGTTCCAAAGCAATGTAACTCCTGTTCCATCCCGTGTGCTTTACCATGATCTGTATGGTAACAGATGTTGACGAATGTCTGGAGACCCCGTCGCTGTGCTCCAACGGCCGATGCAGGAACACACCCGGGAGCTTCCTGTGTGTGTGCCGAACTGGCTTCATGGCTGATGAGGAGGGAACAAGTTGCATTGGTAAAGCCATTTCAATCTTGTTGCACAAACACACGCATACAGACACGCACAGACACATACACCAATGCACATGATGCACCTGCACGCAGACACACACACACACACACACACACACACACACACACATACACACACACACACACACACACACACACACACACACACACACACACACACACACACACACACACACACGTCCTAGTACTGAATACAGAAGAAGCTTCTACTGTACATGTGTTGCCTATCAGAGCAGCAGCACACATTTGAATAGAGTCATTTGGGTGTTTTTCTTTCTTTTATTTTTCCCCTCCTTTTTTTCCCCCTTTTCCTCTCTGGATTATTCTCCATTAATGGTCTGAACCATCATCCTTCCCATCCTGGGATATAAATACCAGCAACACTGTGATTAGGTGGTTTCTGGTGTTTCAAGAGAGCTTCCCTGCTCCGCAAAATAACACAAAATTAGGTTTGTGGGGGCAAAAGGCCGGTGATTATCTCCCCATAACTGTAGTGAGACACTCAAACATCTGAGAATGTAATGGGAAGACATCATTTATGACTGTTTATGAAGGATTTATATGTGGATATGAGTAATTTATCTATTATTAAGAATAGCAGAAAAACAGGCAACTCAGTAACATTTTTTATAGAGATGGAACATAGGGATTGGATGTCTTTGAAACCAGTTTTTCTCTGTCAGCCATTGCAGGCATAGTTTGAAGAACTCTATTGTTTTTCTATTATAGTCATAAATGTCTGGATATTACACAAATACTGAATATAGAAAATCTAGATAAAATAGAAATCTGGCACAGGTTCAGTACAGTATGGTCTGGCTCTGATCCACAGATTCCATCACTTTGGCCTGAACTTTCTCCTCCCTTGTTGATATTGGAGGAGTTATGTTTTGCAGGTTTGTAAAACAGAAATGACACAGCTCCAAACAATGTTTCTACTCTGTTCATTTTTCTTTCAAAGTTGTTCTGCTTGAGTGTTTAATGGGTTGGGATAGGTACCAAAAAATGAATTATTATTCTGGAGACACAGACACAAATGTGGGGCCAATAAAATGACCCCTATGATTTCTTCACATCGTTCCTTTTCTCCCTTTCTATCTTTTTCTTGCTCTCCCTCTCAATTTCCTTCTCCCTCTCCCTCTATCTTGCCCCCCACCCCACCCAGACGTGGACGAGTGTGTGAACCCTCACGTCTGTCCCGGGGATGGCTTCTGTGTCAACACTCTGGGCTCATTCACCTGCCGCCACTGTGACTCTGGCTACAGGATGGCCCCTACAGGCCAGTGTGAAGGTACTGGACACCCACAGGCTCCTCACACACACAGCTGGGTTCCCATTTGTGAGCTTTTGAGGGCAGAAGACAATAAACAATTTTAGGGGTTTTGTGGCTTCATTTACCTTATTATAACAGCATTATGGTATACAGTAGAATTAATTCAATGATATAATATGTTCATAATCTCTTATTCTTTCCTCGAAGTAAGGAATAGGACTATATAAAAAAATGCCAAAACTATGTTGACTGATGTCTCTCTCTCTTTCTCTCCCTTTCTACTCCTCTCTGTCTTTCTCTCCCTTTCTCTCCCTTTATCTCCCTTTCTCTCTCTCTCTCTCTCTCTCTCTCTCTCTCTCTCTCTCTCTCTCTCTCTCTCGTAGATGTGAATGAGTGTCTGGACAGGGGTGTGTGCCCGTCTGGCATGTGCATCAACCTCCAAGGGTCATATGAATGTGACCCCTGCCCAGAGGGCTTCCAGGGCGAAGGAGGCCAGTGTGTTGGTATGAGACACATGAGTACATTATCCTTCATCAGACACATGAGTGCATTATCTTTCACCAGACACATGAGTGCATTATCTTTCATCAGACACATGAGTACATTATCCTTCATCGGATATTATCTTTCATGAGCATCCAAATGATAGGAGTGGCTTTTGGCTCAGATTCATTCCACAAATCTGTGTGAGCTGGAAAAAGGCGATGAGATTTGAAGCTTTCCGCCTCTTTGTGTGTTCTGCGCTAATGTCTGTGTGCGCTGTTAGGTGTGTGCTTTATCCTGGGGCTGGTGTCGACATTGGCTCGTCCCCACCCCATCTCTTTATTATGGAGCTAAGACCAGGGTTTCCCCAGTAACTCCGAGCCTCACTGACTCTCTTTCTCTTTCGGGTGCAAGCAGGAGTATTTAGTGTGATGATAATCAGTAATTAACATGTCTAAGATGATGTTACCCTGCACTTAAAATGATAATGGTTTGCCCTAACATACTTGCTGTTGGGCATGTACAGTGCTGTTGCCACCTGCTAAAAGTTTAGCTATTCATATCTCTCTGTATACGATCCATAGATACAAGTCTAGAATACATGGTATTCCCCAGCAATATTTTGTTTCCCTTTTATTTCCCTGCTTCTGGAATATTTTATCATATTTTTAAAAACAATCATAGGATAAAACAGCATAAAACAGTTGCTATCATCCAATTACAGTATGAATTTATTGGGAAAATGTGTAACCATGTTTAACCATGATCAACCGTGATCAACTGTGAACATACATGGTTGCATGGAGAGCACTCCAGGAAACAACCCTGTTAAACTTTTGAATAAGCCACCATACTGTATACAGACCCACAGGGTAGGTACTTACAGAAAGTCTACATGTTGCATGTGGTCCGGGCTTCTTAGCAGTGAGGTTGTGATTGATCCCACACACACCACCCTAGCCCCGCCAAGCCACACTGGAGTGGGCAGGGCAATGCATAGTGATGGAATAGGAAACAATTATATGTGACAGAGCCCAGATAGTCCCATTATAGCACCAATAACCCAGCCTGCCCTGCAGATGTGTGAGTGAAACAGCCAATCTGATGGGGACACCTTAGGAGCATTAGACTGACAGAAAGTTGTACTGGAGGAACTAACTGCTTTACTGTAGATACTTAGATAGTTCATGCTAAACTAGTTTGGTATTTATCCCTGTTGTCCATGCGGTTGTACTAATTTCTTATCCAAAATATTAAGGGGATAGTTTGCTATTTTACAACTTGAATAGATGGTTCCTTATCTTGGAAGTATTGTAAAAGCCAGGAAAAAAACGTTAATCAAAGGTAAGAAACCATTTAATGATAAGTCGTAAAACTGTGAACTATGACTTTGACGTGATTATCTGTCCTTTATTTGCCTGTAGATGTAGACGAATGCCTGGACCCACTGACTTGCGCCAATGGAAGGTGCTCCAACTTCGAGGGACACTTTGTTTGCTCGTGTGATGACGGATTCATGCTTAGCTTGGATGGCCAATCGTGTGAAGGTAGCACATTGACTTGATAGACAGACATCCTAAAACTAGCTCTACCCAGTTCCTGAATGACTTAGGGGACTGTGTGGGATGATATTATAGCTTAGAGACTCTTCTTAAACTCCCTTTTAGTCCTTATGGAATAAGATGCTTGTTAGAATCTACTAGAATGCTCATAAATATAAACAGCATAATAGCTGCAAAGACCTAGTGCTGTAAAAGGAAAGTGCCTAACTCATAATCACTAGTTTGTTTGGGAACTATTTGTATATGTGGCATAATTAATGACTCTCTCTTCTCACCATTCACTTCACCAACTTTTTTTCCCCAACATGTCTTTTATGCAAGTCACAAGGAGCCTTGCTTAAGATGGAGGCCTTAGCACACATGTAGTTATTCAGGAATGGGATGACCTTTACAGAGGGCCATAGTGACCTTTACAGAGGGCCATAGTGACCTTTACAGAGGGCCATAGTGACCTTTACAGAGGGCCATAGTGCCCACAGTGAAGCTATTGGGTCGTGTTGAATAAATTATGGAATTTCAATATTCACCCAGGGGCTGTTTTGTTCTATGAAAACATTCAAGATTAAAGGTTGCTGCATTATCAGTATCTCTTCGTATATTTCCAACACGCCATATCAATATCTCTGGTGTCTTGCCCTCTGGTCTAAAAAATTAGAAGAAGTCTCTTACTCTACTTACTTAATCACTTACCTTGCTCCAAGACATGATTATAAAGTACTGCACATCACAAACACCTCACAGGCATTTGCACCTTAGGCATTTTTAATACTCAGTCAACACACTTGTAGCATTAAATCACATAAGTTTATTCAATTCATGGGTTATTGAAAGAATCCCAGTATTTAGAAAGTTAGACATCATGCTCATTCTGTGCGAATGAATCATGTTGGATGTCACTTGAGGGACACATCCCACCATGCTCCATCATGCTGTCTGTCATACGGATGTGTGGACCCTGTTTTGTAGACCCTTTGATGTGTGTGATGGTTTTGCATGCAGGTGTTAATTGATGGTTATGTCCCCGCAGATGTTGATGAGTGCCAGGACGAGCAGGTGTGTACCCGGGGCCACTGCCAGAACACAGAGGGCTCCTTTATCTGCAGCTGTGGGCCAGGCTTCAGGGCCTCCCAGGCTAGGGACCAGTGTGACGGTGAGACTCTCAATACCCACTGAACACACACACTCACTCACTCACTCACTCACTCACTCACTCACTCACTCACTCACTCACTCACTCACTCACTCACTCACACACACACACTCACACACACACTCACACACACACTCTCTCTCTCATACTATGTTTCACTCAGCTTCAGATATTTAGGGAAATATGCACATTAAAATATTAGTATTTTTCAAAATAGATTAGAGATTTCAGTCTGATTTCATCTTTTGAACATGGTTAACAGTACATTTTATAACCAATGTATTTTGAATCAAAGAGTATCAAACAGTATTTTGAGTCATATTTGAACATAACTTTTATTGCTGTCAGATGTTAAGGTTTGTTGTTGAAACAAATCGGGAAAATATGCTTGCAGTGTATTTCTGTTTTATGAATCCCACAAAAAACCCATAGAAGACATCTGCTCTAATTAAAACCCTATATTTGACTTGAGGTTCTCACACCAGCTACACTCATATCCTCTATCTGCCCATAAACCCCAAGCTATGGTGCGTGCGTGCGTGCGTGCGTGCGTGCGTGCGTGCGTGCGTGCGTGCGTGTGTGTGTGTGTATTGTAATTCCAGATGTTGATGAGTGCCAGGAGGTGGCCAGGCCCTGTGAGAACGTGGGCCAGTGTGTCAACAACATGGGCTCCTATCACTGCAGCTGCCCCCAGGGCTACCAGCAGATCAATGGCACCAGCTGCCAAGGCAAGGGCCGTCGCTCCGTCACGTACACACAACACACTCGCTAAGGCAGTGCAATATAACACACTGAAACAACCATACAGGACGCACACACATGTACATATACACATACTTACGCAAAGAAACGTTGACACACATATTCACACACATGCGCACACACTCACACATGCACACACACACACACACACACACACACACACACACACACACACACACACACTCGCACACACACTCGCACACACACACGCACATGCACCTGCAGACACTCTCTCACTTATACATTAATATACACTGACATCAACAGCCACATCATGTGCCAGCTGATGTCAGCCTGATGCCTCAAAGTGATGTCAGCTACCTCCCTAGTGCTGCCGTCATCTTTCATTGTGTGTGTGTGTGTGTGTGTGTGTGTGTGTGTGTGTGTGTACGGAGGAATCAGAAGCACCTGCGGCCGTTGACAAGCCTCTGGCCTGGGTAACCTCCTGCCCTCCCTCCCTCCCACCCTCCTGCCCTCCCTCCCTCCCTCATCCTCCTTTCCATCATCTGTCATGGTAAATGACCTCACACCTGTGTGCTGGTCTCCCTGGCTGTCCCCTACAGATGTTGACGAGTGTCTGGATGACCCAGAGTTGTGCGCTCCGCACGGGGAGTGCCTGAACGCCGAGGGCTCATTCTACTGCATCTGTGAGATAGGCTTCACTACCAGCGAGGACTCACACACATGCAAAGGTAGGGCAGAGAATAATATTGTTTCTTGAACTTTGAATCAAGAGGCCTAATGTGATGTACTGTAAATGAAAGCTAGGTTTGATGTTGTCGTAACATCAGGAGGCTGCTCAAGAATTCACTTACTCATACACTCTCTCACTTACTCACTACTTTATGTCTCTCTCTCTCTCTCACACACACAGACACACATAGATAGATAGAGGTCCTATGTTTCAGCTCTGATTTTCTCTGGTTGAACTGTGACGTTTACCTGACATCTTTACGACGTTAGTCGGATGCTTGTCTAACGCCTCTGTCTACCGCCGCATGTTTCCCTCCGCTGTCTCTGTCTCTGCCGACGCTTGTTGCTCCTGGAAGAGAGCGGCTATAATTTCTTTCACATATGCTGCTGCTATTTTTCCACCAAAGGCTCTCATGCCAGGAGTCTTGCCCCGTGCCAGAGTTGTTTTAAATGCCCTTTCCTGCAGTAAGAAATAAAACAGAAAAAACAGAGAAGGAAGCCTTTGAGCTCGCTGTCTAGACGAGGAAGAATATTTTCTGCTGCACTCTGTTCCTCTTGATTTATGCAGGGGCTCGGACTCAGTCAGTGAGGTCTCAGTGTTTCACTATATCTCTCTTAGTGTGTGTGCTTACCAGTGCGTGTGTGTGAGTATGTGTGTGAGTATGTGTGTGT
Source organism: Argentina silus (assembly GCF_951799395.1). Lineage (NCBI taxonomy): Eukaryota > Metazoa > Chordata > Actinopteri > Argentiniformes > Argentinidae > Argentina > Argentina silus. Next base: position 1,758,174 of record NC_139653.1, on the reverse strand, counting down.
GTGTGTGTGTGTGTGTGTGTGTGTGTGTGTGTGTGTGTGTGTGTGTGTGTGTGTGTGGGCATGGGTGTGTGGGCATGGGTGTGTGGCCGTGGGCATGCGTGCGTGCGTGAAATCTGTGCATGTGTGTATCTGTATGTGTGTATCTGTATGTGTGTATCTGTATGTGTGTATCTGCATGTGTGTATCTGCATGTGTGTATCTGCATGTGTGTATCTGCATGTGTGTATTCATATCTGTGTGTCCGGAAGACAACCTACAGTGTCAGTATTCACCCCCCTGTGTATTCACCCTTTTTACACATTTTGTTGTGTTACAACCTGACTTTAAAATAGATTTAATTAATTATTTTTGTCACTGATACACAACTACACAAAATACCCCATAATCTCAAAGTGGGTTTTTCTTTTTTTATATATATTTACTAATTAATTAAAAATGAAAATCTGAAATGTCTTCAGGTATTCAACTCCTTTGCTTTGACACTCCTAAAATTAGCTCAAATGCAAAAATGTTTTCAACAAGTCACTCAGTAACTTGAATTAAGTCCACCTGCTTGCAAGGATAATAGTTCATGTGATTTCAGAATTAATTTGTGAATAGCTTAATTTTTAAAGGGTCTCTGATTTGCATAGGAATCATTTACAGACTGTGTGGATCAGGTTGTCATTACAAACTGAGCAAATGGAGAGGAACAAAACTGTTCAGGAATGCTACCCAGAGGCCTGGGGAGACGGAGAGGAAAAAGCACAGTCAATGGGATTATTTGGTTTTACTAGTTGGTTTTAGTGCAAATCCAGCACATGCAATGCAGTTTCCACACCATCCGTTGTGTGAAAAATAGTGGTAGCTGGATTATGTTATTGGTATGCTTGTCACTGGGTAGTTCAGGATCAAGAGAAAATTATGAAATTAGCTGAGTTGGTAGTGACAGCCTAATCCACACAGTGTGTAATTGATTCCTATGCAATTCAGAGACCCTATAAAAACAAATATATTAATTCCGAAATCACATGAACTATTATTCTTGCATTAAGATGGCCTCAATTCAACTTATTGAGTGACTTGTTGATTTTTGCATTTGATCTCATTTTAGGAGTGTCATAGCAAAGGGGGTGAGTTTTCACTTTGACATTATAGGGTATTTTGTGTAGATCAGTGACAAGAAATGTTATTTCATATATTTTAAAGTCAGGTTGTAACACAACAAAATGTGGAAAAAGTCATTTTTTTACTGAAGGCACTGTATGCAATGTTCTTTCCTCTAATGTGCAGTATTTCAATGTGCACCTTTGATGTAATGACACTAATCACCTTTGATGTAATGCCACTAATCACCTTTGATGTAATGCCACTAATCACCTTTGATGTAATGACACTAATCACCTTTGATGTAATGCCACTAATCACCTTTGATGTAATGCCACTAATCACCTTTGATGTAATGACACTAATCACCTTTGATGTAATGCCACTAATCACCTTTGATGTAATGACACTAATCACCTTTGATGTAATGACACTAATCCCCTGAAAGGTAATGAGAGTGAATGAGAAGCTGTAGTGATGGTAAGTGAGTGTTCTACATGTTGCCTAGAAAGCTGACTGTGTGATATTGAGAGACCAGATGGCTTTTACAGGTGGCATCAGTTAGAGGAAGGTTGAGATTGCAATCAACTAGATTAGATTAGATTAGATTCAACTTTATTGTCATTGTGCAGAGTACAAGTACAGAGACAACGAAACACCATATCCTCCCTCCCCAGCCCAAAGTAGGCAGGGAGAGAAAGACAAATAGCATTGACTATAAGAGGGAGTTCTTCCCCCCTCTTCCTCCCAGTGACAGAACCCTGTTTTCATCTTTAACACCGCTGTAGGCCCCCCTAAGGTAGAGGTCTGTCTTTTTCTCTTTGATCCTGGGAAAACTGGTCCAGTGAACCAGCTGTAGGACTGGGGCCCATAAAACAACTCAGCAACCCCCACTCCCCCAGTCTACCAGCCTGTTACCTACCTGTTTGTCTTGGACCACCCCCTGAAACACAACCCCCACTCCCCCAGTCTACCAGCCTGTTACCTACCTGTTTGTCTTGGACCACCCCCTGAAACACAACCCCCACTCCCCCAGTCTACCAGCCTGTTACCTACCTGTTTGTCTTGGACCACCCCCTGAAACACAACCCCCACTCCCCCAGTCTACCAGCCTGTTACCTACCTGTTTGTCTTGGACCACCCCCTGAAACACAACCCCCACTCCCCCAGTCTACCAGCCTGTTACCTACCTGTTTGTCTTGGACCACCCCCTGAAACACAACCCCCACTCCCCCAGTCTACCAGCCTGTTACCTACCTGTTTGTCTTGGACCACCCCCTGAAACACAACCCCCACTCCCCCAGTCTACCAGCCTGTTACCTACCTGTTTGTCTGGGACCACCCCCTGAAACACAACTGAAGATCCGACTGGGACCGAGACTGAGCCCCTCTGGACCGAGACCCTAGCGCCTACCTAGACCTATTGCTGAGATTTAGTAACGCCCTCCCCCCTCCCGCCCCTCCTCTCCCTGTCACAGCCAAAGGATGGTTGGGCTCAGGGGAGGGCCCGGTTTGACAGCTTGATTGCATTTTGTCCAGCTGAGATCAAGAGGAAGATGGAAACCAGCTCTGTACTGTCACATCTGGTCATTTGATTGTCTCTTCCTCTCTGTTTGATCTCTTTTCTCTTTTGTGTGTCATGATGCTGCTTCTGGAAAAGGACATTCAGGGTAAAGTAATCAACTAAAGCCATCTTTACACTGCTGATCCGCCATAAAAAGCCATCACATTGTCACTGTAATTATAAAATCATGAATTTTACACAGACATTTCAACAATTTAAGGCGGCAGGTGGCCTAGAGGTTAGAGAGGCTGGCCAGCAATTGGGAGGTTGCTGGTTCGATCCCCACCCTAGGAGGGAGCCGGATGTGAGCTGGTGACTGGAAGGTTGCTGGCATCATATCTAAGGCTCCTACCACTGCCGTTGTGCCCTTGAGCAAGGCATTTAACCCCTAACTGCTCCAGCGGTGCCGAATATGGCTGCCCTGTGCCCAGAGCTCTGTTCTCCCTTGGGGGTGTGGTGTGTGCAGTGTGTGTCTCGTCTCGGGAGGGGTGTGCACGTGTCAAATTCCTACAATTGATGAGAATTGATTGCAAGGCCAAATAAAGAGTCTTCTTCTTCTTCTTTCCAAACAAAAAGTAACTACGGGGAACAAGGTATCTCTCATGCACACACTGCTGTAGGAAGCTGATGTTGCCAGTGGTTGAGGTCGCACTTTACAACTCAAAATGCAAATTCAACAACCTATATACAAGAGTACAAGAGTCATAAGAGAGATGTCTGGAGGAAAAGGCACCCGTTGTGATAAATACGTTTCCCCTGATTTTTGCCATTTCTGCCTAGCTCGTTAGGATGAAGCACATCCACACGTACCGCACAGCTGATAGAATGTGCAAAATGGATACCATGACATTTAATTTTGCACTGTAGATTCTTTAATTTTCACGGATGCAGATACAAGGCTGCACTGAGGCTTCTCTGGTACTTCTCTGGTAACTGTATTTCCAGGAGACTGTAAGTTTATTGTTGGCATGTGAAATTGTGTGTGTGTGTGTGTGTGTGTGTGTGTGTGTGTGTGTGTGTGTGTGTGTGTGTGTGTGTGTGTGTGTGCGCGCATGCAGGGGAAACTTGCTGCTCTAGACTTATTGACAATTCTGACAATTCATGTACAAAAACCCTGCCATAGGCGAGGACATACTGATCTTTACTGTTAAAGCGAGGCTGTGTTCCGCCAACTAAGTATAATCTCGCACTCTGGTATCCTGCGAGTCATGAGCCTTTTTGTATGATGCACCCCAATGTACATCACATGGAGTCAGTGACACGTATCCCTCATGGCTGCCATGCATACAAAGTCCTTTACATTGCCAGGCATGACATCACTGTCAACATAATTGCTAGTGAAGTTAGACAGGCATCACCATCAACAGTTAAAATTCACAAGCGTTCCCATGTTGTGGCAAGTTAGTTTGGTGAGAATGATGACAAGGTCTTTTCTAATGTGCCAAATAAACCTGACGTTGTTGTTGTTGATGAAAGCCAAGGAGAGGTGACCATATTAGAAGTAGGCTGCTCATTCCATCTTTACATGGAAGAAGCCTTTTTAATCAAACTGTTAAAATAGCAGTCCTTAGTCACACTTAGTGGCCTTGGCTTCAGTTGTCAGCTGGGAATACTGATATCTGACAGCCATGGACATGTGCATTACCTGACAGTACGTGGCCTGTGAATTGCAGGCCTCCCAAAGACAAAAGCCAAGCAGCTTGCAAGATATTATTCTGTGTAATCTGTTGTGGGAAGCTTAGCTGTGTGGTGAAGACGGTGCTACATGATTATCTATATGACCTTTGTTATATTTTAGGTCGTTTGAGGTAATGCTTTACTGTGAACCCAAATAAAGTATTCAAATGTGTGTGCGCATGCGTGTGTGTGTGTGTGTGTGTGTGTGTGTGTGTGTGTGCGTGCGTGTTTCTCCACAGATGTGGATGAGTGCTGGGATGGCACCAGGTGTATGGGTGGCTCCTGTGAGAACACCCAGGGCTCCTACAGGTGCCAGTGTGATAGGGGCTACCGCCTGCAGGCAGACAATGACACATGCCAGGGTAACAGCCTTAAAACTACACCATTATGCTTTATGCTCTTATGACAGGTGGGAGGGTCAAGTGTTCACAGTTGTTAATCCCCACTTACAGTAGCAGTACTTGTATGAGTTCTAATCACTTAAACAAGTGAAAATAGCTTTTTTTAATGCTACGATATGGTAATCATAAAAAGCATCTCTATCCCCTCATCCATAGCATAGGCTATGTATCCTGCGGGTCTTTTAGTTCAGTTGGGGTACACTAGTCTTGAATGGGCCGCTGTGGGTTCTTTGCTCTCCCAGACATGGACGAGTGTGCCGAGCTGGGGATGAGCATCTGTGGGGCGTGGCACTGCGAGAACACGGATGGCTCCTATAGGTGCGTGGTGGACTGCCCCCCCGGGCACGTCCGCGCCCCAGAGGGAAACTGCGTTGGTGAGTCACCAACCACTGGGGGTGGGGGCAGCCACACCCTACTGTACCTTGCATCTCTTCAACTGCTGCTGTTGCCCGATCCAATCATGTGCTTTGAAAATGCTCAAGTGCCAATGTACCCCTCATCTTGCTCTCCCCATCAATATAACTTCCCTTACTTAACCCCCCACCACCCCCAACACCTTACCCTCCTTTCAACTCTTCAGCTTTGGGATGACCTGGCTGACATCAAGGATTTTTCAGCTTGGCCCTTCCAGTTTATTTTGGTGGTAGAGAGAAAGGGATTGGTCCAATAGATTGGCATTGTCTCAGTGGTCAGGCACATTCATGTCTACGCTACTAATCTGCTCCACATAATGTGAGATATACCTAATTTACCATGGTAACACTCGAGCATCTGTTGCGTGGCAGCGTCACATCTGTTGCTCCTACTTGCTTGTTTGTTGTTTACGCTGTTTTCAGTTTCACGGTGTTCTGTCTACAGTTTAGAGTTAATTCTAAATGAGTGAATGATTTAGAAAGTTTACTCAGCTCAGCTAAGAGGACGTTTATATGTGTGACTTGTTTTGTCTGCTTCCCTCCATGACTTCAATAGGCTTGTGTTTATGGTGTTCGCCAGGTGTTGAGTCTAAAGTACACACTTACACACATACATCTTCTGGTCATTGCTTTTGCCGTTGCATCTGTGTTCTGTTTGTGGTCTCATGTTCCTCTATGCTTTTGCAAAGCTTTGCCTACAAAACAAACAACTCCAAAAAAGCTTCAAACAGCTCCACTCATACAGTATGTTCCTTCCTTCACTGCTGTCACTTAGTGAAGAGATGAGACCTCCAAACCCATGACCAGTTTAACTGCTGATCCACACTCATGGACTTCAGCAATACTGAATAACTCAGCTCGTTATTTTGTCCTCTGTCTCTCTTCCATTTTGAAGTGTGAACGTAGAGAAAATGCAGGCTTTAATTAACCGATACCTTTCTTCCTTGTCCTACTACAGATGTGAATGAATGTGCAGTCAACGAGACCGTGTGTGGCAGCCATGGCTTCTGTGAGAACACGGTGGGCTCCTTCAGGTGTCTGTGTGACCGAGGCTACCAGGAGTCCCATGAGGGCCACGGCTGTGTGGGTGAGTCAGAGAGGTGTGTGTGAGTGTGTGTGTGTGTGTGAGTGTGTGTATGTGTGTGTGTGTGTGTGTGTGTGTGTGTGTGTGTGTGTGTGTGTGTGTGTGTGTGTGTGTGTGTGTGCGTGCCTGCGTGTGTGCGTGCGTGCATGCGTGTGTGTGCGTGTACTGAAATGTGCTATGTGAGTCATGGAGGGGATTGAGATACCATAGACAGACAGTGACACATACCAGGGCACAGTCTGATTCTGAGGAGGTGAAGATCTGGTAAAGTCTTTAGTGAATCAGCGCACAGTACACCTGCTTGGACTTGTGTAGCAATGACATTGCCAACTTCTAATTTTTCATTTGCACTGTATTTTTCATAATAACTTGGTGACATATCTTTTTTATGTGCATATGTGCACAGTGAAGATATTGGTAATAATCTCTTACCATGGCGTTTCAAGGACTTCTTTTCAGTGTGCTGTTGGAAGCATTTGAAGAGTCTTAAAAACCGAACGTCTGCCCGTTGATGCCTAAAACGTCTGCTCCTGTCGCAAGTCCAGCACTGTTGTCATGGTTACTGAATGACAGCTCACTCACATTATGGGTTTACTGGGCTGCCTGCCATGGACATCTCTGCCAACCTAAAATACCAACAGTGACCTTTTAATCCCGAAACCAGATTTATTTTCTGATTCAGTAGCAACTAACCATTAGCCAATTATAAACATAGGGGTCCATGTAAAGCAATGTTTTTTCTCTGTAAATGATTGGCATTGTATAGTGCCAGAAACACGTTTGATTTGACCAAATGTAACATACAGTGTATGCTTTCTGTATTGCTCATACAGTGTTTATGAGTTGTGTGTACTGCTTCATATATCATGTCTGAACTCGGGTGTATTGAAGACTGAGGCAGGTTGATGGGACTCTTCTGCATACTTTTCTCTTTTTGGACAGTAGTTTCCTACTACAAACTATATGTCAGCCGTGTCGCTAGAAGTTTGATTGATGTGACCCATTTATTTTCGTTCAATTTGAAGGTGTACCGCACACTCCCTGTGATGTTTTAAACATATCCCCACCGTCTGCCGGGCTCCTCAGACCCTGGGATTGGAAAAGGTGCTGGAGCTTACACTCCAAGCGCCCCCCCCCCACACACACACACACACACACTGATGCAGTGAAACTTATGGAGCTGGAGCCATGGCACAATACGGCCATGCGTGTTCAGGGCTACGGTTCATGTCTGCTTATCTCCATTGAAGAGAGTGATTGAAAATATAGAAGATAGTGCACCCCCCCCCCCCCCCGCCACCAAATCAACCCCCGCCCCAGTCAACACCCTGGACTGATGTCTTCTTCTGCCAAGCTGCTGGAACATCTAGGGCATTCTTCAACAAAACCAAATAGAGTAGAGGAGGAGAGCTAACTCTATCTACTGAGCTCAGAATGCAGCTTTGTTTGTTGGTTTCCATTTTATTCTCACAGCTGTAGAAAGTGTGTGTGTGTGTGTGTGGGGGGGGGGGGGTCAGATAGAGAGCCAGGGAGTTCATGTTTTTGGACAAGCCAGAAGAATTGGAGCTCGTTTGTCTTGGTGGTTTCCTTAACTGAGCCCATGCAGTTCCCATCTTTTCCAATTTCCTCCAGCAGGAAGGCCTGTCAGAACTCTGAGCGGGGGCACAGCACTCCCAATTGAAACTGATAGAACGCTTCCTCCAGGCAGCGTCTCCCCTCGGTCCTGTGTGCACGTACACAAACACATAGGTTCACACATGCACGCTCATGCATCCATGCCTGCACACAAACATACATTCACACAACTCAATTTCATATACGCACGCACGCATACATGCACGCACACACACACACCCACCCACACCCACCCACACACACACACACACACACACACACACACACACACATCCATCCACACAACCAACACACACATATTCTCTCTTTCACATACAAGCATATACCATCATGCTCTCTTGCTTTCTCTCTCTCTCTCTCTGTCTCTCTCTCTCTCTCTCTCTCTCTTTGTCAAACACACACACATTTGCACTCCCCATCTGTACCGTGGCAAGTGCTCATAGGTCCTAGCCCAGCCCTGTACAGCCAGCTGCCTCCCATCCCTTGCCAGATGGGCTTGCATTTCCCCCAACACTACCGGAAGTGGTCTCCTCTCTCCCCATCTCTGGTTACCCCCAGACAGACGCAAGCACCCCTGAGCCTCCTTGGTTGTTATCTGCTTCCCTGATGTTGTCTGCTTCTCTCTCTCTCTCTCTCTCTCTCTCTCTCTCTCTCACTCTCTCACTCTCTCTCTGTTTTTCTACTCCAGCTACTACAACATACACTGTAAATCTAAATATATATAAAGTAATATTTGCTGGCTTTCTGAAACCTCTACCGTCAACATTCCATTTGCGACACAAAGGCTCCTGAACCAAACTCAAACAGATGTTTGAACATGAACAGCCGTGATTTCCTCTCTGTGTGGGGCGGGCCAGTGCTGGGGCTTTAGACTGAACCCAGACGGTGACTCTGCAAAGACAAAAGGTACTTCAGGATCACGCCAGACAGACTTGCTTTTAATGAGGGCACTGCCGTGTGTGATAAAACCAGCAAAGCAGCCTGGCTTTAATGTCACAAATGAATAATAGATTCTCAGCAGCAAACCGGCTTTGAGCGTAGGGACGGGGACGAGCTCATGAGTAGGTAGGGAGAGGTGGGGGGCTTTTATTTTTAGTTGGTCTGCTTCCTGCATTGTGTACCTGGGCTGTTTATGAGCTTTCCAATCCGCGGTGGCAGAGATATATGTGGCTGTCGGGGCGGCCATTGAGGTAGAGCATGCCAAGCCATCTGTGCTCTTAATCACACAATAATATGGTCTCTCTGGCTGTGGCCAGGGCCTATTTCTACCCAGTCGCATACCAAATTAACAACAATAAAGTTAATTGTGCAGGAATGGCTGGTCGTCTCTGTGTGTGTGTGTGTGTGTGTGTGTGTGTGTGTGTGTGTGTAAAAATAAGTTGTATTTAGCCATACAAACAGAGCCAAGTGGAATCATTCTCCTCACGTCCCTATCTCCACTTTCCCTATGCTGTAACTCAGCATTTTTCTTCTTTTGTACAAAAACATAATTTCCATCTCCTGGGCAGCATACCCAAATGGACCAAATCCTAGCGGACAAAATCCAAGGAAAGGAGAGAGAAATTCTCCTCCAAATTGACTTTGTGGTAGTCCTGAGGAGTTTATATATTTATATATGATATATTTTACCTCATATGAGGCAAAAATCTGTCTTTCTCATTGTGATCCTGGACTGGCCCTCCTACTTTTAGTGCTCCCCTATTGCGACGCACCCACTCTCCCTCCCTGCTCTCTCCTTAACACTTTCTACCTCATTGGCAAACTGGCCCACACCCCAGTGTGAAGTACGGGATAGTGTGTCGAGAATACAGAACAGCTCAGAGTACATCGGGACAGAAAGAAAAGGCTTTGTTGTGTTTTTACATTAAGCTCAACGTTACATGAATGTATGTGTATGATGTATTCTTTCTACCATTATAAACAGGGATTTGTAACCATGGATGCATGAAGAAAATGCTAAAAGGGGAGGAGAGGTGTCATGAGACTGGGTAAAATAGTTTGGTGATGTGGGAAACAGTAGTGATATCATCAGCCTATCACGTTACTTGTTTTGTACTGTATGTGTGTATACAGTTGAAGTCGGAAGTTTACATACACTTAGGTTGAAGGCATTAAAACTCATTTTTTAACCACTCCACAGATTTCATGTTCACAAACTATGTTTCGGCAAGTCAGTTAGGACATCTACTTTGTGCATGACACAAGTAATTTTTTATTGTTTACAGACAAATTACTTCACTTATAATTCACTATATCATAATTCCAGTGGGTCAGAAGTTTACAGACACTAAGTTGACTGTGCCTTTAAACAGCTTGGAAAATTCCAGAAAATGATGTCATGGCTTTAGAAGCTTCTGACAGGCCAATTGACATCATTTGAGTCAATTGGAGGTGTACTTGTGGATGCATTTTAAGGCCTACCTTCAAACTCAGTGCCTCTTTGCTTGACATCATGGGAAAATCAAAAGAAATCAACCAAGACCTCTGAAAAACAATTGTGGACATCCACAAGTCTGGTTCATCCTTGGGAACAATTTCCAAACGCCTGAAAGTACCATGTTTATCTGTACAAACAATTGTACGAAAGTATAAACACCATGGGACCACGCAGCCGTCATACCGCTCAGGAAGGAGACGCGTTCTGTCTCCTAGAGATGAACGTACTTTAGCACGAAAAGTGAAAATCAATCCCAGAACAACAGCAAAGGACCTTGTGAAGATGCTGGAGGAAACAGGTACAAATGTATCTATATCCACAGTAAGAACGAGTCCTATATCGACATAACCTGAAAGGCCGCTCAGCAAGGAAGAAGCCACTGCTCCAAAACCGCCATAAAAAAGCCAGACTACGGTTTGCTACTACACATTGGGACAAAGATCTTACTTTTTTGGAGAAATGTCCTCTGGTTTGATGAAACAAAAATGTAACTGTTTGGCCATAATGACCATTGTTATGTTTGGAGGAAAAAGGGGGAGGCTTGCAAGCCAAAGAACACCATCCCAACCATGAAGCACAGGGGTGGCAGCATCATGTTGTGGGGGTGCTTTGCTGCAGAATGGACTGGTGCATTCACAAAATAGATGGCATCATGAGGAAGGAAAATGATGTGGATATATTGAAGCAACATCTCAAGACATCAGCCAGGAACTTAAAGCTTGGACGCAAATGGGTCTTCCAAATGGACAATGACCCTAAGCATACTTCCAAAGTTGTGGCAAAATGGCTTAAGGACAACAAAGTCAAGTTATTGGATTTGCCATCACAAAGCTCTGACCTCAATCCTGTAGAAAATTTGTGGGCAGAACTGAAAAAGTGTGTGCGAGCAAGGAGGCCTACAAATCTGACTCAGTTACACAAGTTCTGTCAGAAGGAATGGGCCAAAATTCCACCAACTTGTTGTGGGAAGTTTGTGGAAGGCTACCCAAAACGTTTAACAAAAAAAAAAAAAAAGTTTAACAATTTAAAGGCAATGCTACCAAATACTAACTAAGTGTATGTAAAAGAAGTGGTCCTAACTGACCTAAGACAGGGAATGTTTACTTGGATTAAATGTCAGGAATTGTGAAAAACTGAGTTTAAATGTATTTGGCTAAGGTGTATGTAAACCTCCGACTTCAACTGTATGTTTGAAATGTGTCTTCAGCCATTTTACAGGTTTATGTCAATGTGTTATTTAGAAGCCAGGCTGTTGAGGCACAGGTTTGTGCCTTGTTTGTGCTGTGATGCCTTTTTGCTTGACACCAATAAACTTTAGATTTGATCTGATATTCCTGTCCAGGACACTTTATGCTAGTTTACAAACTATGTGTGAATACCAGTAGCCACACAGGTTCGTTGTGATTTAAGTCTGTTTTTGTTTGCTTTTTTGTTTGTTTTTGGTTTCTCATAAATGTATATCTCAGAATCACCAGTAATTTATCCATACAGTACATTCTGGACTTGGCTGTGAGACACCTAGTTGTCTCAGTGTATGAAACCACAAACGCACGTCACACGTGCGTCACAATGCACGTGGGAAATGGCTTGAATGAAATGCATGCTGCTTTGTTGCCAATTAAATTCATTAGCACTAACCAAGGTGCTCTCTCTCTCTCTCTCTTTCTCTCTCTCTCTCTCCCCCCCTTGCAGATGTGAATGAGTGTGAGCTGCTGAGCGGTGTGTGTGGGGAGGCCCAGTGTGAGAACGTGGAAGGCTCCCTGCTGTGTGTGTGCCCTGGGGAGGACCAGGAGTACAACCAGATGACTGCCAAGTGTGGCCCTGCTCCCACAGGTGACCACCCTACCTGAACACAAATGACATCACCCACAGATGAGGGTTATTGTTTGCGAGTTATTCAGCTAGCATACATTTGAAAGATAATAAGCATTAATGTTAGCTAGCTACCTCTTAGCTAGCTATCTAAGCATGACAGTTAATATGGCTAGCCACTCTATGATCTGCACTAGCTTGCTAACAAGCAATATAGTACAAAAACTAAAACTCTATCAACACACTCTGTTTCAGTTTTCACTTTAACTGTACAAATACACCATTTGGTATTTTGGTATTTTATGCTGTTTTGGTTATAGTAGCCCCCAAAGACAGTCAATGCTTTCGAAACAAGTGTTCTGTTGGGCAGTCGACAGGCTTGTGCGATTAGTATGTAGTTGCTATGTAGTGATTGGTCAGTCCGCCAGTCAATCAATAGCCCAACATTGTTTAGCAAACAGCCAATTGTTTCAAGGTTCATATTAGCCATGAGCCCCAGTGAGATTGTGGAGTGCTGCTGTGATGAATGAGGGGCCTCGGTGGAAGGTGATGTTAAAACTGTGGGGTCCATCGGGGGCTGTGGTTTAACATCAGGACCCCGGGGTTAGGGGCCTCCCCAGCCTGCCTGGAAGACCTGCGCCAGGGGATGGCCCTGTCTCTGCCTGAGTGTAAAACACTAATGGGAACCAGACCCGCCCACCTGTCTGCCTGCCTGCTTGCCTGCCTGGTGGATATTCAGTATGTACTATAGGGCTTCAGACTTGTTGTCTGTCGCGTCTGAGAACAGGGCCAGATATGTAGGAATTAACTACTGATATCATAATTTGGGAGGTAAGGTTAGCTCTGTGCTCACAACAGAGCAGACATGACGTAACAACAGTGTGATTGTCTCCTTAAAGTGGGTTAAGAGACATTTTCCATGTTTTAGCTATAAAACTGTTGTTTTGTCTGTGAATGGACATTGGAAAACTCCAGCAGGCTCTTATTGTCTCAGTTTACACTTCTGCATAGGAAATGTCACCGCGCAGTAAGGGTAGAGAGGGAGAAAGAGAGAGAGAGAGAAAGAGAGACTCATCCCTTCAGGGTTTACCCATTGTTAGCACTTCACTTGTTTGTTCACAACAGGAGATATTGTTGGGCATTATCCATGATCTATTGGATTTGCACTTCTCAATAACACACAATTCTATTTGTTTTAGTATTCATCACAGTATAATGAAACTTGACTTGTTTTACTGACTCATAGGCTATAGACCTAGATATGTTAGAAATGTTAGAATAAAATATATACACCTTTCTTATTCACGCTTAAATCAGGCCCTGCAAAACCCTGTGCCTGTTTGTCTAATCACCAAACTGGGAAGACGTCAATTAGGATATCTGTACCGTCATATGTCACAAAAGAAACCTAGAAAATCATAACCAATGACATTCCCCATTAGCTTCGTCAGTGGAGAGGAAGGAGTGCTACTACTACCTGAACGACGAGAAGCTGTGTGAGAACGTGCTGACCAGCAGCGTTACCATGGAGGAGTGCTGCTGCACGCTGGGGGCTGGTTGGGGGGACAACTGTGAAGTGCACCCCTGCCCCGTCCAGGGCACAGGTCAGCAAGAACACACACACACACACACACACACACACACACACACACACACACACACACACACACACACACACACACACACACACACACACACACACACACACACCATTCATATCTCAATGGTAGACATGGGTTATATATCTACTTACTGTATAAGCATGTGTTTGTCCATCCTCAACCCAACAGATCAGTTCAATCAGATGTGTCCAGCCGGGCGAGGTCATGTGCCCACTGGTGATGCTGTGTTTGGAGTGACTTCAGCCGACAGTTACAAAGGTACGTGAACTCAGAGACACTGTGTAGGCACAACTAAGCATTGGCTCATAGCGGTGTTCAGAGAATGCGATAAGGCCACAAGGTAGCTGTAAAGCCATGATTGTGTGTGTGTGTGTGTGTGTGTGTGTGTGTGTGTGTGTGTGTGTGTGTGTGTGTGTGTGTGTGTGTGTGTGTGTGTGTGTGTGTGTGTGTGTGTGGTTTCTCTCTCAACCTTGGAGTTGCAGAGTAGAAATGTCTGTCTTTAGACATATGACCTCCACATGTTCCACCTCTCCTCTCCTCTCTTCTCGTCCCTCCTCTTCTCTCCTCTCCTCTCTTCTCGCCACAGACTGGGCTTGTTTGAAAGCTAATTCATTGAACAGCCCTTAATTTAATGATTTAATTTATGAAGGCAATAGCAGTCTGGTGGGCTATGGATGTGGCTGGCAGCATGTGAATGTGGTTTATTGAGAGAAAGAATGCGAGAGAAAGAGAGAGAGAGAGAGAGAGAGAGAAAGAGACTGACTGCCAAGGACATTTCCTGAGCATCAGCCTGGATATGTCTTCAATTAGTGGACCTGTTTGCATGGCTGATTATGCTCTCAGTTGCAAACAGCAACGCCCAAACCAACAGCACACACAAGGAGGAGAAGACGAGTGTGTGTGTGTGTGTGTGTGTGTGTGTGTGTGTGTGCGTTCGTATGCATATGTGTGTGTGTGAGCACGTGTGTGTATGTGTGAGTTTGTCTACAGTATGTTATGTGTGTAGTAATCATGTATCTGTCCTGTCATTCTCTCCTCCTCCTCCTCCTCCTCCTCCTCCTCATCCTCCTCCACCACCTCCTCCTCCTCACCCTCTCCTCCTCCTCCTCCTCCTCCTCCTCCTCCTCCTCCTCCTCCTCCTCCGCCTCACAGATGCTGATGAGTGTGCGTTGTTTGGTGAGGAGATCTGTAAGGATGGCTACTGCCTCAACGCCCCGGGGAGCTATGAGTGCTACTGCAAGGCTGGCCAGTACTACGATGAGGTCAAGCTGCAGTGCCGAGGTCAGTGGAACACTAGTCTACATAACTGTAACAGAGTGGGTCCTAAATTGCTTGTGCAAATACTACTGAGCAGGCCAGAGGATACCTAACAACTCTACTCAAATACTCTACAGCATGATTTCTATTGTACCTTTCTACAATGTTTTTGAGTTTTACTAAACAGTCTGAAAATGCATTGCATATCATGCAAACGCGAGTTGCAGTAGTTGAAACTCCCATTGGATTATGTGTCCTGCGTGGGTGTGTGCGCGTGTGTGTGTGTGTGTTGGCTGTACGGGGTGTGTACAGCCCAGAGTGGGGAGGGCGGGGGGGAGCGGGGCTCCTCCTGAGTGGGGTGGGGTCAGGGACGGGTGAGCGGCAGGACAGGGACAGGGTGAGCTGGCGCGGACTAGACTGCGGTGACACAAGGGGTCAAACCCAGGTCCCTTCAGGCAGCAGGTCCCAAAACCACCGGCTGGTTCACCGAGGGAAGGCTGGCTGTCCGCCCAGACCCAGAGACCCACACCGCCTCCCGCTGGCCCTAGTTAGCCAGGATGCCTGTGGGGCCTCCTGCCTAGTTCCGCCACATCTGATTATTTGGGCAGGAAGGGACTGGGCGGAGGGTCCAGTGGAGGTTTGGACTCCACCACGGTCCTTGTTTTACCCTGTTACGCGTGGACCAGAGAGTCATAATACACTTTACGTAACTACCACGGCCAGCCTTGCGCTGCTGTGTTGATATAAAAAAAAAGGAATGGAGTATTTTTGAAAATATGAAATATCAAGTTGATGTGTATTTCAGTTGTGCATTTGGATGTATTTTTTGTTCATTTTATTTCCTCAGCAATTATGAAACCATGAGTCTGATGTGTGCTGGGCCTGCATATTTCCAAAATACATGTGCTTTTCTGTTGAGGGGTGAATTACAACAGATTATTTAGCCATAATTTGCCAAAACGTGTTTTTGTGTGGCAAACTGTGTGAGGGTGTATCATACACTGTCACTGACGAGCACAGATTTGCCCTCTTATCGAAAATAAAGTTTATAGTTTTTCAAGGTGTGATTCCACAATTACAAGATTGTTTTTGTGTGTGCATTTTTGTGTCTTTGTTCTAAGTGAGTGGGTGTTTAATTGGGTAAATTAATGAGTGTAAATGTGTGTGTGTGCGCATGCGTGCGTGCGTGCATGCGTGCATATGTGTGAGAGTGTGTGTGTATATGTGTGTGTGTGTGTGTGTGTGTGTGAGTGTGTGTGTGTGTGTGTGTGTGTGTGTGTGTGTGTGTGTGTGTGTGAGAGAGCATGTGTGTGTGAGAGCATGTGTGTGTGCGTGTGTGAGTGTGTGTGTGTGTGTGTGTGTGTGTGTTAGAGCGTGTGTGTGTGTGTGTGTGTGTGTGTGTGTGTGTTAGAGCATGTGTGTGTTAGAGCATGTGTGTGTGAGAGCATGTGTGTGTGTGTGTGTGTGTGCATGTGTGAGGATCATTAGGAGCAGCTGGCTGTGGGAAGGCAACTCTTCCTTCTTTCCTCTATGTATCTACCCATGAGGTGTGGAAGAGGGTCCTTGTCTACAGTATGACATAATAAAAGTATAGAAATGTAGAATATTACCTATCAGCTGACTGGAAGACCATTGTCATGTGCTTCAGTGGGTATATAGCATACATTTATATATCCAAAAAAGGCTTATAGAATTATGGATTGTGGCTTTAACTGCTTTAATTTCTCTCACTTAGCAAGACCAAGCACTCGGGGGTCATCATGTCTTAATTCACTATAATCACACTGAAGATGTTTGTCATCCAGACATGTTATGTCTTCAGATAATACTTCAACACACACCTTTAATTTCACCTTCCACTCCTTCTCTCCTCCATCCTATTTTGCCCTCCATTCTTCACTATCTCTCTCTTTCTCTCTCTCTCTGTCTCTGTTCTCCCCTTTACAGACCTTAACGAGTGTCTGGACGAGTCCAACTGTGTGGCGGGAGAGTGTGTGAACACAGAAGGCTCCTTTAGGTGTTTCTGTGTACCCCCCATGGTGCTGGACTCTGATGGCAAGCGCTGTGTCCATGAGGTGGCTGGTAAGAAACCCCTTAAATGCCATTTCCGGTATATTTTTAGTATATTACTTCCTTGAGAAGTTGTGTTTTCCATGTCATGTCTTATTGTGCTATTGTGTCACATTGCAATGATGAAAAGTAAAATTTAATTTAGATTTAATTCCATTTAATTCCATTTCACTATGCGGTCATAGTAGAGATTCTCAGTTTTATTCAATGTTTTTTTTTTTCAGATTGGGTTCACCATTTAGAAAGTACAACATTTTTTAAACATACTTCCCCTATTTCACGGCTCCAAAAGTATTGGAAAAAATCATATAATGTACAAACAAAGTAGCCATGTTTACTATTTGGTCGATAATACTTTGCATGCAATAACTGCCTGAAGTCTGCGACCCATTGACTCCAACAGACACAGAGTATCTTCTCTGGTGATGCTCTGCCAGGCCTGTACTGCAGCAATCTTCAGTTGTTATTTGTTTTGAGGTATTTGCCTAAAATCTTATCATCAGGAAATGAGAATACATTCTACTGCTGATGTCCAGAAGTAATATAATCAATTAAGACAAGTTAGCCAATTCTTGTGGCAGCTATAGATGCGGTTGGTACAGATAAGGTGGTATGCTGTACATCTTGGGCAGATCTTTTTTTCTCCAAACTTTCCTCTTGCAATCACTCTGGTGCATGATAATATTCATCTTATCTGTCCACAAGACCATTTTCCAGATCTCCACAGACTTTATAGCTACTTTTTAGCAAATTGTAACCTGACCATCCTTTTTGATGATAACTAGTGGTTTGCACCTTGCAGTGACGCCTCTGTAGTTTAGCTGGTGACGTATTCTGTGGATGGTAGTCTCTGACACATTCACGCCTACCTCCTGGAGAGTGTTCCTGATCTGTGGGTCAGTTGTTTTGGAGTCTTTCTAAATTATGGTGAGAATTGTTCGTCATCCACTGTAGTCTTCCTTAGTCTGCCAGCCTGTTTGCGATTGCTGAGCTCACCAGTGGTTTCTTTCTTTTTTAATGATGTTACAAACTGTTGATTTTGGTAAGTCTAAGGTTTTGGCTATGTTTCTGATTGATTTTTGTGATATTTCAGCTAAGATATTTTCAATGTCTTCCTCGTATGCCTCTCTTTGGTCCTCATGTTGACAGACACCAATAGCAGACTCCAGAGGCAAACGCAAAACCTAGAAACAATACTAGACATTGACAGATCTCTTATGCCTGCACAAATGATGTTGGTACCCTGAAATAGGGGGACTATGTATAAAAAGGGTTAGAATTTCTAAATGGTGAAACCAATCTGCAAAAAACTCATAGAAATTGTTGATTTCAAATCCAAACTGTTGGAGTATAGATCTAAAAGAACACTAAATGCTTCCTCTTTCCAACACTTAGAAAGAGTATGGAGGGTAGTGTATTCTCGGTGTATGTATGTAACGTTAATCGGTGGGTGTATGTGTGTGTGTGTGTGTGTGTGTGTGTGTGTGTGTGTGTGTGTGTGTGTGTGTGTGTGTGCGCGTGTGTGTGTGTGTGTGTTGCAGACCTCCGTGAACAGCCCTTCCATGGCATTTGCTGGCAGATGGTCTCAAAGACAATGACCTGCACCAAGCCGCTGTCGAACAGGAAGACCACCTACACAGAGTGCTGTTGCCTGTTTGGAGAGGCCTGGGGCATGGAATGTGCCCTCTGTCCTCTGAAAAACACAGGTACTGGAAACTACTCCCTCCGCAACTGCTCAGTCTTATGCCAATATCTGTCAAAATCACTGAGTTCTCATACAGTATACATAAAGTTCATCCAAGATACATTCTCGGTAGACCTAACTTTGGAGTGAGCTTTTGTTTGGCTTGTTCTGCTTGTCAAAACAAAACATCCTAGAAGTTACGACCTAGATACAGTCAAGGTTTAATGCTATCCCCATTCAGCCCTGGGCTGAAGGCAGTAAACCTTACAGTACATAGAGACCTGCACACACACATAGTCCGTGTGTGTGTGTGTGTGTGTGTGTGTGTGTGTGTGTGTGTGTGTGTGTGTGTGTGGGTGTGTGTGTGTGTGTGTGTGTGTGTGCTTGTGCGTGTGTGTGTGTGCTTGTGCGTGTGTCCTCTGTTCCTCCCCACTCCATACCCCATACCTGTGTGTGCGTGTATGTGCAGGGAGGTCTGTTCTATCATGCATCTCCCCCCTGAAAGGCTGCGGTGTGCGTTACAGAGCCCTGCAGAACAGAATGTGGGGCCTGAACCTCGGATTGTTACACACACACACACACACACACACACACACACACACACACACACACACACACACACACACAGTCACAGTGTCATTCACACTCATGAAACATTCCAGTGAGTCATTCCCCAGCAGTGTGATTTCTTAGTTTTCTGTGAGATAAACAGTACACTACTGTCAGTTGACAACGGTTAGTGGAAGCTAGTTTTTGGGCCATCCTCCAGCACTGCACTTTGCAGCTGCAGGATCTACCATACAGCTAGCTGGCTGTCTTTTGTCATCTGGTTGCATGTGCATTATTTTCAAAATCGTTTTTGTCATGTAATGTTTTATTACATCGTGAGGAAAGGAAATGGACGCAGTCCAGAGGCAGTCATTGTGGTATGCTTGCATGTACTGTACAGGCCATTGGTTAGGAGAGAACACCTCATTAGGTTTTCAACAATTCATGGAACACCGATTTGTGTTTCACACAAGAGTGCTCTTTCCATTGGCCGATGGGGTCCCCCGGCCCCACTCTGATCCTACTGAGCCGGCTCAGATGCAGGTGTGTGAGGTGTGTGAGGTCACTGGCGCTCTCCACATAGCACAGAACATACACTCGTCTGTTCCCATCAGATTGCTTCGTCGTCACACACACACACACACACTCTGTGATGCGTTTCCTGTGTAGACGCTCTTCTGGGAATGGAGTGCAGGTGTGTAGGATTAGGGGGGACCGTGGGGATGGCTGCGCTGAGGCGTGTGGATCAAAGCCTCTGTGCTGGGTTCCCACAGTACAGTAACCAATGAGGAGAGAGCTTGGACCAGGTGCTCTGTGTGTGTGTGTGTGTGTGTGTGTGTGTGTGTGTGTGTGTGTGTGTGTGTGTGTGTGTGTGTGTGTGCGTGCGTGCGTGCGTGCGTGCGTGCGTGCGTGCGTGCGTGTGTGTGTGTTTGTGTGTTGAAACCCATATTTAGGAGGGAAGTGGGTCGATAATCACCACCTGAGTATTCAGCTCAGACAAATCCCCAGTAGGCTAAACCAAGTGATGATGACAATGTAATTACTCTGAATCCTCTTGCAATCGATTGGCATTGGGAAGTATGGAATATTAAGCTGCAATACTTTGAATCGTATAAATCCTCCTCCTCTTTCTCTCTCTCTCTCTCTCTCTCTCTCTCTCTCTCTCTCTCTCTCATTCTCACTCTCTCTCTCTCTCTCTTTCTCTCTTTTATTCTCACTCTTTCTCTCTCCCTCTCTCTCTTTCTCTCATTGTCTCGCTCTCAATCTGTGTCTCAGTCTCTCTCCTTTTTCTCGCCCTATCACAGAGGACTATGCTTCCATGTGTAATGTGCCAATGAGTGGAGGACGGCGCCCGTACGGTCGTGATGCCCTCGTGGCTGGACCTGTCCACGAGTACGAGGTCAGCCTGGAGTACGAGGCTCAACCTGATGACCCCGACACCCTGCCCCTCTACGAGGATGAAGAGAGTGAGTGGATCACTTCCTGTACTAAAGTCTAAATACACATTTCAAGTTTGTCATTAACCTCTAGGTGGTGCTACATGCTCCAAAAAGACCAGGCTAAATTGGTACAATATATCAGGTTTTGTTCAGCGTGAAACAATTTTCGAGCTTACCCCATGGGTATTTCACATTGTGTCACAGTTGTGCAACAGTCGAAAACTAACCAAACTGACACAGTTATGAGAGTATTGTTTTTTAAATGTTGAAATGCAAACACTGGATCTCTGTAGTTGTTGCAATGTTGGATTGACATTGTTATTTGATGGTTGTTGCTCAGTCAAATGTTGGTTGGAATTAACAGTTTATTGTTGTTGTAATGTGATGGTAATTCAATGTTGACTCAATGTTGGCTATCATTTGATGCTCATCATCTCAATGTTGCTATTTGATTCTCAATGGGTTAAAAATGAACGTTTTCTTAACATTGGCTGTTGACACATCACAGTTGAGAATAATAGTGTTTTTTTTATGTTGCTTATTTACATAAATACAATGTTAAAAGTCTAATAAGGCAAAAAAAACAAAAAACTTTGATCTGTTCTAGTTTACCCCTCTGTATTTCTCTTATCTGAGGAAGTGTCCTTGATATGATCACATGACACACCAGGACAGTCCTACAACCAGGATTACATTTAGCATTTTATTTAACTGTACCTGGGATTCTAACTCATATGGTCAGTGCCGATTTTGAACATCCTCATGACGAGTGGGTGGGGATCAAACCAGCAACCTCCCAATTGCTGGCCGGCCTCTCTAACCTCTAGGCCACCTGCCGCCCCAGGAGACTGCCGCCCCAGGAGACTGGGGTTCAAATCCAGTGCAACATGTATAGATCAAACTTGAGTGTTCAGTGAATTTCCCTTTATCATACTTCAGGGGGTCATGAGGTCATGTTTCTTATGGTGCAAAATAATGCTATTATATAGATACTCATCTGGTATGGTCTACAGTATACTGTATACAGTATGGTAGCCATTGCATCATATATATATATATATATATATTATACCTATAGCAATAATTATTAAAAAATGTCCTCCAATTAGGGGAGGGTTGGGGCAGTGGAGGGAAATGGACTAGAAATTATGCAAGCAATGCCATTGGATAGAAATGAAATTCTATTTACTAATTTCAAAGCTGATCTATCCATTAAAAATAAAAAATAAAAATTATAATATTATTCCTTAGCATTTTTCAAACTAGAATATAATTGCCTGAAGGTGTAACAGAGGCAAAGTTTGCAATTCACATCCAAGCAGAGCTTTCTTTTATGTCTGGATACCAAAAATATTAACGTAAGATTTGGTCTGTGTGGTGAATGACAGCCTCAATTATTGCTTACAACTACAATGCAATAATCTGAAGATCACCTTTGTCACATGTTAATAGAATGTGTCTAAGAATATGTCAGTGGAACATTGTGTACTAATATTAAACTGAAATCTCTGGGACGTTAACATTATAATGTCTTGCAAACAGACGTCTGACATTTGGTATGAGATGTTGCCTCAATGACACTTTCTGACTGCCTTATTATGATCCTAAAATTACTTGTATGAGACGGTGTTACAACATCCTACATCACATATGAGGGTAGTCATGGTTGTAATTGTAGTATAAAGACATACACTCACCGGCCACTTTATTAGGTACACCTGTTCAACTGCTCGGTAATGCAAATATCTAATCAGCCAATCACATGGCAGAAACTCAATGCATTTAGGCATGTAGACATGGTCAAGACGACCTGCTGAAGTTCAAACCGAGCATCAGAATGGGGAAGAAAGGTGATTTAAGTGACTTTGAACGTGGCATGGTTGTTGGTGCCAGACGGGCTGGTCTGAGTATTTCAGAAACTGCTGATCTACTAGGATTTTCACGCACAACCATCTCTAGTGTTTACAGAGAATGGTCCGAAAAAGAGAAAATATCCAGTGAGCGGCAGTTCTCTGGGAGAAAATGCCTTGTTGATGCCATAGGTCAGAGGAGAATGGCCAGACTGGTTTGAGATGATAGAAAGGCAACAGTAACTCAAATAACCACTCGTTACAACCAAGGTATGCAGAAGACCATCTCTGAACGCACAACACGTCGAACCTTGAAGCAGATGGGCTACAGCAGCAGAAGACCACACTGGGTGCCACTCCTGTCAGCTAAGAACAGGAAACTGAGGCTACAATTCGCACGGGCTCACCAAAATTGGACAATAGAAGATTGGAAAAACGTTGCCTGGTCTGATGAGTCCTGATTTCTGCTGCGACATTCAGATGGTAGGGTCAGAATTTGGCGTAAACAACATGAAAGCATGGATCCATCCTGCCTTGTATCAACGGTTCAGACTGCTGGTGGTCGTGTAATGGTGTGGGGTATATTTTCTTGGCACACTTTGGGCCCCTTAGTACCAATTGAGCATCGTTTAAATGCCACAGCCTACCTGAGTATTGTTGCTGACCATGTCCATCCCTTTATGACCACAGTGTACCCATCTTCTGATGACTACTTCCAGCAGGATAACGCGCCATGTCACAAAGCTCACATCAACTCAAACTGGTTTCTTGAACGTGACAGTGAGTTCACTGTACTCCAATGGCCTCCACAGTCACCAGATCTCAATCCAATAGAGCACCTTTGGGATGTGGTGGAACAGGAGATTTGCATCATGGATGTGCAGCCGACAAATCTGCGTGATACTATCATGTCAATATGGACCAAAATCTCTGAGGAATGTTTCCAGCACCTTGTTGAATCTATGCCACACAGAATTAAAGCAGTTCTTAAGGCAAAAGGGGGTCCAACCCTACTAGCAGGGTGTACCTAATAAAGTGGCCGGTGAGTGTAGATAGATATAGTACATTTATTAAGAGTAATTACACCCATAATTACACACATCCAGTGTAAAAACTAGCAAATACAATTTCCCACTATGCAACAATTGCAAATAATATTACATTATTTCACATCAGGGTTAGTTTTTGAAGCATTTATAGAGCATTAATAACTGGCTCCTGATTGCAAGCTCCTTATTTTGAAGTGAATGTCAATCAGTCTAAACTAATGACTTTTAACTGTTTGTTAATGGTTTATAATTGAATAATAAACAGATTATGAGCAATTTATTAACTAATTATAAACCATAGACACTTTACAAATGTGACCTTAATGTAAAATGTTACCCCTTTATACAATGTTTGGACTTTGCTGGACCATACTATTTTCGGTTATGATGGATATACAACGATACAACCAAAAAACAATGCTAATGCAACATTAGTTTTAAGAAAAATTACTACTAAATAGAATCAAACTGTATTGATATAGCACATTTAATACATTGAGATTTACAGGAAGAATTAATAAATAAATGTAGCTCTGTAAAACAGGCTTGAGAGTGCTTGTTGTCAATGTGCTCAATCATAGTTATTTGCTGCCATCTTGTGGCCATCTGAATAACTACACAAACAAACATTAACTCTAATTCCAGGGACAAGTAGCATTTCTATACTGTCTGTGTTTTGGGGTTAAACGGGGTCCTCCAAAGTTCTCCAACGTGAGTCTAATCTGAATTTGATCAGTTTTATAATTAGTCATAGTGTCATTAAATGAGGAGTGGCAGATCTGAATCACATAGTACTTCACTGAATGTTTTTCACAACATTCATCATTCAAGCCGTTATCCTTCAGTATTTAAACAACAACAAAAAAGATTTTCAATAAACCATCTTCTGATGTGGGCTAATGAAACCACTCTCTCTCAACCTCCCTCCCCTCTCACTCCGTCCTGCAGACCCATACGAGGCATTCGAGGGCCTGAGAGCAGAGGAGTGTGGGATACTGAACGGCTGCGAGAACGGGCGGTGCGTGCGGGTGCAGGAGGGTTACACCTGTGACTGCTTTGACGGCTACACCCTGGACATGTCCCGCATGGCCTGTGTGGGTAAGAGTCCGGACGGACACACACACACACACACACACACACACACACACACACACACACACACACACACACACACACACACACACACACACACACACACACACACTCGTCTTCTCCTCCTTGTGTGTGCTGTTGGTTTGGGTGTTGCTGTTTGCAACTAATTTGGCTACTATTTCAAATTAATACTGTAAATCCCTGAAGGCACCACTAAGAATTTTGAGCAGAGATTATTAAATTAAACTCTGGATTTGTTCTTTTACAAAATAATTACTTCAACAGTCAGTCTTGTATCAATAATCTGAAGGGTGTTTGAAGTCTATCAAATATCTTAGTAAGTCCTTTAATTGTTCATAGAGCCAGCATTTGTCAAAGCAAGAGAAACAACACTAATTTATAATGATGGAATTTTATTACTGCACTAAGAAACACACAATGAATTTGCAAAGATTAATAAAGGTGACTTCAATCATAATTGTTATGGTTTGGAGAAACATTGCAATGCCATAATAGTTCAAGGAGGATGTAAGCGATTGTTGTCAATATTTACGTAATTGATTACCCCATGGCCATTTTATATTGTGTCACAGTTGTGCAACAGTCAAAACTAACCAAACTGATGTTGTACAATGGTTGTGAGAGTATATTTTATATATATATATATATAATTATTTTTTTATATATATATATAGATGGAGTGGCAGATGTATTTTATTTTATTTAAAAAAAAAAAAAGTTTCTTTTTATGTAAAACTAGAAATGCTGGACCTCTGTAGCTTTTGCAATATTGGATTGACATTGTTATTTGATGGTTGTTAGTTAATCACATCTTGGTTAGAATTAACAGTATATTAGACGTTGTGATGGCTATTTTTCAACTTTGTATTATGGTTGTCATTTGATGCTCATCATCTAACATTGCTCCATGATTGCACATGGGTTGAAAATGAACGTTTTTCCTAAAGGCCTACTTAAGTGAAAATCATCAGTTCCAGTGTTTTGGTTTGAATTTTGGCTTCACCAGATCAAATTAGAAAGAAAGAAAGAAAGACCATGCAATCAATTTGCCATGCAATCAATTATAATCAATTCTCATCAAATAATAGCATCACCCAAATATGAAAATGAGGTTTCTGGTGTTTTCCAGTACTCCTTATGTAAACATCTAGCCATGCTACTCTAAATGCTGCGTTTTCCATGGCTGTGATTTAAGAGTTTTTGCATCCGTCACCATGACCTGCTCATGTTATACTACAATAGGTGCGTGCTCTGGGTAGCAAAACTCAATCAAATAAAGCATTTTACACCCCTCCATTTTAGCCATCACTAGCAGTGGACAGATTGTCAGTTCAGCAGGTACAGATAACAGCACGAACTAGATAAAACTGGTCATTTAGAATGTTGTGGTAAAATACAGCAAGAGGTAAGAAAATTATTTAGCTAAAGTGATCTTGTTGTTTGAGCTAGCACAGTGTTGCATTTTGCAAGCTCTAAAACATTATGTGGTCTAACTTACCTTAGTAGAGTTGCTAACAATCAAAGTAACTCACCAAAAATGTATAGTAATAGCATCCAACTGCAAACAGAAATGCTGCATAAATCAACATAAGAGACACTGTAGGCTGCTAATGAATTGGTTAACATTACAGCCAGCTAAAAAACATTGAACATAGGAATGAAAGGCTCGCAACACAAACTGTCGATCCACAATATTAAGTGTCCATCAAAAACGTGAGCATCATGCCCAGTTATTCCTGTAGTCTGTTGGCTTTAGAAAATGTGATAAGCAAAAAAGCTAGTTCTTGCTTCTTTTGAAGCATTTTAATTCTAAACAATTAAAATATGTAACCTAACATTTACCCAGAAATTATTTGATATGGCAATCAAAGTCACTTTAGTGGACCTTTAACATTGGCAGTTAACAGTCAGCATCCGACCATCTCACAGTTGGAAATAATAGTTTTTAAAATGTTGTCTATTTACGTAAATACAAAGTCTACTATTGATGTAAACTGAACGTCCAAATCAAATGGATACTTAGGCACAATAACAACAAACGTTGATTTGTTGTAGTTTCCCTCCCCCCATATTTCACTTATCTGAGCAATTGTGTCCTTGATACGATGGCATCTTTTACAATCAGCAATCAGGATTATGTTTTACATTTGAATTCACTGTAGTCATTTTTGATGTGTCCTCACTTGGTATTCAAACCTATAACCTCTTGTAAGACATTGCCTTACCTTACTTTGTGCACCACCAGGTCAGTGCAGATTTTAAACCCTCATGATTACATTTTTGGAAGACCACACATCTACACTTTGCTATACATCCATTTGTTTCTATCAACTGTTTTATACTTTACATGAGTCCAGAAACATAGATTATACACCTCCATTAGTTTAAAAAAAATAATAACATGATACGTTAATAGGCAACTCTTTAAAAACTATACCTTTCAACTGTGAGATGGTCTGATGCTCACCGTCAACTGCCAATGTTAAGAAAACTTTCGTTTTCAACCCATGATAAACAATGTGGCAATGTTGGATCATGACCATCAAATGACAACCATAAACCAACATGGTATTGTATGTGGTGTTACCACATTCTGCTATGCAACGTTTGGTTTTAACAGTTATTTTCCATCATCTCTCTATGGTTGGCACAAGACAGTGAATCAACAAATGACATTGCTGCACTATAAGATTTTCCATCATGACCGATATACAACCATAAAACCAAAAAACAATATTAATACAGCGTCTGTTTTTCTAAAATGCCCGTGGGGTATATAGTCTTCAGTCTTCTCACATGCTTACTTCCTTCTTCATTGAATTATACTCATGCCTTTGGTATTATTATACCTCTACTTCAGGCAGCTTATACAGCCATAGCTCTCTGTTTTCTCTTTGTTACACACACACACACACACACACACACACACACACACACACACACACACACACACACACACACACACACACACACACAGAGCGTGACTGGATCATTGTGGTTCATTATGGGTTGAGATGATGAGTGTTCCGCTCTGTGTGTGTGTTAGTACTTTCTTGCTGATCTGAGGGTTGTGCTTGTGTACATTACAGTACTGTCACTAGCCTCTTCAGACTGCACACCTCTCTGTTTAAAAGCCCTGAGCACCGCTCAGAAGGTTAATTAACCCAGCCACTCAGCCTCAAGCCTCAAGAGCTCTTCAGAGACAATGGGGTGTATACAAATAGCCCCTTACTTAACAACAGTACACTCAGGAAACAGGGGTTCTTAACCTTTTCCTTTATGATACCCCCCATACCCAGTCCACACATACTATTCAGTGGTCCAGGCCGGGGTGCACATTTTTGTTCTAGCCCAGCTCCTATAACACACCTACTCAATCAATCTAGTACTGATCATGTGCTTGTTTAGTCAGACAAGATACACTACAGAAGTTGAATTGCTGATTGTTTACAAACTGTGCTGCATGTCACTGTGTACGGATGTAGACGCTGTTGCTGACCTGGCGCTCCTCCTCCCTTAGATGTGAACGAATGCTCGGAGCTCAACAGGAGGATGTCCCTGTGCAAGAACGCCAAGTGCATCAACACGCAAGGATCCTACAAGTGTGTGTGTCTGCCGGGATTCTCTCCGTCCGAGCGGCCCAATTACTGTGTGTCAGGAGAACAGGAGGCAGTTCGTACGAGAGGGAGAGAGAGGGAGTGAGCCCGGACGGCCACTAGGGGGAAACACCAACACTAAAAAACACACTTATTTAATCAAAGCCCATATACTCTGCACTGTATAAAAAAAACACTAAACAAAACAACAAAAAGTAATTTACTTGAGATGAAGATCCAATTTAACCTACTATGTGGTGCCTGTGTGGGGAGAAGAAGGAAACACAGCATTGTATAAAATGTATGTTTGTTTTGTCCGTTGTTGTACGTTTGTTTCTTTTTTTATTAGAAGGAGTTTAAGCGTGTTAGAGGAGCATCTGACTCTCCTGAGACTACGACAAACCCTATGAACTCTTGCTGGGGGATAATGTTTTATGTTCTACCCAGTCAAAAACGCCTTGTGTGTGGATATTTAATTACGTGAAGAGGCCAGACAGACATCCTATTTCCCATCGTTCCCCCTCTTCCTCCCAGCCCTCCTCCTCATCCTCCTCCTCTTCCTCCCTCCTCCCTCTACGGTTGCTCTAGAGGACTGCCTGGCCATGGATGGGATGGGATTTCTTCTCCGTGGCTTCACATAAACATGCAGTATGCATTACTGAACTAGAATGTTGTTCATGTAAATTCTTTGGAATAAGCTTTTTTCTAGGCATTTTTTTGTATTAATGCAAACACGAAACTACTTCTCTGTGTCTGGGACATTGGACAATTAACAGGATTTATTTAGTTTAGTTTTTTTTTTTTCTTCTTTTTTTTTCTCTTGCCTGCCCTGTGGAGCAGTCATATTCCCTACCCTTTTAGTTTATCTTGAAATATTGTTTATTTCTTTGAACAAAAATTAAATGAAGTTTTGCTTTATTATTTTTTTTCATACTTTTAATGAAACCTATTTTCTGCATTTTACTGCAATGTTTAAAAGTCTTGCCAGGTTGCAACGCTGCTATAGGACAGCCGTGGGAGAAATTTTGTACATTTAAACAGAAGAGTTGACAAACCAGTTTATGTATTTGTAATTTGTACATGAAAAATAGCTCTTGTATGAATATTCATATTACAATGTATATTAAACCCCTGGTAATAAATCACAAATTTTGATATTTATACTGGCTGGTCTGTGATGGCCCTTATTATTGATTATGAACACAAAATTCAATATGTACACAAAGATATTACAGTATCAAATTGATTTTTTCAGTGACAGTCGCTGACTAACCTGACTTTCAAGACATTCTACTATTCCAACACTCAAATGTTGAATAATGGTATATAAATTACCATTATTCACATATGACACAGCAATGGGTGTGTTGATCCTCTGTAGACCCAGTGTAGGGTTTAGGTCAGGGTCAGACCACATATCACTATAAGACAGATCTGCACAACAAACCTGGGTCAAAGGTAACTTTTTGTTCATCAATACTGTCTGTTACATACTGATTAAAACAACAGGACGTAGCCGTACATTCTTGTTACAATGCCAAAGATTAATTTGTTTTGTCAACGTGTTATGTGCGTTGTGTGTTTTGATACATTGATCATGACATACTGTATTGTCCCAAAAATGTGTCGTCTTCTATGATTGGATGAGAAGCGAAGTTGGAGAGAGAAGCCAGCGGAGCGCATGAGTGGCCTCAACTACTGATGACCTCGATGCTGCTGCTGCATTCTTGTTGCTCACAAATCTTGATGATGTCAGCACATGCCTGTCGCCCCCCCCCCCACACACACACACACACACATACACACACACACACACACACACACACACACACACACACACACACACACACACACACACTGCCCCATTTTTCCAGTGTCCCCTCTGTCTGTTTTTCCATTGAGACTGCACTCCATGCCCAGACTGAGATTGATAGTGGAACACCTCCCATGTTCGACACATTATAGAAAAATCTAAACAATCGTGTTTTCCCTGAGGACTAAATAGCTGAAATTCAATGGTTTGATTTTGGTAATTTTTGGGATATGTGTCCCAAACCTGGGCAAAATACATGTTTGAAAAGGTTTCAAATATTTGAAAAAGCGAGCTTGATTTAGCTGTCCTTGCATGCACTTCTGAGACTATTCCATTGCCTCCATTGTGCCTGAAACCAAGCGCACCTCAAGTTTTGCGAATATTTGAAATCATTTAAAATACGTATTTTGTCCAGATTTGGTCCTGAATCTTTTGAATAGAGGTTGGTACAACAGAGTAAATTGAAGTGGACATCACAGTGAGCTAGTTAATAAGTGTTAAGTGCTACTGTTGCTTTGCTTGACTTCCTTCTCCTGGCTGGCTGGTGGCTGAGTATCACCCAGATGGAGTTTTCCCACAGTGACACATTGTGTGTGTGTGTGTGTGTGTGTGTGTGTGTGGGGGGGGGGGGGTATTAGATTCAGCTTTGCACCTTCAACGCAGGGCTTGACTGCTCTCTCCAGAACCAGAGAGAGAGCTGGAAGCTGGTGGCGAGTCTCGCGACAGACGGAGAATTCCCCAAGTGAAGTCATCTGCAAGAGATGGGTCATTTCCGAGGTGGCCTCTCCATCCCCAACCTGTACAATCTGTACAACTGTAACAGTTACCCTGACTTATACTGTGTGTTGACTGACTGTAAGAGTAGACTTATTGTAATAACGGATTGTTTAATGCATGTTTAAAAAAAGTTGCCTACTCATGTCACGTAATTTACATGTTTTAACAACCACTGTATCAGCCCGTTATCGCTTAGGCATCACTACCCTGTTAAGCTTATGTTGTCTTTGTAAGGATTGGTTCCAGCTGCCAGTTTGGTATGTTTGGAGAGCGACTAAGGGAACAGCGTGTTACCCTAACCAAACCCTTAACCCTGACCCGAACCAAACCCTTAACCCTAACTCTAACCAAACCCTTAACCCTGACCCTAACCAAACCCTTAACCCTCACCCGAACCAAACCCTTAACCCTAACTCTAACCAAACCCTTAACCTAAACCATAACCAACCCCTTAACCCTAACTCTAACAAAACCCTTCACCCTGACCCTAACCAAACCCTTAACCCTAACCCTAACCAAACCCTTAACCCTGACCTTAACCAAACCCTTAACCCTAACCCTAACTCTAACAAAACCCTTAACCCTGACCCTAACCAAACCCTTAACCCTAACCCTAACCCTAACCAAACCCTTACCATAACCAAACCCTTAACCCTGACCGTAACCAAACCCATAACCCTAACCCTAACCAAACCCTTACCATAACCAAACACTTAACCCTGACCCTAACCAAATCGTTAACCCTGACCCTAAACTAATCCTTAACCCTAACCCTAACCAAACCCTTAACCCTGACCTTAACCAAACCTTTAACACTGACCCTAACCAAACCCTTAACCCTAACCTTAACCAAAACCTTAACCCTAACTCTAACCAAACCCTTAACCTAAACCATAACCAAATGTTAACGACATTCAGAAATTCAACATCAGTTTGCAGGAGCAGTGGGTCCCATTACTGTTTCCTGTATCTTTGATGTGTTCCATGACCTCCTAGGTTTTCTATGTTGGTGATGCTGGGTTGTACAGCCATGATCAGGGATGACT